>NC_139544.1:53045983-53665983 GCF_965153285.1 Podarcis tiliguerta
CTGCTGCTGTTATTTGTGCCCCACCCATTTGACTGGGTTGCCCCAGCCTCCAACATATTTAAAAGTATTAAATCTTAAAAAGCTTCCCTATACAGGGCCGCCTTCAGATGTCTTCTAAAGGTTATATACCGTATTTTTCGCTCTATAACACGCACCAGACCATAACACGCACGTAGTTTTTAGAGGAGGAAAACAAGAAATAAAATATTCTAAATGAAATAGTGGATATATGATTTTTGTGGTTCATGCTGTGGCCACAGACATGTGATCTGACAGGGAGTTTGGAGTAGCCCAATGCAAAAATCCTGAGGATCCATGTGGATCCATGCTTTGTAACCACAGAGGAGGAAAGGAAGGGGAACCATGGATCCTCTGCTCACGGCTGCAGCAGATCCCACCCGCAGGCATTCGCTCCATAACACGCACAGACATTTCCCCTTACTTTCTAGGAGGAAAAAAGTGAGTGTTATGGTGCAAAAAATACGGTAGTTACTCATCTCCTTGACATCTGATGGGAGGGTGTTCCACAAGGTGGGTGCCACCACTGAGAAGGCCCTCTTTTCTAATTGTAATTGTAATCCTGCCCGATGCTGAGCACTGCAATGAGCCTTTAGAAATGTGTCTTTCCATAGGGGGTGACAGCTGTCTTATGCTGTGTTCACCTAGCCCTGGCAGCAGCTCTCCACCGTTTCAGACAGGGGGTGTTCCCAGCCCCACCTGGAGATGCTGGGGTTTGAACCCAGAGCTTTCTGTATTCAGAGCAGAGGCTCTACCATTGAGCCACTGCCCTTCCCCTAAAGAATATCCTATGTATTGTGGCACCCAGAACTGGACATAATACTCCAGGTGTGGTCTGACCAAGGCAGAATAGAGTGGTACTATTACTTCCCTTGATCTGGACACTATGCTTCTGTTGATGCAGCCTAGAATAACATTAGCTTTTCTTGCTGTTGCATCACACTATTGGCTCATGTTAAGCTTGTGGTCTGCTAAGATCCCTAGATCATTTTCACATGTACTGCTGGCAATCCAGGCATCCCTCATCTTATATTTGTGCACCTGGTTCTTCCTGCCTAAGTGCAGAATCTTACATTTGCCCCTACTGAAATTCATTCCCTCGCTTAACTTTTGCTATAGTTACTCCTGTGAAATTTGCTATAGTCTCCGCTTCTTCCTAAACATGTTGTTGAATAACTGCTGTACTCTGTCCCAAAGTGGCAAGAGTTTGATCGTGGCAGCAGCATTTCAGAGAGGTCTCTTTGTTATAGCCAACATAAAGAATTGCTTTGGGAGTTTGCATGATGAAAGGTGCTCAGTCAAAGCAAAATTGCTAGTGTTATTTATTATTATTATTAAAATGGCGCCCGCGCAGACACGAGCAGACGTACAGCTGAGCTGCTCGCTGGAATAATGTGCTAAATGTCTGCTCTTGTGCATTTGACTTCATGATAAAATAATGGATCACTTGCTGCGGGATTGACAGCTTTGATGGATTTTATAATGTGGCGAATACCAGGAGGCGGCGTATTTCTGCTATTATGGTGCATCAAGGGCTACTCAAAACTGCTCATTGATTCTGGATTTGCAAATATTAAATGTTGACAGCAATTGCTGAAGATTTTGAGCCACAGAAAAGAAACTGGCGAGCAATCCTGGAGTTTCTAATTCAGTTCTGGCAAATTGTGAACTTGCCAATATATTTATATTTATATTTATATTTATATTTATATTTATATTTATATTTATATTTATATTTATATTTATATTTATATTTATATTTATATTTATATTTATATTTTTTATATTATTTCACCCAGCCACTTTGGGCAGCTTCCAACACACATAAAAACATAATAAAACATTAAAAACTTCCTGATACAGGGCTGCCTTCAGACCAGTTATTCACTGAAGGGGGGGTGAAAAGGCCTTCCACAAGTAGGATCCAGAATTAGGAATTCATTTCAGGTTGAAATCAGTGATCCCATGCACCTCCTTGGTGCTGGGAAAACGAAGGTGACCTCTGCTTAGTGTCAGGGACAGGAAACTGTTTTGTTTTCTTCAACCAGAGGGCAAGGTTCCCTCATAGACCATGTTCTCCTTATGCTAGAGGAGGGTGAGGGTCAGAAGCAAAAATTGGTGGGGCAGCAGATGTACACCAGGGGACATTCCAGGTACACAAAAGCCAGAGGATGCTATATCACCACCTATTACCGCATCTCTCCATCCTTCAACCTGGCACGCGATAAGCATTGTTACACTTCAGGGACACATTCCAGCTAGTCAAAAGCATTTTCCCTTCACTTCTGTGCCCCTGACCCACCCCCCAAAATGCATGGGCCGATTAGAGAAGTTGCCTGGGGAGAGGGAGTGAAGTTTGGGGAGAGTCCCAAAGGCCAGATTGAGAGGGCTGTCAGCCCACATCAGAAGCTCCCCTTGCCCTTGCAGAATGTGATTAAGAATGCTTTAGTGTTTCCAAATCCAGAAATTGTTTGCAAGATCCTCATAGCGATTCTTTTCTTGCAATGCGCTAAATTTCTCTATTTTCACCCCACTTTCGGTTACAGTTTAAATTTTAGTGAATGTTGAAGTACTCCTAGGGAAGTCGTAGAATCGTAGATTTTGAACCGGGAAGGGCGGGGTATAAATATATTATTATTATTATTATTATTATTATTATTATCCAACCCCCTGCAATGCAGGAATCTCAACTGAAGCATCCATGGCAGATGGCAACCCAACCCCTGCTTAAAAGGAAACTCCCACAGTCTTATCTGTAGGAAACCTTCTCTGGTTGGGCAAATTTCTGTCCTCATTCCATCAAGAAAGCACTTATACAGTTGACTCAGAGATACTACGCTGCTTGGCATTGTTAACAGTTGGGCTGCCTGAAAAAAACTGCTGTTAGGGCTTTTAGATGTATTGCATTGCCACATTCATAGGTGCTATAAATTTGTTTCTTTGCAGCTTTGACCCAAAGAGAGCAGTCCAGCAGCTGAGAGCCTGTGGCGTCTTGGAGACTATCCGCATCAGTGCAGCTGGCTACCCGTCCAGGTACCATATCTCTGAAACTCTCTTCCGCTGTGTTGTTTTTAGTGTGTGTGTATTGAAATTAGCAAACACAAAAGCAGAATAGAATCCGGGGATAGGTAGAAGGTAGCCAGGTTGGTTTGTAGCAGATCAGCAAGGATACCTGTCTTCTAGTTATTTACCGTATTTTTCGCTCTATAAGACGCACTTTTTCCCCTCCAAAAATTGAAGGGAAATGTGTGTGCGTCCTATGGAGCAAATGCAGGCTCCTTGGCTTCAGTGATAGCAACGCTAAGCCTCCGAAGCACAGAGGGAGCGCTCCCTCCGCGCTCCGGAGGCTTCCTGTAGCTTTCGCTGAAGCCTGGAGAGCGAGAGGGGTTGGTGCGCACCGACCCCTCTCACTCTCCAGGCATCAGGGATAGCTGCCTGAAGGCCTTCGGAGCGCAGCTCAAGTTCCTGCTGCGTTCTGGAGGCTTCAGGTTCCTTTCGCTGAAGCCAGGAGAGTCTTGCTCTCCCGGCTTCAGCAAAAGGAACCCAAAGCCTGAGAAGCGCAGCAGGAACTTGCGCTGCACTCGGCAGGCTTCAGGGATAGCTGTGCACAGCCCCTCCGGCAGGGAGAGGCTGCACACGGCTATGGCTTCTTTAGCCCCGCGCAGCCTCTCCTGGCAAGATGAAAGAGGAAGCCAAAACAGCAAGCGGGATCCACCACGCTCACTGCCTTGGCTTGTGGCATAGCTGCGTGCAACCCCTCCTGCAGGGAGAAGTTGCATGCAGCCTGTACACTGCTCTTTGGGGCTGGGGGGGGGGAAATAAGATGTTTTTTCTTGATTTCCCCCTCTAAAAACTAGGTGCACCCTATGGTCCGGTGCGCCCTATGGAGCGAAAAATACGGTAACCATGGCAGCAGCAAGATGACTCCCCCTACGCCATCTCCTGGCCCCTGAATTGTTCTTGGGGATAGGAGTAACCAAGAGTGGGGTTTTGTACAGAAAGACTATAAGCTCAATTCAGCATTGATTCTATTTTTTAAAAAATAAAGAGCACCCAACTTCCACAACACCCTCGGAGGGGGAAAAATAATTTCAAGGAGAAATCCCAGCAGTAACTATTTTTTTTTCCGGCTACAACATAGCGGTGGCCTCTTTTAACAACCCACGCTCCATAAAATTTCAAGTGACAAGTCTGTAAGTGAATTAAAGATTGGCCAGTCATCTGGTGTTCTGCCACACGGCATGTTTAGCATCATCATCTTTAAGCCAGTCCCCCCAACTGTCTTGTGCTAATGTAGTTTGCAACGATTGGCTTACAGATAAAGCAAGGATAGAGACAGGTTTCTGTTTGGAATTTGCACCACATTTTGGGGAGCTTGGAGTTACAAAAGAAACATTTCAGGGCTTGGTGAAATTTTGCACATCCCAGGTATAAATCAAGAGATAACGGTGACAAGGGCAAGTCATCTTTTGAGGGTGGGAGTGCATCTGGCTTCACCGCTGAGCAGTTTTCGTGTTTTACTATCGGCATAACGATCAGCTTTATCATCTGCAGCAATGGGATTATAAACGTAAGGCTACTGTAGTGGCGAGTCCTCATGCCACTCTCCTCCCCCCCCCCTTACTTTTGCCTCAGAATGTAAATGTGCATTAGCAACAAGAAGGGGAGAATGCAGAGTGTTCTCTATGGGTCCCCAGACAGGCCAAACTTCCCTCATCTCATTGTATCTCATTATACGCTCTTCCTAGTGACATTCCGTGTGTTGACATTCTGGGTTAGCGAGGGCTGCTTTTCCTCCTTACTCTTGAGAAGAGCACCTCTGCCACAGCCACTGTCCTGAGTTTATAACAATATCTGGACTTTCAGGGGATTCAATTGTGCAAACCTTTAAACTGCTTTTTGAAACCCATTTATTTTCGGCCACCTTCTCCGTTTTTATTCTGGCCCTTTGACAGTTTAGATATACAGTATATATATTTTAGGACCCGTTCTACTTGTGATTGGGGTTTGTTTTAAACTGTTTTAAATACCATATTTTACATTGCCGTAACCTGCCCTTCTGGTGAAGGGTGGGTACTAAATATGATGAGGATTACGAAGGTGATGATGATAACAACAACAATCATTGTTAGAAAAATTATCTGGTCCTCTGTCTGCAGGAATTTTATATATTTCTTTGCAAGCAGTTCCCTGCCCCATTACAGGTGTTAATACACTAATCTCAGCAATTATTCCCATTCTTCTACAGTGGAAGGCTAAAGGTGTGTCTACTTAACATTAAGCTCTAATTAATACTGGCTAAAATGTCCGCATCTCATTGCCATTCACCTTACAGTTTTCTCCTTTCTATAACTGCCAACTAAGATTTCACTTCACATATCTGACAACGCAGGCTTGAGTCCATGAGAGCTTTGAGAGCCTTAATAAATGCGTTAGTTTCGGAGGTCCCACAAGACTCTCTTGATTGTTCTTGCTGCAGAAGAGACTTAGCATCGCTACTTCTCTGGAAATTACTCATTTTCACAAGCCCTTGTTTGCAAATGGTTGCTAATGCTGCTGCCATTATTGGGTGTGTTTTTTTAGATTATTGTGTGCATTCCGTTTCCTGCCAACCTAGCAGTTCGAAAGCACGCCAGTGCAAATAGATAAATAGGTACCACTCCGGCGGGAAGGTAAACGGCGTTTCCGTGCACTGCTCTGGTTTCGCCAGAAGCAGCTTAGTCATGCTGGCCACATGACCTGGAAAAACTGTCTGTGGACAAACGCCGGCTCCCCCGGCCTGTAAAGCGAGATGAGCGCTGCAACCCCAGAGTCATTCGCGACTGGACTTAAAGGTCAGGGGTCTCTTTACCTTTATGCATTCCGTTTATTTTGCTGTATTGTGAACCTCCTTGTGTGTGCAGAGAACGCCCAAAGGTTGCTTGCAAAATGAAATAAGCACTTACAGTAGGACTTGCATGATCTCCACCCTGTGTCCCTCCCAAAGAAGGATATAGAAAGATGGCGAGCCTTGACAACTTAGATCATGGGTAGGCAAACTAAGGCCCGGGGGCTGGATCAGGCCCAATCGCCTTCTAAATCCAGCCCACGGAAGGTCCGGAAATCAGCGTCTTTTTACATGAGCAGAATGTGTGCTTTTATTTAAAATGCATCTCTGGGTTATTTTTGGGGCATAAGAACTCGTTCATTATTATTTTTTCCCCAAAATATAGTCTGGCCCCCCACAAGGTCTGAGGGACAGTGGACCGGCCCCCTGCTGAAAAAGTTTGCTGACCCCTGACTTAGATGTTTATTCCAGCATACTCCAGGAAAAGCTTAAATCCACACTTCCTTGGGCTTCTTCTCTTCCAGTCCTTCAAGGCTCTGAGTCACATCTACTCCCGCTATACTTTGCCCATCGGGACTGCATCTCTTGCCACCTGTTCTACGTCCATTGCATGCCTCTTAATGCCAGATTCCGGAAGTCACAGGTGGGCAGAGTGCTATTGCACTCAGGTCCTGCTTTCGGGCTTTCCATAGACTAGTCACTGTGAGGACAGGATGCTGGACTGATCCAGCAGACAGTTCTTACGCTCACATGTCTCACTGCTGTCTCTGCTGGTTTCTCAATAGGGATGTTGTTAAAGCAGTCCCTGTCCACTTAGCCTCCAGCTCTGTCCTTAGCCGAGTGCTGACCATGCCGTCGCATAGCAGTTAGCAGCCTCAAATAAAAAGCAGGAAGGTGTGTCATGAGGTTTCTTCTTCGTCTGCCTAGACCAGCCTCGTTTAATCTGCATTTCATAAGGAATTCCAGACATTACTGCTGAGCTAGCAAACTGGAAGGCTGTTAATCGTATATAGTCCACACAAATAAACCATCACGATAAAAGTTCAGTGGAGCTTTAATAGAGAATTATACTTTCCCCCTGTTATTTGCGGTTTTATTCATTTTTTTTACAGCCTTTCCATTACTAAGCCCTCCCAAAAGCCATGAAAGACATGCATATAATATTTATGGCAGCCTGTCTAAAGAGACTTGATGGGCCTAGGAATGTAAGATTCCATTTAATCGCCAGGACAGTCTTCCTATATGGGCAAGTTCTGTGCCAATTTACTTTGAAGCGAGGCTTGGTGACCCTGGGCCAGTTTATACCATCTGCAGATCCTAGTGGTGACAGCTTTTTCCTGAAATGCACAATTTCAGGCTGCAGGTGAAGGGTTGCTTGTTTTAAGGCTCTGCTGTCACAGAAACCGCCCCACATACAAGTGGATCACAAGCTCCTGTGGTTTGGGCTTAGCAGCACTTTCTGAAACACAGCCCTTCCCTTCTCCAGGGTTTGCTCTTCTCTGAATTTTGCAGTTCTCCAGCCAAGTGATATGTGCAAGAATGCCTGCAACAAGGCAAATTGTGCATTTAAATGCATACATTACTGTAAATAATATTAAAAAGCATTACAGCAGGTGGAAATAGAGTCACACACAAAAAAGTGCAGATTACTGAAATTTGCATACAAATATATGTACAGTGGGACACAGGTGGCGCTGTGGGTTAAACCACAGAGCCTAGGACTTGCCAATCAGAAGGTTGGTGGTTCGAATCCCCATGACGGGGTGAGCTCCCGTTGCTCGGTCCCTGCTCCTGCCAACCTAGCAGTTCGAAAGTGCAAGTAGATAAATAGGTACTGCTCTGGCGGGAAGGTAAACGGCATTTCTGTGCGCTGCTCTGGTTGTCCAGAAGCGGCTTTGTCATGCTGGCCACATGACCCGGAAGCTGTACTGGCTCCCTCGGCCAGTAAAGCGAGATAAGCGCCACAGCACCAGAGTCGGCCACGACTGGACCTAATGGTCAGGCGTCCCTTTACCTTTACCTTTATGTACAGTAGGAGAAATTTGCAGTAAAATGCTGGTGAATCTTCACGGGGAATTTAAAAAACAACACTCAAACCGCTGTGGAAAAAGAGAAACTGAAAGAAACCAATATTGACAGAGTCGCCTGTCCCTAATTGCAAATTTGTGTGTGTTTATTATGTATTTCTGAGTTCACCTGGCTAGAATTAGCGCATAGTGACAGATGGCCAATAAATAAACCCTGAAAGATATCTGCAGCTTCAGGTCCCTTCTGGACATCTGAAGGCAGCCCTGTTTAGGGAAGCTTTTAATGTCTGATGCATTACTGTATTTTAATATTTTGTTGGAAGCCAGCCAGAGTGGCTGGGGAAGCCCAGCCAGGTGGGCAGGGTATAAATAATAAATTATTATTATTATTTGAAACCAATGCTGAAAAATGCTCCTCTGCATTTCTGGGCACCTTAAGGTCACGGCGTAAGGCAAGGGTCTAACAGACAACCAGGATACTTTTAAGTTCCTCCTGGGCAGATGGCTGAACCACCTGCAGCTGCCTGTACATGTTTCTGTGTATAGGATACCATGTACTTCAACATGGCTGGTTTCAATGTGTCTGCATGGCATTGGTGAAGGAGTAATTACCGTTTCAGTTGTCCCTCACTGAAATATTGAGAGTTCAGGATCACCTTGCAATCCCTTGACAAAGCTGCTGCAATGTTTCTTGTTCCCTTTGTGTAATTGAGAGAGCAGCTTTTTAATCATTTCTGATTTCAGAGAGCACTGGCAGAACAGGAACCTTCAAAACTATAAACACTGCAAAACTGGATACGCTTAGTTGTGGGTTTTTTTGTGCCATGAAATACTAGATTTCTGCATAAATGTGATAGAGACTAAAAATGCATAATTCAGTTTGAAGCGCTGCTCAGGAGTAGAGGGGTATGTTCGTTATTAGAATGTACCATGATGAATGCACCATCCCTGAGAAATGGACAGTGTATCGATCACAGCCTTTTTTGTTTAAAGCAAGGAACACTGTCTCTTACTTCTTGAAAACCGTTTTGAATCAATTTATCTTCGTTCTAGAAGTGCTGGCTACATTTGAAAGGTAATCTTTAGAAACCATGAACTTGAATAGTGGAACTCCTCACCTATCACTCACAAGCTTCCTTGTGTGCAAACACTTTCGCTTTAAGATCAGTGAGTCAATGCGCAGCTGTTGCAGAAGGGTCAGTCATAAGAACAGAAGAGTTATCCTTCCTAGACCAGACCAGTGTTCCTAGTTCTGAGGAACCAGACACAATCTGGGAAGCTCATCAGCCCAGTGTCAAAGTGATGATCTTCCTGTTTCTCTGTCTCCAGAGGTATACTATGTGTATGGCAAGTGAAACCTGCAACAAAATGTTGCAGTATAGAAGGCTCCTTGTTTAGGGTTCCAACTGGCCTTGCCCTTTACTTGGATACTCTATTCCAGTGGTTCCCAAACTTATTTTTTTGCACAGACCGGTTGAAAACGGCTGGTTGTCTTTGTGGACCATAGAATGATTTTTATGTCTGTTTTAGCAGTTGTAGTGTACTGTGCGAGATGCTGAGTGTTTTTTTAATTGTGTTTTTATTGCTTCTTTTATTTCTTATCTTGCATTCCATAGAATTCAAACTTTGTTGTTGTTTTTATTTAAATCTGTATACTGCCCTATACAATCTCAGGGCTGTCCACGGGATAAAACAATGATTTTAAAATACAGAATACATAATCGAAATAAAAACAATAACCCAGTATCCTCCCCAACACATTTTAAAAGGGCATTGAATACGAAATAAAGAAATAAACGAAACAATAAAGTTCCAATTAAGATCAATATGAATGTTCAATGCAGACATGCCTGAATGAAGCTTGAAGGTCGTTTGGTGCTCCATGAACCACAGTTTGGAAATCTGTGCTCCATTCCTTTTCTTCCCCTGCCCCCCAACACCCCCCCCCCAAAAAAAAACCCCAGTCCGTCAACATTCTGTGGTCCTTATTGGAACTGCTCTCTTTCCCCTCCCCAGCCTACAAAGTTGTTTTATTCTTCTGCCAAATGATGGTTCCTCCAGTCTTGCAGAAACTTTCCCCTTGTGCATAGACAGAAAGGTCTGTTTTGTCTAGGAGTGCCTTCAGTCAGTATTTTGTGGGTGAGAGTCAAGCACGGAGAGTAAAGCACAACACCAGAACTTTAGGTTTGCACAGTTAAAGTGAATTATTAAAGTGCTCTGTAGCCCTAACATAGGTCTGGGAAGCCTCCAGATGCTGCTAAACTGCAACTCCCATCACCTCCAGCAAGCATGGCCAATGGCCAGGGATGATGGGAGTTGTAGTTCACCAGCATCTGGATGGCTGAAGGTTCCCACCCCTTTGCCTATTGAATCATTTTTAATGCCTTTTGTGGTTTGGAAAGTGATGAAGAATGTACCGAAAAGAATGGGATGAAGGAATAATGACATATAACAAGAAAACATTGTTTTGTTGTTGTTGTTTTGTTTTAAAGAAGCCTACCATAAACAAATCAAGGTGAGCACAGGATCGTATGATCGCCCTCTGAACTTGTTGTTGCGTTGTTGTTTAGTCATTTAGTCGTGTCCGACTCTTCGTGACCCCATGGATCAGAGCACGCCAGGCACTCCTGTCTTCCACTGCCTCCTGCAGTTTGGTCAAACTCATGCTGGTAGCTTTGAGAACACTGTCCAACCATCTTGTCCTCTGTCGTCCCCTTCTCCTTGTGCCCTCCGTCTTTCCCAACATCAGGGTCTTTTCCAGGGAGTCTTCTCTTCTCATGAGGTGGCCAAAGTATTGGAGCCTCAGCTTCAGGATCTGTCCTTCCAGGAAGCACTCAGGGCTGATTTCCTTCAGAATGGATCGGTTTGATCTTCTTGCAGTCCATGGGACTCTCAAGAGTCTCCTCCAGCACCATAATTCAAAAGCATCAATTCTTCGGCGATCAGCCTTCTTTATGGTCCAGCTTTTACTTCCATACATCACTACTGGGAAAACCATAGCTTTAACTATACGGGCCTTTGTTGGCAAGGTGATGTCTCTACTTTTTAAGATGCTGTCTAGGTTTGTCATTGCTTTTCTCCCAAGAAGCAGGCGTCTTTTAATTTTGTGGCTGCTGTCACCATCTGCAGTGATCACAGAGCCCAAGAAAGTAAAATCTCTCACTGCCCTCTGAACTAATTGGAGCAAATACTCAAGAAAGGTCCGATATGGTCTAAGCACTGCCTAAGCTTTGTGCAAGAAAATGAGCACAAATGCCGAATAACCAGGTCGTCTGGAGCAGCCGTAAATAAAGTTCCTGTTCTGAAAATCAGTTTGCTGTTAGTGTACGGGATAGCCATTGTTAAGTCCATCAATCAATAACTTTTCTAATCCTTTTTTAAAAAGTCACATAAGCTCAGCAACCATCACCCTCATGCTTTGCGGCAGTGAATTTTGTCAAGTACGTGCTAAATGAAGTTACTTCCTCCTGTCAGGCCTGAATCTGCTGATAATCTGTTTCATTGAGTGAATCGATGTCAGCTGGCAGAAGTTGCACTCAGAGTCACTGTTCTTCCCAGGAAAGCAATACAGAGCATAAAGATTTAGTATCTAGATATTCTTTAGGTATTTGAGGTAGAGGTGGAGGAGGCGGGAGTCATCACAGAAATGCTCGATAAAACATTTGCTTATGGTTTGGCCTTAACAGATACAAGGCAATTTTCTTGGCCTAGTTTTCAGTGCTGAATCCCTAGCCGGAATTAAGATTGCCGGAAAAAACATCAACAACCTCAGATATGCAGATGACACAACCTTGATGGCTGAAAGTGAGGAGGAATTAAAGAACCTTTTATTGAGGGTGAAAGAGGAGAGCGCAAAATATGGTCTGAAGCTCAACATCAAAAAACCGAAGATCATGGCCACTGGTCCCATCACCTCCCAGCAAATAGAAGGGGAAGAAATGGAGGCAGTGAGAGATTTTACTTTCTTGGGCTCCATGATCACTACAGATGGTGACAGCAGCCACAAAATTAAAAGACGCCTGCTTCTTGAAGAAAAGCAATGACAAACCTAGACAGCATCTTAAAAAGCAGAGACATCACCTTGCCAACAAAGGCCCGTATAGTTAAAGCTATGGTTTTCCCAGTAGTGATGTATGGAAGTGAGAGCTGGACCATAAAGAAGACCAATCGCCAAAGAATTGATAAATTTGAATTATGGTGCTGGAGGAGACTCTTGAGAGTCCCATGGACTGCAAGAAGATCAAACCTCTCCATTCTGAAGGAAATCAGCCCTGAGTGCTCCCTGGAAGGACAGATCCTGAAGCTGAGGCTCCAATACTTTGGCCACCTCATGAGAAGAGAAGACTCCCTGGAAAAGACCCTGATGTTGGGAAAGATGGAGGGCACAAGGAGAAGGGACGACAGAGGACGAGATGGTTGGACAGTGTTCTCGAAGCCACCAGCATGAGTTTGACCAAACTGCGGGAGGCAGGACTAAATGACTAAACAACAACAACAACAAAGTTTCCAGTGTGTGTGTGTGTCTTGCTCTTCCCTTTCCATCCTCATTTTTACCCCTCTGACTTGGGATTGCTGTTTGTAACACTCTGCTGCTACACGACAGCAGCAGGACCTGCTCATTCCATCTCCTTGGATGGGTTTGGAACCATTTATTTGCCCAAATTTATTTTCCAACTTTTCGTTTCCGCATTGTTGGACACAATTAAGTTTATTTCCCCCTGGAAGGAAGCTTGCGGCAGTTACACTCCCCCCTCCCCCCTCTCTAAGCATTGTGGACTTTTCTCCAGCTTTCTTCTTTTGACTAAGAAGTTCAGAGACATTTGAGATGGCAAGTGGGTTAAACTGGGTTAATTCTTGCCTATTCAGTGTGTGTGTTTGTGGACGGGGTGGGGGTATGAATTGCACCATAGAGTCTTGGGGAAGTGCAGCTAAAGAGGGAATGGGTTAATTTTGGATGAGTATAAAACCCAGATGAGCTGTGAGTACCGTTTCGTGTGGATCCTCCGTTCCAAAACTTGAGAGCTGTTTTGAGAGCTGTGCTGAAAGTTTTAAAAAGGAACTTCCCTCATATTGAATTTGACAGGCTACAGGGACTCGCCTTTTCCTTGCAGTTCCCTCCTGCTTCTACAGTGAGGGGGGGGAGTATTTGATCCCCTGCTAAATTTGCCTGTTTGCCCTCTGACGAAGAAATGACCAGTCCATAATTGTAATGGTAGGTTTATTGTAGCTGTGAGAGACAGAATAACAACAGGGAAAACCCCAGAAACTCAGAAGACAAAAGTAAGAGACTGATGTGCGTTATAATGAGTGAAATAAGTATGTGATCCCCTATCAACCAGCGAGATTTCAGGCTACCTGGTATCTTCACAAGCTGAGATTAGAAGCACCTGCTGTAAGGGAGAGGCCTTACCTGTAATCCCAGCTCTTTACAGGTGTGTGCAAACCTGGTGGCCACCTACAAGAAACGTCTGACCTCTGTAACTGCCAACAAGGATTTTGCCACCAAGCACTAAGTCATATTTTGCAAAGGGACCAAATACCGTATTTTTTGCTCTATAAGACTCACTTTATCCCTCCTAAAAAGTAAGGGGAAATGTGTGTGCGTCTTATGGAGTGAATGCAGGCTGCGCAGCTATCCCAGAAGCCAGAACAGCAAGAGGGATCACTGCTTTCACTGTGCAGCAATCCCTCTTGCTGTTCTGGCTTCTGAGATTCAGAATATTTTTTTTCTTGTTTTCCTCCTGCAAAAACTAGGTGCGTCTTATGGTCTGGTGCGTCTTATAGAGCAAAAAATACGGTACTTATTTCACTCATTATAATGCACATCAATCTCTGACTTTTGTCTTCTGGGGATTTTCCTGTCGTTATTCTGTCTCTCAAAGCTACAATAAGCCTACTATTAAAATTATGGACTGGTCATTTCTTTGTCAGAGGGCAAATGGGCAAATTTAGCAGGGGATCAAATACTTTCCCCCCTCACTGTATTACTGCTGTCACTGCCACAATCATGATCTCTGCTGCTGGTGGCCGGCTACCTTTCCCCTTGTCTTTCAGCTGCCTTCCTCTCCAGGCAAAAGAAACCAGAGTGGAAGGAGGTAATAATGCCTTCCTCCGTGAAATGGAATAAACTGAAGGAACTAGGGTGGGGGGCAAGGGACACGGGTGGCGCTGTGGGTTAAACCACAGAGCCTAGGACTTGCCGATCAGAAGTTCGGCGGTTCGAATCCCTGCGGCGGGGTGAGCTCCCGTTGCTCGGTCCCTGCTCCTGCCAACCTAGCAGCTCGAAAGCACGTCAAAGTGCAAGTAGATAAATAGGTACCGCTCCGGCGGGAAGGTAAACGGCATCTCCGTGCACTGCTCTGGTTCGCCAGAAGCGGCTTAGTCATGCTGGCCACATGACCCGGAAGCTGTATGCTGGCTCCCTTGGCCAATAAAGCGAGATGAGCGCCGCAACCCCAGAGTCGGTCACGACTGGACCTAATGGTCAGGGGTCCCTTTACCTTTACCTAGGGTGGGGGGCACAAAATCAAGCACATAGCAATTAAGGGGGAAGTCTGAATGCTGCCACCAGTAACTGGGGTGAACTCTTGCTCCTATTTGCCCTCCTGCCCCCTCACCCTCCCACCCCTTGGAAAGATTTCCGTACCGCCGAAAATCGGGGCAGCATACAACTATACAACATAGAACACCATTTAAAACAATGAAAACAACCATTAAAGTGACTGGCTAACCTGTTTAAACAGCAGCAAAGCTCTGTCAGCATAACAATGCATTCAAGAGATGCCTGACAGTCAAAAGCAAGGATGCCTGCCAAATCTCTGCTGGAAGAGTGTTCCAAAGAATGGGACCAGCGACACTAAATGCCCACTAAATTCTAGCTGTAATATGACGGTCAACTAATATCACTCCTGCAGATGATCTGGGAGATAGAGGCTCCAGCGGTCCTTAAGGAATCCAGAACCCCAATTGCCCAACACAAGCACCTTGTATAAGACTCAGTAGCATATGGGCAGCTCACGCAGATGTTTTAGCAGAGGCGCTGAGCATCTCCTCCCATCATTCTGCACCAGAACATGATTCACACCTGGTCAAACTTTTTGTCTGATTGGCAGCGACTCTCCAAGGTCTCAAATAGTGGTTTTTCCCATCTCCTGCTATCCAGTCCTTCTAGCAGCAGATGGCCAAGGACTGAACCTGGGTCCTTCTACATGCCAAACAGGTGTCCTGCCACTGAGCATAAGTCCCTCCCAAGGAGGCTGCAAGTGTCTGAAAGGCAAGAGGCCGTGTAAAGGTACCTGGGACCTTCTGCATGCAATGCTTATGCCCTATGACTGAGCTGTGTCCCCATTCCTTTGACTGGGCCAGTTAACGCCATGATTTCTCCCAGTATAGGAGCAGCCGTGGCCTGTGCTTATAGGTGCACATATGTGTGACTGAATGGGGAAGAGAACTAGGATATAGACAGACACTTTGAGTAGTAATTTGCACAACAACATGTGACGCAGAGACAGAACCAATCACAAGAAAGATGCAACAAATCAGGCCCATTATGCGAAGCTATAATTCAGTAACCAATTGACTACATAGTTTGGCTTCAGCGAGGGGTGGGGGAATTTTAAACCTTTGTTAGCTAGGCACGTAACTCTAGTGCCTCTGGGTCTATTCTAGGTAGAAGATCTGCAGCTTTGTGTCTAGCTAATGGCCAAATAAATTCCCCTGATGAAGACGGCTGAAACAAGTTGGGAATTGCTTCGCAAATTTACTGTTTATCGATGCTTGCCTCTTGCATCTTTCCCGGGCTGTGTGCATTGAGTGCTTGAAAACTCAGGAACCCTAGAAGTAGCTGAATTAGATATTTGGCATTGTGCAGAAGGCTTTGGCTCCCTGTCATACCGCCTTGCCCATTTTGCTCAGCTGGCGATGTAAAGTAGTAAAAAATTGGCAGAATAAATTGCGGGAAATTCTGCACATTTGCAAAACTACGCAGGTTGCAGAATTCAGCTTTTCTCGGTGCAAAATTTGGAATGCCATGCCATCGAGAGTTTGGAAACCTTTCGGCCTCTGTGCCACAGAAATTCATACCCCCCCCCCCATATTTCCAACACATATTTTTTTAAGTACACTAGTTGGCTGTGCTGAATGTTGATGATAAACCTCAGCCTTTTATAGCCAATAAAATAGTGTTTTTCCCCCTAGCCTTTCTCTGAACATATTATCACAAATATCTGTGATGGCTCGCCTGCCTTCACTGGTTCCAAGCTCACCTCATCCAATATATATAACCTCATCTAGCCAGGAGCGGTTGGGATTGTCACATGAATGTTCCAGACTTCTCACTCATGCCTCTTCCGTTCATCTGAGCTGTCTGTCGGATGCTGCAGCCTTGTACCAGTTTGGTATAAAAATCACAGCTGCTAAACTTTTACAGACATTGCACATACATAATTGAAATGTTTTCCACTGGCACCCTTTTTTCAGACTGTTTTTTTTTTCATAATGTGCCTTACGCTGCCTTGTGGTCCCTTCTAGGAAAACAGGGACCATAGATTACCAAGCTTTATTTATCTTTATATAGAGGGGGATTTTTTTTTTAAGGCTTGGACATTGCAAGAGCCTTGGACATTGTAAACAGTTCGATGTGTTCTGTGCCGACTCTGCCACAGTAATATTCTTGAACTTTATACCTGTAAGAGCCGGTTCCCAACAGTCCGTCACACCTTAGCATGACCAAAAAATATGCAAACTGGCTTACAATGCATAGATTTTTCTAAAAAAAAAACAACTGCAGACATTGTGGGGGTTGGTGCAAGTAGGCTCACAGAGCTCTGTGACTTAGCTTGGAAAATGGAAGAAGAGTTTGGATTTGATATCCCGCCTTTCACTCCCTTTAAGGAGTCTCAAAGCGGCTAACATTCTCCTTTCCCTTCCTCCCCCACAACAAACACTCTGTGAGGTGAGTGGGGCTGAGAGACTTCAAAGAAGTGTGACAGGCCCAAGGTCACCCAGCAGCTGCATGTGGAGGAGCAGGGAATCGAACCCGGTTCCCCAGATTACGTGACTACCGCTCTTAACCACTACACCACACTGGCTCTCAGGGTATGGACTAGCCCAGGGTAGTCATTGTCATGCCTTCCAGATGCTGTGGACTCCCAATTCCTATCAGCCCCAAATAGCATGGAGAACAGTCAGGGATGGTGGGAGTTGGAGTCCAACAACATCAGGAAAGCACCAGATTGCCTACTTGTGGACTACCCTGTAGAGCTGCTGCAGTTGGACATACTGGGGTATATAGACACTCTTTTACCCAATCAGGACCCTAAACATTGAGATGGAGAGGACCAACCTGGTTCCATCCTGTCACAAGCAAGCCTGCTTCAACCTGAAAAGGGGCTTGTGTGAGCCATTGTTCTGCCAGGACCTCCGCCGAAGCAGCCAAACACTCCAGGAAAGAAGGGGAGAGTCATTGCGCCTGAAGCCCACCTTCGATTTTTGAAGGTTATTGGAGGCGGGCTATTGCTTTTTGCAGAGTTACTGGCATTTCGACAGTCCTTCGGAACTTTGCGGTTCACTCTTCCCTTCCCTTTTCTTTTTTGACACTCGCATGCATTTAATTATGGCAGCAGTTGGCAGCCCCAGACTCTCCTAGCAATTCTATTTAAAAGGCCTGTTTTGAGGGGTCCATAACTCAGCACTTTTAATTTGCAATGGGCTGAAACTTGGCAGACAGTGAGCCAATTTCAGAATCCGTTCTGTGGGCTCTAAATCTAAATATGATGGCAGGAAATGCCTCTTCCGAGAGGCAAGATATAGTGCTCTGCCTTTTTGAATTAGAGCTTCGCCACGGTGTGCTCCTAGCTCAGTGCTGCCTCCAAATCTCTACCCAAAGGTTTAATTGGTAGCCAAAGGTTTTGCAAAGGCCGCAGAGCCTTTTGCAGAAGTGTTGGTTGGAAAAGACCCATGTTCTCATCTCTCAACAGGGAGACGGTCAAGAAGCTGGGTTGTCCTGATTTACATGTATGGGAGCTTGGAAATTCACATTAGTCGAAGAATTAAGTCCAGTGCATCCCTCACCAATTGTTTGCGTTTTGCATTTAATGGCTGAATAAATTGGCAATTCACCGTGCCCCTGACTGTGCATGCAGTAGCAAGAAAGAGCACATCGGCTGCCTTTCATCATGAAAACAAAGAGCCTTAATTTCTGTAATTAGCAGGGCTGAGGCTTGGGTTAGAGGTGCTGAGTTTTGATCTCAAAAAAGTACCGAGCAGGCCCAGAGGCTGGAACCAAGCATGGAATTTGACAGGTGAGTGTGTTGAGCCAGGATAAAACTTAACTCAATCTGATGAGTTTTGAAGCCAGGGTGTAATCTTAACAGGCTGTAGGCAGAGCCTGGAAGAATCTGGCACTAATGGAAGAGCGATGGAGAATGAGTGTGCAATACAATGAACAATGGATTACTGGCTTTTCAGCCCCCAGTACTAGTTGTTTTTCTTATGTGAACAACCCTAGACTCTGTTCTTCTTGGAACTTGGGAGTTTTGCCTAGATCTTTTGTGTGCCTCTGTTGTTGGCGGAAATGTATTCTTAGGTTCCTTCTGCATTCACAAAGACTTCTGCTTTGGGACAGCTGCACCATTTCTGCTTCTTGAGAATATTTGAAGGAGCGATTATGACTTCCTATACACTGTAAGGACTTCCATCTAGCTTTTCCTCGGTACCTACGGGACCGCCTCTCCTGGTATGCCCCACAGAGGAACTTATGGTCTTCAAATAAAAGCATCTTGAAGGTCCCAGGCCACAGAGAGGTTAGGCTGGCCTCAACCAGAGCCAGGGCTTTTTCGGCTGCGGCTCCAACCTGGTGGAACGCTCTGTCACAAGAGACAAGGGCCCTGCAGGACTTGACATCTTTCCTCAGGGCCTGCAAGACAGAGCTGTTCCACCAGGCCTTTGGTCAGGGTGCAGCCTGACTCCCTCCTTTGGCAATCTTTACAAAACTTTAGTTTATGGTTGCCATCAATTTCGAATTTGATTTTAATTAATTTTTTATAATGTTTTTATAATGTTGCACTATTTTAGTGTTGTTAGCCGCCCTGAGCCTGGCTAAAATTATTTATTTATTATTTATTATTATTATTATTATTATTATTTTCCTCATAGCTTTCAGGTTAAACAAAAGCCTCTTCTGCTTCCTTCTCAGGTGGACCTACCATGACTTCTTCAATAGGTATCGGATTCTTATGAAAAAGAAGGACACCTCAAAAAAGGAGGACAGGAAAGTGATTTGCAAGATGCTGCTGGAAAGCCTAATTAAGGTGAGCAGGGTTAAGAGTCTTTCCACATCCCTCCGCTGCCCAGTTGGCCAGGAGTTGCCGTGACCTGGGAGACCTGGGAGATTCTAGTAGAATAAAACTCTTTCAGAAGGATTGAGTGAAGTAAATGAGACATGGCCATGGGAGTTGTTGCTTTGCCCTCAGTCTAAAAAGGACCCTTTTTGTTCATCCAGATTCTTAAGATTACTTTAGCAGTCTTTTGCCCTCCTCTTAATCTCACTTTATTAGAGCCAAATTGAGCATCATGTCTTCAGCTGGTTTGACTGCTGTTCTTGTGGGTGAATGCTGGGAATTGCAGTTCAGCTGCAAGGAGAGGGCTTAGGGCTGTCTTAACAGAGAATTCTCAGCAACGCACCTGGGAACTCAAACCCAGATTCTTTGGGGAAGCCATGATAGTAGAACTGGTATAACCCCACAAAGTTTGCTTTGTAGATTAGGGTTCAGGAGACCGCAGGGACTTTGCCTGCAGCAGAAAGTTTTCAAATCCTTTCCCATTCTTGTGTTACTGCTCAGAGATGAATAAGCATAACAAAATATGGCAAATTTGACATCTGCCCCAAACTTACTCTGAGATCTCCTGAGCTCTTATCTTGATTACCAAACTTTTAAACAGGGCCGCCCTTCTAGTTATATATTTGCCCTCTCCAGCCATACATATTTCTTGCACAACACCTTTGAGTCTGCCAGGTAAAGACTTTACAAGGGGAAGGATCAAATCCTTCCTCCCAGTGTGGTGTAGTGGTTAAGAGCGGTAGTCTCGTAATCTGGGGAACCGGGTTCGCTTCCCCGCTCCTCCACATGCAGCTGCTGGGTGACCTTGGGCCAGTCACACTTCTTTGAAGTCTCTCAGCCCCACTCACCTCACAGAGTGTTTGTTGTGGGGGAGGAAGGGAAAGGAGATTGTTAGCCGCTTTGAGACTCCTTAAAGGGAGTGAAAGGCGGGATATCAAATCCAAACTCCTCTTCTTCTTCTTCTTCTTCTTCTTCTTCTTCTTCTTCTTCTTCCCACCAATATAATGTGCACAAGAGAGTTTCCTGGGAATTCATCAAAAGGCTGCCATACCATTTCTTCCAACGGGGTCTGGTTAAATTGACCCTCCATAAAGGCTCCTGGCAAAACTAAAAAGTAATGTCTGAAGTAACTCCCAGCGACAGCTCCTTTCTTTTGTTGGATTCTGACTTGCAATGTCACAAGACTTGCAATGTCACAAGGCTCCATCGCTCTCTGTTGCTTATGTAATCCTGAATCTGAGCGTATGAATGTTGATAAAAGGGTGTCAAAGCCCAGGAACGGCTGTGGCTCAGGTGTAGAGCATCTGCTTTGCATGCAGAAGGTCTCAGGTTCAATCCCTGGTGTCTTCCCAGTAGGGCAGAAACAAACTGTTATCTAAAAGTCTGGAGAGCTGCTGCCAGTCAGTGTGGAGCTACTGTATTTTCCGCTCTATAGGACGCACTTTTTCCCCTCCAAAAATTAAGGGGAAATGTGTGTGCGTCCTATAGAGCGAATGCAGGCTGCGCGGCTAAGCCCAAAGCCGGAACAGGGAGATGGAACGCTGCGGAGCACTCCGTCTCGCTGTTCTAGCTTGGGGATGGCTGTGTGCAACGCCTCTGCAGGGCAGCGTAGTGCCTTCACCCCGCTGCCCTGCAGAGGCTAGAAAGGCTGTTCCCAAGCCAGAACAGCGAGACGGAGGGCTCCGTCTCGCTCTTCTAGCTTGGGGATGGCTGCGTGCAGAGCCTCTGCAGGGCAGTGGGGTGAAGGCACCCAGCTGCCCTGCAGAGGCTAGAAAGGCTGTTCCCAAGCCAGAATAGGAAGATGGTCTTGCTGTTCTAGCTTGGGGATGGTAGCCGCCTGAAGCCTCCGGAGCGCAGCGGGAACTTCCACTGTGCTCCGGAGGCTTTGGGTGAATGCACCTTGAACGCACCTTGTTTTAGAGGGGGAGAACAAGAAAAAAATGTTTTCCCCTGTTCTCCCCCTCCTGTGGTCCAGTGCGTCCTATAGAGCGAAAAATACAGTAGATGGATCAATGGTGTGACTCATTATAAGGCAGCTTCCTGTGTTCTTCTCCTCTTCTGCATTGACTGGCAGCTGCTGTCCAAGGTCTCAGACAAAAGGGTCCTTTGGGTCCCTTGCTATTCGAGGTTCTTTTTAACTGGTAGTGTCAATTAAGGACCCGCAGCTGACCTCCTACCCGTCCAGATGTTTCTAATTCCAAAATTTGTTGTACCACCAGCACCCAAGGCAGCAGTAAATAAGCTTCAAGTCACACATCATATAATTTTTGAAATTTCATGTGCAACCTGAAAAAGAGAGAACTGGGTATATGTTTGGTGTGCAAATGTGCCCCTAGCTTTTCTTATGCTCATTGTTCCCCACACTCTGACCCGCTTGAGAGGAAACGGGTCAGTTGTCTCATTTTGGGATACCTGCCATCTGCACAGATGTGAAGCTTACGCCTAATTTCACCTAGCTGCAAAATGTGATACAGGCCGTCTTGCGTGCTGATGGGGAAAACTAAACGGCTGTTTCCCTTAACCCAGTTTCCCTTTATGCTTTTGAAAAGGATCCTGACAAGTTCCAGTTTGGGAGAACCAAGATCTTTTTCCGGGCGGGCCAGGTGGCGTACCTGGAGAAACTACGGGCGGATAAGTTCCGGGCCGCTACCATCATGATACAGAAGACGGTGCGAGGCTGGCTGCAGAGAGCGAAATATCAGAAGATGAAAAAGGCAGCGCTTAAAATCCAGAGGTATACCAGAGGACACCTGGCACGCAGGTAAGCAATAAAAAACACTTTCTCATGAGGGCAGTGTAAGAGATACGAATTGATGCTGATAACTTTGAAGTCTAGGAACTTCAGCTTTATATGTTGCAACCCAGTGCGTATGAACTTGCAAAGCTGCCATATACTGAATCTTGGGGACGTGTAACAAATATAGTGATCTCCAGATAGTCCAACAGCAGTTTCCATTAGCCCAAGCCAGCACAACGAATGGTCAGGGATGGTGGGAATTGTTTATTTATTAATTATATGTCTGTATCGCCCTTCATCCAAGGACCGCAGGGCAGTTTACAATACAAAAACCCATAATGTTGTTGGCACCCGTCTGTCTAGAGAGAGAGTGTCTCTTACATGAAGGTGTTGCATTGATGGTAGTGCTACCATTGAAAAGTCTGGTTTCCCTGAAGCTTCCAGGTATCAGACTTCTGGCCAGGGTGATAATGGTGCAACCATGCTTCACACAGCAATGAACATAGCATCAGTAGCCTTCCCAGCTAATGTTCCTTGTTATTTCTACTACTTTCTTCTAAGTTGCTTTGAGACACTTTGGTGCAAAAAGCCACAAATTAATATTATTGGGGGAAGCCATGTGCTTCAAATGTACATTGAATGCCCTTTAAATATACGGCGTGGCTCTCCCCACCCCCTAATAATAATAATAATTTATTATTTATGCCCCACCCATTATTTATACCCCGCCCATCTGGCTGGGTTTCCCCAGCCACTCTGGGTGGCTCCCAACCAAATATAAAAACACAACGCAGCATTAAACATTAACAACTTCCCTAAACAGGGCTGCCTTCAGATGTCTTCTCAAAGTCCAATAGTTGTTTATTTCCTTGACATCTGGTGGGAGGGCGTTCCGCAGGGCGGGCGCCACTACCGAGAAGGCCCTCTGCCTGGTTCCCTGTAACCTCACTTCTCGCAGTGAGGGAGCCACCAGAAGGCCCTTGGAGCTGGACCTCAGTGTCCGGGCTGAACGATGGGGGAACCATGTCCTTGCCAAGCAAATATTGTTTTAAATAATTTGCTCTAATGTTTTGTGTCCCTTTCCCTTTGGAACAAACCTTGAAGACTATATATTATTTGGGAATATACAACAAATGATTCCTCTCTTGCAGTGGGCGAAAGTCTTTTTCACTCATGCTGGCTCCTGCATTGTCCTTGTGTGATAGACTTAGTTACTGCCATATGATAAGAACAGGGAGCCCTGCAGGAATCAAACGCAGTAAGAAATTGGATCAGCCACCGCCACTTTCACAAGTTCTTTTTTGTTGTTGTTTTAATCGCTCCGAGCAAAGAACAAATAATAAAATCCAATGAGGCACACTTAACCATCTCGAAAAACTTGAGGTTTTATAAATATTTATTGAAAGAGATGTAATAACGAGCTGTCGTATATTCCACAAGCCAATACTCTGATCTGCAGTACTACATGAGGATACTAACTGCATCCCAAATTAAGCACCATGTAGGAACCGCTTGCAGTCCTCCTCCTAGATGTTGCCAAACCAGTGCACATTGCTTTAAATGTCAAATCAATTTGCTGCCGTTGTGCTGGATTTCTCGTAACCAGTAGTTACGCTGCACTACACTTGCTTTTGGTGCTGGGGGACTGGAGCAGCTAGCTGCGATGAGGATGTCTTTTAGGGCTTTAAAACTTAAGGCCGGGATGTGAAAAGCTAAGAGAAACGGAGTCGGTTTATGTGCTACATTTTATTTCAGCCCTGGAAGAGCATTGACAACTTTTCGGACACCGTAGCAAAGTTTAATAAAAGTTGCTAGGCAGGGCCGGATCGTCTGTTGGGCAGACAATACATTTGTCCCGCGTGGTGGCCTTAAAAGGGCTACCCAGCAGCCACCTTCTACACACCACTGATGTCCTCAGTGGAGCTTACAACCAGTGAAGAATTTAGAACGCACAAGTAGTGAAAGGGTATGGGGAGCAGTGGCGGAGGAAGCCGCTTGGGCACCTGGGGTGGCACGCCCGGGGCAGGGCGCACTGCCCATAGGGGCAGCGCACACCGCGGGGCCTCCGGGGTCTGCCTGCCTCTTCCCACTCAGCCACCCTACTGCTGGGGGCAGGCAGCAGGTGGACTATTTGGGCAGAGCAGAGACTGCGCACGCCCAAGCCACTGCGTCTTTCCTAGGAGAGACGTGTGGCTCAGGCGCACTGCAGGCCTCGCGGTGAGTGCTGCCTCAGTGGAGTGTGACACCCAGGGCAGCCCACATCTACCGCACCCCCCTTCCTCTGCCCCTAATGGGGGGAATTTGTTTCCCCACACTTCCCAGTGCACTTTCCATATCACAAGTCTGGGTTGTTCTCTTTCTGCTTTGAAGTGGGCAGCTTACATGCCCAAGTGCTGCCAAACCCACTTGAATTGTGCAACTTGAATTTGCTGATAATGTGATTTGACTCTCATGGCTGTCCGGGAGCAGCAGCCTAAGTTAACAGAGGAAGGGACTGCAGCATCACCCCATCTCACTCTACCAGCACCCCCAACTTAATCATGTGTTTCTAATAAATTAAGACGGATGCAAATGAGAGACAATGTGTTTTGCACAACTGGAACACGATGAGTCTGTGGGTGAAGACTGAGAGACATTTCAAAGGGTGGTTTTGGCACTCATTTGCTGCATTTGGGGGGCGTTTGTTTTCATGGCAGAGATCGTTAGCCACTTCCACCACACTTGGTGGAAGTTCCGACTTCATATCCTCCCAGGAAACCCTAATTGAGAACTGAGCATACTTAGCAGCCAAATAACATCGAGTGTCAGTTGGGAAAGAAAATGAGAGGGAATACAATGGAGCAGCCTGGATCAGGGCATGACTGGCTGTGACCCTGGACAGGAACCATTGCAGGAACCAGTGAGAGAGGACACATTGCAAAATTTGGTTGCAGGACTCACTTCTTCTTGTTGTTGTTAAACCTTTTAATTCTTGTACTTTTACAGACTGGCTGACCGTCTTAGGAAGACGAGAGCAGCCATTGTTTTACAGAAACAATATCGGATGTTGAGGATCCGCCGGGCGTACCAAGCAATCCACAGGGCTGCCGTCACAATCCAAGCCTTCACCCGAGGAATGTTTGTCAGAAAGACCTATCGAAAGGTAGGCTTCTTCTTTTCGAAAATACGTTTCCCCCTCAGTACACAGAAAACTTACAACTTGACCTATCAGCGTTCTGCCTGGCACCTGTCTTTCACTTTGTATTTGGTTGGAGACAGGCGTGGCCTTCTGAAAACAACCACAACACCTTTCTCCCACCCACGAACCCAGCTTCTAATTTTGTGTTACAGTTGTACATAGCAGCAGATTAGAAGCTTGATAGGCCAGTTCATTCCCAGGTCAAGGAATTTATGAAAGCTCAGCTTGGAGCCGCCGCCTTGTGCTCAGGGTTTGGGGAGATGCATGTTGGTGTTGTTACTAGCCATAGGTACCCATGACACTTGGCTTTCCCCCTAATTTAGACCGAACCACACTGGAAGCCTGCAGAGATCTCCTGCAGCGGAAGACTGCTGGTTTGGAAGGCATGAACAGTGCTACCGAACCACCAACACCACTTTTTAAAAAATGAGAACTGCCCTAAACTCTTTTGTCTCCAGCCCTGCATGCAGCTTTGCCGCTGATCGCTCACTGACTTGATTGTCATTTAACACTTCCAGATGGTTGCTGACAAATTCAGGTTGCACAATTATGGCTGGTTGGGGGTCTTCTGCAGCAGACACGCTTCCCAAGAAGATGGGACTTTGATGGGGAAAATCACAGGAAGATTTGGGATAACACTTGCTTTGACGCAGGGTCATCTAACCTCCCCACAAACAAATTGGAATGAGTGTTCATTAACCAGCCAACATCATCTAATCTCCCTGCAAAGAAACCAGGACGAATGCTGTGTATAAACAGGTCATTTGGAAGTGAACTTTGTCTGTGGGCAGGATTGCAGCGTTGACTTTATTGAAGACCAGTTTTATCTACTTGTGATTTGATCTGAGTTGCCTGTATTTATGAGGAATTCAGCACCTTGCTAAGCTGATTTTTTCCAAGGATTTCCGCTTGCAAGATGGAATGACCCCTCCCCACTCCTCCCCCAAACGCTGTTCTAGGGTTCTTCCAACCACCCCAGAGCCAGTTTTGGGGGTGTGGAGGAGCATGAAGGAAGCCCCTTTGCACAAACGGAAATCCTTGCTCTGAGCTTCCAATAACAGGACTCCTTAGGTGAATACACCTATTGAATCCCAAATTAGTTGTGGTCTTAACAATTTGACCAAAGCTACACTGTGTCTCTTATCTCAGCTTCCCATCCGTAAAATATTGGCAATGACATTCAACTCACAAAACAGTGTGAAAACACAGCAAATAGTTTGGAGCAGACTGCGCAAGGGAAATTACACAGGAGGCTGCCTTATTGCCAGGTCAAACTTTTTGCCCATCTACTCCAGTATTGTCTACTCAGGCAGGCAGCACCTCTCCAGAGTCCTTCCCATCACCTGCTGCCTGATTCTTCTAACAGCAGGGCAAGGATGATGTCGGACTTGAACTCCTATCATTGGGTCACTCTTCCTAGGAGAACAAAAGGAGTTTGTTCTTTCTTTTCTGACATGGAAGCTTGTCCATTTTCAGAGTCCAAAAGCACTTGCTGCTCTTATTTCGCTGCTCAAGCTTCCCAGGCAGAAGCAATTCTTCTGCAGCCTCTCAGAGACTGCTAGTTTAATGAAGCTGTTCTCACAGAGAGTTGCCCCATGGCAAAGTGGAAATCTGGAAATGTCATCCATATCAGCCACTCAGTGGAGAATTTACCTGACAGAACAGGTATTGGAATTACACTTCAAAACGCATCTGCTTGGTGAAGTCACTTTTACAGCTGGTCCTAATGATCTCTCTCCTTGTGGTGGCCAGTGCTGCTTCCACAGGAGCAGCTGCCTACTTGTGGCAAAGGGGATCCTTAGGTTGATTCACGGAGAACAGGAGCTGTGACCTTAAGTCTGCCTTCCCCTTCAATTTGGCAGACAATTCAGAAGCCCCCTTTTCTGGGTCCCACAAAAGAAAAAAAGCAGCTGCTCTGCGATCACCCAGTCACTCACCTGGGTAGAGTAATTTCCAAATCTACTTTTTAAACCTGTCTTTGGAGTCACAGAATGCCTTCATTTTTAAATGTGCATGCACCATTCAAAATCTGCCTCAAGTTGCATGAACTTTGTGCTTTTTGCATTCATAAACCCAGCACAAATGTCAAGTGGGAAGCAGTCCTCGGAATAATACCACGTGCATTTGATTTTTACAGAATTGCTTTGCTGGATCAGACCTGGATTCATCTAGTCTGCTTCTGTTTGCCTCTATATCTGGTCATTCCATTTAGCTATCATAGCTAGTAGCTGTTTGAGAGACCTCTTTCTCTGTGATTTTCTCTCTCGCGTTTTTTCTCCTCTCAAGGTATCCAAGTTAGTTGTCATCACTCAGTCTTGTGAGAGTGCCATAATATTCTATGGCCTTATATTATGCACTTCCGTGCATGGATGGCAACATTAAGAGGGAGTTTTGATCTCTCTAGAAAATAGTATGAAGCATTGAGAAGGAGGAAGAATCTTTGGATGTGGTGCTGTTCCCATTGCCACTGTGGAACATGCCACACAGTGTGACAAACAAGAAAGTGTGTCTAACTGCTGTTACTAACAAATGTGGAATTTGGCCATAAATGTGTTCTGAACAGCACCAGTGTTAGAACACTATAGGTGGAAAACATCTGTCGCCCCATGACCTGCATGTGAACTGTCTGGGCAGGGTGGAGCATGAAGATGGCCAGTGTTGGATGGCAGAATCCTGAACTAGATGGCCATTTGGTCTGATCCAGGAAGGTATTTTTCATGTTTGCTGTGTTAGCTATGATACGATTGATGAAGTGCTGCAGAAATGAGTTCCTGGTTAACCTGAGGTTCCTGTGGTATGAAAGTTATACATCAACTGTATGATGCAACGACTAACCTTGGCAGCATTCTTCATACTGGTAGAGACAAACCGCAACAGCTACGACTACACCGATGGGACCATACTATATTGCCGTCATGGGCTCTTCTCCCCTGCCCTCCCCACTTCTCCTGAGGGTCACTTCATCCCTGTGTTTTGCAGATGCTCATGGAGCACAAAGCTACCATCATCCAGAAGCATGCCCGAGCCTGGCTAACTCGGAAGCATTTTGTCAGGTTCAGAAGTGCAGCTGTAGTTCTCCAATGCTACTTCAGGCGCATGAAGGCCAAGCAAGAGCTGAAGGCCCTGAAGATAGAGGCAAGGTCAGCAGAGCACTTGAAGAGGCTCAATATTGGCATGGAGAACAAGGTGGTTCAGCTGCAGAGGAAGATAGATGAACAGGTAAACCCTCCATGAGTCCTGCTATGTAGTGTATATTTGGACCTCTCAGCTGCTCTGGATGGGTGGGGAACCTGTAGCCCTCCAGTTATTGTTGGGCTGCAATTCCCACCCTTCCCGACCATTAGCCCTGCTGTCTGGAGCTGATGAGAGCTGTGGTCCAGCAACATCTGGCAAGCTACAAGTTGTCCACCGTTGTTGTAGATACTGTCTTTCCATGCCCACAGAATATTCTGCAGCTGCATCACCAGAGATAGCAAAGAGCTTTAATCCACCTTAAGCGTTCATTTACCAATATATGTATATGTGTGTATATAGTCCTTGATGGTGTAGCTAGTTGGATACAATGAAGTTTGGGATACTCCTTTTACTCTTGCCCCTACTGACAGCCTGACCCCAATAATCACGTGCTTCCCTTTGTTCGGGCTCAATATTTTCAGGAACTTAAGAACCTACCTTCTTCTGAGTCCATCTAAATCAGTATGGTCTATACTCACATCTAATAAGTGCCCAAAGCGGCCTGCAGTAAAATCAGTGCAAATTCATAACAAACTGAAAGGCAGTCACTATAAAAATGGTGAAACAAAGGATGAAACAGAAACTGTAGACCCAGCAGAATCTAAACCAAAAAGCAATTAAAAGCTTACCAATAATTGCCCATTAAACCTGATGGTTGTACAGAAAACTCAGTAAGGACTTCAATAGGGAAACAACTCCTGGAAATTGTGTTCTATAGCCAAGGTATTTCTGGTGAAGAAAATCCCAGCTCTGGTGGAAGATTCTGGATCGGGCCCTCTTGATGATGACTTCAAAAACTGGGCAGGCTCATATTTCTTTATCTATCAGCTTATAGGCAGCATCCTACACACACGCACAATCTCAAAGCAGTTTACAGGAAAAGTGTTGAAACTCTTTAAGACATACATAAAACCACAATATATAGATTATGAATAACAAGAAGCAAAAATATCCAGAACAGAGAGGGGTGGGAATAAAAATACTGAAAGACTAAAAAAAGGTTGAGCGGTTTTACCCAGTAATTAGCGGCATAGAAATGCTCAGACGTAAAGACACGAGTTGTTGTTTTTAGTGAACGTCTAAATTATGCTACAGAGAGTGCCTCCCATGGATGGTGCTTGCATATGGAATCAGGTGGTCCTGGCATATGGTTGAATGTATCACTTATACATTGGACACGGGTGCCGCTGTGGGTTAAATCACAGAGCCTAGGACTTGCTGATCAGAAGGTCGGCGGTTCGAATCCCCACGACGGGGTGAGCTCTCATTGCTCAGTCCCTGCTCCTGCCAACCTAGCAGTTCAAAATCACATCAAAGTGCACGTAGATAAACATGTACCGCTCCGGCGGGAAGGTAGACGGCGTTTCCGTGTGCTGCTCTGGTTCACCAGAAGTGGCTTAGTCATGCTGGCCACATGACCCGGAAGCTGTACGCCGGCTCCCTTGGCCAATAAAGCGAGATGACCCAGAGTCGGCCACGACTGGACCTAATGGCCAGGGGTCCCTTTACCTTTATCACTTATACAAAGTTTTATTCTACTTGGTATGGAGGGGGAATCTAAAAAAAATGCCTGTATATTCTCATTGTAAGGAAGGATGAGAAGGAAGGGATGGCTACATTGGGATAAAAAAGCAACAACATTTAGCCTGAAGTAGCTGACATTTGTCAGTACCTGAGATGGTGAGTAGGAATCCACTCATTGGTTTTCTGACCATTGGCTGCTAAGCGGTGGTATGCAGTACCATCTTCAGAATTCCCAGATTCACTTCCGGCTTGTTGAAGCGTGCCACTGCGTGGTTAGAATACTTATCTGCAAAGGTAGATGTTGTAACTTCTCCAAGGACAGGATTCTCCTAAGAGCTAGCCCAGGTGTTAGTTTATTCCCTAGTGTGTATACCTTCTCCTTCAAAGTGCTTGGAGTTGTTAATCCTTATGCCTTCAGACGCTGGCTTGCTTGTTTGTTTGTTGCATTTGTATTGAACCTTTTCTCCAAGGTACTCACGGTGGCATATACGGTTCTCCCCCTCCTCAGTTAATCCCCGCAACAACCTTGTGGGCTAGGAAGGGGTAAGGGCCATTGACAGACCCAAGGTCACCCATTGCTGAGTGGGGAGTTGAACTCTGGTCTTCCAGATCCTAACACTAACCACTACGCCCCACTGGCTCTTCAGCTGGGCTCTTGCTCAGAAATATCAGGCATCCTGTCCCCCTCTCTGTAACAGCATGCATAATTCGCAGCACCGTTGCTTTCTCTCGCGTTTGTGTGTATCTCTTGCTTTATTCAGGACACTTGTCCACTGTGGCAAATTCACTTTGGAAATGGAAAGCTACAGACATTTCTTCCATCCCTGTGGTTGGTTCTTATTAGCAGAATCCATCATACTGAGACATGCCTTGTTGTGTCAGACAAGGAGAAGAAGTCAGCCTCCAAGGAAGCAGTTCTGTAACAAGAGGGGGGCTGAAAATCAGGGCTGGGGAAGGGATGCTTGGTCAGTTGAATCAAGATCTTCTTAGCTTTTTGTCAATCCAGTAGGTAACATGACTTGGAATGGGTTAAATGGTATACCCACCCAATCAAGAAGTCAGGTGGGGTTTGGGTGGGGTTAGGGAACTCATAGGTCTTGCAGGATAGCCGGGAAGTCAAAACCTCACCCTGAAGGGCCCTAGTTATTGTCCTGTCTGGCTCTGCATCTCGCATCACCACAGGGACAGCCATTTCTGAGCAGAGCTATGGATTGAGCAACTTCCTTGAAGGTCAAAAGATGGCAAAAAGAAATTGACAACTTGCTGATCTTCAATGTGTGCAGTTTTTTGTGTGGTTTTTTTTAAAAGAGCCTTGCTTAACCTTGGCTCAGACTGAATTAAGGAAGACAATTGTTGAGTCCTGAAGAGAAATCCCTCTTGTGTACAGATTGGTTGTGATGTTAAAAGGGAGCTGCTACAGAGCCAATCTTTCCTGCTAAAGCCTCCATTGTGCTGCTCCCCCATCGCTTATCACTATTGACTGCCAGAAAAGCCATGCTAAGACAACAATAAAGGAGATAGGGATCTTTAGCCTGTGATGCATTTTCTGATTGGGGAAGGCAAGAGAAGCACCGAGTTCTCATTTGGATGAGAGGTGCCGATATTGGAGGATTTTTCTCTCTCTAGACAAACATACAGATTTAGAAGGGGCCTCAGTGGTCTGATCTGTTGGCCTTGCTCACGACATTTGTAGCTAAATAAGTTACTGATCGACATCTGTCAAATTTTTAAAAGCATGCATTTATTCCGACAGAAGAACATAAGAGGCAGTGGCTGGATTATGGCAATGGCCCATCTAGTCCATCATTCTCACATTGGCCAACCAGATAGCCATGGAAGCCCACAAACTCATTACTCACCTCTCCTTATAGAACAAGCTTGTTCCTAAAAGTGAACAACAAATGTTGGGAATTGTCAAAAACAATTGGGGGGGGGTACCAGGTTGGTGAAGGCTGGCATAAGCTTCTGTGAACAAGAGCGGACTTCCATCAGAAGCCTTGAATATGATCCTCAGTTTTTAGGTTGGAGTAAAGGACGTGGGCGTTTCCGTGTGCGGCTCTGGCTCGCCAGAGCAGCGATGTCACGCTAGCCACGTGACCCGGAAGTGTCTTCGGACATCGCTGGCCCCCGGCCTCTTTGAGTGAGATGGGCACACAACCCTAGAGTCTGTCAAGACTGGCCCGTACGGGCAGGGGTACCTTTACCTTTACCTAAAGGATGTGGGTGGCGCTATGGGTTAAACCACAGAGCCTAGGACTTGCCAATCAGAAGGTCAGTGGTTCGAATCCCCGCAACGGGGTGAGCTCCCGTTGCCCAGTCCCTGCTCCTGCCAACCTAGCAGTTTGAAAGCACCTCAAAGTGCAAGTAGATAAATAGGTACCGCTCCAGCGGGAAGGTAAACGGCGTTTCCTTGCGCTGCTCTGGGTCGCCAGAAACAGCTTAGTCATGCTGGCCACATGACCCGGAAGCTGTACGCCGGCTCCCTTGGCCAATAAAGCGAGATGAGCGCCGCAACCCCAGAGTCTGTCATTGCTGGACCTAATGGTCAGTGGTCCCTTTGCCTTTACCTAAAGGCAGGGGAGGAATAAAGTTAGGAGTTGGATGGCACTGGATTTAGTTTTGGTGCTTGTTATTCTTGAGGGTGTCCACTCCTCCCGCTCGCACCCTTAATGGAGACTCGTGATGATTGAATCTCAAAACCTCTCATCAGCGTTGATGTAATCGTCTCTAAATTGTTTGCTGCCCATCATTTTTGCTGAATTGGCAGAAATGTTGTTGACTCAGCACATTCTGCATACGGTTTTTTCTTACACTCGTCTACTGAAATGGTGAAGGGTGTGAAAGAGATGTTAGCCTCCCCCCTTACGACACATCTTTCACAGTTTAATTATATCTGCCTTCATGGATGTTTGTGATTGTGTTTCACCAGCTTTTCGTCCTCAAGCTTGCTCAGATCCCTGTGACAAAAGGGGTGAAGATGTCAACAGATTAGATCAAAGTTTTGTGGGCATTGCTGAACCACAGGCATCAGTGCTCTCCTGCTGCCCGTTAATGTGTCCCTGCTTATAAAAGGAAGAAACAAAGTTGATCCGAGATTATTTTTTCCACACAAATCAACGCTGCTGGCTGTTAATTAGTCCTCAGCGTGGGTTTCCTAGGAATATTAGGCCAGCCTTGCTGCCTGTTTGGACTTGATGCTTTAAGTGCCCTGGGCTCACACAGTCTTCTTCAGAACATTTTAAGAACGTAAATGTTGATGTTGCCGTCGGCTCTTCAGCAAAGTAATTACTGCTTCTGCCTCTTCAGCCAGCTCTTTATCTCCCACTACCACCACCCCGGGACGCAGGTGGCGCTGTGGGTTAAAGCCTCAGCACCTAGGACTTGCCGATCGAAAGGTTGGTGGTTCGAATCCCCGCGGCGGGGTGCGCTCCTGTCGCTCGGTCCCAGCGCCTGCCAACCTAGCAGTTCGAAAGCACTCTCAGGTGCAAGTAGATAAATAGGGACCGCTTACTAGCGGGAAGGTAAACGGCGTTTCCATGTGCGGCTCTGGCTCGCCAGAGCAGCGATGTCACGCTGGCCACGTGACCCGGAAGTGTCTTCGGACAGTGCTAGCTCCCGGCCTTTAGAGTGAGATGAGCGCACAACCCTAGAGTCTGGCAAGACTGGCCCGTACGGGCAGGGGTACCTTTACCTTTACCTTACCACCACCCCAAGCCTCCAAGCAATTCACTTAGGCTTCTCAAATATAGTCTTAAAAGATACTTAACGACTCTCCCAAACCACCTTTTAATCTAATTTCATTTCAGGGCCTGCCTGATAGTTACAGCTCTTGTTCATTTTGATGGCAGCCCTGTTATAAGGTATCTTCCTAAGTACTCCCTTCTCAGCATTTAAAATCAGAAAGGGGGGCGGGTCTGCTAGTACTGGTGTAACCACTTTCCTACCTGATCCCACAGACTTCCTTTGCCACTCTGCTAGTCTTGAACAGAGGAAATTCAAAGGGAGACTGCAGCATGACATAATCATCATCATTTTTTATACCCTGCCCATCCGGCTGGATTGCCCCAGCCACTCTGGGTGCCTTCCAACACATATGAAAACATAACAGAACGTCAAACATTTTTAAAAAACTTCCCTATACAGGGCTGCCTTCAGATGTCTTCTAAAAGTTGTATAGTTCTTTATCTCCTTGACATCTGATGGGAGGGCGTTCCACAGAGAGGGGGCCACTGCCGAAAAGCTCCTCTCTCTGCCTGGTTCTCTGTAGCTTCACTTCTCGCAGTGAGGGAACCACCAGAAGGCCCTTGGAGCTGGACCTCAATGCCTGGGTTGAACGAGGAGGGTGGAGACAATCAAGTATACATTGCTGAACTTCTTGATGAATTGCATCATCTGTTGCTTTAATTTGAATAATGAATCTTTCATCACATACCATGTGTTAATTATCTTATCAGTGTCAAGATGCTTCAGTTGCGTGGTAAGCTCCCAAACCCTCCCGAGATGTTAAGGAATAATGACACACGAGACCAGTATTTTAGGTTAATGGGCTAAAAAAGGCCACAACTTTATTGGTTACAGAATGTGAGTGGTATTGGCTTAGGCATTGGAAACTAACCGGCTATATCTGACTCAGACCCGTCTGTAGGAAGTCTTGGAAGGGTTAACCACCATTAGGGGGAGCCCTGCTGATGCACATCAACTAGGAACTCCCCCAGGGTCACCACTAGGGGTCATGCCACGGCCCTAGCCCCCCGTCTGGGTCTTCAGACAGAAACCACGCCCCTTGGATTCCTTTATGGGAATAGCCTTGAATTAAGAGGGGTAGATGATGGACACTATCTCCCCTCACCTCCAACTGACTAAAGAGCCTAACCTTAGGGAGGGAGGGAGAACTGCGCAAGCAGGAAGCAAAAGGGGGCGAGTCCTGGACCGCAGGCGATTTAAATAGCCCAAACTGCATTGGTCGGTCCAATGGATGATGCGGCCAAGGACACCAATGGCACAGGGGCCATCCTGCGCCATGCACGTGGGTCGGGCTTGTGCCCAGCCCACAACATCATCTCCCTGGGGACAGGAAATGGCTTTACCATCAACAGCGCTTTGTGAGTGGTTACTGTTAAACCCTACCTAGAGACAGGAGAATTTTGACTCCATTCACTTTTATAAAGGCCAATCTATCTAATTCACACTTTTCCAATGTAATATATAAACTGAAACACATCAAACCTTTGAAATTTGCACTTCACCGAATTTTGCAATGCAGTTCAACTTCATGCTGCACCCAAACCCAGCCACAGGCTCTGTCTTGCTCCAGAGTGAGTTCTTGGTTTACCTCTTATGGTTTGTCTGAGAGAAAAAAGCAGTCTGAGAGCTATAGCACTAAGCAAAACCATGCCTTAGCCACAGAAAGCCTAGGGGAAGACTGCTGCAGCTGTGATCTTCACTTCACATCTTCACTTCAATCTGTGTCTGCATTTGCACACTTGTGTCAGTTCATAGTTTGGCTTAGCTGCACATGCGAACTTGTCCAGTGTAAAGGGAGGGTCTTGCATCTCTTAGAGGTTCATAGAGTTGGAGGCAACTTGCAGGCCAGTGGAGGTGTGTTTAATGAGCACACATTCAAGAGCTGCACAAAGCATAGAATCATAGAGTTGGAAGAGACCACAAGGGCCATCGAGTCCAACCCCCTGCCAAGCAGGAAACACCATCAGAGCACTCCTGACATATGGTTGTCAAGCCTCTGCTTAAAGACCTCCAAAGAAGGAGACTCCACCACACTCCTTGGCAGCAAATTCCACTGTCGAACAGCTCTTACTGTCAGGAAGTTCTTCCTAATGTTTGGGTGGCATCAATACATTGGCCCATTCCACCTTTTCTGCTCCCTCTTTTCTGTGTCGGCTTCCTGACTATCACAAATGTAACGTTTCACTTGTATCCCTGGTACACAATCAGCGGTTTTTCACATTGCAGCAAAAACCTTCTGAATGTGGGCTGCATTGTGCTGCTTGGAGCTATTATGTGCACAGGTGATGGGATCTGAGCCATCTCTCCTTCCATATTTTGTCTCTCGCATCCCATCTCCCAAACTCGCTTTCTTGGACTCGCAGATCTTGAGCTGGGTTGAAGTGTCATGGGGTGCCACCTACGTGGAATTAGGTTTGAGGGCCCCAGGTTGTTCACCCCTAGTTTAAAGAAGTGGGTCTGTACTATTTTTTTTATTTGTACCCTGACCATCTGACTGGGCTGCCCCAGCAACTATGGCTGCCATCGTAAACACACTCAGGAGTAGAGGTCTTCTGTTTATTCCCACTGATGACTGTGGCATATTCAAGACTGGGCAATTTATTAGGACACATTTGTGGGCTAGAGTCCATTCATCCGATGAAGTGGACTTTAAGTCTTTAAGGCTTTACAGTCAAACTCGGTTCCCAAACGCCTCTGTTTTGGAACGTTTCGGCTCCTGAGCACCAAAAACCCAGAAGTAAGTGTTCCAGTTTTTGAACATTTTTTGGAAGCCGAATGTCCGATGTGGCTTCCACTTGAGTGCAGCCAATTGGAAGCCGGGCCTCGGTTGTTGAACATTTCGGAAGCCGAACGGGTTACGTTCAACAACCGAGGTTTGACTGTACAAGACTGTCACTGCAACAGACCAACAAACGCTGCCCTTCTGAAAATTATTGCTTATAGTAGCATTTCTCTGCCCTGTGGTCCTTGAAAGAGAGTTGTATCACACTGAAAAGATATCAACAAGTAATATAAACCCAGTACAGTGGTACCTCGTAAGACGAATGCCTCACAAGACGAAAAACTCGCAAGACGAAAGAGTTTTTTGTTTTTTGAGTTGCTTCGCAAGACAAATTTCCCTATGGGCTTGCTTCGCAAGACGAAAACGTCTTGCACCTTTTTCTTAAAACCGTCAATGCATTCCTATGGGAAGCCGTCAATGCATTTCCTATGGGAAACTGTGCTTCGCAAGACGAAAAAACTCGCAGAACGAAAAAACTCGCAGAACGAATTAATTTCGTCTTGCGAGGCACCACTGTATTTTTAAATTGTAGTATTCGGACCTTGCGGGGAGGGGGGACAGTACCTCTGTCAAGTGCTGAGCTGTGTTCATATATTCCTTCTCACCTACCCCCAAATTGCAGAACAAAGAATACAAGATCCTGACGGAACAGTTCTCCGCAGCCACCACTTCTCACTCCACCGAGATAGAGAAGCTGAAGAAGGAGCTGCAACGATATCAGCGGAAGAAGGGAGACGCCAACCAGCTTGCAAGCTTGCAAGAAGAAATCGACTCTCTCCGGTTGGCCCTGGAGAAGGCTCACGGGGAAAGAAAGATAGTAGAAGACACCTATACAAAGGAGAAAGATGTGCTCCGAAAGGTAATGCTCCCCAGGATTTGCCAGACTTTCCATATCGCAGTGTCAAAACCTTGGGCACACTTTCTGAAAGCTTGCTGGTTGGTTTTGCGTTTCTCACTATTACGGTTTCTGCATCCATCTGCAAGGTCCACTGGCATTTCTCGAGGCTGATTTGCACTGCCAAATTCTTCCTTGCAGTTGCATGCATGACTACCTAGAAAAAGGTCACTGTGAAACCAGACTGTCCACTCAGGGAGATGGCAGACACCTCCATAATCTTAGCTCACCTTTGGGGTGGTGAGGGAGAGGCAAACCAGTCCCCCTGTTCACTGCAGAAAACTTTGGCTGTTTCTCTGGGTGCAACGCACACGAAACAACAGACCTAACAGCTGTGTTCAAACCTTGGAGGAGAACTAATGCTCCAAAGATGCTTTGGAGAGATCATTTCATAAATGAGCTGTTCTAATTTTGTTGCTTTAGGGCTTTTTGGCTCCCCCTCTCTCTCCAGTTTTCATTCACATTGAATAACGCCTTACAAAAGCCATTTGAACTTTTCTTGTAATAAACTGCTTGCTTCCCACTGGCCCCTGTTATCCATTTAGGGTTTGGCTTTTTAAATGTCATGTGCACTTATTGATAAAATACCTCTGCAGTTTCCTGCCTGCCAAGAAAACTGGGGAATGGTTATATGAAGGTAGATAAGAATTAGGCTGCTGTATGGATGAATGAGGCTTAGCAGGCATGTATTGTTGGGCTTGCCGGGACGGCAAAAAATAAAATAAAAATCTTTATTATTCTGATGTATAAAGCCTTCTTTCTCCAGCAGCTCAGAATCCACGTACACGCTCTGTGTAGCAATTTTCCAAATTATAGCTGTTCTGCTCCGAGTTGCAATTGTGTAGACTGAGAGGAACACCACAGTGAAATTTGGGGTGCCAGCCTGCAGCCTTGTCCATGTGCAGCACAACCAAGCCGGTATTTCATGCGCTAAAAGCAATTCAGCGAAGTAAGACTGCTGTGGCTAAATAGAACGACCTTGTGTGCGACATGTCAGTGTCCCCTATTTTGCCAGTATTGGCTCTGGGAAATGAGAAGCATCCAAGTTACACTGAGCCTTTTCCTCTCTTTCTTCTTCTTTTTTTTTACCCTCAGACAATATGATCCGAGGTTTTTTATTTTAATATTATGTGAATGACTAATTGCACTGTGGCAAAGAGTAAACAGTAAAGGGGGGAAAACAAGACATCAGGAATATCCACTGGAGTTTAGCAATGGCATGAATTCATTGCATCCCTCAGAATCGCTGAGGAGGTATCTCAGATTCACTTCAAGTTTAGTTTGGGGTGGATTCTTCACTTAGACATTCTTTCTCTTTCTTTAACACGAGGTTAAAAAACTCTCCTCAGAGTTTTCACCATGACCCACAGAGCCGTCTCGAGGTTTTTTCATGTCTGAGGCATAAGGTCCAAGTTTGCCTTAGACAGCAAACACTGTTTATACTAAACACTAAGAATGTAGGAATAGTCCGCTGGATCAGGCCAGTGGCCAATCTAGGCCAGCATCCTGTTCTCACAGTGGCCAACCGGATGCCCATGGAAAACTTGCTAAAAGAAACTGAGCTCAACATTATTCTCCCTGCTTGTGACTTCCATCAAGAGCCAGTGTGGTGTAGTGGTTAAGAGCGGTAGTCTCGTAATTTGGGGAACCGGGTTCGCGTCTCTGCTCCTCCACATGCAGCTGCTGGGTGACCTTGGGCCAGTCACACTTCTTTGAAGTCTCTCAGCCCCACTCACCTCGCAGAGTGTTTGTTGTGGGGGAGGAAGGGAAAGGAGAATGTTAGCCGCTTTGAGACTCCTTAAAGGGAGTGAAAGGCGGGATATCAAATCCAAACTACTACTCTTCTTCTTCTTCTTCTTCTTCTTCTTCTTCTTCTTCTTCTTCTTCTTCTTCTTCTTCACACCCACAGTAGAAGCAGAACACAGTCATCGTATCTTGTGGGGAGAATTGCTCTTGTGCTCATGATCTTTTTCCTGCTTTTCTACAGGCATATGGCTGGCCACTGTGAGAGCACGATACTGGACTATCTTCCTTAATGTCCTTTTTGTGATTTTGCCCATGACTTGTGGGGTGGGTGGACTTTAAAAAATCTCAACAACTTTTGTGTCTGGATTTTCACTTTTTGAAATATGGCAACCCCAATTGACTTGGCCCAGCAGGCTGTTCTTATGCCTACTAGTAGCCATTGATTTATACCAAAGTTTGCGCATTCTTTTAAAAAAATGGTCCTTAGAGTAGGCTTTTTAAAAAGCAATGCTTTCACTGTTGTGTATCATTATTCTAGCGATCGAAGGAGGACAAAAAACCGGTTTGGCTATAAAAGCCAGCCAGGTGAAACTCTGTCGCTCCACGGAGTTAAGTGACCTTGAGTTGCCTTACATTGTGGGACAGTAATATTGCTCTCTTGCTTTCTCCTCAGCGGATATCGGACTTGGAAGAGGAGAATGCGCTTCTGAAGCAGGAAAAAGAGGAGCTGAACAACAAAATTCTGTGTCAGTCGGAAGGTAAGGAAGAGCAGGGCATATGGTTTCATTTAACGCTGGAGATAAACGCTGGAGTTTTGCTTTTGTCTGTTGCTTGTAGTGTTATGATCCATTTCTCCCTTAGTGCTAGTTGTGATTGATAAGCAAAAATGTACTAATCTTCTAACCATCCCTCTTCGCCTCCCTCCCAAAGACATCGTTGGAATAGCTTTCAGGGAGGTGAGGCAGCAGGAGGGGAAGCTGATTTAATTAAGCGTGGAATAAAAAAAGGTTTCCACACATGCGCACAAATTCCCCAATCTTCAGTTACATTTTTTTGGATCTAATCAGAGGAACTGTAAAGGGAAATTACTCAACAGTGTCAGCAAACAAGTGGTGTTCAGACAGCAGTATTTGCACTGCAACAAAGGGCCTCTTTAACATAACAAGGCACCGTGAATGGATCATTTTAAAAACTGACTTAGACACTGGCAAGCTGAGAGAGAAAACAGGCCGGGAAAACCATAATGTGCGTGAGGAATGCAAGCGCTCAGTAAATACCTTTGTTATCTAATGGGTTGTACAAGCTTATCGTTTTGATAGAGGGCTTTCTTTCATTTTTAGGGCTGTCACCCTAAAGAAACATTGCTTGGTGGATCAGAGGAGTTCTATCTGATCCATCGGTTAGGAACAAATAGGAAACTGGCTCAGAGCGCCTTGAGGCTTTTCCACACTTCCTAGGCTCAGATCCGAGCAGTTTTCTGTTTGTCATGCCACTTTCCTTAGGAAAACCCACTGTTTACTCCTGAATTGGAACAAACATCAGTCATAAATCATACACCACTTGATTTTTTTAAATAAATAAAAAAAACCAACCCTCCGAGCGGCTTACAAAAGACAAAACAGTAAAGTCAAGAAAAAAGTAACCACCCTACTTTAAAACATACAAAAGGGGAAAACACTAGAGTAGATTAAGATTGCTTCAACTTTCTAAGCATCCGAAACAGGCGCCGAAGAGAGTACAGTAAAGGCGCCTGTTTGATGTCAAGAGACAGGGAGTTTCAAAGTGCAGGGCCTGCCACACTGAATGACCGGGTTCTTACAAGTGCAGAACAGGTATTGCGTGGCACCTGTAGCAGTGCTGTTTGTGCCAATCGAAGTGGTTGAGTGGGCACATGTGACGTAAGACTATCTTGTAGGTAAACTGGTCCCAAGTTGCTAAGGGCTTTAAATATTAATAGTAACACCTTGAACATGACCCAGTAGCAAATGGGCTACCAGATCTCTGAGCGCAGTGGTTATATGCTGACAAGGCCTCACTCCTGTCAGCAGTCATGCTGCAGCATTCTGCTCTAACTATTCAGCTTCTGGAATCTTCTTTAGGCTTCTTATTTATTTCAGAAGCCAGCAACATATACCAGTAGAGTGGTACCTCGGGTTACAGACGCTTCAGGTTACATACGTTTCAGGTTACAGACTCCACTAAACCAGAAATAGTGCTTCAGGTTAAGAACTTTGCTTCAGGATGAGAACAGAAATTGTGCGGCGCCGCAGCAGCGGGAGGCCCCATTAGCTAAAGTGGTGCTTCAGGTTAAGAACAGTTTCAGGTGAATAATAATAATAATAATAATAATAATAATAATAATAATAATAATTTATTATTTGTACCCCGCCCATCTGGCTGGGCCTCCCCAGCCACTCTGGGCGGCTTCCATAGAAACAAAAAATACAGTAAAATATCACAGATTAAAAACTTCCCTGAACAGGGCTGCCTTAAGATGTCTTCTAAATGCCAGGTAGTTATTTATCGCTTTGACATCTGATGGGAGGGCATTCCACAGGGCGGGCGCCACTACCGAGAAGGCCCTCTGCCTGGTTCCCTGTAGCTTTGCTTCTCGCAATGAGGGAACTGCCAGAACAGACCTCCAGAACGAATTAAGTACTTAACCCGAGGTACCACTGTATGTGTAAGACTGTAAGGCCAGTCCTCGCCAACCTAGTTACCTCCAGATGTTTGGGAGAGCCTGAATCTGTGCTATTTTTCTGGAAAAAGAGGTGCCGGAGCTCAACACTTCAGTAAAAATTCAATAGTTAAACATGTCAAATTTGTCTTCTTTTTGTTCTGTAAGATGAGTTTGCACAAAATGCTGTTGAGGAAAATCTGCTGACGAAGAAGGAGCTGGAAGAGGAGAGAGTTCGCTATCAGAACCTTGTGCAGGAGTATTCGAGGCTGGAGCAGAGATATGACAACTTAAGGGATGAAATGGCTATCATAAAGGTAATGGGATGCTATGTTAGGAGCAGATAGTATTCCGTCAACTGCGATAAGTTCACTGGCTATATTTTGGGAAGCGCTTCCAACCACAGCAAATACCTGTGTGTTCTCGTTTAGAGCTGACAGAAATAATTAGTGATAAGCAATATCCCGTGAACATAATAGATTTATGTGGGATATGAGAACTAGTGTAACTGCCGTAGCTCTACTGAGTTAGGCCCCATCTGCATTGCACATTTAAAGCAGTACCATACCACTTTAAACCAAAATGGCTTTCGAAAAGAGTCCTAGGAATAGTAGTTTAAGTCTGCCGAGACTCGTTAGAAGACTCTTATTCCCCACACAGAGCTACATTTCCCAGAGTCCCCTAGGAAGAAGGCTGGGCTGTTAAACCACTCTTGGAATTACAGCTCTGTGGAACGAGTAAAGAGTCTCCTACTGACTCTCAGCTTCCTTAACAAGCTACAGTTCCCAGAATTCTTTGGGGGCAAGTCATGACCCTGAAGGAAAAAAGGATGGGGGGAGAGGAGGGAAAAAGCAAACTCCAGCACCTGTTTTTAAAATTATGGTTCTGAAAACAGCTAGCTGGTATGGAGAAAGTTGGGACGTGGGTGTCACTGTGGGTTAAGCCACAGATCCTAGGACTTGCTGATCAGAAGGTCGGCGGTTCGAATCCCCGCAACGGGGTGAGCTCCCATTGCTCGGTCCCTGCTCCTGCCAACCTAGCAGTTTGAAAGCATGTCAGAGTGCAAGTAGATAAATAGGTACCACTCCGGTGGGAAGGTAAATGGCGTTTCCGTGCGCCGCTCTGGTTCGCCAGAAGCGGCTTAGCCATGCTGGCCACATGACCCGGAAGCTGTACGCCGGCTCCCTCGGCCAGTAAAGCGAGATGAGCGCCACAACCCCAGAGTCGTCCACGACTGGACCTAATGGTCAGGGGTCCCTTTACCTTTATGGAGAAAGTTAATGTACCCTTGATGGTGTGGTGGCTGCCAGGTGATTGTTGAGAAGGAGCTGGAGAAAGCTGGTCACTGTGAAGCCTGTGAAACAGAGCTGCTTCCCTCCTCTCCCTCTGTTCTGCAATCTGATAGAACAGCTGCCTGCAGGTGGTAGTTGGGTAACTATAATACTGTCATCTCTTTCCATAGCAGACCCCAGGACACAGAAGAAATCCATCGAACCAGAGCAGCCTGGAATCAGACTCCAATTACCCGTCAATTTCTACATCTGAAGTTGGGGATACTGAGGATGCAATCCAGCAGGTGGAGGTATGAAAGTTCAATTCAAACAGGGTTTGGGGGCAGGGTTTTTTAAGTGGGTCCCTGCATGGTCACCGGAGTGCCATGACTTTCTCTGAATGAGGCAGATGTGGTTTTGAAATGTGACTATTACGTTTTCTTGTGCTGCTGGAAAGCCAACACTAATTATGTAGGGAGCAGCAGATGTCAAAACTTCAGCCTCGCATTGAGAAAGTCGCACTGTTTATATCTGTAATTAGGCAATTAAAGAGGATTAATTTTTAAACGCACGCTTTTAGTTAACAGTTAGGGCTGTGCACGGAGAGCATTAAGTAACCATAATTAAAAAGAAAGCTAGTGGTTAATAATGCATTTATATAACATATTTTCCTTTCAAAAGGCTTCTGAGCGCCTTTCCAAGCCTCCTGAGGACTGGCTTTAGGCACTCCTATTGTATTTTCAGAGAGATTTCTAGCCTCCCTGGTACACTTTCAGCATAACCAACATTTTAAAGTACATTAGGGCAAAAGGCATTAATGTATCTATCCGTGCAGCGTGCAGGCTTGGTGGAGAATGCAGAGCAACACTCCGAAGGCTTCCTTGTGCTCTCCAAAAGGGCTAATAGAACAAAATCCCAAGGTTCCTGGAAGAGCATTTGAGGGGCCATAAAGGGTAAAGGGGACCCCTGACCATTGGGTCCAGTTGTGACCGACTCTGGGGTTGCGGCGCTCATCTCGCTTTATTGGCTGAGGGAGCCGGGGTACAGCTTCTGGGTCATGTGGCCAGCATGACTAAGCCGCTTCTGGCGAACCAGAGCAGCTCACGAAAATGCCGTTTACCTTCCCGCCGGAGAGGTACCTATTTATCTACTTGCACTTTGACATGCTTTCAAACTGCTAGGTTGGCAGGAGCAGGGACTGAACAATGGGAGCTCACCCTGTCACGGGGATTCGAACTGCCGACCTTCTGATCGGCAAGTCCTAGGCTCGGTGGTTTAACCCACAGTGCCACCCACGTCCCCTTGAGGGCACATAGGACAGGCTATATTGCTCTCTCAGCCCCCAGAGAGGGAGGTCCGTGGGTGAAGAAGCCTCCCCATTGTGGGCACAGAGCCTGCTGCCACCCTTAGCACTCCAGCATCGATAACAGTAAGGAGTTACCAGGTGGTAACTCCATCAAGTGGGGGGCTGGATGCAAAGCCCTCGCATTCCCCCAACATCTCCCCCAATTGTGCCCCTAGTCCTGGAGCCATCACACTGATTTCCCCTCCCCTTTGGGACCAAAGGGAAAGGAAATGTGAAAATGAATGAATGGTCAAGAAAGAAGGCCCCCTCCTTCCACTATGCCAGCAGGAGTCCAGCAGGGTTTTGGATTGGCAAAATTTCTGTCTCCGTTTCTGCCCGTTCCATCCTTGTAAGATTAATCTGCCTAGGATGTTAAGAATGTGTTGAACTCAAGTAATGAGTGCAAGGGCTAAGGCCGATATTTTCAACCACTTAGAGTAGACAAAATGCGTTCAGCTGGCATGTCCGGTGGCAGAGGTTATGATTGAAGGGCTCTGTGGCTGGCGTGTTAGTGTGTCTGGAGTAAAAAGCAAAATGGAATGGAGGCCAGACTACCACTGTTAGGGATTTGTCTGTTACGGATTTTCTTGTGGCCTTTAGTCACTTCACCTCTCGGTGCTGCCATTTCTCTCCCTGTTAAATGGGTGTGTTTAGGATCGTTAGTTACCTGACTATGAGAGCTAAGAAGCCGAAGATGGATTTGTGAAATTGCTTTCTCACTTTGGATGCAACCCGTTGCACCAAGTGCAAAGTGTCAAGGCCTCTGACACCAGTAGAAGCTGCAGATTAAGAGCTTGCGCATCTCAGGTTTTTCTCTCTTTCTGTCCTGGCTTGGATGCATCGCATTCACACAGCCACCTTCATTCCTTGTATACGTGGTAGACGAGAAGTAGTGGTGCAATCTGTGCTGGAAACATTCTGCATGAAAGCTTGTGCAATTTGGCTGCTTCCATAGTGCACATTTACTGTCGAATAGCCACACGTCATTAACTCATTTTTTACAGGGCATCTGCATGATGTTGTGATCAAAACATCGCCCTCCTGTGTTTTCCCTGCTCAACCAAATTCCCCCCCCCCCCGACCTCATAAAATCTGGAGCAGCTGCGTAATTCAGCTGTAGAGGAGTCCTCATGCAGCTGTTCAGTAGGCTGTTTGTCCAGTTATTTATTGTTCTATTTATAATTTATTTTTATTACTATCATATACTTCAGCCAGCCAGACCGTGGGGTGATTTACCAGTAACCAATCCATCAAATAAACACATCTCAGAAAATACAACAGTAAAATACGAAAGTGGAAATAAAACATTATAAAAACTCTACATCGTTTTTATGTCCTACATGACTCCCATCACAGTGGTACCTTGGTTGTTGAACAGCTTGGCTCCCGAACAAATCGGTTCCCAAACGCCGCAAACCCAGAAGTGTGTGTTCCGGTTTGCAAACATTTTTTGGAATCCAAACGTCCGATGCACCTTCCATGGCTTCCGATTGAGTGCAGGAAGCTCCTGCAGCCAATCAGAAGCCGTGCCTTGGTTTTCAAACAGTTTTGGGAGTCGAACGGACTCACAGAACGGATTAAATTTGACAACCAAGATACCACTGTTGTTGTTGTTTAGTCGTTTAGTCGTGTCTGACTCTTCGTGACCCCATGGACCAGAGCACGCCAGGCACTCCTGTCTTCCACTGCCTCCCACAGTTTTGTCAAACTCATGCTGGTAGCTTCGAGAACACTGTCTAACCATCTCGTCCTCTGTCGTCCCCTTCTCCTTGTGCCCTCCATCTTTCCCAACATCAGGGTCTTTTCCAGGGAGTCTTCTCTTCTCATGAGGTGGCCAAAATATTGGAGCCTCAGCTTCACAATCTGTCCTTCCAGTGAGCACTCAGGGCTGATTTCCTTAAGAATGGATAGGTTTGATCTTCTTTCAGTCCATGGGACTCTCAAAAGTCTCCTCCAGTACCATAATTCAAAAGCATCAATTCTTCGGTGATCAGCCTTCTTTATGGTCCAGCTCTCACTTCCATACATCAGTACTGGGAAAACGATAGCTTTTACTATATGGACCTTTGTTGGCAAGGTGATGTCTCTGCCTTTTAAGATGCTCTTTAGGTTTGTGATTGCTTAATAAAAACACATTCTAGAATCAGAAATGTAGAGTTGGAAGAGACTCCGTTGGTCATCCAGGTCAACGCCATGCAATGTAGGAATTTCAGCTAGATCATACATCAGAAGGTTACTAACAAAGAAGGTGATTGAACTGGCAAAGGGAGCGAGTTCCAGTTAGGATGCCACTGCAGAGAAGGCCCTGCCCTGTGCCACTGTAGAAAGTATCTCCCCATGAGTGGGATCGCCAGCAGGGCCGTTCCCTCACTGACCACACGTGCCAATGCATATAGAGAGAGGCACTCGTTCAGGTATCTGGCTCCCAAGAAATTTTGGGGTTTTTATAGACTAGTGCCAGAATCTGGCCTGTTAGCGTATTGACAGTCAGTGCAGGTCCAAAAGGAGTGGTGCTCCATGATTCCATTGTGTGATCGCATACACCAATCTTGCTGGCACTTTCTCCCAACAGCTGCAGCTTCTGGATTGCCTTCATGGATCGCTTTGTGTAGAGCGCTCTGCTGTCTTCCAAACATGATGTCACCAGGACATGGTTAATTGCAGGGTTATCCACTCTTACCTTTCCTTCGCTCTTTCCAGATATGGTCACAATCTAAAGTTCCGTGTCCGAGCGTCGTCCTCCTCCTCCTCCTCCTCCGTCTTCTTCTTCTTCTTCTTCTTTTGCGCTGATCTTTCCCTGTAAAAGCCTGCTCTTTAAAGCTCAATCAGAGCAAACATCAATCTACGGGAAACCTGAATCAACATTTGCTTCGATTCAGTGGGGAAGAGCAGGGAAAGCTCGAGGCAAAAACAGACACTTGGACACAGAGCTTTTAAGCATGGATTTCTGCTTGGAAAGAAAGAGGCAAAAGGGAAGTTTGGATAAGCCCTGTGGCCAGCCTGTCTCTTGTCCAAGAACAGCATATTTGGTGAACGGGTTATGGCCCACATAGATTTCCTCTAGCCATTTCCCCCAGCTCTCCTCTCTAGGGATCAGCTCTATCAGCTTAACACTTCTCTATCCAAATAGCATTGCCTTTATATTCATTTCTTTTCCCTCCCTCGCCTTAATTTGGTGAGAGGGAGCAACCATAATCGGATGTGCAGCAAGGAGGGGGAGGGAGTATTTAGCACCTTCTACCCCCCCCCCTTTCAGGGATGTGGGTGGCGCTGTGGGTTAAACCACAGAGCCTAGGACTTGCCGATCAGAAGGTCGGCGGTTCGAATCCCCGTGACGGGGTGAGCTCCCGTTGCTCGGTCCCTGCTCTTGCCAACCTAGCAGTTCGAAAGCACGCCAGTGCAAGTAGATAAATAGGTACTGCTCTGACAGGAAGGTAAACGGCGTTTCCATGCGCTGCTCTGGTTCGCCAGAAGTGGCTTAGTCCTGCTGGTCACATGACCCGGAAGCTGTACGCCGGCTCCCTTGGCCAATAAAGCGAGATGAGCGCCGCAACCCCAGAGTCGGCCACGACTGGACCTAATGGTCAGGGCTCCCTTTACCTTTACCTTATATGTTTGGGAGTGAAGAAAGGGGCTGTCCACTTGGCTGCAGAATCTTATTTAGATTCCAAAGCTGCTATTCCAGTTCAATGCAGAACACCAGCGACTGAGCGCCTGCTAAATGGACCACATCTGGAAGAACCCTTCATTGGGTGGGATAGAAGTGGTTCCTTGGCTTCCTGTTGGGCAAGAGTGTTGAACCAGCCACACAGCACGTTCCTTTCCTTTGTAATTATTCAAAGCTCTCAGGTGTTGCTGAAAGGCTCCTGGTGACCTGCTGCATAATGCATGTTCCTGCGGCGCCTCCAGGCCATTAAGGTTACTCCCTGCTCTTACCTCTCGTTCTCCTCTTCCGTCACAGGAGGTGGGCATGGAGAAGGCGGCCATGGACATGACCCTCTTCCTAAAGCTTCAGAAGAGAGTGCGGGAACTCGAACAGGAGAGGAAGAAGCTGCAAAGCCAGCTGGAGAAGAGAGAAAACGAAAGCAAAAAACCCCAGGTAGAAAATGACACTTTGCTGCTACTACCCACCTTGGATTTCAAATCTATAACAGGCATTCCTGGAGAAACTTTATAGCACGTGTTGTAGATTTAAGGCTCAAACTAGACACTGCATTAAATATATGCAGGGATAGTTTTTTTATGTGAAGATATACAAGAAAATGTAACCCTTCCCCCTGTGGTCAGAAATGGTTCAGTCCTAGGAATTCTGTGCCTTCAAGTGTCTTCTAAATGTCAGGTAGTTGTTTATCTCTTTGACATCTGATGGGAGGGCATTCCACAGGGCGGGTGCCACCACTGAGAAGGCCCTCTGCCTGGTTCCCTGTAGCTTTGCTTCTTGCAGCAAGGAAACCACCAGAAGGCCCTCGGCGCTGGACCTCAGTATTCAGGCAGAACTATGGGGGTGGAGATGCTCCTTCAGGTATACTGGGCCGGGGCCGTTTAAGAGAACTTTTAAGCAAGTTCCCATGAACGTTTTGCTCAGATGGGTGACTGGGATTTTACCTTTGTTCAGAAATACTTTGTAAATCTACCCTTCGACTCAAAGGTATTCACCTCATCTTTGTGTCCTGTTGACACCCAAAACATCAGTGATCCTAAGGTCTAACCATCACACTTAAGTTAGAAATCCATGCATAATTATGATGCTTTAGTCTATTGCTGCCGGCTTCTGCCTGAGGACAGGCTTTGCAATCATCTGGCTACACAATCAATGCTGGAATGATTTAACTCACTGTATAGTTAATTGGCCTGGCAATGACTCTGTTCATGAGCTGTCATGAATCCAAAGTATCATCGATTCCATTTCCCCCAGACCTGTGGGAAATTTCGATTCTGAAGAAGTAGTGAAAAGGCATCATTGACGTGAACATCCTTGCCTATTGTGCTGTGGGTGTTGTGGCATTTTACTAAAATACAACCTGTTAACGAAAGGAAATATGCAACTTATCCTACTAGGATGGGGACATGTTTAGGCACAGAGAGTTATGCCTTGGCAACCCCAGCTAAATGGCGAGATCCAGTTTTGTCCACCAGAAAGGGTCCGGCTGTGAATTTCCAGGGGATTCTGGGTTGAGGTTGGCTGTGGTCAGGGCAGACGCTGGGAAAGGGACCATCTCCATGCAGAGTCATCTATCTCCTTTCCATCAGATCCATCTGTGGCACAAGCTCAGCCGTCACCCCTGCCACACTCTTGAGTTGGTTTCACAGCAGTTGAGGTTCTGAACGTCAGACATGGGATCTCATAGGTTGACTCTGAGCAAGATTTCTGGGGGGGACCTTTTTGGTAGAGCATGTGCTTCTCGTGCAGAAGATCTGAGGTTCAGCCCCTGCCATTTCCTGTTAAATGAGGATTGGCTAGTAGATGATAGTGGTAAAGGGTATGCCTGGCATGCAGAAGGTCTCAGCTTTAATCCCCAGTGTCTCTAAATAGGGCTGGGATAGACCCATCTCTGAAACCTCAGAGACCTGGTGCCTGTCAGTGCAGACAACATTTAGCTGGATGGACCTTTGTTCTTACTCGGTATAAGGAAGATTTCTAAGTCAGTTATTTACTATTACTATTATTAATTTTATTATTAATTAAATTTGTATACTGCCCTTCATCTAAAGATCTCTGAGTGGGCCACAGCATAAAAATGCAGAAGAAAACTATAAAGCACATAATATGAACAAGAACCAACCAAACCAATAGCACCCCCTCTCACAGGTCCCCATTTATGAACCAGTTGTAATAATCTCCAGAGGGGTAAAGGTAAAGGGACCCCTGACCATTAGGTCCAGTCGTGACCTTCCGGGTCATATGGCCAGCATGACTAAGCTGCTTCTTGTGAACTAGAGCAGTGCACGGAAACGCCGTTTACCTTCCCGCTGGAGCAGTACCTATTTATCTACTTGCGTTTTGATGTGCTTTCGAACTGCTAGGTTGGCAGGAGCAGGGACCGAGCAACGGGAGCTCACCCTGTCATGGGGATTCGAACCGCCGACCTTCTGATCGGCAAGCCCTAGGCTCTGTGGTTTAACCCACAGCGCCACCCATTAATTTGTTGAGGCAAAAACAAAAGAGCCTTTCAATGCTAGACCAGCAATTTAATTATGATGTAAGCGTCCATGGACTGGCATTTCATAAGACAGTGTCTAGTCCACAGAAGCTCAATGAAGTAATAGTTAACCTTGGGGCAGAATGGGGAAGAAGATTTGTGTAAAAGTCTCTTAAATAGTTTATCATAGATGCACTTCTGTGCCATTCAACGTCCCCTGTCAGTTTCCAGAAGCCCCAACAAACTGGTCCATCCACAAAATTACTGGTTGTACTGTCCTCTAAAATGCTTGGAACTAGCTTTGTTTGCTCTGTTAGGAGCAAACTAGATATGACATTTCGTCTCACGGCTTGCCCTGATGCACTTGATATTTAAACAAAAAATAGTTAGTGCAGGAAATGGGGAACCAAATTGGGATCCATGATATGGGTGAGGAGAGCATTAGTCCTTTGCAGTGTTAGAAACTGAGATATGAAAGCCAGTAGCTAAATGGCACCTTAAACCTAGGTTATGGGCACAACCACGGAATGTCTAGGTGTGTGTTTTTAATAACAAGAATACAAAGCTGAAAATGAATGAACCGCAGCTAAAATATTACGTTAATTTTTCACATGGTCTAGTCCTTCCCCTGCCCACTCCCCTAATATTCTGAAGAGGGTCTCTTATCTAGTCTTCAGAGAGTAGCTAGAAGTGGGGAGGCAGAAAAAAGTCCTCCTTTCCTTCCACTCTGCAGTTTTAATCTGAAATCTTAGGCTCAGTACTGTGCCTGGAGCTCAGAAAATGCTCACAAAATGCGCCCAGAACAATGGGAGTTTCAAACACTGGTCCTTTGCTTTTGGTGCTTCTGTCTTGGTCAGAATTGCCTGCCCCCTCCCCTTGCATCTGATATTTGAAGTGGGAGGAAAACTCCCACCTGGGGCTTGAAAGGGCAGGGTCTTTACCTAAGAGCTGAAGAAGAGCCCTGCTGGATGCAGTTAAAGACATCTGGATCAGGTGCCTGGTCCAGCATTCTGTGGCCAACCAGATGCCTTTTGGGAAGCCTGTAAGCTTTGTGCCTCTTAACCAGTAATATTGGGTTGAAAAAGGGACAGCACTTGCTTCTAGCTTGTTTACCCGGTCATAGTAGAAAGGCGGCTGCCTTTTAAGTATGTATTATGGATACCTCCATCAAGTCTCCCTCCACCCACCAGTTTCTTGTTTCTTTTTCAGTCGCTGATAATACCCTTCAGAGAGTTCTCTTTCTGAAAAGTTGTGCTTGCCCCTCAAATGAACAAGTTCTCTTGTTTTTCTGAGGCAGAAAGGACAATCATTTATTTAAAAGAAGGCTCATCACGACCCAGAGTCCTTGTAGGATAACGCTGCCACGTCTTTCTGCGATTCATTTTTTATTACTTTTTATAAAAACAAAAGCAGCAACCCAAAACAGAAAGAAAAATAGCCTGCATGTTCCACGTACTTTGATGCAAAGCAGCGGCTGGAGAGCACACAGTGACATGGAATGCTCTCTCTCCCATGCGCAGCTTTTAAACATCCCCAATTCCAAAATTAATGGTCTTCCAAGCACTGTGGAGTCACTGGAGATTGAACCATAGTGGACTCTTATTTAATTCCTCTTGTGTTTCCTTTTTAAGTAGGGCTGCAGCTGGTTCCAGCACCCCCACATTTTTTTACCCTCACAACAATTTTAATATTATTGTATTTCCACACACACCCCACCTTTCCTCCAGGAAGTTCAAAGTAGCATTCATGTTTCTCCCCCCTCCCCTTTTATTCTCACAACCCTGTGAGGTAGGTTCATCAGAGAGACAGCAATTGGCCCAAGGTGAGCTTCATAGCTAGGTGTGGATCTGAACCTTGCTCTCCCAGTACAGTCATACCTCGGGATAAATACACTTCAGGTTGAGCGCTTTCGGGTTGCGCTCCACGGCGACCCAGAAGTAACAAAGTGCTTTACTTCTGGGTTTCACTGCTCGTGCATGTGCAGACGGTCAAAATGATGCCACACGCATGCGCAGAAGCAGCGAAACGCGGCACGCACAGACGTGCTGTCATGTCTTGCGTTCCATTCGGGATGTGAGCGGGGCTCCGGAACGGATCCCGTTTGCATCCCGAGGTACCACTGTACTCAAACCACTACATCATGATAGGCAACAACCCTCTGAGGTGGGGTGGGCTGAGAGGTAGGACTGACTCAAGGTTGCTTAATGAGCTTATCTGGGGTTGGATTTGGGTCTCCATGGTCTTTGTTTGTCATTCTGCTCACTATCCCACAACAGCTCTCGTATTACCTAATCTCAACATTTGCCAAGAAGTGGGCACATTCAGTGCAGCCAAAGTACAAAAAATACTTAGCTTCTCCAAGTATTCATTGTTCATTCATTCAAACGTACTGGCTCCCAATACGTTTCCGAGCACAATTCAAAGTATTGGTGCTGACCTTTAAAGCCCTAAATGGCCTCGGTCCAGTATACCTGAAGGAGCGTCTCCACCTCCATCATTCTGCCCAGACACTGAGGTCCAGCGCCGAGGGCCTTCTGGCGGTTCCCTTGCTGCGAGAAGCCAAGTTACAGGGAACCAGATAGAGGGCCTTCTCAGTAGTGGCACCCGCCCTGTGGAACGCCCTCCCACCAGATGTCAAAGAGAAAAATAACTACCAAACTTTTAGAAGACATCTGAAGGCAGCCCTGTTTAGGGAAGCTTTTAATGTTTAATAGGTTATTGTATTTTAGTGTTTGTTGGAAGCCACCCAGAGTGGCTGGGGAAACCCAGCCAGATGGGCGGGGTATAAATAATAAATTATTATTATTATTATTATTATTATTATTATTATTATTCTCGTTCGAACTCCCCATAGTTTTTTATCTAGAGCCAGGGCTGAGAGGCCATTCTGTTGGGATTGAGAGGTGACGAGCAGGAATTCAGTCTTTCATAGAATTGTAGAATTGCAGAGTTGGAAAGGACCTCAAAAATAATCGAGCCCAACCCCCTACAATGCAGGAATCTCAGCTAGAGCATACATGACAGATGGCCATCCAACCTCTGCTCCAAAACCTCCAAGAAAGGAAAGTCCACCACCTTCCAAGGGGGTCCTTTCCACTGGTCCCCACCAGTTGCCCTTTTTATTCCAAGAGTCTTGAACAAACACTGTTAAGACTCCCGGGTGAGACCTGTTCACTGCCCTGAACAACCTCCACTCCTGCTAGCTACAGATGACTGCCTTAAAGAAACATGGCAAGTGCCTGATAGCTGACCTTTGCTGCTGATGCCATTCCTTAGTATCCTGTGGAAGGGATGTCTGCAAGCTGCCCTCGGGCAATCTCTACACTTTGGGAAGATATGACGAGTCGCTTCAACCCTCTATCTACTGTTTTATTTTTTGCAGGCTCAGAGGCCTGTGCTAGTGACAGAGATTCTTTTCTCCCCTGTCCAGCAACATCATTTTACCTCTTTTGCCATCTACGCATGGAAGAACAGAATCAGCAAATAGGATACAGATAAATAATACAGACGCTAGGAGAAGAGAGAAAAGGGATTCCCTCTGCGTGTGCCCCTGTTTTACCATCCCATTGTTTTTATCTTTCCTCTCATCTGATTCTATGTTTACTAAACACCCTTCACTCTTTCAGCTTTTCTTTCTTGGCCAAATTGCTCTGCCAGTAAACAACAGATTTTGTAAGGTGACCCAGAGCTGCAATCAAAAAGCCTAACCGCTGTAGCCTCTTGTCAAATCAAATCTCTCTCTTTCTCTCTCCTTAATCCATCCAGGTAATTGAAACGAAGAACGAAATAGATTTGGACCGCGATACGGATCTAGCGTACAACAGTCTGAAGGTAAAAGAAATTTGCAGGCCAGGGATATATATTTTTTTCTCTTCACCCACCTCAGGTGCTAAAAAGCTGCAAGAGCTTTGCTGATACCAGTCTCTATAAATCTGCATGACGGGTACACCAAAATATGCCTTAACTATTTACAGTCCCATGGTCTTCCTTTCCATGCTCAGCTTTCTGTCCCCTTTTCATTTGGTTATGACAAAAAGAGGCGTCTTGTTTGTTCACAGTCTGGCCCCACTGACTGACTTGGCCATCTTATGGCACAATGTGCTCTGTGCCCTATAAAATTCTCTAACTGGGGTGTTATTGGGACTCCCCAAGTCCTTGGATGAGCACTGCAGGGACTTTAGAGCCCCCTCTGCCTGTTAGGTCTGGTTCAGATGTGGCAGATGATGAGCTGGCAAAACTCTGCTTTTGCTATCAATGAGTTTCTGGGCTCAGTTCAAAATGTTGGTTGAAGGACTGTGTCCTCCTGTCCACCTCTGGTAGAGTTGTGCTTCTTCTGGGGTAGTTTGTCCACCTTTGGTAGTTTGTCCCTTCCCTGCCCTCAGCTATCACCTGTGGTTCCTAGAAGCTGTCAGCATGCGACAGCAGCCACATCCCAGGAACAACTTTGACTGACCAGCCAAACCAGGTGAGGGGAGCCAATGGGTCTCAAATCCTTGGTGATTTAGGGACTTCTCCTGCACGCGGGTGGCGCTGTGGGTTAAACCACAGAGCCAAGGATTTGCCGATCAGAAGGTCGGCAGTTCGAATCCCCGTGACGGGGTGAGCTCCCGTTTCTCAGTCCCTGCTCCTGCCAACCCAGCAGTTCGAAAGCACGTCAAAGTGCAAGTAGATAAATAGGTACCACTCCGGTGGGAAGGTAAATGGCGTTTCCGCGCACTGCTCTGGTTCGCCAGAAGCGGCTTAGTCATGCTGGCCACATGACCCGGAAGCTGTATGCCGGCTCCCTCGGCCAATAAAGCAAGATGAGTGCTGCAACCCCAGAGTCGGCCACGACTGGACCTAATGGTCAGGGGTACCTTTACCTTTTACCTGCACGCAAAGACAGCCTCCAGCGGATTGAGTAGACAAGACCAAAGTGGGTCCAGCACTCAAGAAGGCAGTTTCTGCATGGTCTGTAGAGGGAAGCGGGTGGGTAGATGGAGCTCGTCAACCTGGGAAGGTAGCCCACCAGAAGAAGGAAAACTCTGATCCTAAATCTCTGCTGGCTTGAGGGATGTCTTTGGGAGAAGGAAAGGCTAAGGAGTAAACACAGCACAAATCCGGAGTGGAGTCCCTAAGACGGTTGGATGGCGCCTTGTACGCCTCCTTCTGGCAATTCCTGCAGCCAAGCTGGTACCCAATGTCTTGCTCGGCTTTCCTTTGGACCACATCAGTGAGACCGAGAGGTGGGTCTTGTCGTCTGGGCAGCCCAGGACCTTCAACCACATTGCCCAGGTTTGCGTCCCGGGGAGGTCACCTTGGTGCTGCTAACGCGGAGGTTTGACTTCATCCCCAGAAGTGCACTCTATTGTCTCTCAAGACAGATGGATGCCAGCCACAACCTTGAGGCGGTTGTTAGAGATGCCCTATGATGGATGCCCCTGTTTTTTGAAGATTCACACATTATTTTATTTAGTACATTTATATCCCACCTTTCTTATATCATGGGACTTAAGTCAGCATATATAAGAGATAGCCTATCCAAACACTGATCATGCCTGAATTTGCTTTCCTGTCTTATTCTGCTGTGTAAGGCACAAGGTCGGGACGCGGGTGGCGCTGTGGGTTAAACCACAGAGCCTAGGGCTTGCCAATCAGAAGGTTGGTGGTTTGAATCCCTGCAGCGGGGTGACCTCCTGTTGTTCGGTCCGAGCTCCTGCCAACCTAGCAGTTCGAAAGCATGCCAAAAGTGCAAGTAGATATATAGGTACCGCTCCAGGTGGGAAGGTAAACGGTGTTTCCGTGCGCTGCTCTGGTTTGCCAGAAGTGGCTTAGTCATGCTGGCCACATGACCCGGAAGATGTACGCCAATAAAGCGAGATGAGCGCTGCAACCCCAGAGTTGGTCACAACTGGACCCAATGGTCAGGGGTCCCTTTACCTTTACCTAAGGCACAAGGTGTAAGTGAGCACTGCATTTTCTTTAGGCTAACAATTTTCTGAGCATCAAGGAAATACAGTGGTACCTCGGGTTACGTACTTAATTCGCTCTGGAGATCCGTTCTTAACCTGAAACTGTTCTTAACCTGAAGCACCACTTCAGCTAATGGGGCCTGCCGCGCCACTGCCATGCAATTTCTGTTCTCATCCTGAAGCAAAGTTCTTAACCCGAGGTACTATTTCTGGGTTAGCGGAGTCTGTAACCTGAAGCGTCTGTAACCCGAGGTACCACTGTATACATATACTACCAATTCATTTCCCTCCTGCCACCTCCCTTTGGCAATGTAGTGCATTTCTTAAGTCATCTTCTACCAATTTGCCTATTCTGTGTGCAAAATTATTTACAGATGGTGATGACATAAATAGAATTTGTTTTTTCTTCTCTTTCCCCCCACCTCCACCCCTTTTTCTTGCTCCAGTAAGAGGTTTTAAAAGAAATTGTTGCATTTTGGACTTCTTTTTGTATGTTAGGCTCATGATTAATGTGTGAGCTGTTCGCAACTTGAAGATAAATCTTTAATGTGCATCAACTGCAACCATTTATTTTTCGGGCACCCAAAGGAGGTGGAAAAAAAGGAAGATTCTTAGCAAATTTGGTCATTCTGGAACAGTTTCCCTTAGAAACAGTAAATATACTGGGGGGGGGGGGGTTAAAAAGTTATTTATTTAATAACTGTGTTTATAGGCAGCATAATAATTCATGTTTTCTTGGCAGCTCACAAAAAATAGTTAATGGTAGATAATACCGTAATAAGCAGGCCTCCTCCAAGAGTTCGTGTTTCGTTCACCATCCTCCTTTAAAAAGGTAAAGGTACCCCTGCCCGTACGGGCCAGTCTTGACAGACTCTAGGGTTGTGCGCCCATCTCACTTAAGAGGCCGGGGGCCAGCGCTGTCCAGAGACACTTCCGGGTCACGTGGCCAGCGTGACAAAGCCGCATCTGGCGAGCCAGAGCCGCACACGGAAACGCCGTTTACCTTCCCGCCAGTAAGCCGTCCCTATTTATCTACTTGCACCCGGAGGTGCTTTCGAACTGCTAGGTTGGCAGGCGCTGGGACCGAGCAACGGGAGCGCACCCCGCCGCGGGGATTCGAACTGCCGACCTTTCGATCAGCAAGCCCTAGGCGCTGAGGCTTTTACCCACAGCGCCACCCGCGTCCCCCCATCCTCCTTTATGTGCATGCAAAATATAAAATGGGAAGCTTCTGTCTCGCAGATAAGACCGCAGCTCCCCATAAAACAATTGGAACAAAGAATGGAGTTTAGGGCAAGAGGAGATTTGGGGCTAAATATAGAAAATCGGTACTGGAAGCAGATTCAGGCATGCTTAATAAAAGCCAATGTTCCTCTTCTGAATGCTTGATTCTTTTATTTATTTAACCAATTTATATGTCACCTAACTACAGTAGTCCCTAAGTGTTTACAAAGATGGAAAGTAAAAAAAAAAAAAAATCATTTAAAATTGTAAATCTAATTTCAATTAAAATGCTGGCATAATAATAATAATAATAATAATAATAATAGTATTCAGTAGTTCAGTTCAGCTGTTCTGACCTCAAGTGGAATGGCTACTGGTGAATATGAGTATAGAATCATAAAACCATAGAATCGTAGAGTTGGAAAGAACTCTGAGGGTCATCCATTCCAATCCCGTGCAAAGCAGGAATCTCAAGTAGATCATAATGGCAGAAGACCACCCAACCTCTGGTTAAAAACCCCCAAGGAAGGAGAGTCCACTACCTCCCAAGGGAGTCTGTTCCACTGTCTAAAAGCTTTTAGTGTCATAAAGTTCTTCCTTTTGTTTAGTCAGAATTGCCTTTCTTGTAACTTGAAGCCATAGGTTCGGATCCTAGCTTCCAGAGCAGGAGAAAACAAGCTTGCTCCCTCTTCCATGTGGCAGCCCATGAGATATTTGAAGATGACTATCATATCTCCTGTCAGTCTCCTCTTTTCCAGGCTAAACATGCCCAACTTCCTCAACTGTTCCTCATAAGGCTTGATTTCCAGACCCTTGATCATCATCTTAGTTGCCCTCCTCTGCAAAACCTGTCAACATCCTTCTTAAATTGTGGTACCCAGAACTGGACACAGTATTCCAGGTCTCCATCAACTGAAGCCTCTGGATGAGGCCCAAGGGTAGCCCAGCCTACAGCATGTTCCATTAACCGAGTCTTGAGGTTACCAAAGCATGGATAACCATGGCCAGCCTTTCCCTGTCCAAGAACGACCATAGCTGATGTATCAGCCATAGCTGGTAAAATACACTCCTGAAGAATTTTTGTGAAAACTTTTTTTTTTATCACATGAAGATGTGGAGAACTGAATTTAAGTTTGGAAAAATGAGAAACTGAGAGAAAACAAAATTTGCAGATTCACCATCCCTGCTCTCAAGAAATATTTGGCCACTGACTCCATTGAGGGCAGGAAGGATACTCCCCCACTCCCAGCTAAGGCCCTAGGAACAGCTATATTGTGGGGAAAACAAGATTCAGGAGAAACCTCAAAGGCCTCTTTTTTCTCTGTAGTTGCGATTTAATTTATATTATACTCATTAAAATTTATAACGTGTAGCTTTTAATTGCCCCTCCGACCTCTCTGAGAAGGTTTTGCTTATGCATTCTGTGGGAGATGGTTTCTTTGTACCTTGATTTTGAAATGGTTTACAGGTTCTCAGCGCCTTTTTACATGCTGGTACAATCTGAGGAGGGGCGTGGGTGGCGCTGTGGGTTAAACCACAGAGCCTAGGGCTTGCCAATCAGAAGGTCGGCGGTTCAAATCCCCACGACGGGGTGAGCTCCTGTTGCTCAGTTCCTGCTCCTGCCCACCTAGCAGTTCAAAAGCACGTCAAAGTGCAAGTAGATAAATAGGTACCACCCCGGCGGGAAGGTAAACGGCATTTCCGTGCACTGCTCTGGTTCGCCAGAAGCGGCTTAGTCATGCTGGACATATGACCCGGAAGCTGTACGCCGGCTCCCTCGGCCAATAAAGCGAGATGAGCGCCGCAACCCCAGAGTCGTCCACGACTGGACCTAATGGTCAGGGGTCCCTTTACCCTTTACAATCTGAGGAAGATTAAGTAGCCAGAGCCAGTCTAAGACATTTTGCCGCCTGAAGAAGAGCAGCAAAAGGCCAGCCAAGTTATTTTGACACCTGAAGACCAGTACCTCTCTCCCACAATGGCAGTAAAATTACAAATGCAACAAATTAAGTAACTTAACAATTGGCTGCTCTTTCATGACACCCAAAATCTGCTGCCTGAAGCAGCCGCCTCAGTCTGCCTAATGGTAGGACTGGCCCTGTTAATCGCTAAGACGTGCATGCAGTTGTGTTAAACTTGCTGAGTCTGGCTGATCATCCCGTTGTGCTTTTTGTTAACGTGCGCTGCTCCAAAGGAATGAGAAAAACAAGAGAAGCAGTTCTAGAAATGATTAAGTGGGGGTGACTTTTCAAATGTCATTTTCAATAGAGGCAAGAGTTAGAATCTGAGAACAAGAAACTGAAAAATGACCTTAACGAGCTGAGGAAAGCTATAGTGGATCGGGTGGCCCAGAACAACTCTTCTAACGATGTCCACGACAGTTACAGCCTCCTCCTCAATCAGCTCAAGTCTGCTAACGAAGAGCTGGAAGTGCGGAAAGAAGAGGTGCTTATTCTCAGGACGCAGATTATAAAGGCAGCCCAGCAAAAAGATGCAGGCAGAAATATGGTAATGGACAAGAAAAGCAAGTCCTTCCATTTGTGTGCGTTTGTGTGTGTACTTTCTTTTCACCATGTTGCCAACTATCACTGTATCTCAATGGTCGGGCACTGTGGTTTACGGCAAGTCCAAAACCAAAAACGGTCAGGAGGATTCTTTTGAAACAAATTGTTCCAAATCACATTGCTGTCTGTCTGCATTGACTGAACTGATATCAAAGACAAATCGATCAGAAGAAGGGTCTGGGCAAATGTAAGTGACCAGTCCCCTGTCGTCGTCGTCCCGGTCCATTTTACGAAATATGAATTTCCCCTTTTCAGTTCTGGTTTCTCAGTTCTAGGATGACTCAGCCACCAATTTCCATTCTTCATATTAAATTGGTGTAGTAATCATTCATTTTTCCCATCATATTTTCGTGAGGTGAGTTAGAAGAATCTTAAAAGATAATTCTTGGTGTTCTCACTAAACTGCAACTCCCACGTTTCTTTGGAGGAATAAAACCGAAATAGGTTTGTGTTGAAAATCTGCCCTCCGTCTTTCCTCTTAACTTCTCTTCAGGCCGAATTCCACTGGGCCCTTCCAGTTCCCTTTCTGACTGCCTTCAGACATTGAATGTACCTTGTCGCAAATGTAATAGTAATGATTGTGAAAACTCTTGCATGTCAAAAATGTTGCATGTGTGACCAATGTAGAATTAGCAGAGCATGTGGGGAAGGGAATGGAAATTATTGACTGGGAGGAAATATTTCATGGTAGAATTTTCTTTTTCAAGGAGTCAAACAGCAACATGCAAACCAGCTGGCCCAATAGTGACAAGCATGTGGATCCAGAAGATGCCATAGAGGCCTATCATGGAGTGTGTCAGACAAACCGGTAAGCCTGTCTTTGTTTATCCATTACTACTGGTCAACATGAGTTGGACTCTGGACCCTCTGTTCATTTCTAAGTAACTGAGGGGGGTGTCATCAGATGCAGGGTGCCAGCAACAGGTGCAATCGTAAACAAAAATATGGATTGCTTCTTCTTACAGAAGCATCAAACTACAAACTGTTCAGTGTGTATCGTTCTTATTTGTGGCCTTTTCACACAAGCACAGAATCTGCTGTTTCGTGGGATATTGGTATCCTGAGCATCTTGGCTTCCCTTGCCCTAAAATAAATTTCTAGACCTCATACATTGTGGAGAACAACTCAGAAACACCCTGAGAGAGGCTCAAAAAGCAAGAGGGGGGTTGTTGTTTTTTTTAAAAAAAGAATTGCATTGCCCCTAGAAAGGCTCTGAAGATTTTTTTTTTCAAAGCTTGGCTTTAACTGTTGAAGACCTGGGGTCAATTTGCACGGCCGGGTGAGTTGTACTGAGAAATGAACTTGCGGGGGGGTGGGGTGGAAGTATAGAATTAGGCCCGCGGCAAAGCAGTTGTGTGACCCTTCTTACACACACAGAGATTGCAAGTCAAAACTGTGTCCTCGGGTATTTTTTACATCACAGCTCCCATCACCCCTAGCAGGGGATGATGTGGACTATAGCCCCAACAACATCTAAGGACCCACTAACGAGGAAGGCTCCTTAAGCCCTCCTTCGCTAGCTTTGCAGTGATGGTGCTTGCATTGCAAATTAGATACATAATGAGTTGACCACTTTGCACGCCAGGTTTTGACAATGGACTACTTAGACTGCTCCTTCATCATGCCAAGTTGGTCATGTGAATTAGTTTGAAATAACAAACCTGAGCTTTTTTTTTTTTTTTTTTTTTGCGGATAAGAAAGAAATATGTTGCAAACGGGACACTGTTTCTTACATCTTGATCCCCTTGCATTGTCCACTGTTTTCTTACCTCCAAAGTTACTTCCTTTTTATGTGGATGGGCAGATAGACAGATAGACATTTTAAAATGCCAGTTGGGTGTCCTTCCCCCCAGACATGTATGTCTCTCCCTTCTAATGCATACACATTACTCAGGATAACGTACAACAGTTAAAATGTCACAAGCTCAGCCCGGCCACTGAGATCTAGCTCCAAGGGCCTTCCTCCTCGGAGGGCCTTCTGCTGGTTCCCTCGCTGTGAGAAGCAAAGTTACAGAGAACCAGGCAGAGGGCCTGTCGTGAATTCTTTGCAGCACTTTAGCAGAAATGCTCAGCGTTCCAGGTTCTTCGGTGCAGTATATTTATTGTGAGCTATATATACAAATATGGGACACGGGTGGCGCTGTGGTCTAAACCACAGAGCCTAGGGCTTGCCGATCAAAAGGTCGGCAGTTCGAATCCCCGCGATGGGGTGAGCTCCCGTTGCTTGGTCCCTGCTCCTGCCAAACTAGCAGTTTGAAAGCATGTCAGATGGCAAGTAGATAAATAGGTACCGCTCCTGCGGGAAGGTAAACGCCGTTTCTGTGCGCTGCTCTGGTTCGCCAGAAGCTGCTTAGTCATGCTGACCACATGACCCGGAAGCTCTACGCCGGCTCCCTCGGCCAATAAAGCGAGATGAGCGCCGCAACCCCAGAGTCGGTCACAACTGGACCTAATGGTCAGGGGTCCCTTTACCTTTATATATACAAATATCTACAGGCTATAATACACGAGCAGTTCATACAGTCAAATAGAGTACCTGGCTGCACCTTAAGGCAAATAGGAAGACTTCTAACTCTCTCTCTCTGACCACACTGCTCTACACCACCCCTTTACTGCTCGACAGGTTTCCCTTTTAAACCGATGACAGCCAATCAACTGACAGCACATTACTGTTGAGTCATTCTGACCCAGCAATTCCATAGAAAGTATTGCAGGCTGATGCAATCAGCCAGTTGCATCAGCTAGCAAACTCAAGCCTGCAGACTTGCTATCTCACACAGCATTCTGTGAATCCCAACAGGGCCTTCTTGGTAGTTGCCCTGCTATGTGGAACACCCTCCCATCAGATGTCAAGAAGACAAGTAACTATAAAACCTTTAGAAGACATCTGAAGGCAGCCCTGTATTGGGACAGTTTTTAATGTTTGATGTTTTTGCATATGCTGGAAGCCGCCCAGTCAGATGGGCTGGGTACAAATAATAAAATTATTATTGTTATTGTTATTAGGAAGATGCCTTATACTGGTCCATCTAGCTCAGTATTGTTCACACTGACTTTCAGCAGTGCTGCAGGATTTTAGACTGGGGTCTCTCCCAGCCCTGCCCGGTGATTCCCAGTATTGATGCTCTGCCAGCCACATCAATGCTGAGTTTGCTTTTACAGAAAAGGTATCATTCAAATCCAACATTAGGATATGGTGTTCCTGGCTCGAGACTTAACTAGTTCAATCCACCGTGTTGCAGAGTGGTTGGAACGCCTTCTGTGTCAAAGCTACAGTGGAATATAGCTTTTGTAGCAGTACAGGAGAGTCGTAAGCACTACTTACATCAAAGTAATAATTCATAGAGCATGCTGAGGGAAGATGTTTAATAGGAGGGCTGCCAAGCTGTTTCCCCTGAGGCTGGAAAAAGTGTTAAAGAAAAGCAAACCACCAGCTTTATAATGGTAAAATGAGCTAATATATACACATCTTGTGTCCTTGGAAGCCCATCACCCACATTAGCTGCTAAATTTGTATCTTAACTCTCAGCCATGATTCCTCTTTGATTACAGGTTTCCTGCAGTGTGAGCTTAATACCCTGAATTTGTGTCTTCTTTTTACAATAACAGAAAAGAGGGAGAGAGATTTACATCACTCCCATGAGTATCCTCCCATCCCTTTATCCATGAAAGCACGCTAAAACGAAAGAGGGAGATAATAGATGGGGAGGGGGGAGACTGGATAGATAAAGCTGGAACATTCATAAAATTGCTGCGAGCAATCTAAATACTTATTTGACTGTAATTAGATAGCTCCATGTTCATAGTATTCCCCAGATCCCATCACCTTCCCTACCGTCTACAAACTTAAGCTATCATCTGGGTTTGTAAATGTTGTGGAAGCAACGGAACTCATCCAATGATGATATAGTATACCTTTTCTTTATTTTCACTTTTTATTTTATGTTGTTCAATTAAACCGTTCTTTAAAAATAATAATTAAAAGAAAACGATGGCTTCCCAAATCCAATTTTGCAGAGATGTGTAGAGAGAAGCTGTTGCTGGGAATCATAGAATTGTAGAGTTGGACACCAAGAGTCATCTAGTCCAACCCCCTGAAATGCAGGTATCTCAACTAAAGCATCCATGGTAGATGGCCATCCAACCTCTCCCTAAAAACCTCCAGTGAAGGAGAATCCACCATCTCCCGAGGGAGTCCATTCCACTGTCAAACAGCTCTTACTGTCAGAAAGTTCTTCCTGCTGTTTAGTCAAAAGTCACCAACCGCTCTCTAGAGAAGGCTACCAAACCACTCTCTTAGAAAGTGGAACTCAGAGTGGGATCCATACTGGGGTCCCTTGGCAACTGGCCAAGTTGCTTGAGTTCCAGTCCATTTGACAATCACTGCCATTCGGCTCTCTGTCCTGAACTCTTGTCACTGATGCATCTAAAAAGCTTGTGGTCTGTTTTGCAACAGACTTTGGCACCTTTAAAACACGGAAAGCCAACCTGGAGCCCTTCCAGGTGTTGTCGGACTGCAACTCCATCATCCCTCACTTTTGGCTGGGGTTCATGGGAGTTGGGAGTTTACCAGCACTACATTGGCTACCCCTGTCCCAAAATAATTTTGCATGTTGCCTACAGTCCTTCAGCAGCCTTTTCTTCCACAGTCTGCATGTTTCCACTCTGTAGATCGACTCTGTGAGTGTTTCCTTTCTGTCAGATCAGCTCATAAACAGCTGGACAATATCAATTTAAAAGCATAGGCTCAGGAGAGATGCCTCCACAGGGGTTTGCTTCCTTGATGGATGCAAGCCCTAACTGCTTTCCATTTGCAAATGGAGGTTCAGGAGTTATAAATGCCCAGGACTTGTCATTTACCAGACTTTATATTCAAGGCTAATGGCATGTCCTTGGATTAGTTTCATTCCACAATAATCCAGCAATTGGGGGATGGTGGCTTCCTTCTATAAATGTCAGCTGTGTGCCAAACTAGGGGTAGGGGGATAGCTCAGTCAGTAGAGCATGAGACTCTTGATCTCATGGCTGTGGGTTCGAGCCCCATTTTGGGCAAAAGATTCCTGCATTGCTGGGGTTGGACTAGATGACCGTCGTGGTCCCTTCCAACTCTACAATTCAGTGATTCAATGACCTGCATAGCCAGCACAGGGATTGTTCCAGTTTTTATGCTGGCAGCCCAAATGCACCTACTGTGACTGTCCCAGGGACTGGGTAACAAAACTGGTGACAATAGGACATACCTCTCCAATAGTTTGTACGTGTTCCATAACATATTTTCCCCATAATTTTCTCTTTGGTGGAGCCATTGCTTGCGGGGAGGTGTCTGTTTGAGTCTGCTCCCAATTTGAGCTGTAGCATTATCACTCAGGAGACGAGCGGAACAGTATAAAATGGTGGGAGGGTGCCAGCATCGCAAAGCTGGAATTGTTTTTGAGCATCTCGGTTGCTTTATTTCAGGGCAGTGAGGCAACCCATTTTTCTCGCAGAGCGAAGGGGTGCGTCTCCCATCATGCCCCTAATGTGGCGAGACCCAGCTCTTCAGTTAATTGCTCTTCTTCCTTTTGTAATATCTGAATATTGTGGTAGTTGAGAGCACTGCAAGTCATTGCACATTAATGGGCAAGTGTTCTGTTGCTAAGCAGATGTTGCTGATGATGATGCTGTGCCAAAGGACCATGGCTGGTCCTTGCTGGACCCATCTGTCTTAAGCCACAGCTGGAGTAAGAAAATGTGACTGCAGGTGCTACACTCAAACCAGCTGGGCGGTTTTTAAGGGCCCTGGCACTAACATTAGGGCCCTTCATGGACTCGGACACAGTCAGTTGCTATATTCTCAATATAATCAAGGTTTGCCAAAGTAGCATATGTCTCTGCATTTGTTTAGCAACTGAAAAATGCTCTTCTGTACACCTCTTTATGTGTAATACAGCTCAGGTTTGACATTAGGGCAGATGTGATCTCCTAGTTGTCAACACTCTCCTATTAATGTCGGCCATTGGAGGAGGGGTGTGTGTGTGTGAGAGAGAGAGAGAGAGAGAGAGAGAGAGAATTTCTTGGGTGGGTTTTGAGGGTAAGATGCCAGAAAACTGTTCTCAACAAGACTGACAAAGTTGTAACATGTGGGACGGGTGCTTCACAGCATTATCACCTTACTGTAATGGTGCTTTTTCTTTAAAAACTGCAAGTCTGTGCAGACATCAAGCAGTGGGGGGCGGGGGTGGTCGTGATTGCACCTGATAGCAACACATTAATGATAATATTTTCATAGGGGTGCATAACAGCAGGTGTGGTCATGATTTTTCTCCCCCCAACCTTGCCCACTACAATGTGTGGGTTGTAATGTTGGCACAGGGCTTGTCTGCCTCAATGCAGCTGAGGCCTCCTGATGGGAGGTTTTGCTTCTGCACATGAGTTTTGGCAAACCGCTCTGAGCTGAAGCATTCCATCCTCACCCATCCTAGAATGTTCAGTTCATATTGAGTTCATGAAACATCGTACCCTGACCTGTTCTTAATGCATGGTTGACCACATCTATGAATGGTTATGCCTTTTTAAGTTTTGTTATATCAATCACTAGTTTAATAAGGAGTATATCAATCATTAGTAATAGTTTAATAGGGAGGTTTTCATACCTGTCCAACTCTGTGTTCCTTTCCCAACCTTTAATCTATTGATGATTAATGCCTATATGCAACCCTTGCGTATGATTTGTGTTAACCAATCAGCAACAAGCACATACGTGGCAATGCTGTAATATTCAATAAAAGGGACTCTCTGAGACATGCTCGGCAGATGCCTCCCATATGACACTTGTCACTCGCCTGTCGTTTATTTCAACCCAACAGCCTCCTTGTTCTTCCCATCTCTTGCAGCTGACGCTTCTTTTATCTTTCTTTCCTGTCCACTTCTCTTTCCCTTTCCTCTGTCCTTTCTTTCTAGCAAGACTGAGGACTGGGGGTATCTGAATGAAGATGGAGAGCTCGGCTTGGCCTATCAGGGTCTAAAGCAAGTTGCCAGGTCAAATACTTTTACATCTTTTCCTTCTCCTTTCGGACCTTTTCCTGCTGTCTCTTTCCAGTGTTTCTCCTTCCCCTCAGTTTCATGTGGAACTGGAAATGGACATAATTCACAAAGACTCCAAACTGAATTCCTTTGGAGCTGTTTTGATGTCAAATCCAGCTTTGCCACTTGGGTAGTGACTGGAACCAGATCTGTGTGTGAGGGATACAAGGGACAGGCTGGGCTGATTGATTGATTGATTGATTGATAGCATCAACTATCACTCATCAACAAATAATGGTGGGCACACTGGCATCCATGGGCATCCTGTTGGCAACTTCTGGGTGCTGGCCAGCCAGCTAAATTAGTTTTGAGTTTTCTAGAGTGGAAACGGTCGCCTGCCAGGGCTAGCCAGCCCTAAATCTGAGGAGTGTGTATGTTTCTTTTTTTGTTAAAGTGGCTAAGGTACAGTAGTTCTTCCTCTAGAATAAATAATGGTAATTAAGGATATTTGCATACAGTAGTTTATTTCTTGGATATTTATGCAAAACTTTTAAAATGTTTCTTCTGGGCATCAAATGCTGCACACCCTTCAGCATGCATGCATATTGCAGTATGTCATTGTGTGTGACTAATACAGATAGTCCCTATTTCAATTTCTATACAGTACTCTATCATCAATTTGATATGGTAGTGAAATAAAAGAATGATTTCAGCCATATATCTTCATATTTTCCCGAGGCACCTTGTCACTTGTTCCAGTTGTACAGATGTTATTTCACACACTAGCGAGTTGTAGATGCAGAAGCCTCCGATCAATTTTCTAAGTATCTTACATTTTCAGTGTATTCTATTTCCATTATTACTAGGCAGTGGGGGGGGGTATTTGTGTTTTTTTTGTAAGGAACAGAACAGCTGAGGAGAAAAGAGGACAAGTCAAGGGCATGAAAGTGCTTCCAAGGCTTTTTCTCTCACACATCTACGAGGTTTAAAAAACCTGCACTTGTATTTAAATCTAGTGCTGAGATTCTTAGAAGGCAGGTGCTGCCTTTGTGTGTGCATGTGGAAATGCACACAAAGCCTGGATATGGACAGGAGGGCCAACTCAGGATTTTGTGGACCTTAAGCATATCTTCTGTACGTGCCATCTCCTTACTTACAGTAGAGCCCATAATCTGGCACTGACAACCTAGCAGGTATAGCATGCCTTGTGCAGAGATGTCTTTTGCATGAATCTTGACTAAGGCAGCCACAAAGAGCTTTATGCATGCCGTACCGTATTTTTCGCCCTATAGGACGCACTTTTCCCCCTCCAAAAATGAAGGGGAAATGTGTGTGCGTCCTATGGGGCGAATGCAGGCTTTCGCTGAAGCCTGGAGAGCGAGAGGGGTCGGTGTGCACCGACCCCTCTCGCTCTCCAGGCTTCAGGAAGCTATCCACAAGCCTGGGGAGCCCGCGGGAGTTCCCGTCGGGCTCCCACGGCTTGCGGAGAGCTGCCTGCACCCCGAAGCCTGGGCGTGCTGAGCAGTCGCGCCCGGGCTTCGGGTAGCTCTCTGAAAGCCGTGGGACGGCTCCCACGGCTTGCGGAGAGCAGCCTGTTCTGGGGGCTGGGGTCAGGGGAAGCTCGGGCTTCCCCCACCCCAGCCCTGCGCCTGGGGTGGAAATAATTTTTTTTTTCTTTATTCCCCCCCCCCAAAAAAAAAACTAGGTGCGCCCTATGGGCTGGTGCGCCCTATGGGGTGAAAAATACGGTAATTCAGTTACCATGTGCTGGTTTCTATCCCAAGCATCCCAGCATTTCACATCTTTGCACTACTGTGTCCTGTTGTTTTAGCCCAAATCCGGCTTTTGGCATGCTGTTTTGTTGTTGTTGTTGTTGAATTCGGTTTATAGTAGCCTACATACACAAAACCACCTCGCGGCAGGCTGGCGTGTTGGTACCCAGGCAAACTTTTTCCCAGGGAGTGAGCCAGTCACGTCAAGAGGTCCACCTACAAGGATGCCTTTGGAACCTGGGCCAAAGCTGCTTGAGCCTTGAATAGCTTCCCAGGTTGCCTCGCTGCTGATCATAATCCTATATTAGTAAAATCAGTGTCTAGAAACTGCTGAGTCTACATTTGCAGGTAGAGTCCCGAGGAGTGGACTGTACCAGTTCAGACTCCAGCTATCTGCAAGTAGAAAACAGGTAAATCAGAGAGAAGGCTGCTCTGATTTTCTGTTTGTGGGGAGGCCTTTTTAAGGTATATGTGCTGATAAAACAAGCACAGGGAGCCCTTAAAAAACATGGGGGAAGAATTCTGAAGGCACCCCCCCACACACACACTTGCAATGTGAAGTGGTTCAACCTACTCAAAACCTTAGGGTTCTACCACCTGCCTAGATCAGGCTGTCAGAACAGATTGATGAATGTTTGCAGCCTTGCTTTTAGAATCTCTTGTGAAAGCTTTTTTTTGGGGGGGGGGGTTAAGTAGCAGAGGTTTCAATTTAGCAGACTCTAATTGGCACCTTTAAGAATCAATTTAGCTTACCAAACGTTAACCTTACCAGCACACCCAACAGTGCAGGCATATACGGGAAAGCTGTGACCTTTTCCAGGGATGAATCACACTTTTCGTTGGAGTGGGTGGGAAAGGAGTCAGAAATGCAAAGAATTGTTTCGCGCAACCCCTGGTACGGAAAGTGCTGCATGTTCCTTAATTTATTGTTTGTGCAGAATTGCACAGTGTGCATTCCTTTAGAAGAGGGTTATTTTTTGTGATTTAAAGCCTCTCTTCCACTTTGCCATTGAAAACCACGGTTTTAATTTCCCTTTGGCACAGTCTGTGTAGGTTTTCTTTCACCCTTTTAACTTCCATTATTCAAGTTGCCTCATTTTAAAATAAAATCACATTTTAAAATATATATATATATATATATATATTAATAATATAGGCATTTCAAACTTTCTTGTACAGCAGGATACAACAGAGTTCATAAATGTAGTGTTTAGGTTTTCAAAATGACTTAATGGCGCTTTGAGCCTCACCTGGAGACCTTTTAAAGCGACCTCAGAAATAATTCATATCTCATCTTCTGAATAAGAGACCAATTCAGAAAAATAATAGCTTGACAATTTGAGGTACAAGACAAATAAGGTGATACCTTTTGGAGGGTGGAGGGACCAGGTTCCCTTGAGTTAAAATGTATCCAAATTCAGAATGTGTTCACCATTCTCTGGAATTAATACAACAGAAGTCGGTAGCAGGAAGGATCTTGGGCCCAGCCAGGCCCCTTCAGGCCTGCTCCCCTGATACTCTAGCAGACCCCCAGAGATGTGGAGATAGCAGGGTCCGTGGCAACATAACTTGCAGGCCCAGTTGTTTATAGGGATTGTGGGACTCACCCACCCTCCTTGCAGCAGTTTTCCAGGAAAAGCAGTTTTTAAATAAGAACTTAAGTTTCTAATAAGAACAATAGGTCAACAGCCATAAGAAGAACCCTCCTGGACCCTTATAGTCCAGCATCCTGCTCTCACAGTGACCATCCAGGTGTCTATGGGAGAAGCTTGCAAGCTGGACTCGAGGTAGAACATAGCCAACTTGACTAGTAACTACAGATGGCTGTATCCTCCATTCGTATGTCTAATTCTCTTTTGAATCCTTTTCATGTCGGTGGCCAGCGCCAACCTTCGTGGGAGCAAATTCCATAGTTTAACTATGCTCTAAAGCACAGGCATTCCTTCCTGCAAAGGTCCCTGGCATGTGTGCTTTGGTCTCTTTGAACCTGGCACTTTCGTGGCCTACCACTACCCCTATTCAGACAATCTTAAACTTTTTTGCACTCAGTATGTAGGGAAGATTTATCCTGAACTGGACACTCCTTGGCTCCTCAAAGCTTTCCCCCAGCAATCAGTCACTACCTCTGAGAAAGACGAACGAGGGCTACCCCTCTCTACAAAATGAAGGAAGCCTTATCTACCTGATAGAGGGGGTCCTGGGCCAATTACCTTTGGCCCCCTCCCCAATTATGGCCACACTGCTTTTCTCCTTCAGAGAGGGGAAGTGGCAGGGAACCTCTCTCAGTCCTGGCTTGGTGGAGAAGCAGAAAAGGGCCTCCTCCTGTGCTGCTCCCGGCAACTTTGGTGGAACTCCCTCCCAAGAGAAACTAGCCTGGCTTTGTCCTTGCGCTGGCAGGCAAAGAGCTTCTTGTTCCAACAGTTCCTGGCTGTTTTTAATGAAAGGGTTGGTGCTGTGGTGTCTTTATTGTAATTATTGGTGTGGTTTTAATAGATTGTTTATATGTATAATATTTTTTTTTAATTCTATCAACGTTTAATTGTTTTTTAATTATTGTTTTTTCTATGTTTTTAGCAGTTCTTAATTTTGAGCTGCCTTGAGTCCTGTCAGGGGAAAAGGCAGGGTATAAATAAATATATAATGTAATGTAATGAGGATAACTTTTAAAAGGCTTCCACCGTGAACAGTTGCATGAACCCCTCAGAAGCGCCCCGCCCCCGCCCCCGCCCCGCCCCCCGGAAGTGTGGGTGGCTGCTTTCTTCTTGCTGGAGTGGCTTCAGAGTTTTTGCATTTGTTTTAATTCATCTTTATTCTATTTTAAAACGCATAAAAAGAAAAGTGAAAAAATATTGCCGCTGTCAAAACATTATACACTTCAGTGAAACGAACTGACACAACCTAAGATTGTTGTGGGATAAAGTAACAGAAAGAAAGAGAGGAGGAAAAAAAACGATAAATAAAACAAAATTGGGTAATTATTTTAAAGAATAAATCAAAAACTCTTCAGTGTATACCATATCCAAAACATACCCATCGGAAAGGTTAGTTTGCTATTCATTTCTCTCAGAATGGATGATATGAAAATAAAATACAAAGTTTCTACATGAAAATTCAAACTTTTTTTTTTTCTATTTTAGATACATTGTGTGAAAAGGAAAGGATAATCTATGTCAACCAAACTTTACTGTATGCCTGTAATGGGGATTGCCCATGCTCTTCAATATTAGTAAATATTATAAAATCAGACCACACCACAGTAAAGTTATCTTTCTTAGTTTGACCTCAGCTGTAGCAGCACTGCATCCTGTACCCCTTGAGGCCAATTTGACAGCGTAGCGCTGGAAAGAACTTTCAATACCTAACGATGACAATCCTTACAGCTCGTAACCTATGCCCAATATAAACTCCTTAGTGTGTAGTTCTTCACAACAGCTGGCTTTACAGAAATATTTTACAGGAGAGTGGCTTCAGAGCTGATGCAGTGTTGTCACCTAGCAACTGCCCTCAACTCTTAAAGGGGGCCCATTTCCCTCTCTGAGAATCCATGCCCCACCCATAGTAGTTCATAGAGTCCAAGAATTGTAGAGTTGGGGGGGACCCCAAAGGGCCATCTAGTCTAACCTCCTGCAAGCAGGAATCTTTTGCCCAACGTGGAGCTCACACTCACAAGATTAAGAGTCTCATGCTCTGCTGACGGCGCTATCCTAATCGTATCCCTCGTGTCCAGTTGTTGTGCGGTTTCTTTGATGCTTCCGGACCTTGGCTTTGAGAGGTCAAGTGATTTTGTGATTTCTCTGTCTTCCCCCACTTCGCCCCCACACGCAGGCTCCTTGAGGCCCAGCTCCAGGATCAGAGGAGAGAGCATGAAGAGGAAGTAGAAACTCTGAAGGAGCAAATGGGGACCTTGAGAGAAGAGATGGAGAAACAGCAGGAGGTCTTCTTCCAGACGCTGCAGCTGTCGCCAGAAGCCCAAGTGGAGTTCGGAATCCAGCAAGAAATCATGCGGCTGACCAGCGAAAACCTGGTAGGGTTGGATTGGCAGAATCCCTGGCTCTTCCTGGCTGTGGATTGCTGCAATCATGCTATGGGAGCAAAGACCCTCTCTTGGAGATGGGAGAGGAAAGGCACACCTCTGTCTATGGAGCTGCCCTCTCTTGTCATGTCTGAGTCTCCTTTCAGTTACGTTCCAGGGCAGGGCTCAATAAGATGAGCCATGCTGGATCAGACCAAAGGCCCATCTAATCTGGTATTCTGTTCTCACAGTGGCCAGTCTGATGCCAGTGGGAAACCTGGGGGAAAATGCATGGGTGCAACAGCCCTCCCTCCAGTGTGGTGTAGTGGTTAAGAGTGGTAGTCTCGTAATCTGGGGAACTGGGTTCGCTTCCCCGCTCCTCCACATGCAGCTGCTGGGTGACCTTGGGCCAGTCACACTTCTTTGAAGTCTCTCAGCCCCACTCACCTCACAGAGTGTTTGTTGTGGGGGAGGAAGGGAAAGGAGAATGTTAGTCGCTTTGAGACTCCTTAAAGGAAGTGAAAGGCGGGATATCAAATCCAAACTCTTCTTCTTCTTCTCCGTCTTGTACTGTCTGGGGAGATGGTTGTGTGTAATAGCCCAGTAGGTGAGACCTTTCATTTCCACTATACAGATGCAAACCATTTTGTGTGCAGAGGAGAAGACTTCCCACATGGAGCAGCTTACAAATTCTGTTGTATTCAAAACAGTAACTAAGCAACTGCCAAATGTCTGGATCCGTAGCAGGGCTGCAAAGGACTGCATTGGGCAGTACGGGTCATCAACCCTAGGGCAGCTCCTTATAATTTACAGATACATTGCAGATATTTCAGGAAGATGCTGGGGATAACTTAAATCATGTGGCAGCCCACCTCACCCCATGGTCAACCGTGGGTGTAGAGTATGTCCCTGATGTGGTGTTTTGAGGGGGAGAGATTTTCATAGCAGGAGAGAGAAACACAGGTGCTGTGTTAAAGCACTGGTCCATGCAGCCTATCACATAGATAGGCAATGTGGTGCCCTCATTGTGAGACTCAAACTCCCATCAGCCCCTGCCAGCATAGCCAGTGGTCAGGAAAGATGGAAGTTGTGGTTCAACAACAGTAAAAGTTGTCTGACAGTGGAACCCTCGGAAGGCTGTGCACTATCCTTACTTGGAGATTTCTAAGCAGAGGTTGGATGGCCATCTGTCATGGATGCTTTCCTTGAGATTCCTGCATTGCAGGGGGTTGGACTAGATGACCCTCAGGGTCCCTTCCAACTCTATGATTCTATGAACATCTGGAGAGCACCACATTGGCTACTCCTGGCCTAGCATTACCTGCTCCTTACTGGTAGCAACTTTCCAGAACTTCAGGCATAAAGTGTTTCCCATCACCTGATCCTTTTAACTGGAGACGCCATAGATTGGGCCTGGGACTTCTGAATGCAGAGCATATGCTTTTATCACTGAGCTATGGCTTTATACCTGGAGATAGGGCAGTCTGTAGAGTAGGGGGCCCTCTAGCACGAAAGAATGTAGAGAGCTTATGGGGATCAATTTGCCTTCTGCTTCTGTTTGTGCTCCACAGTGGCATCTTATTAGGAAAACTTTTATCACTTCCAAGCAGATGTGTCAGAATCATTTAAATATGAACGTCAAGAACTGTGGCAAAAAGCACTGAGGTGGCAAATTGTAAATTATTACGTACCGTGTTTTGCTTCCACTGGAAGTCGGGAATCAGTGACCTTAGGTTGTTTCTTTGGCTAGGCAGAGGGCAACAAAGACTGACTGATTGACAAGCAATAATTGGTAGGAGGAAGCCTTGTCAGATAAACCACTAATTCCCTGATTGTTCTTAATGTGATTATTTATGTTGGGAGCAAGGTTTTGTGGCATGCCATGGAGAGACCTGCTTATTGCTTAACCCGTTGGCAGAAGCTCCAGCAATCGAGGGCTGTCAAATAAACACTTGCCATGTTCTTGCCGGGATTGTTGTTCTTTGCACACACAGCTTTAATTAGTACTTATGAAGCATCTCTAAACTCCAGGCGCTGTGCGAAAACTACAAACGTGCGGCTAGCCTTGCATAGATTTCCTGCACAGCTGAGGATCAAACTACATGTCACGTTAGCTTCATGGAAATGTTTCATACAAATTGCCACCACAGTCTGAGTCAATATTGGTGGGAACATGCCTTAAATTGGTATTAGGCTAAAAAATTATCCATTGAAGTGAATGGGAGACACACACTCCTCCCCACTGAAGGTAAAGGTAAAGGGATCCCTGACCATTAGGTCCAGTCGTGACCGACTCTGGGGTTGCAGCGCTCATCTCACTTTATTGGCCAAGGGAGCCAGCATACAGCTTCCGGGTCATGTGGCCAGCATGACTAAGCCGCTTCTGGCGAACCAGAGCAGCACACGGAAACGCTGTTTACCTTCCCGCCGGAGCGGTACCTATTTATCTACTTGCACTTTGATATGCTTTTGAACTGCTAGGTTGGCAGGAGCAGGGACCAAGCAACGGGAGCTCACCCCGTCGCGGGGATTCGAACCACCGACCTTCTGATTGGCAAGCCCTAGGCTCTGTGGTTTAACCCACAGCGCCACCAATGTCCCCCACTGGTACAGAAGGCCTTATCTGAATTGGGAACACAGCAGAGGACAAACAGTTAAAGCACTCCTAACCCTGACACTAGGGTCCTGTTCCAGATTTGAGAATCACGTGGGCAATTTGTGTGTGCATACTTGTGTTTAAAAATCCTAAATCCTGCACTTGAAGAAACCACTGTGTATCTAATGTAATGAGAATGTAATGAGAAGACAATGCAGCCTTCTTTTCCCCTTCCCTCTACTTGCAGCCCAAATATGCAAGGAAGGCTTTACTGCTTCAAACTGCTGATGGTATAATCTGGGGGGGGGGGGGGTTGTGTGTGTGTGTTTTTAACTGCTGAACCACACTGTCTCCATCTTTTACGCGGAATCAAGCTTTTGATAACATTACAGCTAGATCAGGCAGGCAGTCGAGCAGCAAGGAAAGAGAGAACACGATAACTGGCTCCTTAAAATAATTCAGCCTCACCCTGAGCAACTTGACAAATTACTCACTTTACTATTATATGAAAAGCTCACAACGCATGATTGATTGGTCTGGTGCAGACTGAAATGGACCCTGAAAGAGAAATCAATGTACAGCTTTAAAAAGCTGCTGGTGTGTTTAGGGTCTCTTTAAAAAAAAAAAAAGTTAGACAACTTCTTTCTGGCTGAAGGAGGCATCAAATTCCTTAGACCTTTCTGCTGATTTTATTTGTTGTATCTGTGTAACTTGTCCTTCATTCTAGATACTCAGTTCAGCTTAGAAATTGGGCTTCTCCCATTTAATCCTCACTATTAAGCCCCACGAGGTAGTTTGGGCTGAGAGCCTGTTATTCATCCCTAAGACCATCCAGTGAACTTGGTGTCTGAGCAGGGATTTGAAGCCTGTTCCCTCTGGTCCAACTGCCCAAAATACCACACTGGCTCTCCCTAGCAGTTTTTATTCATGGGCATGCACCAGCAATTTACCCCATGAAGATTGTGACCTTGTTCACACACTGCTTTTAGACCATAGTTGAGCTGTGGCTTCAAGGTGAATGTGAGGTGTGCACTGATGAACATGGCTGAAATTGGAGGTGCTTTACTCTTCCCCTGGTCCTATTTCTGAGAGCTAAACCATCCTCTGGCTTGGCGTTTATGTCCAAACCCAGGCTCATTATTTCCAAACCTGTGAGTGGTCAGCAAGGTTTCTTTTGGGCTTACTGCTCATGCTTTCTCTGGACAAGACAAACCACAAACCCAGGTTCAGGTGTGACATTCATGCCACAGCTCATGGCTTGCTTCCTAGAAGCAGCGGGAAATGCAAACCACCACTGGTTTTTTAGCAGCATGCACCAGCAGGCTGCAAGCCCTAGGCTCTGTGGGTTAGACCACAGTGCCACCCGCATCCCATCAGAGTCGGCGGTTCGAATCCCCACAACAGGGTGAGCTCCTGTTGCTTGGTCCCTGCTCCTGCCAACCTAGCAGTTTGAAAGCATGTCAAAGTGCAAGTAGATAAATAGGTACCGCTTCAGCGGGGAAGTAAACGGCGTTTCCATGCACTGCTCTGGTTCGCCAGAAGTGGCTTAATCATGCTGGCCACATGACCCGGAAGCTGTATGCTGGCTCCCTTGTCCAGTATGTCTGAGATGAGCGCCGCAACCCCAGAGTTGGCCACGACTGGAACTAACAGCCAGGGGTCCCTTACCTTTTACCAGCAGGCTGCATGTTCAGTTAAATCACAGCTTAGTTTGACTGTGGTATAAACTTTAACTCAGGGAGCGCCCTATATGGAAATCCTTGAACCTGTGAGCTTTTTAGCTCCACCCCTTCCTATCATGTAATTTCCTGCCATGTGAACAGGGAAACTGACAAGCAGGAAACCGCAAACCATGAATTACCCATGGGAAAACCTCAAAAAGCACAATGGGAACTATCTCCTGATTGGTCACCAAGCCTTCAACGCTGCTTTCTGCAAGGTTCCTATCTGCTGTACGTCTCTGCTTGCTCCGCACCTGGTGTGTCGACCTGCATCAGGCCAAATTAGGCCCACAAATTTGGTCAGAGGTTCCTCTGTGAATGAGGCCAATCTGAATATGGAAAGGAGACAGAACAGCATTATGGACTGGGTGTGCCAAACTACAACCAGGATTCCTTGCATACTCATTAGTGGAATTGTTAGTGCTTCTAATTTCCAGTCATTTTCATGCCTCCCATAAATTTAAGCTGTAAGCCCTGGGAAAGGGCATACAACTGGAACGGCCTGTAGCTAGAGAGAAACGCCAAACCCTCGGAGGTAAATGCAACAATGGGGGGGGGGGTGTTTCTAGCTATGACAGGCCCTTTCATTACATTTTAGCATGTTTTCCGATTACCTGTTCGAAGTGGGACTGTTTTAATGCAAATCAGTAAAGGGAGTGCCACGAACCATTTGCTGGTTTTGTGTTTGCACGGCTGAAGCAGAGCGTTTGGCAGCAGCGCACGCAGGCTTTTGCTCTGTTAGCCGAGTGAAGCAGTTTAACTTGATTGCAGATGTCATTCCTGTCTTTCAGGATCTCAAAGAGCTGCTGGAAAAACTAAAGAAGAATGAAAGCAAGCTGAAAAAGCAGCTCAAGATTTACATGAAGAAAGTCCAAGATTATGAAGGTAGGTCTGGTCTGAGATGTTCCTGCTGTAGACGAGAAGTCAACAGAACTCCGTTGTGTTCCGTTCCCCATAACAGAGAGTTTGGTGCAACTGAGCAGCTCGTGCATCTTTAAACCAACAGAAAGCCAGAAACTCCGAGGCTGCAGCAGCTGATATGATTTTAAGGTGTAAATCAGGATATTGATTGGAAGACCAAGGAGAGTTATGCATAGGGGGAAGGAACGGGCAGGAACCTTAAGAGCTAAAGTCGTTGCTGCTACTCATTTGGTAGGTAGTTCAGGGTAGATGTTGTCAGGATACAAGGGTATATAGGTGCCATCAGTCATCTCACCCCCACTGTAACATCCTGCAGTCTTGATAGACTGGGGTGCACAATTCTTGCCTATAAAAAGGGACAGGAGCTGGACTGCTTTAAAAATCAGTTCTCATGGTGCCTCCCTGTGGCCCTTTTCAGTCCTGCTTTCCTTTGGCTTTTGGTACTTCCAATATCGAGGAAGCACTCCACCTCCTGGTGCCTCTTGGATAAATTGCACCTATTAAGGGAACCCTGTATACTTACAGCAGCAGTTGAAATGCCTCAGCAAGAAAGGAACATGGAAAGAAGACATCTGTGCAGCCCTGTAATTCTTTTTATCTTGGTGGCTTGACAGATCGATTAGCTACGCCAGGCTTTGATCCGAAGGACTGGTTTTGGAAAGCTGGTCATTAAATGAAATTAAGCCTAATGAATAGGGGATTCTGCATCGTGGCAGCTGGAGCAGATGGTTCTTGTCACTGTAATTTACATGCATCAAAGTGGCACTTGCCACATTATTTGAATTGTGCCTTAATATCCATTTTCCTAATAAATATCACAGCTGCGCCCCTCACCAGGGTGCCACAGTGGTTATCCTCTATGGTAAGCCACTTTAAAGAGTAATAACACGCAAAAAGCATCAGTACGGTCACCATCTCCCTGTACGGTTAAAGAGCAGAGCTTCTCTTTTTCCGGTGAACACAGCAGTTTTGTCTAATGGCTACAGCTGAATTGTCCACTAGGGACCAATCCAGGAAGTCAGGACTTAATGATGAGCACCTTGGACCAGGTTTGAGAGTGGGAGGTGGGCTGCACATACGATTCAGTTGTTGTGGCCAGATCTTCTCTCTCGCATTTCACAGAATGGTTATCTATCTATCTATCTATCTATTAAATTTGTATGCTGCCCTTCATCCATAGATCTCAGCGCAGTTCACAACATCAAAACACAATACAGCAACACAAAGCACATGATAAAACAGGAACAAAAAAAAACAACAAAGCAATACAGAGGGCAGCTTGCCATATCTTACTACACTGAGAACCAGTGTGGCGCTGTGATAAAAGAGTGTTGGGAAGGGACGTGGGACACCAGGCCTCAAATCCCTGCTCAGATGTGAAACTCGCTAGGTGACCTTGGGCAAATCATAGTCTCTCAGCCTAACCCACCTCACAGGGTTGCTGTGAGGATAAAATGGCGAGGGGGGGGGGGCCCATGCACACTACCTTGAGCCGATAAAGCTTTGGTGCTTTTCCAACACTGAGCCCGAGTTAAAGTGGGCAGTGGAACTCATGCCAAAGGAGGTGAGAAGGAAGTGTGCAATTCTGTGACCCACTCCTGATCTCCTAACCACAGGTAAGAAATCTCCCTGCAGTAGCCTCTCTCTGAGACCGCTGGCTTGAAATGGACCAAACCAAACCAGACGACGCTAGCTGCTTTCCAAGGCTGCTGCTTTAAGCCTGCCTGTAAGGTATCTGCGCAGCATTGATCATTTGGCAATTTACTTTGATTCAGCGCCGGCTCATCTGTTTTCTCTTCGCAGCTGATCAAGTTGTCGAGCAGACTGAAAAGCGGCGGCATGAACTCAACAGACAGGTCACTGTCCAAAGGAAGGAGAAAGATTTCCAGGGAATGCTGGAGTATTGCAAAGAAGATGAGCCACTACTTGTGAAAAATCTCATTACAGGTAATGCTCTTGGCTTTGCTTGTTATTAAAAGAAACCTCAGAGATTCCCCAGTAGGAAGGCGAGTCACAGCAGGCACACTTCCCTGCAAGATGGCTGCCAACATCTACTGAAGTTGCCCTGTGATGGGCAGCTGCAGGGAAAGGACATTTGCTCTGAAACAACAGAAACAGGTGGGGTAGGGGTGAACCCCATTTCCAGGCAAGCCATGGGGCCAAGTTTATTGAAGTAGGCTGTTGCTGAAGGAAAAGGGGGGGGGGAGACACTCTTCCACCCAGTAATTCAAGCACTGTTTATAAGGTGCACTTTCTGTTTTGTGTGGTGGTCCCAGGAAGTCCACGTCAAGTACTTCTTCACACAGCGCACAATTGATTTGTGGAATTCACTATCCAAGGGCCATCAAAAAGGGTGTGACCAATCCACCACAGATAGGTCTGTCTATGGCTGTTAACTGTAGAGCCTGGACGGAATATCTCAGCATTGCAGGAAAGGAGGACTGCCTTCCGAGCTTCTTGGAAGCGTCTTGTTGGCCAAGATGATGGACTGGATAAATCTTTAACCTGATCCCGAAGACTTGGCTATTTTGTAGTGTGCACCTGAGAACACTTAACACTTCCCAGAATACTCTGCAACGTGAACCATAGAATCATAGAGTTGGAAGAGACCACAAGGGCCATCGAGTCCAACCCCCTGCCAAGCAGGAAACACCATCAGAGCACTCCTGACATATGGTTGTCAAGCCTCTGCTTAAAGACCTCCAAAGAAGGAGACTCCACCACACTCCTTGGCAGCAAATTCCACTGTCGAACAGCTCTTACTGTCAGGAAGTTCTTCCTAATGTTTAGGTGGAATCTTCTTTCTTGTAGTTTGGATCCATTGCTCCGTGTCCGCTTCTCTGGAGCAGCAGAAAACGACCTTTCTCCCTCCTCTATGTGACATCCTTTTATATATTTGAACATGGCTATCATATCACCCCTTCACCTCCTCTTCTCCAGGCTAAACATGCCCAGCTCCCTTAGCCGTTCCTCATAAGGCATCGTTTCCAGGCCTTTGACCATTTTGGTTGCCCTCCTCTGGACACGTTCCAGTTTGTCAGTGTCCTTCTTGAACTGTGGTGCCCAGAACTGGACACAGTACTCCAGGTGAGGTCTGACCAGAGCAGAATACAGTGGCACTATTACTTCCCTTGATCTAGGGAAACGTGCAAGGGTTTCACAGCAGAAGCACCAAAATTTGACAGCAAGCAAATTATACGGCGTCCCCTGGAAAGCAGGACTGAGTGATGCTGCAGAATTGCCAGACCTAAGCAGGTGCAAAAATGATCAGGATCTACTGGAAACCCCGTGTAGAAATCAGATATCATTCTGGTTTTTAAAAGGATTTAAAATAGCTTGTAAAGTATTTAAATCGTCAGATTTAAATCCCTCTTACACACTGAGGTTTTTTTACTGCAATACCCACTTAACTGTATTAATGTGGGTCCATTTCTTCACAATGTGCTATACTTCATTTAGCCAATGCATGCATAACTGGGTTTTGTTTTTAAAAATGAGAGTTTTTTTGTATAGATTTTATATTGTAGGGGAGGGATCTGATAACTAAGTAATTCTGTGATTTGGTCATCATTCAGATGGTGTGCATAATATATAACTACGCTGTTAAGAAGTCAGGTTGTCTGACAGGTTTTCTCTCCTGCTCACAGATCTGAAGCCCCAAATGGTCTCTGCCACGGTGCCCTGTCTTCCTGCCTACATCCTTTACATGTGTATCAGGCATGCAGATTATAGTAACGATGATCATAAAGTGCACTCCTTGCTTACCTCTACCATCAATGGCATTAAAAAAGTATTAAAGGTAAAAACAAAGCAAAACCCTAACACCTAACTTCAGGGTTTTTCTAATGGGAACAAATCGCCTGGGTTTTGGGGGGTTTTTTTGTTTGGCTTTGTTCTGATATTATTAGCAAGAAGTGTGACAAGGTTAAACATACAACTGGATGGTTGGCAGTAGAAGTTTCTAGGGAAAGAATATGCCTACCCCTCCATCCAGAACTCAAGAAACTTTCTCCATAAACACTGGAACCTTTAAAGACATAAAAGTGCACCCAGAGAGCCTTAGGCAGGCTTCCTCAACCTGGCCTCCAGATGTTTTGAGACTACAATTCCCATCATCCCTGACCACTGGTCCTGCTAGCTAGAGATCATGGGAGTTGTAGTCCAAAAACATCTGGAGGGCCGAAGTTGAAGAAGCCTGCTCTCAGGCATTTGCAAGAGCATCAGTAGGTGTCAAGAACTTCACATTCGTTCTCTTTCTCATGGCCTTTGCTTGAGAGCTCTCAATTTCTAGACCTTACTCTTCCCGCCAGGCCTGGTGTCAGCATCTATGATCTGCCAAGGCCCCAGCATCCTGGTAGGACCTACCAGCACTGACGTCTGCCTTGTCCCATCCATGCCAGACAGCTGAGTCTGTGAGCAGCCATCTTAATTTCCTGCTCTGCTGTGATGCTATCATCAGTCTCCCTGGGGAAAGTACAGCTAGGTGGCTCCTAGCTGCCTTCAGCTAGGAACCACTGCCAGATAAGTCGGAGAGCGTCCACCAAAGGGCACTTTCCCCAGCACCCACCTTAAGCTTGGAGCCAATCCTGGTACCAGAGAATTTATGCTGCAGACTGAGCAACCAAAAGTCTGCATGAGCGAAGGGAAAGTGCCAGGCTTTGTTGCAAGCAAGATGTAACCGATCGAACCAGATTTCTTTCAAGGAGGTAATGAAGAAGTCTCCTGGGCTCAAGGGATGGCTCCTTGTCTGCCTCTCCATTCTTACAATCCTATTACTCTAGATTGCTTCTCCTCCTGCTACAGTCACACTATCTCCCTAATGGTTCAATGCAAGCATATTTGGAAATAGCGGGATTAAGCATTCCTGCTGCAGATATCTAGATCACCTGCCTATAATGGACGTGTGACTAGAAGGATATTGTGACTCCAGGAATTAGTCGGGGTTTTTAAGCAAAACTAACCCATAAAAGCAGAGGTTTCAAAGAGGGTTTTCATCATATTTGTCTTGGGTTCTTCGCAGAAACATCACGACGACTTTGAGATGACGTCGTTTTGGCTGGCTAACACCTGCCGCCTTCTACATTGCCTGAAGCAATACAGTGGGGATACGGTGAGATAAGCGGTTGTGGGAAATGTCGCCATGATGGATGTGCACACAGTCTGTCACCTGTAACTTCTCTACTGAAATAAGCACTGCTGCTCCCATTCACTTCAATGGGAACTTGCCGTTGGAAGTCTAATGCTGAATTGTTTTCAATATCTTTGCAGTATCTTATATCAGAACAAATGGGATTGGCAAGAAAAATGTGCAGTGTTGAGTACAGGATATTACATCATTTCTCACCCATCACCCTGATTTTCTGTTCTCTTGCTCCACCTGTGGACCTATTCTGTTCTAACTGAGCAAGCTCAGTCTTTGTTGACTATGTGTGGTGTTTTCTGTTTTTGGAATTTCCACTCCTTTAGAGGTTTATCTAAAGATTATGCAAATTTGGGTTTCCTCCAGGTCTGTTGATACCTCTATTTATGGACAGCGCCATTTTCCTACACAAGGCTCCACACTCGCAGAATGAGTCCCCTATTAGCATAAGGTTTTTCACCCTTCTATGGATCTGCCCTGGAAGCTACAGCTGCTTATTCCCTTGAGTTTAACTTCAGTAGATCTAGAATAACAACAAAAAAAATGCCCTTAGATCGTTTCCAGAAGCGGGATGGGTGGGTGGACTGAGCCAAAATGCCTTTTCCCTATTTGCCTATTTTTATTTAAGTATTTCAACATGAAAATATGCCAGTATGTGTGCTGTGCATCATGCATCCTACCCAGCAGGAGGATCCTGGTATCCCTCCTCATCCCAGAACACAATGTACAGGAGCGGGTGGCGCTGTGGTCTAAACCACTGAGCCTAGGGCTTGCCTAACGGAAGGTTGGTGGTTCGAATCTGTGCAATGGGGTGAGCTGCCGTTGCTCTGTCCCAGTTCCTGCCAACCTAGCAGTTCGAAAGCACACCAGTGCAAGTAGATAAATAGATACCCCTGCACTTTGAAGGTAAATGGCGTTTCTGTGTGCTCTGGCTTCCATCACGGTGTTCCATTGCACCAGAAGTGGTTTAGTCATGCTGGCCGCATGACCCGGAAAGCTGTTCCGTGGACAAATGCCGGCTCCTTCAGCCTGAAAGCGAGATGAGTGCCACAACCCCATAGTCGCCTTTGACTGGACTTACCTGTCCAGGTGTCCTTTACCTTCATCCCAGAACATGCTGCCCATTGCGGGTATCAAATTCATACCTGCACCGAGCAGCTAATGAAATGCTCAAGACACTTGAACTTCTCCAATGAGAGATACCTTCTCCTGCCATAGATCAAGGGCTCCATAGATCAAGCAGGAGGGCAGAACACTCCCATCTAAACAGTGTCTGCTTAGACATCATGGGGAACTCGATTTGCCTGTCACAAACCTGCAAATGGGCAGTGGGCAACAATGACCCTGAGATCTGGCCCAAAAGCCCAAGCCTTTCTGAGGGTCGTGTTTGGAAGAGTCTGCTTTGGTTTACATGTCAGCAAACCAATTGTGGCTAAATGTCTCCCTTTTGTTGCTCTCCCTTTTTTTTTTTAGGGTTTTATGACCCAGAATACTGTGAAGCAGAATGAACATTGCCTGAAGAACTTCGACCTCACGGAGTACCGCCAGATCCTGAGTGATCTTTCCATTCAGATCTACCAGCAGCTCATTAAAATTGCAGAAGGCGTCTTGCAGCCCATGATAGGTGAAACACCAGTGCTCACGTTTAACTCAGCCCAGTGGTGCATTTCAGCACACCCTGAATTAAACTGGGAGATGGAATCCAACAGACGCAGACTCATATCCATAATATTTGGGGTGACCAATACTATCTACCAAGTTACCCAGTGGGCACAGCGCCCCAAACAGCAATAGGGTTTGCAGTGAAGGAGTTGTTTGTGGTTTGTGCACATTATCAGCCAGTTTGGGCATCATGTTTTCATACATGGAAACTACCGTATTTTTCGCTCTATAAGACGCACCAGACCACAAGACGCACCTAGTTTTTGGAGGAGGAAAAGAAGAAAAAAAATATTCTGAATCTCAGAAGCCAGAACAGCAAGAGGGATCGCTGCGCAGCGAAAGCAGCAATCCCTCTTGCTGTTCTGGCTTCTGGGATAGCTGCACAGCCTGCATTCGCTCCATAAGACGCACACACATTTCCCCTTACTTTTTAGGAGGGAAAAAGTGAGTCTTATAGAGCAAAAAATACAGTATTTTTGGAGTTGTTGCTAGGGAGGAATGTATGCAAGAGAACTTCCGTATTGGAACTGAAAATCCTTGTGGTTTTTTAAGCACTGATCTGAAACCAGAACCTGGCAGGCATCCAATGGGGATTATCTGTGCCAATGAGTTTTCCCACCACAATCCCTTCACAGGAATTTAAATGCTAATTGCACAGGAATCCCTGCTATGATTCCTGAAATTTCACCAGGCCTATGCATTTTCACAGCCATGAAGACTAGAAACTTGTTGGGGGGGGGAGCAAATGTTGACATTTGTACAGTCCTGAGGCCTTGGCTCAGTACTCAGTTCCACATGTTCTCAGATTCATCTAGGAACGTTAATTTTACCTTTCCTTGCCTCCCTTTTCCGCCTGTGTTACGCAAGGGCTTAAAATACGGAAGTTACTCAAACTGCATGCTGGGGCTGCAGTGTGTATTTATGATACCTCTCTGCAGAGGTGTTCGTAATTTTTAACAGTATGTTAATTGAGTTCCAACCCATCCTGTTGCCCACACCATTTCCCCCTGCTTTATAACCATTAAGTAATTAATCCTCCCCAACCCCAACGCAGGAGGAATGCTGCATAAAATTATCCATCCCTATGCCAAGAGCGAGAAGATTAATCTGACAAAGGAAGTCTTCTTTGGTGCTAGGGGAAAGTTTCTTCTGCTGATTGCTCCCTCTGGGCTACCAGAGCGCTGGGTTCATTTGCCACTAGAACTACCACAGCCCATTACTATCCACTCATGGGACTGAAATGCAAATTGCCTGCAATTTAAAGATGCGGTGATTTAGAGGCAGGCAGACTTGTGCAGCTGGATAGGTGGGCGGAGGTATTTAGGAAAACTCGGCACTGAAACAAACAAACTAGACACCTAGTTTGCTTTTTGCAAGTAATTTCTTTCCTCCTCAGTGACGGCGGTGTTAGAAAACGAGAGTATCCAGGGCCTGTCGGGCGTGAAGCCAATGGGCTACCGCAAGCGGACCTCCAGCATGGGGGACAGCGACAACTTCTACACCTTGGAGGCCATCATCCGCCAGCTGAACACGTTCCACAGCGTCATGTACGACCAGGGGCTCGACCCCGAGATCATCCAACAGGCTGTGAAGCAGCTCTTCTACATGATCAATGCGGTGGCCCTGAACAATCTGCTGCTGAGGAAGGATGTCTGCTCGTGGAGCACAGGCATGCAGCTCAGGTGGGCTTCTTTTTTCTTTTCTTTTTTAATAATATTTATTGGAGGTTTAATAGTTACAGAAAAAAAGGGGGGGAACAATAAAAAATTTAACAAACAATACATCAAAAATAGAAAGAAAAAACAGTACAACAAAACAACAAGAAAAAACAAAAACATTTAAAAACACATCCAGATTTGATATCTTTATCTTTCATTTGCTTGTTTCCTCGACTCCCTCACACCTCCCTTTTTTGTATTCCAGTTCAAATTAGCTAATTCAGCAAATCCTTTCCCTCTTTCTCAATTTTTTGTTCTATAAATTATCTTAACACAGTCTAGCTTTAAATTTTCCACTTTAGCCCATTAACAATCAGTTTTTGCATAATTCTTAATAACATTTCTGCTAAAATAACTTCATTCCAGTATTCTTCTAACATTCATTAATTTTGCAATATTTCTGTAAATATACTTTAAATTTTTTCCAATCTTCTTCCATCGACTCTTCTCCCTGGTCTCAGATTCTGCCAGTCAGTTCCGCCAATTCCATGCAACTCAGGTGGGCTTCAGGCCAAAGCACATGATCATGCTTAGCCACCCTTCCCAAAGGCTGCACGTCTCCCAGTGCCACCATTTTGCTTCTCCCAGTAATAATAAGAATAAGAATAAGAATAAGAATAATAAATTTTTATTTATACCCCGTCCTTCCCGGTTCAAAAACCGGGCTCAGGGCGGCTAGCAACCAATTTAAAACACTTGATTATAAAAGCAGCATAAAATACAGTATAAAAACATGATTAACAATAAAATTCAAAAATCAGTTTAGGGGAAATAAGCATTAGATAATCCCCAGGGCTAGCTGGCTGAATTGGTCCTACTTGGGCCAGCGAGGAGGCCAGGGGAGAATTAGCTGTGGGGTCTCAGAGTGGGTGATCTTCATACAAGGGGAGGGGAAGGGAAGAGAAGGTAAATAAAAGATCAGGTTGAATTCAAATTAAAAGCCAGACGGAATAGCTCTGTCTTACAGGCCCGACGGAAGGAGGTTAAATCCTGAAGGGCCCTAGTCTCATGGAACAGAGCATTCCACCAGGTTGGAGCCATCATCGAAAAGGCCCTGGCCCTGGTGGAGGATAGTCTGACTTCCTTAGGGCCTGGGACCTCTAAACTATGGTTATTCATGGACCTTAAGGTCCTCTGCTGGGCATACCTGGAGTGCCTGGAGGCAGTTGGAGGATGGATGGCAGCTAACAGGTTGAGGCTGAATCCTGACAAGACAGAAGTACTGTTTTGGGGGGACAGGGAGCAGACGGGTGTGGGGGATTCCCTGGTCCTGAATGGGGTAACTGTGCCCCTGAAGGACCAGGTGCGCAGCCTGGGAGTCATTTTGGACTCACAGCTGTCCATGGAGGCGCAGGTTAATTCTGTGTCCAGGACGGCTGTCTACCAGCTGCACCTGGTACGCAGGTTAAGACCCTACCTGCCCGCAGACTGTCTTGCCAGAGTGGTGCATGCTCAAGTTATTTCCCGCTTGGACTACTGCAATGCGCTCTACGTGGGGCTACCTTTGAAGGTGACCCGGAAACTGCAATTAATCCAGAATTCAGCAGCTAGACTGGTGATTGGGAGTGGCCACTGGGACCACATAACACCGGTCCTGAAAGATCTGCATTGGCTCCCAGTACGTTTCCGAGCACAATTCAAAGTGTTGGTGCTGACCTTTAAAGCCCTAAACGGCTTCGGTCCAGTATACCTGAAGGAGCGTCTCCACCCCCATCGTTCTGCCCGGACACTGAGGTCCAGTGCCAAGGGCCTTCTGGCGGTTCCTTCATTGCGAGAAGTGAGGTTACAGAGAACCAGACAGAGGGCCTTCTCAGTAGTGGCACCTGCCCTGTGGAACGCCCTCCCTTCAGATGTGAAGGAAATAAGCAGCTATCCTATCTTTAAAAGACATCTGAAGGCAGCCCTGTTTAGGGAAGTTTTTAATATTTAATGCTGTACGGTATTTAACACTTGATTGGGAGATTGGGCGGGGTATAAATAATAAATAATTATTATTATTATTATTATTATTATTATTATTATTATTATTATTATACCAGGAGAGGCAGTCCCAGTTTTTCAGGAGGAAGAAGGGCAGTAGTACACACTGCCTCACCAAGAAAATGTGTGAGCATTGTGTGCGCCATCCCTGGTGCAGTAGTGCAATCATACCAGTTTGCTTGCCTCGACTTCAGCTCATCTCTCATGCTGTGTAGATCATCTTTGGGAATCAGTTGCTACAGAAGCGCACACCCAAGGGTCTCTTTTGCCTTGGGAAACTCAAACCTTCTCAGCCACTTTCAGAGGCAACCTGCCATGTTTGAAATATTTCCTCTTCCTCCTCCTATTTTATTTTTTTTAATTATGGCCTTCTTGTGTCGGTTCAGGTTTAACATCAGCCAGCTGGAGGAATGGTTGCGAGGAAAGAATCTACAACAGAGCGGGGCTGCCAAGACCATGGAGCCTCTGATCCAGGCAGCCCAGCTCCTGCAGCTGAAGAAGAAGACCTCAGAAGATGCGGAGGCAATATGTTCCTTATGCACAGCCCTCACCACACAGCAGGTAAGGAGGTGAAGGGATCCATTGATTTACCTGTTTATGAGGTCAGAGTCTTAACAAAAGACTTGACAAAGCCAAACACAAAATTGTTTTGCTGTCCCCAAAAAAACCCACCCACAGCGTTTTTAAGCTCACAACATCCTTGTGAGATAGGTCAAGCTGAGAGAGGTTAAATAGCTCAGGGAGCTTAGGGACGTGGGTGGAGCTGTGGGTTAAACCACAGAGCCTAGGACTTGCCGATCAGAAGGTTGGCGGTTCAAATCCCCGCGACAGGGTGAGCTCCCGTTGCTCAGTCCCTGCTCCTGCCAACCTAGCAGTTCGAAAGCACACCAAAAAGTGCAAGTAGATAAATAGGTACCACTCCGGTGGGAAGGTAAACGGCATTTCCTTGCACTGCTCTGGTTCGCCAGAAGCGGCTTAGTCATGCTGGCCACATGACCCGGAAGCTGTACGCCGGCTCCCTCGGCCAATAAAGCGAGATGAGCGCCGCAACCCCAGAGTCAGTCACGACTGGACCTAATGGTCAGCTCCCTTTACCTTTACCTTACTGGTGAGCTTGAAGGCCAAGCAAGAATTTGACCCTGGATCTCCCCAGGTCCTCTCTGAGGTTATTACCCCCTCAGCCATAGAAAAGCATTTACAGGAGAAAAATCACTGGGCAGCTGTTGCAAATGTTAAGCACCCACTCCCACCTGGAAGCATCTAACTTTCCCCTCCCCACCCAGGTTGGGTGCCCTGTGTTATCCTTGCAACTTGTAGTTACACCCTTAGTTCCTAGGTTTTCTCCCTCTTTCCTTGAGAGAAGTGGCTACATTTTTTTAAATAAAGGGTGATGCAGGGCGCACTGCATCAATTCAGCTACTCTGTGTATGCCCCCTCCTCTAAGCCTCCGTCTTATTTTCCTGTCCACAGATTGTAAAAATACTCAATCTCTACACTCCCGTGAATGAATTTGAAGAGCGTGTGACAGTAGCCTTCATAAGAAACATTCAGGTGAGTGCTCCAACAGACAGGCATTGAGAGGTTCTATCTCTGCCTCACAGAAAAACCAACCATGTGTGTTTTCTAAATGGCAGAGCTTTTAAAGCCTTGGTTCAGGAACAGATCACAGGGATACAAAAGCATTTATATTGCCTTTTTTAAAAAAAAAACCCAAGATGCTCAGTTTCCCTCCCCCTCCTACTAGTACCTTTTCTGTGCAGCGTCACTCATAGAAGCACACAAGGCCATTGGTGTAGCCCAGTTCTGTTTATTTCAAATAGCAATGACTCTCCACAGTCTCAGCTCAAGATCTTTCCAGGCCTTAACTCTTTGCAGCCTTGGAGGTGGAGACACAAGCAATGAACCTGGTACCTTCCATGCACGCAAAGCCATGTGCTGTGCTCCTGTTCTGCAGATTTATATTGATTGTTGCAAAATGCTTCTATCACAGACAAGGCCAACAGTGAGAGGGACGCCGTGTATCTTTGACCTGCAGAAGCAATATTGGAAACATTGCCAGATTTCCTCCTGGCTTCCTACCTTGGGAAAAAATGTCCTTCAAGTCACGGAAGGCTGCAGATTTGGGAATGGTGACTTTCTGAAGGGGTTGGAGCTTTTCAGCATCCACAGCCACACATACCCTCCCTTCTATTATTCTGATCTTTTGAGGGAAAAGAATAGCCGGATAATAGCTTTTCTTGGCACAATGATTTGGTTCCCATGACCCAGAGTCCTGGTATAGAATAATGGCTCAAAATCCAATATGGTTGGCCGTTTAGCCCAAACGTTTTACAATTAGCCACTTGATGAAAAGATTTGGTTTCAGAAGGTTTTTGGTAACTACAAACGATTTACCAAACAGTTCTTTTCTTTGGCTTTTATCTTGGAATCAGTCAATCAATTCGCAATATTTGACTGCTCAGTTGACTACCATGGCAACCAGATGTGTTAGTACTCTGTCCCCTCTTCCAACTGCAGAAAGCCAACTGAGGATGAGGCTGGTCTCAACCACACAGGTGTTCCAACCTGAACTCTGCTGCATTTTGTCTGTTTGCTGATGTGTGTGTTTTCTTCCCCATCCCCTTGCCCCCAATTTCTTGTAGGCAAATTTGCAAGAGCGGAATGAACCTCCACAGCTACTGTTAGACTTCAAGTTCATGTTCCCTGTACTGTTTCCATTCAACCCTTCTTCTCTAACCATGGACTCTATCCACATCCCCGCTTCTCTCGGCCTGGAATTCCTCAACAGAGTTTGAAGATACTATATTGACTCCCAGCCAAATTTCCTAAGCAAAAAAGCAAAAAGTGGAATTTAAGGATCTCTTCAAATGTGGACCAAATGATGGTTGATGAACCAATACACTTTAGTGAATCAGTGCTGAATTGTATAGCATAAGAAACTAATCTTGTATTTTTGGTTGGATGCTTTTTGGTTTGTATGGAGGGGATTTTTTTTTGGGGGGGGGAGGCAGATTTTGCTGCTAAGAATACTTGAAACAAGTGGGGGTTTGTACCACTTGATACCATGCTAAAAATATTCTTTCCCTGCCGCCATTAAGGCACCAGCATTGGTAAATGGAGTAACTATTTTCATTTTCTTAGGTTGTGGTTTGAGAAATCCTATCTTGAAATGATAGAAAGAAGCCTTCATGACCGTGCATCGTAACGTCGTCCATGGTTATGGGGCTCGCTTGCACATACTGAACTTCAATTTCTGCCGCTGCCCTTCATTTTTAAAATGATTGTTTCGGGAAATAAAGTTGCAGTAGGCCAAACCAAGAATTAATTATGTAGTCCGAAAGGAAATTTAACTGGTGGAGGGAACAATGCTTTTTCCTTGCATCTGGGGCACAAGAAGATGGTTACAGTTGTTGTCCCAGCTCCACCAAAGGCAACTTTGTACGGACCGTAACCTAGAAGCGGTCAGTGGGGCAGTTCCAGCCTGCCTTCAGTATATTAAGTGGCCATAAATATTTTGTCCATGTGCCACACTGAGAAAGAGGAAAGTCACGGACCCAGAAACCTCTGCAGGAGTTCGGCCCTATAATTACAGCTCCGCTGCAGACTCCTGCAGGTTACTCGGACCAATCCAAAATCTTTATGCCTCTTTTATCCTGTGAATATGTATGAGAACACATTGCTTTTACTGTGATTGTGAGAAAAGATAGATAGGGGTACAAGGTCCAAAATACTTCACAAAAAGGTCAGTTCCTTGTTATCATACTTGAGTAGCCCTTACAGTTACTAGTGGCAGCGCCAATCTGCAGGACAGATTCCTTGGCCTATGTTAGGAATCATTGTGAAGTCAAGTCAAGATACAGTCTGGCAGAGCTGGGCAACCTGAATGGACTGGCAACCTGAATGGACTGGCTGGGCAACCTGAATGGAAGGTTTGCCTTCAACCAACTTTGTGATTTGTTTCCAAGCCAGTTATGGAGGGCAGTTGCTTCATACCATGGAAAAAGTTGTGTGATACCATATCTGATTGGGTAGCAAAGTGCTGGTTGGCAAGGAGGCCTTTTGGGAGAAATAGAATGAGATATTAGCACTGATGAGCTTGCATCGTTGCCAGCAATTTGAAGCAAACCAGAATGGGTAGGGAAATTATTTTAACTTCCTAACATGGCACTAATATGCAATAGCGTTAACAGCACCACTTCCCCATCAGAGACTCGATTGCCTAATGAAACATGGCTTAAGAAACTGGATCTGCCCAAGCTCAGTGCACTGACACACAGTGCTTTTAAGTAAGTGGGCAACGAAGCAGGAATCCGCTGTTAACCATGACTTGCCAGTACACACAAACCAGGAAACTATTTTTAATGGTTTCCAAACAACCCAGGATCTGGAAGCCAATGTTAAACCATGGCTTGGTATCCTGGCTTGTTTGAAAGACATTCACCATACTTTCTAGGTTTGCACATGATAGGAAGCCATGGTTAACTGCAGCCTCCTGACGTAATTCCCTGCCTGTGCAAAGGGAAGAGGGAAGTGGCTGCATGCGTATCCTCACTTACCAAGCCAGGATGTGAACGTGACCAGTGTAACAAATAGAAACTGTTTCACCAATATGGTTTCTTAATCTTTGGGTTACAGAATGTTTAAAGTCAATAGCTTTCTCAACTCTCTATTGTTTCGACATTAAAGTGCACCTGCAATTCCTACCTATTCAGTTGCTTTCAAAACTATTAAGCTTTGCAAAGGCAACACTCAACCTACTATCAGATAGCATCAGAAATGCGGAGCAACTTCCTGCAACTTGAACTTAGGCAGCTAGCCAATTCTAAGAGGGAGATTTTAACTGCTGCAAATCGAATACCCAGCTTGCGAAGTATCTCCCTTATAATAGAGTACAGTTTTTACCAACGGACTGGTCCTAAGCATTCTGGTCTGATTCAGAAAAGAACTGGAGTACTTGCCCATTTTTAGCAGGTGGTGAGTCCCCAAGGGTCACTGCTCTCTTTTTTTAAAAGTTCAGCAGTCTGCATATTGAGGTACTGCTGATTCAAGGCTACGTTGCTCAACACCTTACAGTATCGAGTCCTTGGAAGAACAATATGCAGAGAGAGGGAGAAACAAGTAAAGTCCAGCAGTCAACTTACACACAAAAATCATCTCTCTCACTCAGCATTTCTAATGTGCACTTACAAATCCGCTGCTGCAACACTCCAGTGTATTAACATTGCAGTTGAACAGAGGTTATAATACAAAATGGAACTATTCTGGGGACCATGGTTTAATACAGCTTTTCATATTCCTAAACCAGTAACTATAGCAAGTAACGATTGCTTCAGCATGCATTTGAGACATTTACTTCTTCAGCTGAATTTGCTTCAGTTCTACAGTGCCTTGAGCTTGTTTGGTAGTTTTTTGCCCCTGCCAAAGGTGCCCAGTTAGGTTTCAGCCAGTCTCATGGTGGTGAAATTACCCAATAATGCTCCAGCCAAGGGAATCCTTCCCTGACACACACACCCCACCCCCCACCCCGCATTGTTCCTCATTCACACCCTACTTGGGCATAGAAAGTGCCAGTTCTCATGGCAAACTTTGCCTCTTTCTCTTGTGACTTCCTGCATGCAGCAAACCAATGTTGGACAGAGCCTTTCCCCAGCAGTTGCCATGACTGACCCCTTGTGCTTAGGCATGCCAGCTTTGTGGGTTTGAAGCTTGATAGAATAAGGAAGCACAGTAAGTATGTTGCCTTCACTGAACAAAGCCATTCTTCTCCTTGACCTTGGCAAACAACTTTCTTTATACCACAACTGTCTCTTTCCAGCATGACTGAAGAGATTTCCTTTGAAGCTTCTTTTTAAAATAATAAATTCCAGGCACTTCTTTTTTTCTTTAGCCAGTGCACAGTAATGGTCAATTAAATGACATAAAAGCAAGAATAGCAGCATCCAAGCCACAGTCAGTACTGCAGCAGCCAGGTAATTTTCTTTCTGCATTATGTTCTCTTCCCAGGATCAAATCTTCCATCTCCCAAACAATCAGCCTGAGGTTGGGGCACTCTGCCAGTTGTGATGAACTAGAGCATTTGCCTCCTTAAACGTCGGGGGGGAGGTGAACTGGGTGACTGCTCCTGATATCTCCAGTGCAATGCAGAATTTAGTGTTGTCCTGCACTCTAGACTAAGCAGAAAGTATGTGTTCACACAGTTTCTCTAGTTGCACCTGTTTCTGTGTATCCAGTTGTGCAATTTTTTAAAGTGTTCCAGCTGCAACTGAATCACCATGCATTGCTAACCATAATTCTAACCAGGTAGGCTAACTGAAAGGGAGCTGCAGAACCCACTTTCACAGTGATCCTAGAAAACGTATTTATAAAATGTGGCTAATGTTCTTCCTGAGGATAATGGTATTTCACTACAGCACTGCAAGGAGAATTTATTTATATTATGTATTATATCTGTGTATATTTTAAAAATCTAACTGTTAGTATAGAAAGAGATATGAACTGAGTAAATAACTGTAATATTTAACTGCAAAGGATTTTCAGAAGGATCTCATGTTAAATATATTTGATGTATGTAATTTTTATGTTATCTGTTTTTAAGATATCTTGGGACTTACTTTTTAAAAAGCCAATTCACTGGTATTGCCCTGCACAAACAAGCCTTCTCTCCCTTCCTCATCAGCCATTTAAATGTCATTTAAAACTCTTTAGCACAGTTCAAAAAGGTGGTTGGTGTCATTTATTTCATCATTTTAAAATATTTCTGATAGAGTACTTTCCCACTGTGTGCCTTTTCACCATTATTCTCAATCACTATTTTTTCAAGACTGAGTGTTAATAATTCTGGGGAAACCTTTAAATGTCACCAAAAATTGCCTTTGGAGTTGTAAGTAGACAGTTGACACTGGAAATTCTGAAGCAGACATGTTCAAAAGTCCATGAAGCAAGTTCAGTATTCACTGTAAACAATAGATGCAGTCTAGCAATTCCACAGAATCCAAACTGCATATACAGCGGGGTTTAATGCCCTTTCCCCAAGCAGTTTCTAAGCCTTTACCCCATACATGGCTTTTTAAAGGGAAATCTGTCCAAAAGTGTGGATGTGCAGGCTTGCTTGCTCGCACGCACCCCCTTTTGCTAACATGGAAAACCCTGCTTTGTAGGAACACACATCCATAATTAATCAGCACACATATTAACAGCAAAAAAATAAATAAAAAATGCATTCAGACCCACAAATTGAGAAGGGGGAGGAGAGAAGACAGCATATATTACATTCCTCATAATAAAGGGCAATTGAATGGGGATAGCAGTCAAATTAGCAATGTTGAAGATCCTCTAGCAACGAATAGCCCAGCATGTAACTTCTCTATACTTAGTCCAGCTAGTATGGAAAGAACACGTCACCAGTGAGCAACTTAAGGAATTTCTTCCTGAGTCAGTAATTCATAATTATGTGTCAGTTAAATTTGGGCATGGATCTTTTTATAACTATTGGAACTGCTCCCAGAGACAAATTCATGTGTGAAATTCTTACTGTAGCAATTAGCTGATGATCATGTGCTGGTGAAGCAGTCATTGATCGCTATTCCATGAATGGTGCCATAGCTAGCAAAAAAACAACAACCCAACCCACTTTTGTTACTCCCTTCCAGCCAGCAATGAGATTGCAGGTTGAGAAAGGGTGTTACAAAGATTTTCTATGCAGCAGCAGGAACATATCAACTGAGGCTGGAAGAAATCTGCAGCCATTACCAAACATCTTTGTCTATCCTCTTCCAACAGCAGCAGACTTCCAAAGAGAGAAGGGAGCATTTCAATTTCCTAGACTTGGCAGAAATCCTATAAAGTCACTGAACTTCTTGGGGCTGATTCCCACACTGTTTGGGTGGGTGCGGACTTGGTTTTGATCTGTGCTGGCTTTATTTTGTCACTTCTTTAGGACAAGGGTGACTAACCTGAGGCACTCCAATTCCCGTCAGCCCCAACCAGCATGCCAAATGGTCAGCGACGCTGGGAGCGGTAGCCCAAAAATAGCTGGAGAGCTACAGGTTTGCCTCCTCTGCTCAAGGCTTCAAATTACTGTACTATAATGCAATAAACAGGGGTTCATAACAGGGTGTCTGCACAACTTCATCATATATTTGTTCAATGAACATGGACAGTTTGCATTGAATCTAAACCCCCAAAGCGAATTGGCTGCCCTATAGTACTGGCTGTGCCCTTGAAACTAATTGTCAGAGCTGGGCATTAGGGTACCCCAGCACCATAACTTTATTTATTGAAGGGAGACTGGTCAGACCTATACCCTATGAAAATCAACAACTGCCAGTGAAATCAGCTATTTGACTACACGATCATGCCTATTTAAAATCATGCTGCAATATTATGTGTGTACCAGGATTAAGACACTGGTAGCAGGCCATGGGTCTGTGTGTTCCCTCTTCCCCACCACCTGTTAATCACATTTTTCTATTACATCAGTACCACTGCTAGTTGCAGCTAATGCTTAAGTAGGAACCTTGACTGACACCAGTGGTGACACTGAAATAAAAGTTAAGGGCAGTGGAAATTCAGCATGAGTAGAGGAGCACACAGGCACACAAGCCTGCTCCTGAACTCCTGAAACAGGATTAAGACAACAGAAGCATTACGTTCCTATTGTCCCTTTTAAGATGTTATAGAAATAAAGTATGCAAGAATTTGCAGTGGCTGACCAGGCCGCTGCAAGCGTTTGTAAAGGTGTATTAACACTAAGCCATATTTCCTCCTCATGCCAGCACTACATTAACAACATGAACTTGTTTCTTATTGTCAGAAACTGTAATAGGACTGTGATTTTAGTGGTCAGAATGACTTGGGATTATGGATAGCCAGCTACAATAACTGTGCCAATCAAAATATATTGTACAAGCCTGTTTACGCCTGTCTCCTCAACCCATTGGATTTTTATGTATTTGAAGGTGTAACAGAACAGTTTGCTTTCTGAATTGAGGCTGAATATTTTAAATACAAGCAGCCAGTAACATTCCCCTTAAATACTAGAATTGTTCAAAGAACACAAAGGCCTGACAGTAAAAATGGATGTGCAAAAGGGAAATAAGGATTTGCCTAGCAGTACTCAATCCAGGGTTTGCTGTGTGCATGCCAAGTCTTAAGACACCACAGGTTGATAGGTCGGCCGCTCTGAAGGTACTTGAATGACTTTTGAAGGCAAGTCCCAAAAATGTAGATGAAATGATACTGCTGGTAAAAGAAATATTTTTCCATTTTGAACAGATCTGTAAACTACACTTTCTGTTTGTAGGAAAACGACAAATAGTCCTGTCCTTCAGCTGTGCATAAAATATTGTGAAATAAATACTTTGGAATATGTGGGAGGCTGTTGGGACTTATTTTCTAGTGCACTGCATTGAAAACGTCGTATTTGCATGAGATTGACAATCCCCATTTCAAAGGCGTAATCCTCATGGGCAGAATTGAGGATGAGTTGACATTTTCAGAACGCACCTGGCTGGCTCTCTGACCCTAAACACATCCACCTGTGGTTTTGCCAGCGGGGTGCATGTCTGGTAAAGTATCAGTATACCATTATTTTTTTAAAAAATATTCATATACATATATATAGAGAGAGAGAGAGAGTAAACAAATATATATCAGTTGAAGGGCGAGTTTGAGCCCAGAGCCAGCCAGATCCTGATGGCCCCAATTTGTAAGGATGGTGAGAGGATGGGAAAAGGGACTACAATACCTCCTTTTATCCACGTCAGTTCTTCCCCAAAAGCATTTTACAAAAGGTTCTCATCTCTGCACTGCTGTATGCAAGAAATTTGCATCTTGCATACACAGATATACATCCCTGGTTTCATTTGGCAGAATAGAGAAGTACAAGCTGATAGGAAAATATAGGTAAAGGTACCCCTGCCCGTACGGGCCAGTCTTGCCAGACTCTAGGGTTGTGCGCCCATCTCACTCAAGAGGCCGGGAGCCAGCGCTGTCCGCAGACACTTCCGGGTCACGTGGCCAGCGTGACAAGCTGCATCTGGTGAGCCAGCGCAGCACAAGGAACGCCGTTTACCTTCCCGCTGGTAAGCGGTCCCTATTTATCTACTTGCACCCGGAGGTGCTTTCGAACTGCTAGGTTGGCAGGGACCGAACGACGGGAGCACACCCCGCCGTGGGGATTCGAACCGCCGACCATGCGATCGGCAAGTCCTAGGCGCTGAGGTTTTACCCACAGCGCCACCCGCGTCCCAGATAGGGGAATATATTTCAGTGTTAAACCTGAGGGCCCACAATGTATTTGCATACTGATTTTCTTGAACAATTCTATCCTAGGAAAAGAAAACGTACTCTGGCCTTTTGAGAAACAATCCAATTTGAAATGTGAAGACTAGGGCAGGAATAATAAGTAAGGAATCCTTACTTGGGAGGAGGCCCCACTGAACATGATGGGGCTTGTACCTAAGTGAACTGGAGGCTTAAAAGGTAGACCTCTGATTAGAGGGCTTGTGGTTTTTTAAATAATTATGGCTTCTAGGGGTTCCTGAATTAACACTTCTGAAGAGCAAACATCATTATAGCAACGAAGTGCCAATAAAACAATTCACATTCCCATTTGGTTCATGGTTGCTTCTGACAGACCAAGAGCAATAAAGTCAAGCTTATAAAAAAGTAAAATTTAATGGAATAAGGGGTGACAGGGTGAATACATCTATTCCATCTCTGCAGGGGTACAAGATAGCAACCTGTACCCTGTTGAAGCTGTTTAGAGTTGCAGGTAAAAAGCTCTCTATGCTAGACAAGGTGTGAAGTCCATGACACTTTATGGCATATGTGATGGGCCTCCTCAGTGGTAGAAGCTTTATGGATTTCAGCCTTTAATGCTGTTTCAACTACAGTTAAGGAAAATGCAACAAAAGGTCTGTTTTCCCTATTGCTTATAGGGACTCCCTATACAGACTCCCTGTAGTGAATCATGGGAAAGCAGGAGAAAAGCTAAGGTGGTTTGAAAAACTCTGGACCATAATGGGAGGAACTCACTAACAACCTACAGCCAAGACAAGGCAAAACCAAACCAATAGCACACTATACTATTGGGTATCCTTTCATTACATTTATTTAAAAAAGCAGCCTGCCATTAAACACTGTGGATTACTTGCATTTGTTTCATTCTCTGCGTGGCAGCTTGTGCTGCAGGATCCAAGGGCCACGTGAAGAAATCTGCAAGGGAGAACAAATATATTTGCTATGAGTCGTTAGAAGGGTAGGGTTACAATGTGGCAGCCCCTCCAGAAGCTTTTGGAGAAAAACCTGTATTCTGTGAAAAGTATTCAGAGGTAACTGATATATACCGTATTTTTCACTCTATAAGACGCACCAGACCACAAGACGCACCTAGTTTTTGGAGAAGGAAAATAAGAAAAAAAATATTCTGAATCCCAGAAGCCAGAACAGCAAGAGGGATCGCTGCGCAGCGAAAGCAGCAATCCCTCTTGCTGTTCTGGCTTTTGGGATAGCTGCACAGCCTGCATTCGCTCCATAAGACGCACACACATTTCCCCTTACTTTTTAGGAGGGAAAAAGTGAGTCTTATAGAGCAAAAAATACGGTAAGTGAGTGTGCTTAATTTCTGGAACAGTTCAGCGCAAATGGGGTGTGCCTTGCTACAATGCTAGTCCTATTCCAAAATAGGCACGGGCACAATTTTAGCTGCCCCACCGAATACATTCATGAGGCATGGAGGCAAAAGAATTCAACGTTTGGGATATTAACATATGTCAATAAAGATCTTAGCATTTGAAAGTCTGGAAGGTACCAATTCTTACACAGTGGGATTTAAAAGGTTAAAAGTTTTGGAATGGGGAAAGAGTGAGTTTCACAGAATTGTAGCATTGCAAGGGACTATGAAGATCATCGAATCCAACCCCCTGCAATGCAGGAATCTTTTGCCCAAAGTGGGGCTCCAACCCATGATTGAGTCTTACACTCTATTGACTGAGATATAAATGTGATAAATCTAGCAACTCCTGCAATGAATCAGGTACAGTGGTGCCTCGCAAGACGAAATTAATTCGTTCCGCGAGTTTTTTCGTAGAGCAAGTTTTTTCGTCTTGCGAAGCACCATGGCGGGGAGGGGTGGGGAGAAGCAGGGCAGCTGCCGCAGCCGGTCCTTGGACTCACCGCGCCTTGTGGACACCTCACGACGCAGCTGCTGCCCTCTCGCTCCCCTCTTCCCCTCCTGCAGAATCCTCTCTCTCTCGTGCGCGCTCTCTGGTTTGGTCTCTCCAGCTCGGAGTTCCTTGGCTGCCGACTCTAATGAGAACCACACGGGCTGGGAAGAACCCACCTCGCTTAGACTAGAGGAGCCCTCCTCCTCCTCCTCCTCCTCGCCTGCCCCAGAACCCACCCTGCAAGGAGATCTCAGCTCCAGGATCCTTTCTCTCCCTTGCAGACGCAGGCGTGCGCTTTCCAAGAACGCGCGCATGTCCAGACGCACGCAGGCAACACCCTGGTCCCCGTGGGGCTCAGGAGCGCGACTCCGGCTGCAGCGCTGGCTGCTGGCGGCAACGGCTCCTGAGGGGAGCGCGCGAGGGCGGTGGGCAGCGGCGTGACGCAGCCGGAAGGTCAGCCATCAGCAGGAAGGTGGGAGGGAGCCAGAGGAGCGGGGAAGCGAGCGTGCGACCGTCACCATGACAGGAGAGGCAGGGCTGTTTCGTCTAGCGAAGCAAGCCCTTTGGAAAATCTGTCTTACGAAGCACCTCAGAAAATGAAAAACCCTTTCGTCTAGCGGGTTTTTCGTCTTCCGAGGCATTCGTCTTGCGGGGCACCACTGTACAGTGGTACTTCAGGTTAAATACTTAATTGGTTCCGTAGGTCCGTTCTTAACCTGAAACTGTTCTTAACCTGACGCACCACTTTAGCTAATGGGGCCTCCCGCTGCTGCCACACCACCACCACACAATTTCTGTTCTCATCCTGAAGCAAAGTTCTTAACCCAAGGTACTATTTCTGGGTTAGCGGAGTCTGTAACCTGAAGCATATGTAATCCAAGGTACCACTGTATATGGTTCTCCTCCGAACTATGAGGGACCTAAGAAGAGCCTGTTGCAGCGGGCCAATGGCCCGTCTAGTCCAGCACCCTGCTCTCAGAGTGGCCAAACAGATGCCATGGGGAAACCCACAAGAGGAGCAAAAGGGCCCTCTCCTCTCCTGCAGTTTCCTGGCATTCAGAAGCAACTCTTACTCAGGTAGGTAGTTTAGGCTGACAGCGCACGACTGGTTCAAAGTCAGCCAGGAGGTTTCATGGCTGGGTAAAAATCTGAACTCAGATCTCACCAATCAGATCTCCCCAGGTTCAACACTCTTAACTACGACATATCCATAATATAGACAGGCTGTGTTTAAATCTACTTAGAAACACTTAAGGAACACCTTTTATTGTTCCTTAAGTTTCTTTTTGTAGATCAGCATCCAACTGCAGAACTTGGGACATAACAGTTATTTCTTGGTCTCAGATGCCTTTGTTAGCACAAATTCCATCATTCAGTTCCACAGAACTCAGATTGCGCAGTGGGCTATTCATCACAGACCAGGAACTGCAACGGTGAGAGTTTTTCAAGAACTTATGAACAAGATAGATTAGAAAATTTATTTTCACTCCTGATCTAGCCCCTTTTTCCACCTTCCTGAGCCCCCGCTCCCAGTGCAGAATCATATATTTTAAGAAAAATTCTATGGATATATGTATGCATCTTCTCCCTCCCTACACTGAAGCAGAGATGAGAAAAAGAAGTAACAGCAATAGAAAACTCAAACAAAATGATAAGACAGAGTGAACAGAGAAAAGCCTGGGATTGTTGATGCATAAGTTAAGGACTGCAGAAGCAGAGGGGTAAAGAGCCTGAAAACCCATTGCAGCAGGGCAAAGAAGAGGGCTTGCAAACAGGATCACTGAATCTACGATTCCCAAGAACTATGACAACAGAAGGCTGATAATGTCTTTTTCAGTATTTTACATAATATGCTACTGCTTTGGGAAGGTTGCATACATCTATTTCTGATATGAATAATAACCCAAGAACAGCAATCTGAGATACTCCAGGTTCTTCATGACAGAAAAGGCATGAAACTGACAGCCTTATATCGATTTCATTCATGAAGCATCTTAAAGTGATTTCATAATAAATGATAGCAAAAACATGGTCTAGTATGCCTTTTCACCCTCCACTAAAGCTCCCAGCTTTGGCTTGTCACATATATTATCTTGTTTCAGTGCATATTTATTTTGACAAAATATAAATGCCTCATACTCATAATGCAGTGGAGACATTTGATTCTGTAAACTGCCATCCATACTGCTGCCTCCCCTTCAAAACAGGAGGCTGGGTGTTAACCCAGACTGTTAAAAGAAACCAGTGCTACAAAACTTCACAATTAGGTTCAACCCATGAGATTTGAAACAGCATTTGGGCCTCTACTGAGTGCAGTCTGCGAATGTTGGCTCTTTTTTTGCCCCTTTGGATTTTTAAAAACTTAATTTAGCAATCTACCCCTAGGAATTTAGGAATATGTCTTATACCAGGTGTTTGTATATAGCCTAGGATTGTCTCCTCTGATTCAGAGTCCCTCACAAGGGTCTTTCTCATCACCTTCTACCTGACCCTTCTCAACTGGATATGCCAGAGACTGGACCTTGAGACCTTCTGCAGATAAAGCAAAAAGTTTACTATCTTTTGAGGAAAGAGTGCTTGTTGAGCAAGACCCTCCCAATAAGCTATAATTGCACAACACAAATTTGCTGGTATGTGACTGAAGACCACCCAGTCGGGAAAGGCCAAATGGATTCAATGAGATCTCGGATGGATCATATCCAAGATCCATCTATCCCACTTCCCACACTGGCCTATCAGATATGCCAGGAGTCTACAAGGGGTGTAGTAACAGCCCTCTCGTTTTTTCTCCACTGAGTGGCTTTGCACAACCGAACAACCTCTGTTTGGGAGGCTCACTATGAATTTTCCAAAAACCGTCTACAAACATTTAAGAAGCAACAAAAATTAGCTAAAGGAGAATATTCAAGCAAAAATTGCAGGATGATGTGCTGGTATATTACAAGAGGGTTATTACCTAGTAAGGTAATAACATTATTAGGACCTACCAAAGATGACAAAGATTTTGAGTTTTGTGCTTTGTTTCTGTTGGCATCCGTCTGCCTTTGAGATAATGGAGGAAGTGTGCCTTTGGGAGTGAAGTCAAACCGCTGGAAAGTTACAAGCCCTGCTGTGGGGAAGATGAAGCTGGGTAAGTTAAAGGCGGCCAGTTTCGCTGTTACAGATGTACCATTGCATTCCTCCCAGCAGCCATTCCTTGACTGGTGAATGCTACGGATGCACAGCCTGTCTGTGTCCTGGTGGGGTTGATGTTGCCAGCGTCCACGTTATGTTTGCAGACATCTTATTTGCTTCTTTGCTTATTTACTATCAGTATTTATCCTGGCTGCCCAATGACATAGTTGTTTGGAAGACTTGGAGAGATAAAGTGATAAAAGGTACATGGTTCAAAACTGATGGATTTGCATGTTTGCTCACTCCTTTGGGCTCCTTAAGTGGCTCCTTGCAGTTAGAGATGCAGGGAGGGGAAAACCTTGAGAGGTATGTGGGTACACACCATAAAACGAAAGCACACACCCCAAAGAATCCTGGGAACTTTGGTTTGTTAAAAAGTACGAGCAATCACAGGTCTGTGAGGAGCCAGAATGCACCACCAACTTGGGGGGGGGCAGTTATTGTTTTGCTTTTCTTGTTTTAATTATGCATTTTGTGTTATTATCGATGCAAAAATCTCCGAATGAATCTGAACTCCAATGCCAAATCCCTGGTAGACGACAAGGATCCTGAGATCACGTTAAGGGTGTACAAATTCTGCGCAATTGCCATAAAACTTAGGGAACAAGCTGTGCTATCATAATGGTTAAGGTTTCAAATGATAATTTTAGGTTATATGTTAATGACTAAGTTTTAATTTATATATTTTTAAACTGTTGCTATATCTGTATTGTCCCTGTTATACCTACTTGCAAAGTCAAAGGTATCTCTATCGTGTTTTATGAATCCCATGATTTTGTGTGTGGTCTGCGGCCGAAATAATAAATTAATTCATTCAATGTGTTATTATCTTGTATTTTTTATGCTGTGAACCGCCCTGAAATATATGGGTGGTGGGCGGCATGCAAATTTAATAAATAATAATAACAAGCCCACCCACAGAGAAGACACTCCCGAGGCAGGCGCTTCGGCTTGAAGCAGGCCGCGTTGCCCCGGAAACGGCCGGCGCGAATCTGCCGCGCCCCAAACCGCTCCTCCCGTTGCTCTCCTTTCCCCGCCCAGTTTGACATCCGCGGGCGCAGATTCCACACGAGGGTTCCTCGTTTTTGTAGTAATCGTTATGACCATGCTGAGAGAGCACCTTGGCGATACCGAGCCTGCATCCAGTTCCCTGCCCCACCCCAGAGACAAGTTCCTTTCCCCCCCCTCCCCATTCCAAAAACTAAATAAAAGCATTATTACAAAGGAAACCGCTATTATTTGCTTTTCTCTTGGTGCAATTCAAAGGAGCAGGATTCAAAGGAGCAACCCAAATCTGGGGTTGCTACACCCCCCCCCCATTATCCCACCCCTCGAGGATGCACACGCGTTACCTGCACGCGTCTCACCTGTTCCCTCCTATCGAGGAGCAGCAGGAAGAGTCCGCTTGTGCTGGATGTGACTGTGCAGACTTGGAGGATGGGCGACGGGGAAGAAGTAGGGGAAAGGGCAAGAGGAGGAGGAGGAGGGGAGAAAACAAGCAGTGAAAGGTCTGATCCCGCCCGCCCCCTCTGCAGGCTGGGCCTCGGGATTGCATCAGGGCGTGCAAAGGGAGACCTTCAGCCCAGGAGACGGAAGAGAAGGCGGCGGCCATGGCTTTGCTCAGAGGCAAGTAGTTGTTCCCCGGGCTTAAAACTTCTCTTTCCGAATCTCTTTCCCTTCCTTTCAGGGCTGCGTTTTGCAAGCCTGACGCTGCACTCGCGCTTCCAGATCCGGGAGCAGCACACGCCCTAGAAACTACAAATGCAAGATTTTTATTTATGTTTGCTTTGTTTTTATGTTGCGTTGTGCTCACTCTCATCTCGGCAGCTTGAATAAACACGGCTTTGGAGCAAAGAACATGAAGCGGCACAGGATAGGAGAAACGAGGCTTGGAGTGGTTTTTTTTATTATTATTATTTTATTGCCGGCGTGCATACCTTTGCTTTTTATTATTTCTTTCTTCTTCAAAGGCAGAGCTTTTCAGTCAGGTTTTATTGTGTTTGCCCATGCTGCTCCGGGAGTTGAACTGGGATCGTTCCCATTTTGCAGATGGGGAAACGGAGGCTGAGAGGAGAACTTTTTATTGATAAGAAATGCATTGGAAAACAAAAAGAAACCGCTCCTAGCATTGATTGATTTGTATAACAGGTTGTCAATCATTCTGAAAGATATCTATCCACATTCTCCAAATTAAAAAAAAACTATAATATTCTACACTGAAATGTTTACTGTAGCAAAAAAGTCACCATGCTGCAGAGACTTTGTATGAAAAAGTTGGCTTTTAAAAAATCTACATCTAAAAATTAGACTGCAATCTAAGCATTTCAAAGCTTCCATGAATAGGATAGCCTCACAATAATTGTTTTATACAGTGTATTTCAAATGTGCAAAGCCGTTCTTGCATATTATCTCAATAATCTTTGCAAGACCCTTGTAAGTTAGGCACCGTAGGGAGCTTGCTCTGGTTTGGTGTAGCCAGGCATGTTGAACTAGGTAGTCCCTTCTTGAGATCATGAAATAGGACATGGGAATCACTACCTGTAAGGCTTTGGCTATCCCTAAGCATATGTGGACACTTCAGTGGATAAGAAGTTACCGTATTTTTCACCCCATAGGACGCACTTTTTCCCCTCCAAAAATGAAGGGGAAATGTGTGTGCGTCCTATGGGGTGAATGCAGGCTTCAGGAAGCTATCCGCAAGCCTTGGGAGCCCGCGAGAGTTCCCACCGGGCTCCCACAGCTTGCGCAGAGCTGCTTCTATCCCGAAGCCTGGGCGTGCTGAGTAGTCGCGCCCGGGCTTCGGGTAGCTCTCCACAAGCCGTGGGAGGGCTCCCACGGCTTGCGGAGAGCAGCCTGTTCTGGGGTATGGGGTCGGGGAAACCTTGGGCTTCCCCCGCCCCAGCCCTGCGCCTGGGGGGGGAAATAATTTCCCCCCCTTTATTTCCCCCCCAAAATACTAGGTGCGCCCTATGGGCCTGTGCGCCCTATGGGGCGAAAAATACAGTAACTAGATTGCAAAATGTCTGGTAAAACATGCTTTGGAAGCTGCAGAGACTTTTATGCAAATAGGGAGACAATTGCTGTCATGAGTGTATACTAGTTTCCACATAATGAACAACATTGCTGCACTGGCTTGCATTTCTAAAATTGTGCAATGCCCCAGATGTTTTTCTGTAACCATGAAAAGGTACAGCTTGCAGCCTTTGAGTCTGAAATTGCTCCTTTCAGGGAGCATAAGGGGCTATATGCTACTTCCAGGATCAGAGACAACATGCTGGGAGAGGGCTGATGGCTTGATTGTGGTATCTTTTTGCATTCTGAGAAACCGATGCCAGATTAAATAGGCCTTTGGTCTGATCCAGCAGGGTGCTTCTTCAGATTGGAGAGTAAAGACCTTGTCAGTAATGAGTAATTGATGCCTTAGTGATGTCTCTGGTGATGACTGCACATTTTTCCACACAGCTCCTCAAAAAGCAAATACTTTGGACCCAATTTAAGCAAATATTAACTATGAAAGCAGGCTTGTTTTCGTATCACTTCCGTATTACTTAATACTTAGTTGTTGGTAGAAGAAGAGCTGTATTCACCGAAGGGGGGTGAGTAGGATCTTAAGCCTTCATTTATCTCCATGGGCTTCTGTCAACAGATGTTCATCTTGAAAGGCTTGCTAGTAGAGCACATGGCTTTGTGAAAGGCCCCAGGTTCAGTGCTTGGTGCCTCCATGATGTTGGGTTGGGAAAGACTCCCTGACTAAAACCCTGGAGCCCCACTTCAGTATTGCAGACAATACTGTGCTCACTGAGCCAATAGGCTTCCTGTACCTCATCATTGTGTTTTCTATCTTTTCCCTTCCAGGTGTGTTCATTGTTTCTGCCAAGAGGACTCCATTTGGGGCTTATGGAGGCTTGCTCAAGGACTTCACTGCCACAGACTTAACGGAGATTGCAGCACGCTCAGCCCTGGCTGCTGGCAAAGTGTCTCCCGAAATCATTGACAGTGTGGTTGTGGGCAATGTCATGCAGGTTGGTAGGACACAGAAGATGCCAGCTGGCAAATCCACTTGTTGCACTCATGCTAATGTTCTTTCTATTTCTACTTTGCTCTGTTGCCCCATCCCAGAGGAGCTAGAAATAAACTGGAACAACTGCAGCTCTAGTATTTTAGTGTTTTGTTGGAAGCCGCCCAGAGTGGCTGGGTGGACCCAGCCAGATGGGCGGGGTATAAATATATAATTATTATTATTAAATAATATTTATTAAATATTTTATAGTTATGAAAAGAAAGACAGTAAAGAAAAACAATACATAGATTCAACAAACAATACATCAACAATAAAAAATACAATAGAACAATACAACACAAAAAAAACAAAAACATTTAAACACACATCCAAATTTCATATCTGTATCTTTCATTTGCTTATTTCCTCAACTTCCTCGCACCTCCCTTTTTTGTATTCTAGTTCAAATTTGCTAATTCAACAAATCCTTTCCCTCTTCTTCAATTTTTGTTCTATAGTTTATCCTAACACAATTTAACTTTAAATTTTCCACTTTAACACATTAACAATTAATATTCATATAATTCTTACTAACACTTCTGCTAAAAGTATATTTACAGAAATATTGCAAAATTAATGAATGTTAGAAGAATATTGGAATGAAGTTATATTATTATTATTATTATTATTATTATTATTATTATTAGTCACTTGTAAAACAGTTTCCCTTGGAGTATTTTATGTCATTGAATTTGCCCCTGCTGGCATTGGTGGGGGTAGGAATGAGATGCATACGATCGTGTAAATATGTTTTTGCACCCAACAGAATGTGTTTTGCTTTCTTTACAGCTTTTTCATTTTTTTTCTGTGCGCATATAACAAGTACAGTCCTTAATGAACAAAGTCATTTAGAGTAACTTAACCCAAGTTCACGTGTCTTATTATTAACACAGTGAAAATGGAAGCTCTTTATATAACTAATACTAACCAAAGCCTTGACCTGCCTTTCCCTATATTCTAAACTCTTGCCTGTGGCTGTTTTCTGAATTTCCTGTGCAGAGAAAAGCTTTGGTTCTTAGTATCCTAGGATAATTTGCATAGGGTAATTTATATCGGGAAGATTTTTACTTTGCATCCAGTTTTTTAAAAAATGATGCCCAATTGAACATGTTTAAAAGTGCAAAAACATGTCCCATGTTATTTTTTTGTCTTGGTACAACTCAAGTATTGGACCTGAATTATTTTAGGGGTGAAATTAAAGTGTGCTTGATGCAGCTTAAATGCTGTATTTTATGGAAATATGACTGGAATACTTGTAAATTTTAAATACAAACACATGTACTTCACTTGCATTGTTTCCACCCCCCGATCCTTAAATTTAAACAAAGGTACTGGAAACTGTTGACACACCAATAAATTTTGTTCATCCAAAGAACTGCACGAGATATGCTGACTCACATAACTTGCCAGGGATAAACACCTGAATCATAGAGTTGGAAGAGACCACAAGGGCCATCGAGTCCAACCCCCTGCCAAGCAGGAAACACCATCAGAGCACTCCTGACATATGGTTGTCAAGCCTCTGCTTAAAGACCTCCAAAGAAGGAGACTCCACCACACTCCTTGGCAGCAAATTCCACTGTCAAACAGCTCTTACTGTCAGGAAGTTCTTCCTAATGTTTAGGTGGAATCTTCTTTCTTGTAGTTTGGATCCATTGCTCCGTGTCCGCTTCTCTGGAGCAGCAGAAAACAACCTTTCTCCCTCCTCTATGTGACATCCTTTTATATATTTGAACATGGCTATCATATCACCTCCTCTTCTCCAGGCTAAACATGCCCAGCTCCCTTAGCCGTTCCTCATAAGGCATCGTTTCCAGGCCTTTGACCTGAAGAACATTAATTACAATTTTGAAAGTGGCAGGCTTGCTTGATACTGTATTTGTGGTTGTCACCCATTCAGTGTTGCTTTTGAACCTGTGGGACACAAAATTTCCCACCTCACATCACTGCATATAACTGGCTTTCATGATGGTAACCTAAACCAGGGGTGGGAAATTGCCAGCCTGCAGGCTGAGCTCAGATTTTCCCCGCAAGGCCATTTCTCCCAGCATCCCAGCAGGCATGAGGTATTTATTAAGATGGTTAGGCTGCTTTTCACCAAAGGTCCCCAAACAACAGAATCAGCAATAGGGCAACATAAAGCTGCAGCGTAGGCTAAGCAACTCCAAAAGCCTGGGATAACACAGGGTTTGACAAGGCAATGGAACATTACCATCCACACCTCCGGGGGGGGAATGTTCCTAAGAGGGAGGGGAGTTTCAAATTAGCCAGTGGAACATAATCTGACCCATCTTTACCCCTTGCAACAGAATTTGAGTGTGCTGTCACCCTAGACCAGGCATAGGCAAACTCTGCCCTCCAGATGTTTTGGAACTACAACTCCCATGATCCCTAGCTAACAGGACCAGTGGCCAGGGATGATGGGAATTGTAGTCCCAAAACATCTGGAGGGCCGAGTTTGCCTATGCCTGCCCTAGACTTACCTTAAAGTTACATGCAGCTCGATCCTACGCATGTTTAAACTGAGTTAGTTTCACTGTGTTCAGCAGAGCTTGGTTCCAAGCAAGTCTGCAACATGGCATCTGTGCAGGCCGATCCTCTGTATGTTTTCTCACTTCCAAGCATTGCAGTTTATGCTTTACCTGCGTTTCTTGCTTTGAGCAGCATTAACCAAGTGGTACATCTGCCCTTCCTTGCAGAGCTCTGCGGATGCTGCTTACCTTGCCCGGCACGTAGGTTTGCGTGTTGGAGTTCCAGTCCCAGTTCCGGCCCTAACAGTCAACAGATTGTGTGGATCAGGCTTCCAGTCCATCGTCAACGGATGCCAGGTACTAGATTTGCTCTCGCGGTACCCTATTGCTAAGTTCCTCCTGTCCTCCATCAGCCTAGCTGTCCATTGCAAGTCAGGCAGAGACTTGAGAAATGGGAAAATAATAAATGTGCTGGATACTCCCATCTTTCTTTTTAATTGCATGTTAATAACCAGAGAGTTGCAAAGTGGAGACAAGGGCATTACTGTGAATGGCTTACTCTACAGTGGTACCTCTGGATACGCACACCTCCGGTTGCGTATCCTTCAGGATACGAACGCAGCAAACCCGCAAATATTCTGGGTTTCGCCGCATGCTCAGAAGAGCTCTACTGCCGTGTGCGCATTCGCAGAAGCAATCCCTCCAGTTGTGGAAACCTTGGGATCTGACCGGAGCTCCGGAACGGATCCCGTCCACAACTGGAAGTACCACTGTACTTCTTTATAAAGCAGTTCACACAACTGGTGATGAAAGAGAAAACAAAACAACAGAGCAGAATAATATTCTCACTTCTTCAGATCCATTTCTTCAATTAAAGCTTGGCCAGCCCAACAGGCACAAATTATATCGCTTGCAAAATGTGCTCAGACCTGGACTGTGGTGAGTCTGCAATGACATGGAGTTCTATAGGAAGCAAGCGCCATCAAATAATTGCCTCTTTGTGCTCTCAATTTCTAAACTCAACACAAGGGGACCACCTAGCTTCTGGCAGGCTTGATAGAGAGGTCCTGGGACCTCCGTTGAGCCTATGAGCTAGAGATTCCCACCACCTATGACATAGGTGATGACTTTAAAAGGGCTTGTCCTATGGAAGGAGGTGGTCTCCAAGCTATTGAAGGCCCTATAAACTCTTAATTGTGCCTGAAAAGAAAAGAAAGCCAGTGCAAAGTTCTTGGAGAAGCCCGTGCCGTTAAAGCAAAAACTCTTGCAAAGTAGTAGCAAAGTGATTAGGAAATATAAGAGCCTTGCTAGATCACATACCAAAAGACTAACTAGTCCAGCATAGTCCCGTTGTTGCAGATGGGAAACTTGCAAGCAAAACAAGAAAGCAGTTGCTCTGTCCCACTATTGGTCCCCCAGCAACTGGTAATCAGTCGTATTCTGCCTCTGATCTTGGGGATGATAGACAGCCACTCTTCCTCTGCACACAGCTCCTAGTGCAGGGACACAATTTTTGGAGCCTCGTGCAACACCCACAGGGTTGCGGAAAGGTGGTGTGGAGGAGTAGCATTTTTTCCCTTCATGCACTGGCCAGCTGTCCCTCCAAAAGTAAATTGGTATTGCCAAGTCCTTCCTCGGTCCAGATTCATCTGTAATGAGCTGAGGTGTTTTTTGATGCATTTATCCGACGCACACTACTAACCTGAAATGGTGAAATAAAAAAATCCCCAATAAGCTTTTTCTCTCTCTTCCCACTCAAAACAGGAAATTTGCCTTAAAGAATCGGAGGTAGTGCTGTGTGGTGGAACAGAAAGTATGAGCCAAAGTCCATATGCTGTCCGAAATGTCCGCTTTGGAACAAAACTCGGAGTCGATCTCAAGGTACAGGCGTTGTTTCCTGCTTGGCAGGGGGTTGGACTCGATGGCCCTTGTGGTCTCTTCCAACTCTATGATTCTATGATGCTTTGCCATTGCTCTCAGCAGCTTTGTGTATATCTGGTAGTTGTTGCCTGGAAGTCATTCCTGAAGCTGGCCATTGTTTGTGTTGTGTTGTTTGGCTTTTTCCTACAAGCACTGAATTCGTTACCCCCAAAATCTTGTAATGGTATTACTAATCTTTTTGCATTGTCTGTTTCATCCCCCTTGCAGCTGGAAGACACACTGTGGGCAGGGCTGACAGATCTGCATATTAAAACCCCTATGGGGGTTACGGCTGAAAACCTTGCTGCGAAATACAACATCACAAGGGAAGACTGTGACCGCTATGCATTAAAGACACAGCAGAGGTGGAAAGCTGGTCAGTAGATTTACAAGGGTTAAAAACGTACAATAGCATTATTCATTTCAAAGGGAAGCCTAGTTCTCATAATTGGCAGGTGGTAGACCTATCTCTGAGCTGCACCACTCCAAGCTGCGGACTTGCGTGATGGAATGCTCTTTCATGAAGAAAACAAAATGCAAGGAAAAAGATAGGAGGAATCTTTCCCTTTCCTTCCAGCTTCCCCCAAACAGCATTAAAAGGCTGTTTTGACTAAAAACGTTGACTATTTTAAGATGAGCAAATGTTAACCAATTTCACTGGCCAGTTCTTTCAGGCTTGACACACACAAAAAAATAGTGAGCAAAACCTAACCAATGCTGTCTTTCAGCATCTTTTTTGGAAAACTGTGTCACGTTGCTTGTCCCTGTAACTTGCTAGGGAGTAAGTGCCATAGAGTGCTTGCAGTTTTCTACAGGCAGCACATTTGCAAAGATGTGGTTCCTTAGGCACCGTTTTGCAGTTTCATTTTTCATTTCATTTCATTTTTAATTTGTATACAGTGGTACCTTGGTTTAAGTACTTAATTCGTTCCGGAGGTCCATTCTTAACCTGAAACTGTTCTTAACCTGAAGCACCACTTTAGCTAATGGGGCCTCCTGCTGCCGCCGCGCTGCCGGAGCACAATTTCTGTTCTCATCCTGAAGCAAAGTTCTTAACCTGAAGCACTATTTCTGGGTTAGCGGAGTCTGTAACCTGAAGCATATGTAACCTGAAGCGTATGTAACCCGAGGTACCACTGTACAGTGGTACCTCGGGTTACAGATGTTCCAGGTTACAGACTCCGCTAACCCAGAAATAGTTCCTCAGGTTCAGAACTTTGCTTCAGGGTGAGAACAGAAATCGTGTGGCGGCGGTGGAAGGCCCCATTAGCTAATGTGGTACCTCAGGTTAAGAACAGTTTCAGGTTAAGAATGGACCTCCGGAACAAATTAAGTTCTTAACCCGAGGTACCACGGTACTGCCTTTCTATGTTACAGTGGTACCTCGAGTTACAAACGCCTCAGGTTACAAACTCAGCTAACCTGGAAGAATTACCACGAGTTGAGAACTTTGCCCCAAGATGAGAACGGAAATTGTGTGCTGGCGGCGCAGCGGCAGCAAGAGGCCCCATTAGCGAAAGCACACCTCTAGTTGAGAACAGTTTCAGGTTAAGAATGGACCTCCGGAACGAATTAAGTTTGTAACTAGAGGTACCACTGTACTATGCACACGGCAGTTTCTAACAACAAAACATACAGCAGAGATCACACAGACCGTGCAGTTGGTCTATTTGCCCTCCATCATTGTTCTTGGCTCTTAAGTACCCACACGTCTGATCAAACCAACCATCTAGAGGGGTCGCTGCTGGAAGGAGACCCCATAGACTAAGCATCATATACAGTGGTACATCGCAAGACGAATGCCGTGGAAGACAAAAAACTCGCAAGACGAAAGAGTTTTTTGTTTTTTGAGTTGCTTCGCAAGACGAATTTCCCTATGGGCTTGCTTCGCAAGACGAAAACGTCTTGCGCCTTTTTCTTTAAATCGTTGATGCATTCCTATGGGAAACCGTCAATGCATATCCGTGCTTCGCAAGACGAAAAATTCACAAGACAAAAAAACTCTCAGAACGAATTAATTTCGTCTTGCGAGTCACCACTGTAACACCAAGCCTGCAAGACCTACATTGGCACCCAGTACATTTCCAAGCACAATTCAAAGTGTTGGTGCTGACCTTTAAAGCCCTAAACGGCCTCAGTCCAGTATACCTGAAGGAGCGTCTCCACCCCCATCGTTCTGCCCGGACACTGAGGTCCAGCTCCAAGGGCCTTCCGAAGGTTCCCTCCCTGCGAGAAATAAGGTTACAGGGAACCAGGCAGGAGGCCTTCTCGGCAGTGGCGCCCAATCTTTGGAACGCCCTCCAGATGTCAAGGAAATAAACAACTATCTGACTTTTAGAAGACACCTGAAGGCAGCCCTGTCTAGGGAAGTTTTTAATGGTTGATACTTTATTGTGTTTTTAGTATTTTGTTGGGAGCCACCCAGAGTGGCTGGGGCAACCCAGTCAGATGGGCAACATAGAAATAATAAAATTATTATTATCAGTGGTTTTTTTCTGGGGGTGCTCAAAGATACGCAGTACGAGCACCTTTTTCGTAGAAGGAAAGCACTGGTTAAAATTGTGGCACTTACTGTAAAATACTACTACTACTACTACTACTAATAATAATAATAATAATAATTTTTTATTTATATCCCGCCCTCCCCAGCCGAAGCCGGGCTCAGGGCGGCTAACAACACTAAAATAGTGCAACATTATAAAAACATTATAAAAAATTAATTAAAATCAAATTCAAAATTGATGGCAACCATAAACTAAAGTTTTGTAAAGATTGCCAAAGGAGGGAGTCAGGCTGCGCCCTGACCAAAGGCCTGGTGGAACAGCTCTGTCTTGCAGGCCCTGCAGAAAGATGTCAAGTCCTGCAGGGCCCTTGTCTCTTGTGACAGAGCATTCCACCAGGTTGGAGCCGCAGCCGAAAAAGCCCTGGCTCTAGTTGAGGCCAGCCTAACCTCTCTGTGGCCTGGGACCTTCAAAAAGCTCATGGTGAGTCCCAGCACCCTTTTTTCTAGAAGATTCTGTAGAAGCACTGATTATTATCATCAAGGGGTGTCGTCTTTGTCATCTACCTCAAGCACGGCCCCTGCGGAGTGTTTCTTTTAATCACCGACTGATCTCTTTGGGTTCTCCCTCTGTGACGTACTGACGTCGGCCTTCTTGTTTTCATAGCCCAAGAAGCCGGACACTTCAAAGCTGAAATGGCACCTATTGAAGTGAAAACCAAGAAAGGCAAGCAGAGCATGGAGCGGGATGAGCACCCTCGACCGGAGACGACTCTGGAACAGTTGGCAAAGCTCCCTACAGTTTTCAAGAAAGATGGGACCGTCACAGCTGCAAATGCCTCGGTGAGCCAGGGAGCTTAAAATCCTGATCTAAGAACGATTTGCTCAGGTGTGGCTCCTTTCCCTGGAGCTGAAGTCAGATTACTCAGGGTTCTTGTTAAAAAAAGCATACCATATGAAATAGAGGGCGGGGTATAAATAATTTATTATTATTAGTCAGTTATCCTTGCCCACAACAAGCCAGCTCTGGGGTGCAGTTAATAAAGCATTGCAAGCGATGCCATTTTTGCAAAAGCAGTAACATTACAGAAATTGAGATTTGCCGAGTCTGCTACAAGACTCTCAACCATAATCTCAACCATAGCATCCATGACAGCCACCCAACCTCGTCTTCTTGAGAGCCAGCGTGGTGTAGTGGTTAAGAGTGGTAGACTCGTAATCTGGTGAACCGGGTTCGCTTTCCCGCTCCTCCACATGCAGCTGCTGGGTGACCTTGGGCTAGTCAGACTTCTTGAAGTCTCTCAGCCCCACTCACCTCACAGAGTGTTTGTTGTGGGGGAGGAAGAGAAAGGAGAATGTTAGCCGCTTTGAGACTCCTTCGGGTAGTGATAAAGCGGGATATCAAATCCAAACTCCTCCTCCTCCTCCTCCTCCTCCTCCTCCTTCTTCTTCTTCTTCTTCTTCTTCTTAAAACCTGAGTGTTAATAGTGGAGGTTAAGCTTGACCTAAGTCATATATGTCTCTGCCACTGATCAGTTTTACTCGAGAATGGCCCTCTTATTGGGCAGTCCAGTTCTTATGGCCCAGGATGACTGCTCTGACATCATCTGATAGGAAGTGCCTACAGAGGGTGGTGAATACAGCACAAGATATTATGGGCTGTCCCGTGAATCCGCTGGATGAAATAGTGGAAGAACGTTGCCACAGGAGAGTGAGGAAAATTCTCAGGGATGATTCACACCCTGGCCGGCACTTTCTTGATCTCCTGCCCTCAGGCAGAAGATATAAAAGCATGATTAGTCGCGCCAACAGGGTAAAGAACAGCTTCTATCCATGGGCTGAATGAAAAGATAACAACAGGGCAACTGCTGAATGAAAAGATAACAACAGGGCAACTGACTTTCGGGTTTGGTGGGTGTGCGTCAGTAAACAAGGGGAATTAAGACTTAAGAGAGCTGGGGGGGGGGTCTTGTGTAATCTCACTTGTATACAAGTTGTACAAGTGACAATAAAGTATTTCAGTTATTTCAATAAGCTGCCCTTTTGAGTCCGCATAACATCTAATCTTGTCAATGCTCAGCCGCAGATTTAGTGTCTGTTTTTCTCTTTCTAGGGGGTATGTGATGGGGCCGGAGCAGTGATCATAGCGAGTGAAGAAGCCTTGAAAAAGCACAGCCTCACGCCATTGGCTAGAATAGTAGCCTACCATGCATCCGGATGCGACCCCAACATCATGGGCATTGGTAAGTTACAGTCTTGGGGACTTTCCCAGTGTGTGCAAGGTGGCCCATGCAAATCCCAATTTTCAGCAACAGCATGAAATCCTGAGGCCCTTCTTTAAGGGAGCCTCGAAGCAGGATGACAAAGGGCTGGGCCTTTTCAGTTGTGTCCCCCTGGCTCCTTCACTGACAACTCTTTGGAGCCAGGTTTTTAAGCAGAGCTGGGTGGTCATCTGGCATGGATGCTTTAGTTGAGATTCCTGCATTGCAGGGGGTTGGGCTGGATGACCCTCAGGGCCCGTTATATGATTTATGTTCATGTTTCTAAATTTGTTGTAAGTCTCTGGGACATCTTTAAGTAACTAGTCTAATAGGTCCAGCGCCGAGGGCCTTCTGGCAGTTCCCTCACTGCGAGAAGCCAAGTTACAGGGAACCAGGCAGAGGGCCTTCTCGGTAGTGGCACCCATCCTGTGGAACGTCCTCCCACCAGATGTCAAAGAGAACAACAACTACCAGACTTTTAGAAGACATCTGAAGGCAGCCCTGTTTAGGGAAGCTTTTAATGTTTGATGCATTACTGTATTTTAATATTTTGTTGGAAGCCGCCCAGAGTGGCTGGGGAAGCCCAGCCAGATGGACAGGGTATAAATAATAATAATAAGAAGAAGAATCCTAATGGAGAGTACCCTTTCTGGAACAAAGTGAGTGGGCATATTAGGTGTTATTGTTAAATTTATATACTGCCCTATACCTGCAGGGCTCAGGGCGGTTCACAGAATAAAGTTGCCTTTCCCTGTTTTCGTTTTCTTTTTTAATGGAGTGGGGGGACATATCAGAGTTGGGCAACCTGCTGCCCCCCCCCCCCGACGTTGTTGAACTGCAACTCCTATCAGTCACAGCCAACATGGCCAGTGGTCAAGGATGATGGGAACTGTAGTCCAGCCACATCTACAGGGCACCAGGTTGCCCACTCTTGGTGTGTGTGTGTATATAAAGCACGGAACTATCAGTTCTCTACTTGCCCTCATGCATGTGTATGTTTTTAACAAAGGTCCAGTGCCTGCTATTACTGAAGCCCTGAAGAAAGCTGGCCTTTCCCTGAAAGACATGGACTTAGTTGAGGTAAGGAAAGCTGTGCAGAACCCAAAACGAATGAAACAATACCTTGATATGGCCTTCAGGTGGTGGGGAATTTATGGCCTTCCAGATTTTGCTGGAAACAACTCCCATCATCCATGATCCATTGGCCACGTTGGCTGGAACTGATGGGAACTTGAGCTCAACTTTTCCCAAGATAAGCTATAGTCGAGTGACGTTCACTTAAAAGTGAACTATTAAGTGCAGTCTTTGGTCTGCCTATGGGTTAGGCAGGGTCTAAGTACAGGCTGCTGAAGATGGTTCATCTCTTATTGGAAGCAGCCTTCAAACACTGGAACTCAGGAGATCTGTATAGCTATTTCCCTGGTTGCATTTCAACACCTCTTTATTGTTGGTTCAAGCCAACATTTGGCATGAATATTAGATGAATTATTATTATTATTATTATTATTATTATTATTTTGCTCCCTTCAGTTCTTGGATGATATTTTATTTGGAACTTGGTTGTGTTTTTAGTATATGTTTTGCAGTTTATGTTATTAATTCTTTCAGGTCTGCCACCTTGAGTTTTATGAGTTAGAAAGAGGTTACAGACATTCTTAAATAAGTTGGGAAGTTAAAGGTTTAAAGTAGAGTTTGCATCTGACCTGTCATGTTCTCATTTTGATTTTTTTAAAAAAACAATATACTTTTGACCAGTGGTTTTCTGCTCACCCACACCTTGTGAAAGCTGCTTTCTGCATCACTTTTGAAGCATCTGAACTGTCTTCAAGGATAACTCCAAGTAGAGTATGTTACAGCAGTCCAACCTATAGGTGTTTCCAACTTTCTCTCTCTCTCTCTCTCTCTCTCTCTCTCTCTCTCTCATGTTTCAAGGTCAATGAGGCTTTTGCTCCACAGTATTTGTCAGTAGAGAAGGTTTTGGATCTGGACCCAGAAAAAACAAACGTCAATGGAGGAGCCATTGCTTTGGGTCACCCACTGGGGGCATCGGGTTCAAGGATCACTGCTCATCTGGTTCACGAACTAAGGTCAGTGAGTAGCCTGAAGGAACCTCTTGGGAACGCTTCTCGGTTTTGCTTTTTAAAATGCTGTGGAATACATGCTTGGCAAAGAGCACGGTTGGCATCTGCGTTTTAAGAAGATGACGTAGGAAGTCATGGAGAAGAAGACCTTCACGTGAGACCTGGAGAGCTCAGAGTTGGGGTCAATAGTGGGCTAGATGGATAAATAGTCGGAACTGGTATAAAGAAGCTGAGATAAAAATAAACAGAATTTAGCTTGCTAATTGCAGTCTGGCTCAGATTCACAAGGAGTGTAGCTTGGTGCACACAGCATGGCTGTGTGTTCCCTTCCCTCCAGCAAGTATGTCAGGCTGCTTATCTGCTCTTCCCACCAACATCAAGGCATCGCAGTGCAGTGTGCTTGGCAGTCCTTGCCATAGATTTCATCCTGTGGAGCAAAAGAAAGGAACGGTAGAACTCAAATACAGTGGTGCCTCGCAAGACGAAATTAATTCGTTCCGCGAGTTTTTTCGTTGTGTGAGTTTTTTCGTCTTGCGAAGCACCACTGCAGTTAAACACTAACAATGGCGGGGGGGGGGGAGAAGCAGGACAGCTGCCGCAGCCGGTACCTCGGACTCACCCGCGTGTTGTGGCCACCGCGCGACACGGCTGCTGGAGGGCGGCGGGGCTCAGGAGCACAACTCTGGCTGCAACGCTGGCTGAGGGGAGCGTGCGAGGGGGGGTGGGCAGCGGCGCGAGGCAGCCGGAAGGTCGGCCGTCAGCCAGAAGGTCGGAGGGAGCCGGAAGGTCGGAGGGAGCTGGAGGAGCGGGGAAGTGAGCGTGTGTGCGTGCAGTGACCATTGCCATGACAGGAGAGGCAGGGCCGTTTTGTCTAGCAAAGCAAGCCCTTAGGAAAATCTGTCTTGCGAAGCACCTCAGAAAACGAAAAACCCTTTCGTCTAGCGAGTTTTTCGTCTTCCGAGGCATTCGTCTTGTGGGGTACCACTGTAATTAAAAGTCTTTCAGAACAGGATGGCAAGGCTTGAGTCACGATGCCTTGATAACTTGTTTTCTTGTTTGTTCTTTCTCGTTTTCGTATAGGCGCCGTGGAGGTAAATATGCAGTCGGTTCGGCTTGCATTGGAGGAGGCCAAGGTATAGCTATTATCATTGAGAAGACAGCCTAAAGGAAATTCGAGAATCTTGGATGGACTCTCCACCAACTGTTACATGCTCACTAGAAGAATTTAGAGAGGAGGAGGAGGAGGAGATGGCCCCACTGGTTTGCAAATCCATGAAACAGACTGGTATGGACCATCTGGCAGGCTGGGGGGATACTGCAAAGTCTTCTTTGGAAAAAAGACTATAACTAGATCATCTCTAATTCAATTGTGTGAATCTAGCTGTAATCTCCACTTATCTTGTACGTCCTGCTGAGTTAAAATGTGACTTCTAAGTATGAATTTTATTGAACAAATGTTAAGATGCAAGTATCTCCTAACTGTGCCTTACACCAAAGCCTGCTATTTTATCAATCAGTGCTGTCTTCCAAGCTGTTAGATCACCGCACTGGAATACTTCTGCAAATGTAGGTGGGGAAGGGATTTTACATTGCTGCCAAAAAAATGTTTTTCTTGAATGGATTTTGCATAAAGTGTGTGTGTACCGGCTGCGCAGTGTTAAGAGCTGGGAACAAAGTGTAACAAAATCAGTGTGCCTTTATGTGATAAAACAATAATAAAAATAATCAAATGATTCTCGTTTTGTCATCTTGTAAAGCTTGGACGTCGTTTAAATTTGGAACATAAGGCGTTTTTGGCATTGGCGCCAAACCTGGTGGTTTTCTTTCAAAGTACCTGGCATCCTTTTAATACTGTTGCTTTGCAAGAATCATCTCCAGCCACAAGGTGGTGCGTTTTCACCACATTGCAGAGGCTTTTGTCCTTTTAAGCTGCTTAGCAGTGCATCCATATGGGAAGTGTCCTTCATTTCCGACCTGTACTATGGAAACAGAGGGTTTCCCCCTCAATGTGAACTTTTTATTTCCCTGTTCCTGTGGCGAATGACAGCCTTCCACAGGACATGAGCTGAAGGGGCACCTAATGTTACTTTATTTGGGGGGGGGGGGAACGCTGAGTGGGGACGCGGGTGGCGCTGTGGGTTAAACCACAGAGCCTAGGACTTGCTGATCAGAAGGTCGGCGGTTCAAATCCCCGCGACGGGGTGAGCTCCCGTTGCTCGGTCCCAGCTCCTGCCAACCTAGCAGTTCGAAAGCACGCCAAAGTGCAAGTAGATAAATAGGTACCGCTCCGGCAGGAAGGTAAACGGCGTTTCCATGCGCTGCTCTTGTTCGCCAGAAGCGGCTTAGTCATGTTGGCCCCATGACCCGGAAGCTGTACGCTGGCTCCCTCAGCCAATAAAGCGAGATGAGCGCCGCAACCCCAGAGTCGGCCACGACTGGACCTAATGGTCAGGGGTCCCTTTACCTTTAACACTGAGTGAGCTTTGACCCAACTGACTCTTTGCCATATTTAGTTTGGTGCAATAAGGATTCCCCCCCCCCTTCCTTCCTTGAGTCAAGCTGATCGGAGACCTTAACCACTTTGCATGTGGCATATGGCTTGGCTGCCTTGCTCAAGATCAGCTGGTATTTTTCTGCTTTGCGCATCCCTGTCTCAGTGGCATCCCTGTCACAAAACATCAGGTGATCCCTGCTGGATCAAACCTAATCAAGGGTAGGTAAAAAAAGACCCCTGGTCTGTTAAGTCCAGTCAAAGGCGACTATGGGGTTGTGGCGCTCATCCCGCTTTCAGGCCAAGGGAGCCGGCATTTTGTCCACAGACAACTTTCCAGGTCATGTGGCCAGCATGACTAAACTGCTTCTGGCGCAACAGAACACCATGACGGAAGTCGGAGCGCATGGAAACGCCATTTACCTTCCCACCACAGCAGTACCTATTTATCTACTTGCACTGGTGTGCTCAATGTTCAAGTAACAGGGCTTCCTTCTTCAAAACCCTACAACTGCAAAGCCTTAAATTTGGGAATTGCGAAGAGCAGTTAGCCATGCTGAAAGAATTTTAAAGTATTATTATTGCAATGATTTTTCATACATGCATCCATACTGTTCTTCAACACCTTGCACAAAATCACAATGGTGTACATTGGGGGTGGGATACGCTGTCATGTCTATAGCAGAACAGTGCCTCTGATGCTGGCCATAATAGAATAATGGACTGGTAACATTCCATGGATAAACTTATTTTAACATGCTTCTTTGTTTTCACACCGCTGCATCCAAACAAGACTTCCTGCAGTATCGATCTCACATGGTTTACTCACCCCACCGATTCTGTCTAGAGCTAGAAGAACTTCATTCTGCCACTTTGCCAGCCATATTGCAAGACCTCTTGTCTTAAAAAAAAAAAATGGCGTTGCTACAAGGTAAGCCATCGGACGACTTCACTAAAAGGAACTCTTGTATTTAAAAGAGTTCTTCCAATTATAATATTTTCCCTGCTTTGTATAATATTATTCTGGCTTGGGTCGGGAGATTGATTTGTCTGTTTTACACGGTTGAAAAAGGCAGATGACCTAAAACAAGCAATCCCAAACGATGATGATTGAAAAAGAGAGCAACTAAAACAAAACCTGTTGCCCGGATTCCAGTTGGTCCTAAAGCATTTCCCCAGATTATGTGACTTAAGTATTGTATGGACTTATTGTGGTACATCTTCAGATATCTCGAGGGCTGTCACATGGAAGATGGAGCAAGCTTGTTTTCTCTGGAAGAGAAGGCTCAATGGCTTCAAGCTCCAAGAAAGGAGATTCTGACTAAACGTCAGGAAAAAAACATTCTGACAATATGAAGAAGAAGAAGAAGAAGAGTTTGGATTTGATATCCCGCCTTTCACTCCCTTTAAGGAGTCTCAAAGCGGCTAACATTCTCCTTTCCCTTCTTCCCCCACAACAAACACTCTGTGAGGTGAGTGTGACTGGCCCAAGGTCACCCAGCAGCTGCATGTGGAGGGGCGGGGAAGCGAACCCGGTTCACCAGATTACAAGTCCACCGCTCTCAACCACTACACCACACTGGCTCTCAATATGAGCTGTTCGACAGTGGAACAGTCTCTCTCGGGTGGTTGTGGACTCTCCTTCATTGGAGAATTTTAAGCAGAGGTTGGATGGCCATCTGTCATGGATGCTTTAGCAGAGTTTCCTGCACTGCAGGGGGTTGGACTGGAGGACCCTTGGTGTCCCTTCTACAATTCTATGATTCTATGGTACAGCCCTGGCATATCCTCCAACATTTCTCTGATGAAAATAAGATGAATAAGAATAATAATTTATTATTTATACCCTGCCCATCTGACTAGGTTGCCCCATCCATTCTGGGCTGCTTCAAGTAGGACTAATTCAGCCAGCTAGCCCTGGTGATTATCTAATGCTTATTTGATGGATTTCCCCTTAAATTGATTTCTGAACTTTGAATTTTATTGTTATTCATGTTTTTATACTGTATTTTATGCTGCTTTTATAATTAAGTGTTTTAAATTAGTTGTTAGCCACCCTGAGCCCAGTTTTTGAACTGGGAAAGGCGGGGTATAAAGAAAAAATTATTATTATTATTATTATTATTATTATTATTATTATTATTATTAACAAATAATAGTTTAGCCCGTATAGTTAAAGCTATGGTTTTCCCAGTAGTGATGTATGGAAGTGAGAGCTGGACCATAAAGAAGGCTGATCCCCAAAGAATGGATGCTTTTGAATTATGGTGCTGGAGGAGACTCTTGAGAGTCCCATGGACTGCAAGAAGATCAAACGTATCCATTCTGAAGGAAATCAGCCCTGAGTGCTCACTGGAAGGACAGAACCTGAAGCTGAGGCTCCAATACTCATGAGAAGAGAAGACTCCCTGGAAAAGACCCTGATGTTGGGAAAGATGGAGGGCACAAGGAGAAGGGGACGACAGAGGACGAGATGGTTGGACAGTGTTCTCGAAGCTACCAGCATGAGTTTGACCAAACTGCGGGAGGCAGTGGAAGACAGGATTGCTCTGGTGTGCTCTGGTCCATGGGGTCACAAAGAGTCGGAGACATGACGAAGGGAACAACAGAGGACGAGATGGTTGGACAGTGTTCTCGAAGCTACCAGCATGAGTTTGACCAAACTGCAGGAGGCAGTGGAAGACAGGATTGCTCTGGTGTGCTCTGGTCCATGGGGTCACGAAGAGTCGGACACGACCAAACAACAACATCATAAACATATATAAAAACATAATAAAATATTTTAAAACTTCCCTGTACAGGGCTGCCTTCCGGTGTCTTCTAAAGGTTGTATTGTTATTTACCGCCTTGTCTTGGGGGTCGCAAAGCCATCCAAGTTGGCCATCCCTACATCTTGTGGTTGGGAAATGTTCTAGTAGCCATTGATAGTCTTATGCTGGTCTGGGGAGGGGGTGCTGTATGATTGAGACTGAGTAGGCTGCCCTCAACTCCTTGAAGGACGGAGAGGGGTGGCAAGAGAAGAGGGCATCCTATGCCACTCAAAGCTGGCAACTCCAGGGCAGATGGCCAGGCTCTCTGGAATGGCCGCAGCTCTTCAGCGGGGCTAGTACAGACATCTGATGTAAGCAGATGTGGCTCGCATTTGTCAAGGCTCGCTGGAGCAGCTGCCGTTGGCTGCCATTCAGTGTGTACTTAAAGGAACGGCTCTCTGAGGGCGAAGACAGTATTTTGGCTCTGGTCTGTTTAGGCCTAGCTGCTTTGTTCACCTTGACAACAGTGGGGCCACCATGATGCTGGCCATATTTCAATCCAGCGCTCTCCTCGAACTTGCAATAGTGGCCTCCTTGTATGAAGTAAAGGGAAAGCCGGTGATCTGGCTCTGCGCCTGAGGGGGCAAAGCCATTCGTTCAGCGACTACTTGGGCACCGTCAGTGGGACAGTCTGTCAAGTCTGGCAGTAAATGCCTCGTTAAGCAACAGGGGTCCCCCATAATATTGACTTAGTGTTAATGAGAGTCTGTGCTTTAATAGACACCAGGGATGATCTGCCACTAAAATTAATCACGGTGTTTGCTAAACTACAAGCTGTTAACAGGCAAGAGAACTTGTTACTGGAATTTTTCATTTATTATCCCTCCTCTTTTTTTTGGGGGGGGGGGACGACCAGTATTCAAGTCAGATCTGAAGGGATGAGTAGGGGACTGATGATGATTTTACTGATTAAAAAAAAATTGCTTGCAGAAATTGATTTTTCCCACATTCATTTGTCGATCTGTGCATGGATGAAGGAACGCCTAGTTATCCATCAAGCTCACAGGGCATCACAAAGAGGCACACAAAGGAGGAACTCAAATGATGAACAAAGGGTTCATAAGGGGAGAGGCGATTTTGAGGTGCTGCAGTCCTGAGCCATTTCAGGCTTTATAGGTCAAAACCAGCACTTTGAACTGGGCCTGGAAACTAATTGACAGCCAGTGCAATTGGACCAGGGTTGGCATTATTTGCTCAAACCATCGGTGAGCAACCTGGTCACTGAACGCTGCACCAGCTGAAGTTCCCAAACCGTCTTCAGAGTCAGCCCTATGTATAATACATTGCACTAATCTAACCTAGAGGTTACCGGAGCATAGACAACAGATGTTAGGCTATTCCTGTCCAGGTAGGGACACAGCTGGGCCGCCAGACAAAGCTAATGGAAGACACTCTGTGCCACCGAGGCCTCCTAAACCTCAAGCGACAGCAATGGATACAGAAGTACCCCTGAGCTGTGTACCTGAGGAGTGTAAGGTAAAAAGGTAAAAGACCCCTGGGTGGTTAAGTCCAGACAAAGGGGGGCTGCGGCGCTCATCTCACTTTCAGGCCGAGGGAGCTGGTGTTTGTCCACAGACAGCTTTCTGGGTCATGTGGTCAGCAGGGCTAAACTGCTTCTGGTTCAATGGAACATTGTGATGGAAATCAGAGCACACGGAAACGCTGTTTACCTTCCTGCCGCAGTGGTGCATATTTATCTACTTGCACTGGCTTGCTTTTGAACTGCTAGGTTGGCAGAAGCTGGGACTGAGCAACGGGAGCTCATCCTGTCATGGGGATTCGAACCGCCAACCTTCTGATCGACAAAGCCCAAGAGGCTCAGTGGTTTAGAACACAGTGCCACCTGTAACTGCATCAAGAACAGGCGACGTCCCAGGCATCTGATCTAGGGAACCACCCACTAACAGTGCCTCAGTCTTATCTGGATTGACCTTCACTTTATTGGCTCTCATCCAGTCTGTTATCAAGGCAAGACAACAATCCAACACTTCCACTGCCACACCTGCAGAGGTAAGGGAGAAGTAGAGCTGTGTATTATCAGCATATTGCTAGCAATGTACTCAAGAAAACTGGATAACTTCATAGGGTTGCTATATTTCCAGAGCTAAAAATCTGGACAAAGTATTGGGAAAATCTGGACAAAGTATTAGGAAATACCAAGCAGGGGCACACTACACTGCCTGCTCGCCTGCCCGCACAGGGGGTAGTCCAGCCAGCCGATGTGGCAGTTGGCGGGAGTGAAGCAAGGGCCCCACACCACAGTGGCGTAGCGTGGGGGGTGCAGGGGGGGCCGGCCGCACCGGGCGCAACATCCATGGGGGCACAAATCCACGGGTTAGGGGGCGCAAATCCACGGGTTAGGGGGCGCAAATTACCTGCCTTGCCCCGGGTGCTGACAACCCACGCTACGCCACTGCCACACCAGCACCCTGAGCGCAGCACATCCCAGTGCCACCCACCCCCAACTCGGACAACTGCTCAGAAGGATAACATGGCTGATGGTATTGAAAGCTGCTGAGAGGCCGGGGAGAGGAAGGCCAGTACAGTGGTACCTCAGGTTACAGATGCTTCAGGTTACAGACTCCACTAACCCAGAAATAGTACTTCGGGTTAAGAACTTTGCCTCAGGATGAGAACAGAAATTGTGTGGCGGCAGCGGGAGGCCCCATTAGCTAAAGTGGTACCTCAGGTTAAGAACAGTTTCAGGTTAAGAATGGACCTCCAGAATGAATTAAGTTCTTAACCCGAGGTACCACTGTATACAAATTTAATAAACAATACAGTGGTGCCTCGCAAGACGAAAAGAATCCATTCCGTGAGTCTCTTCGTCTAGCGGTTTTTTCGTCTTGCGAAGCAAGCCCATTAGCGGATTAGCGGATTAGCGCTATTAGCGGTTTAGCGGCTATTAGCGGCTATTAAAGGCTTAAGGGATTAGCGGATTAGCTGCTAAAAGGCTATTAGCAGCTTAGTGCCTTAGAAAAAGGGGGTGGGGAGCGAAAAAAACCCCCCAGGAATCGCAAGACATTTTCGTCTTGCGAAGCAAGCCCATAGAGAAATTCGTCCTGCGAAGCACCTCTGAAAACGGAAAACCCTTTCGTCTTGCGGGTTTTCCGTCTTGCGAGGCATTCTTCTTGCGGGGCACCACTGTATCTCTCTCTCTCTCTGTCTGAGTTGAGATTTAATCTATAAACTCCAACGGGCATTGGCTCCCAAGGAGTCGGCCCATATTTCACCAGCAGGAAATATGAGAGCCACCAAGAAGACCAAATGTCAGACGCCTTGTTAGTTAGATGAAATAAAGAGCAGAGTCACCAGCGTCATTCTTCCTGGGATTTGGAAACGGCTCCATGCACAATTTATTTCCAAATTTACAGGCCACCTTTCAACCCTCCCAAGGCAGCTCACAACAGATTAAAAACATGAAATTCATCCACGGCATAATTGCAAGCCATGAATCCTATAAAACGCTCAAGCATCTTAAAATGTTGTAAGAGCAGGAGGAAACAGAAGAAAAGCAGGGTAAATGTAAAAAACGAGCAGAGGAGCATAAAGGGTTTCAAAACCAGTGGCGTAGCGTGGGGGGTGCAGGGGGGCCGGCCGCACCGGCCGCAACATCTGGGGGTTAGGGTTAGGGGGCGCAAATCCACGGGTTAGGGGGTGCAAATTACTTGCCTTGCCCCGGGTGCTGACAACCCACGCTACGCCACTGTTTAAAACCACTGCAGCTAAGTACGAAACATGGAAAATACCAAGTGGAAAGAGTTTGGAACCAAACACCTCCAGGGCTTTCCTTTATCCTGAGTCCCCCTATGACAGACTCCCGGTGGAGGCAAATGGAGCACCGCTCCTTCAATGCCAGTCTGTCTTCAACCAGCCACACCAGTCTGCTTTCTTACAACCAGTCCTGGACAGTCTGGGCTCCCAAATTCCAGTGGCGCCCTGTGAGATGCTAAAAAAGGAAGTTCGGGAAATGACACTCTTTCCAACTTCCTCTTAAAAACTCTATGTGCTTTTCACGGCTTAGCTTAGTTCAGCTGTAGATCTCACTTTTACCCAGAAACCATGGGGGGAAGGCGAGATGAGTGTGGGCACACGGTTTTTGTCTCTCGGGACAGAGGCTGATCTATGGGGTGGGGGAGAGAAAGATGTGGGTAGCAGCGTGGTGGCCAAAGACCAAATGCATCCCCTTCAACACTTCTCAGATGAAAATAGGGACATCCTAAGGGAAAGTGAGGAACGCGGGTGGCGCTGTGGGTTAAACCACTGTGCTACTTGGGCTTGCTGATCGAAAGGTCGTCGGTTCGAATCCCCACGACGGGGTGAGCTCCCATTGTTTGGTCCCAGCTCCTGTCAACCTAACAGCTCGAAAGCACGCCGGTGCAAGTAGATAAATAGGTACTGCTCCAGCGGGAAGGTAAATGGTGTTTCCATGCGCTGCTCTGGTTTCACCAGAAGCAGCTTAGTCATGCTGTCCACATGACCCAGAAGCTGTACGCCGGCTCCCTCGGCCAATAAAGCGAGATGAGCGCCGCAACCCCAGAGTCGGCCACGACTGGACCTAATGGTCAGGGGTCCCTTTACCTTTACTTTAAGGGAAAGTGAGGGATGCAGGTGGTGCTGTGGGTTAAACCACTGTGCTGCTTGGGCTTGCCAATTGAAAGGTCGTCGGTTTGAATCCCTGTGACGGGGTGAGCTCCCGTTGTTCGGTCCCAGCACCTGTCAACCTAACAGTTCGAAAGCACGCCTGTGCAAGTAGATAAATAGGTACTGCTCCAGCGGGAAGGTAAATGGTGTTTCCATGCGCTGCTCTGGTTTCACCAGAAGTGGCTTAGTCATGCTGGCCACATGACCCGGAAAAACTGCCTGCGGAAGCAGACAAACGCCGGCTCCCTCGGCCTGTAAAGAGAGATGAGCGTCGCAACCCCAGAGTCATTCACAACTGGACTCAATTGTCAGGGGTCCCTTTACCTTTTAAGGGAAAGCGGAACATTCCAGGATCAACTCAGAGACCAGAATGGGTTCTGTAAAACTGGGACTGTCCAGGATTTGCACTTGGAGGGTCTGCAAATTTGTGAACGGAACTAAAAAAGTAGATGACCCCCCCAGGGCTTAAGCATTTATAGCTTTTTTATTTTACAAATGAAAGAAATGAATCAGACAGGACATAGTAAGAGGTTTGCATAATTATGACGAGTGAGAGAAAGTGCAGAGGACTCAAGGTCACCCAATGTCATTTGGCTGGAAGCAAACTCAGGACAGCCATAAGGAAGTAATTCTTCACCCAACACATAATTAACTTTTGGAATTTACTGCCACTGGCCATCCTGAGTAGGCAAGCCGGCATTTGTTTATTTTTAAAGTTCAACGTTCTTTTTATGTTCATACAACCTTTGTAATATTTAAAAGATACTGCTGCATAGCCTTACAATATGCCCAAGTTTCACCCTTGCTCCACTTCCTAGAGGCCACATATGTGGATTCCAAACTTCTGACTTTTCGGAAACATTTCCACATGGTCTTAGCTGGGGAAGAAGCCCAGTTAAGTGTTGCAAAGGATTCTGGGAGGTGTTCTATAGCAGCCCTTTCCAACCTATGAGTTGCAACCTACAAGTGTGTTGTAAGGCCTGAGCAAAGTGGTTTGCAGGGCTTTGTAAGTAAACCCCAAATAACTATTGCTTTTAATCCTTAGCTGGTATCATGAGTACCTCTTCCAACTTTTAATTTTGTTGGCGTACTATAATGCTTTGCTGACACTTGCAATCCAATGTCAAAAAGGCTTAAGCCTTACCTAGAGCACTTGGAAAACTGCTCTCTGGTGGCTGGCAACACATCCCATGACAGATCGAGCGCTCAAGGAAGCTCCTTAACATAAGAGCTGTAATAGTCACTCAAAGCAACACCCAGTATGAGCACCTTGGGCAAACCTCCACTGGATCAGCTGCCAGGCTGTTAACAGTTAAAGTCAGGGGTGATTTTAAGCTTGCTTAATCAAAATAAGAAACAATATCTTCACCCTGAGTATTAACAATGAACTGGGAGCCCAGTGCATAATCGCCATTATCATTGTTATCATCTCATACAGCCCTAATTTTGACACTGGAAGATGGCAGATGGGTGAAAATTTGGGTGCGCATCCATGTTAAACACCTGCCCTGACATCAGACACATAGGACAACCCACCTGCATACTGAATACAACTACTGTTCTCAAATTGGATCGAAGCTGGCCTGGGGTAAAACACATGAAACAACAGTATTTAACAATAAACTATGGGCTGCCCCTTGATCGTCCGTAGCATCATGTGAACATGCATTAAAAAACCAGCAGTGGGAGACAATTACATGAGATGTATAAGGAAGATAACAAGAAAGGGATCAGTTATACAATTTCCAGATTTCAAAAGGAAGTTATAGAAGAAGAAGTGAAGCTGCTGAAGAAAGCATATAGTATCAGTCATGATCAAATGGGCACAAGATATAGGACATAATATACAATTTGAGGACTGGGAAAAATTGTGGAAAGTAGATCTGAAATTTACAGATTGTTCTCTTGCGTGTTGAGTCCCAAAGCCACCCACCAAAAAAGTCACACATCACACGTCAATTTTTGTTTAGGTTTTTGGCATGATTTTGGCCAGAACTTTATTCAAAATACAAAAAATGTGAGTGGTTGCTTAGGCATTGGTTATGACTATCTGTCCTTGCCCAGGGACAGAACTGACTTCCGTACTCCAACGGAAGCCAGCGTGGGAAACAAGTATTGGGTGAGGAAATGAAGCTGGGCCACAGTCCCTCACTCCTCACCCTCATGTTCCTGTGGGGCTTGCACGGCCCAACATCCGCTGCCAGGGACAGGACGAAAAGAATGGCAAGCCCCTGGATTCCTTTAACGGAATTCCCATTCCGCACCACCATTGGAGGGGTAGGCACTTACCCCTCCACCACCAATTTAACCAATGCCTAACCGCCAACCTTACAAGTTGTGACGATTTGCTACGCGGTAGGCGAAAACCAAATGGCACCAGCCAATCAGCCAGATGGCAAAATTCCTACCGAGCCCCTGCTCCAAGGCAGACGACCCCATGACAGGCAATAGCAAGGTCAAGTGATCAGAAACCCCCCCCCCCCATTAAAGGGAGGGTGGGCGGGTGATCCGGTGCAAAACAGCCAAGGGGACGCCCAGTGTTGGGCGACCTGTATTTAAAAACTCTGGTTCCTCCTTCAAAATTGGCAACAAGCAAAAATCCCCAGCAACACCATTAACCACTTAAAGGGAGGGTGGGCGGGTGATCCGGTGCAAAACAGCCAAGGGGACGCCCAGTGTTGGGCGACCTGTATTTAAAAACTCTGGTTCCTCCTTCAAAATTGGCAACAAGCAAAAATCCCCAGCAACACCATTAACCACTTAATGGCTTGGGTTTATCCAAAATCTGCCCAGCAAAAAACAGGGTGGCTTGTTTTCCCCAACCGCAACACGTGCTCTCTGTTAGGGAGAACACGCTTTTTGAAAGAAAACTATACGAAAATTATGTACAGATGGTATATCACACCAGTAATAGCAAAAATGTACAAAACTGGGTCAAACATATGTTGGAAATGTAGAGAAAAAGAAGGGACTTTTTATCATATGTGGTGGAAATGTAGAGAAGTTAAAAAAAAATTGGGAAATGATATATAATGAATTGGGGAAAAAATGTTTAAAATGACATTTGTAAAAAAAAACCAGATGCATTTTTGTTAGGGATTGTAGGACAAGACCTGCCAAGAAAAACAAAGAACTTATTTATGTGTGCTACAACAGCGGCAAGAGTCTTGCTAGTATAAGGATGGAAGAATGATGAAATCCCAACAAAAGAACAGTGGCAAGAAAAACTGATGAGATATGCGGAATTGGCTAAATTCACATACAAACTGCGTGATAAGGACAACTGTGACTTTAAGGAAGAATGGGAACTTTTTACAAATTACCTAAAAAGACAACAAAATGAACTGGACTCCTTGGCAGGTTTTGAATAAACATCCACAAATTTATTAGTTGAATACATGATAGATAAGGCAAGGGTATGTACAATTTTATAACATGCGGAGAACAATATGTGCAAAGAAATCAGAGAGGGGAGCTGAGGAAGTCTTTGGTGGTGGGCAGAGGGGGGGGAGGGGAAAAATAATGTAATTGATTACTTGGATTGACAATTTGTTATGTTGAAATTGTTTAATAAAAATACTCAAAATAAAAAAACCAGCAGTGGGGCCAGAGTAAACAGTAACATGTACACAGCCTCAGATTAATGGAACCATGAGGGTTTGTGTATACAGTCACAGGACATATACTGTCAAGAGTCCTGTGGAGACATTGTGGAGAGAGTGGCCAAGTGATGAGAAGGAAGCGGTGGAGAAATTGGGGAGGAATTCTACCTGGGGGAAGGTCCTGGCTGGCTGGGGTATGGTAAGGCTGAGCAGGTTGTCAGAAGAACAGTCCATCTCTACATCACCGGATGCTTCAAGCCGGACTGACTCAAGACATGTTGGCACCTGAGGCAGATCCCAAAATGGTGTTCCCTGTCGCTGTCAGGTAAGAAGGGGCGAGGGAAGATCTACATCAGGAACAAGGGGCAAAGAAAGATTGACATTGGGATCTGTTGCCTGAGGCAGTCAACTCACCCAGTGGCGTAGCGTGGGTTGTCAGCACCCGGGGCAAGGCAAGTAATTTGTGCCCCCTAACCCGGGGCAAGGCAAGTAATTTGCGCCCCCCCCCCCCCCCGCTGCACTGTCCCTCTCCCAGATAGTCCCTCGCTCTCTCTCCGCACCACACCTCACGCCTGGCACCCTCCCCTCCACAGTGGGCGGCGACCCGGCGGCTCGGATTCGCACAGCCAGCACTGCAGTGAGAGAGAGAGAGAGTGAGCCAGGTAGGGGCAGAGAGCTGCGAGTGCGAGCGCGCCCCCCCCCCAGATGTTGCGCCCGGTGCAGCCGGCCCCCCTGCACCCCCCACGCTACGCCACTGAACTCACCTCACTTCCAATGGACCATTGGCCTGATTCAGCAGGCCCTTACGTTTTCATGGCAAGTTCTGAGACTTATGGCAAGTTCTGAGGAGACACACACACACACATGCCTGCATTAGGCAAAGCCCTGAGAAGCCTATGTGCAAAACAGATCCCACTTCAGATCCCCCTGCATGATAAGGAACAGGGAATACAACTGGGAAAACACCAAAGATAAATCTTCAGTAATTATAAGGCGGTGAACAGCCCCTTGCTAGCAGAAGTAGCTACAGGTCTGGAAGTATAAGGCAGACTAATATTCAGCCAAGAACATGAAAGTTCAGAGTTGCAAAACATTTTGAGTTCTATATTGCAGAAGAAGAAAATTTCTGAGTGGCTGGGAAAACATGGTGTAGCAACAGCTTTTGTTTACCATTATTTCTTAATCAAGAGAAGATGAGCTTAGAGATGGCTGCTCCAGGAAAGAACCTATAAATCGAAGGACAATTATGTTGGCAATGTTGCAGTTATTTGCACATACGGTGTTCAAGTGTTTTGCAATGCCCTGAAGCGTAAAAGGAAAGCTGGATTACAGAATGATGGAAAGGACTTTATAGCTCCTATTATTCATAAGGGTTGTTCCCAAGAGGTAAGGAAAGGTCTGTTCACATAATACCTATTCAGACCATCCTACTAGGTTTTGAGCTCAATGCCCTTCCCACCCTGGAAAAAACTAATAAAGCACATGAAGTCCACGACCCAAGAGAGCTTTCTAAGTCTTTATGTCAAACATCGAAGCCCAAATTTTCTAATACATTATGTGAAAGAGGTTGAAGGTCTGCAATTCAATTAATCATAGAATCATAGAGTTGGAAGAGACCACAAGGGCCATTGAGTCCAACCCCCTGCCAAGCAGGAAACACCATCAGAGCACTCCTGACATATGGTTGTCAAGCCTCTGCTTAAAGACCTCCAAAGAAGGAGACTCCACCACACTCCTTGGCAGCAAATTCCACTGTTGAACAGCTCTTACTGTCAGGAAGTTCTTCCTAATGTTTAGGTGGAATCTTCTTTCTTGTAGTTTGGATCCATTGCTCCGTGTCCGCTTCTCTGGAGCTGCAGAAAACAACCTTTCTCCCTCCTCTATGTGACATCCTTTTATATATTTGAACATGGCTGTCATATCACCCCTTAACCTCCTCTTCTCCAGGCTAAACATGCCCAGCTCCCTTAGTCGTTCCTCATAAGGCATCGTTTCCAGGCCTTTGAGCATTTTGGTTGCCCTCCTCTGGACACGTTCCAGTTTGTCAGTGTCCTTCTTGAACTGTGGTGCCCAGAACTGGACACAGTACTCCAGGTGAGGTCTGACCAGAGCAGAATACAGTGGCACTATTACTTCCCTTGATCTAGATGCTATACTCCTATTGATGCAGCCCAGAATTGCATTGGTTTTTTTAGCTGCCGCGTCACACTGTTGGCTCATGTCAAGTTTGTGGTCAACCAAGACTCCTAGATCCTTTTCACATGCACTGCTGTCAAGCCAAGTGTCACCCATCTTGTATTTGTGCCTCTCAATAAATTCCCACTGAGTGTGATTAAGGTTGGATATAAAGTGTGAGTCTTTGGTAGAAACAATAAATTAAAGCATGGTTTTCTTATGAAGAATAGTTCATTCACAATATTTTTGCACAACTTGAAAGTTTGCTCTCCTTTCCATCCACAAAGTGAACATGTCCCCCCCCCCTTTTTTTTTTAATTAAAAGAAAACACATTCTGCCTTGGAACAGTCTTCTGCTACAAAATGAACCGTCAGGGAGCTATAGACTTGCACAAACAGTTTACTATTGGAAAATATTAAACTGTTTACAAAGCTCCCCAAGTCTTTAAACATATAGAAGAACATTCTGTCAGTACAAGTTGTTTGGCAGTGGAACAGACTCCTTTGGGAGGTTGTGAACTCTTCTTCAATGGAGGTTTTAAAGCAGAGGTTGGGTGGCCCTCTGTCATGGATGCTTTAGCTGAGATTCCTACATTGCAGGGCATTAGACTAGCTGGCGTTTGTGGTCCCTTCAACTCTACAATGCTATGATTTTATGATTGCATGAAAGCAGGTGTTATCCCACACTTTCTAGTGCATATCACCGTCACTTTCCTTACCTCAAAAAGCCAGATCTGTTGTGGAAACAGGTTTATTGTGCAAAAGCTCCCAATCAACTACAATTCTGCAACCTGACTTTGCTGATATGTGATTGAATACCACACAGCCTGGAAAGGCCATTACTAGAAAACTGTTTCCTCCGAGGCTGCTTTTATATTTAGTCAGAACATCGTCACATCTAGCCCTGACCACTCTGACTATTGGCTGTTTTCCAGGGTCTCAGGCAACTGTCTTTCTCAGCCTTTTAAAAAAACGTTAAACTTTCCTGGATATTTTCAGATGAGCACAACAGTTTCTCCAGGTGCTATTGAAATCTGACTAAGAATGTTTTTAAATAAAGCACTCCTTCAACACCTGTTTTGCTGAACTAGTTCATTTTCCTTTAACATATATCAGCAACTTCAGAAGATGGAAAAGAACAGGTTCACAGGTTCTTCTTCACCCCTCCGTATGCAATAACTATAAATATTTCTCATGCTAAAGCACTGGAAGGTCACTTAAGGTTCCCAAATGAGCCAGTGAAAAAATCGTTCGGCTTACCAAACAGTGCTACTTAACAGTGGGAGTGTGCTTGTTTCTTAAGCAATAGGAGTGTTCAGTTCCTAAAGGAGAACTGAGATCTGAAGCACATTTTCTCTAAGTTGCCAGAAGTTCTTTTGCAGATTAGTCTTTGTTTCAGTGACGGGGGAACGCTGCAACCACACACCTGAAATGTAGAACACTGCCTTAAATCAGGGTCAGGCCACTGGTTCATCTAGCTTTTCTAAGTTACTTGGAGGCCCTTTTTTCTGCAGCAAGCGTCTCATAAGTTCAAAGAGCTTAAATACTGTTGTCTGGCAGTGGCTCCCAGGGCTCCTGGCAGGAATTTCACAACCACACACACACACACACTCCTTCTGGTGATGCCAAGGACAGTACCTGCATTTTCTTGCGAACCACTGAGCTATAGTCCTGTGTGTGTATTATTTAATTTAAAAAGGTAAAGGGACCCCTGACCATTAGGTCCAGTTGTGGCCGACTCTGGGGTTGCGGCGCTCATCTCGCTTTACTGGCTAAGGGAGACAGCATACAGCTTCTGGGTCATGTGGCCAGCATGACTAAGCCACTTCTGACAAACCAGAGCAGCACATGGAAAAGCTGTTTACCTTCCCGCCGGAGCAGTACCTATTTATCTACTTGCACTTTGACGTGCTTTCGAACTGCTAGGTTGGCAGGAGCAGGGACCGAGCAACGGGAGCTCAGCCCGTCGCGGGGATTCGAACCACCGACCTTCTGATCGGCAAGTCCTAGGCTCTGTGGTTTAACCCACAGCACCACCCACGTCCCTTATCATTAAGAAATACTGCCTAAACATCTGCCGAATACCAGGGTACCTTGGGAAAGAGCTTGGAAGCCGTCAGCCTTGTCAAGCCTCCTGGACTTGTTAGGATGGTAAAAGTCAGACAGTCCTATCTAAACTGCCCCGAAATTCTTGGAGAATGAATCATAAAAACATGTGATTAGTGACAGTCAGAAATGTGTGCTCATCCATTTCTGCCATTCCTAACAGTAATCAAAAAGCACGCTATAATCAGAGAAACTGGCATGAGCAGGTTGAAAATAGTCGTTATCAGGCTTCCAAGAGCAACAGACATATTGCACAGAAAAGAGATTACTGACCAACGTGATTGCCTGGATTTCAACAGTTTCGCTTCAGTAGAAAGTTAGCTATGAGGGCAAGGTTGCTTTCTTAGAAGACTCACAAATTCCCGGCATGCGGAATCCTCCCTGATTGCCCAATATTACATTTTAAATGTTGTGTGCCTCTCTCCCTCTCTTTGATATAACTGTAATGCAAAGCATGCTAATGAACAGGATTTGGTTTGGTTCCCGTAATCTGACAGCATATGCATAAGGAGAATTCACAGCTTAGTCTCAGAGCATGTGCTTTGCTTGCAGAACGTCCCAAGTCAAATCCCTAGCATCCCTGGTTAATAAACTTAATCAGGGGGTGGTTGTGTAACCCAGTGGTGTAGCGTGGGGGGTGCAGGGGGGGCCGGCTGCACCGGGCGCAACATCTGGGGGAGGCGCACTCGCACTCGCAGCTCTCTGCCCCTACCTGGCTCACTCACTCTCTCTCACTGCAGTGCTGGCTGTGCGAATCCGATCCAAGCCGCCGGGTCGCCGCCCACTGTGGAGGGGAGGGTGCCAGGCGTGCGGTGCGGTGCGGAGAGAGAGCGAGGGACAGTGCAGCGGGGGGGGGGGGCGCAAATTACTTGCCTTGCCCCGGGTGCTGACAACCCACGCTACGCCACTGGTGTAACCCCTACATGCAGCTGCTAGCAGGGGGACACAACAAATGAGCTAGATTAACCTGAAAAATAGGGTCTCTTCTTTCTAGCATGTCCCTTCTCACCTGTCACCACCACCACAAAGGGACAAGAGTTGGGGTGAGTTGGTGGACATGTAAGGTAGTAAAAGAATTTTGGGAGATGACATATAATGAATTGAAAAAAGAGAGTTTAAAATAACCTTTTCTAAAAAGCCTAAAGCTTTTCTTTTAGGAATTCTAGGTGCCAAAATCGAAATTCAGCAGAAAATACTGTTTATGTATACAACCACAGCTGCTCGGATGTTCATGGCCCAGAGATGGAAAGACGACAAAATCCCTACCAAAGAAGAATGGCAGATTAAGTTGATGGATTATGCCGAAATGGCAAAAATGACCAGAAGAATGAGAAATCAGGAAGACCAAATTTTTAATAAGGAATGGGCAAAATACATAATTTATCTTAAAAACCATTGTAAACACCTAAAATCATTGTAGTTTAATGTTGAATTTTGGATATAATGGAGATGTAGAAGATTTGGATTATTATAGAACATGCAGGAGGAGATGTTTAACAAAAGGACCCACAAAGGGGAGGAGGGAAGTTCGGGAGATTGTTTGGAATCTTGTTTTCTATGTTGGTTGTTAGATAAATGATTGTAAATTTTTAAACTGAAAAGCTAAATATATTTTTAAAAAGAGTTGGTGTGAGTCAGAAATAGTCTGCGTCAGCAGAGAAAATGATGTACTCAAGACTTGCTTTCTCTCACTGTCTGTTGACTGGGGAACCGGCTCTCCAGCACAGGTGAAGAATTAGTTAAGGGCAATATATGAAAGACTCTTCCACCTGAGGACGCCCTCTGTCTGGGTCTTCTCAAAGGGGCCAAAAGTTCAGCAGTTGAATATTCACCACTTGTAAATTTCATTCACTAGTCAAACACACTGTCTTCTAATCATCCTAATGTCAGTGCTCCTGAATGTGAAATCCTGCCTCGCCATCCATATTCCACAGCTCACCTGTACAGAATATGACTCCAACCTTTCTCTTACTACTAGCAATCTCTTACCTTAAGTAGAAATGCAATAGAAAGTTGGTTTAGATCTTTCATTCATATCATTCCTTTTGGACCGTATATCTCATTATTTAGTCACAGTTCAGACTTTTAAGTTCCATTTAGCCACAGTTCCATTTATTTCAGTGGGATGATTAAACACATGTTAATTCAGAAGTCCGCTATGTTCAGTGAGTTTTACTTGCTGGTAAGTGAGTTAGGATTGCAGCCTTTCAGGACAATCCTACACGTTTTTGATTAGAAATAAGGCCCACTGAATTCAACAGGAGTCCAAGGCGAGTGTGTCCAGGATTGAGGCCTTATTTTCTTGTGTGCTGAAATCACTGGGACTTGGAAGAGTTTGACTGTGGATGAATCACACCCTTTGAATATTTTCATATCGTCGTTTGTTAATGAGTGTCACTGCACTGCGGCACAAAAGCAATAAAAAATAAGAAACCCAGTTGGATGGGTGGGGTATAAATAATAAAATTCTTATTCTTATGTTTCCACAATACATGGGAAGTATTTTTGCTTGAAGTTTACAGCCCCGTTTTATTTACTACTGAAACAATTACCATTCCAGTTATGAATGAGTGATTGAATGAGTGACTCACCACACACACAGGAAAAAAATCATACGATAAGCTCTACAATTTCCCCCAACGTTTGAGGTTACTCCAAGTCACCGAACTTCAGCTGCAAGCGACACCTCAAACTCTCACTCCCAATAGAAAGCTGGCAAAGTTAACTGAGCAGCATCAGGAGAGCTGGGCAGCCAATCAGAGCAGCCCTTTGACTGACTCACGCCATGCAGTCTTTAAGTATGTGGCTTGGCAAGATAAACTGGGTTTCAAGGTATGATTAAGCTACATGAAAGGACCATATTAAAACTGTGTCTACAGTTTGCCCCCCTTCTTTTGTTCATATGCATGCAAAACTGCAGGGTCAGGAGAGGTGGAGCGGAGAGAAAGAAGGAGGAGAGGGGGAATAAGGTAACTTTCTGGCTCACGCTGGAAATTACGCAAGGACCGGCGCAGTGTGATTCTGTGTTCAGCTGGCCCAATTTCCAACAACAAGCCCAGCCCAGATTTCTAACTCAGAGCTAGGATGGTCTGAAGTTGCATACAGTGGTACCTCTGGTTGCGAACGGGAGCCCCGTTCGCAATCTGAAAGGAACGCAACCCACGTCTGCGCACGTGCCGGTCGTGATTCGCCGCTTCTGCGCATGCGCGTGGCGTCATTTTGCGCGTCTGCACATGCGTGAGCGGCAAAACCCAGAAGTAACCCTTTCCGGTACTTCCGGGTCGCCGCAGGACGCAACCTGAAAAGATGTCACCCGCAGGGTTCGCAACTCAAGGTATGACTGTACACACATTTATAGCGCGCACACACACATGAATCCCAGGAACTATAGTTTGCTAAGGGTTCTGTGAATTGCAGTCCTGTGAGGGGTAAACTAATGTTTCCAGGACTTATGGGGCTAGTGGTAGATGGGAATATTATTTAAGTGTAGACACTGCCTGAAATAATCTCTCAAGTGTTCTTTGTGCTGATTCTGGCAGTGAAACTTTTTTTTCTTTTGTACTGTTGCTTTTCCGCAATGCATGCCCATAGGGTGGTCAGAGATGCATTGCTCCCCCCAAATAGGACATGCCTAGCCAAAAAAGAGGAGAAAAGAAGACATTGATTTGCATAAGACTTTCATATCATAGAATCATAGAATCATAGAGTTGGAAGAGACCACAAGGGCCATCGAGTCCAATCCCCTGCCAAGCAGGAAACACCATCAGAGCACTCCTGACATATGGTTGTCAAGCCTCTGCTTAAAGACCTCCAAAGAAGGAGACTCCACCACACTCCTTGGCAGCAAATTCCACTGTCAAACAGCTCTTACTGTCAGGAAGTTCTTCCTAATGTTTAAGTGGAATCTTCTTTCTTGTAGTTTGGATCCATTGCTCCGTGTCTGCTTCTCTGGAGCAGCAGAAAACAGCCTTTCTCCCTCCTCTATGTGACATCCTTTTATATATTTGAACATGGCTATCATATTACCCCTTAACCTCCTCTTCTCCAGGCTAAACATGCCCAGCTCCCTTAGCTGTTCCTCATAAGGCATCGTTTCCAGGCCTTTGACCATTTTGGTTGCCCTCCTCTGGACACGTTCCAGTTTGTCAGTGTCCTTCTTGAACTGTGGTGCCCAAAAAATATGTTAACAGGGCCGTAGCTAGGGGGTGGTGAGGTGGGCCCCGGCCAGGGGCACAGGCGATGGCAGGCTGCAAAATCGGCTAAAAATATGTCCATAAATATAAATATTGATTATTGCCTCATAAGAAATGGTTTTAGATAGAGGGTGAATTAATGGTGGGGGCTGGGGCTGGAGAAGAGGTGGAAAGAAGAACTACTGTATTTTTCCGTGAATAAGACGCCCCCTATTTTTGGGGACTCCAAATTAAGAAAACACCCCTCAGCACTACCCATGTATAAGACGAGCCCCAATTTTAAACCTAATTTTTTGGTAAAAAAACCCTAGTCTTATACATTGAAAAATATGGTAATTTGTCTGTGATTAGGGGGTGCAATCTGGATGGTTCTGCCAGGGGTGCAAGATCACCTAGCTAAGGCTCTGTATGTTAAGTTACATGTACAGATGTAAAATAAGGAGCGCTCTTCACATCGATATTTCTGCCAAGGGCAGAACCCTTATCGTTCAGTCTGATTTGCCCTTTGCAGTGTGCAGCATCACTAAGAAAGGAATTGAAAATAAAAGCAAAATGTTTTCATACATATCTATGGTTGTGACTGCATTTGAAATACTGTGTGCCGCCACCTCACCTTAAAAAAGCATATATTTGTAGAGTTGGAAAAGGTTCAGAAAACAGCCTGAGGAAAAATAACGGACAGACCGAAGATTAACTTTGTTTATGGAAGTATTCAACAGAGGCTGTTCTTGAATAATATGAGTTTGGAAGAGCACAAAACCCACACAGAGACGCCAAATTTTCAACCTGTTTGTGAAAATCATCAGAGATCGCAAAGAAAGGAATATATGATAACAACAAGAAGAGAAAGAAAGTAAGTAATAAAGGTCTATCCGAATCGAACTGGATGGAACTGTCTAATAAAAGCAGCAAATAAGTGATGTCTGGAGTCATCCGGAATTTTGGACTCGTGCGGAGCTTGATGTATGGGTACAATCCCAAAAATTAAAAATTTGGCTGTATAATTTGGAACTAATGTGATTGGCCTGTGGTGTGATTGGCCTGTTAATAAAAATTATTTCAAAAAAAGAAAAAGAAAACAGCAAGCAAAATGATCAAGGACACGGAATGACTCCTCCATGCAGAAAGGCTGCAGCATTTGGGACTTCTTAGTACAGTACAGAGAAAAGTTGAGTAAGAGGGGATATGATACTTAGGAGACAATGGAGAAGTGTTTCTCTGGGGACGAAGGTTGCAGCACCTGCTGTGGCTGTAGAGACCGATACAGGAGAGACATGTTTTGTTGCAGCTGGGGCAGATGAAGGGGTCCAGTGGTGTTGCTGCAGATGCAGCACAGAATTTCTTCTCTCTGCACTCCTCCCAGCGGTCATTCCTCCTCTAGTCATTGCTGTGGATAATAATAATAATAATAATTAATAATAATAATAATAATAATAATTTATTTATATCCCTGAGTGCTCACTGGAAGGACAGATCGTGAAGCTGAGGCTCCAATACTTTGGCCACCTCATGAGAAGAGAAGACTCCCTGGAAAGACCCTGATGTTGGGAAAGATGGAGGGCACAAGGAGAAGGGGACGACAGAGGACGAGATGGTCAGACAGTGTTCTCGAAGCTACAAACATGAATCTGACCAAACTGCGGGAGGCAGTGGAAGACAGGAGTGCCTGGCGTGCTCTGGTCCATGGGGTCACGAAGAGTCGGACACGACTGAACGACTAAACAACAACAACAACATTTATATCCCACCCTCCCCAGCCGAAGCCAGGCTCAGAGCAGCTAACAACAGTAAAATGATACAACATTCTAAAATCAGTTCATTATAAAATCAGTTCAAATCAGATTAATGGCAACCATTGGGCTAGAGTTCTGTAAGGATTGCCAGAGGAGGGAGTCAGGCTATGCCCTGGCCAAAGGCCTGGTGGAACAGCTCTGTCTTGCAGGCCCTGTGGAAAGATGTCAAGTCCTGCAGGGCCTTAGTCTCTTGTGACAGAGCATTCCACCAGATTGGAGCCACAGCCGAAAAAGCCCTGGCTCTGCTTGAGGCCAGCCTAACCTCCCTGTGGCCTGGGACCTCCAAGATGTTTTTGTTTGAAGACTGTAAGGTCCTCTGTGGGACATTCCAGGAGAGGTGGTCCCATAGGTCCGTGGGTCCTAGGTCCACGGATGCAAGATCTGACTGTCTCTAGGCACTGCAGTCATCTACAAGGGATTCCCATGGTGAAAGCAGATACAGAATTTCACACCCCCCCATAGCACTAGAACTTGTGTGTTCCAGTCAAAGTATTTAAATGCTGGGGGGGAACTGAGCACAAGGAAGAAGGCAGCAGTTACAGAACATCCAGAAAAATGATTTATTATCCATTTTTTAGTCCCACTGACATATTAAGCCATTGTCCTTGGTTTCGGGATGTTTTCTGCCTTTGGGTTTGTTTTACTGAATGCTTGTGGGAAGAGTATGTTTTACATTACTTGGTACAAAATAAAAGCAAGGTTTTCTGAGAAGCCCTTTTTTCTAGGTCCTGTACATGCTTCTTCCTGTGGTTTCTGGTAAATGTAACAATTGCAGCTGCAACAGTTGACATCCTGATTCATAAGATAAAATGAAAGATAAAATAGATCTTCCAAGTTTTCTTGCCAGCTAGCGCTCATGCTGTTTCTTATACGGCTGAGTGCTCCAACTTTCAGCGTGTTCCATTTTATTTTTACTTTTTTTGCTGAAAAAGGTGTAATCAGAAAGCCCCTCGCTTTCCCACATATATATGGGATCAGAATGTGAAACTGAACAGAAATTCTAGTTCATATATTGAGTGATCAGTGCCATCTCTAATATTTGAGTGTCTCTTGGGCAAGTTGACTTGAGCATGCCTCAACACATTGTCAGACTTCCTTTCATCATCAAATATCACCATGGCCTGAGTCCAACCCACACAGCTGCAGAGAGGGAGAGTACACACAGAGTTGTGGGTGCCAGGGTTTGTAGGTGCCAGCAGTGGCGTAGCGTGGGTTGTCAGCACCCGGGGCAAGGCAAGTAATTTGCGCCCCCTAACCCATGGATTTGCGCACCCTAACCCTAACCCCCAGATGTTGCGCCCGGTGCGGCCTTCCCCCCTGCACCCCCCACGCTACGCCGCTGGGTGCCAGATGTCTCTAAATTCCAGGATCCAGTAAATGTTAGAATTTATGCCACGCTTGCAGCATTTAATTGCTTGCCAGATACCAGATTTAGCAAAATGTTAAAATACAGGTCAAACTGAGCTTCCCGTGTTCAGGAATCATAGAAATATAGAATGGTAAATGGTAGAGTTGGAAGGGGTCCGAGGGAAATCACCAGGGAGATCAACCATTAACTAAAGAACAAAGGGAAGGTAATGGCCCATTAAGAAAGCAATTAAGAAGGCCCAGATGACTCTGTGTTAGTTAGCAGACAAACGCCAGGTTTGGAAGGAGAGTAGTTGTTTAGGATTGCAGTTGGCTGGGATGTGAGTTCAGAGAAAGTGGCAGTCTGTGAAACGCAGGAAGCTGGAGCAGAGGATCAGAGAGCCATGGCAGATTTCTTTTTGAATCCAAGGCTGCTGTGGCAATGGGAAAAACAGGACTCTCTTGGAGTGTTAATGCTGTGAGCCTCTCCAATGCATGCTCAGGTTGTAAGGTAAAGGTAAAGGGACCCCTGACCATTAGGTCCAGTCGTGGCCGACTCTGGGGTTGCGGCGCTCATCTCGCTTTATTGGCCGAGGGAGCTGGCGTACAGCTTCCGGGTCATGTGGACAGCATGACTAAGCCGCATCTGGCGAACCAGAGCAGCGCACGGAAACGCCACTCACCTTCCTGCCGGAGCGGTACCTATTTATCTACTTGCACTTTGACGTGCTTTCAAACTGCTAGGTTGGCAGGAGCAGGGAGCGAGCAACGGGAGCTCACCCCGTCGCGGGGATTCGAACCACTTACCTTCTGATCGGCAAGCCCTAGGCTCTGTGGTTTAACCCACAGCACCACCTGTGTCCCTCAGGTTGTATATGTGTATTAATAAACCATATATCATAAAGACACCATAGTCTCTGCTGTGCCTCATTTCCAAAAGAAAACACAAACCCTGGCTGATCAGCCATATTGCCTGCACTGTCCCTGCCTTTAGCTCTGTCTTAGTACATCGGGCTGCATTTTGAGGTCAACAAAAATAAGTAGCTGCCCAAGAAAGAGTTAGATCACTAAACCACCTAGCTCAGTATTACCTGATACTGGTTGGCAGTGGCTCTCCAGGTTTTCAGGTAGGTATTCCCAGCACTACCTGGCGATGCAGGAGATTGAACCTGGAACTTTCTGCATGCAGAGCAGATGCTCTACCTGCGAGTAAGAGAAAGGTCACAATTTATCCTTCTTTCTAATGTGTAGCTGCCAACTAGTTGACTAAAAGTGGAATTCTTTCTGCCCCATTTTAACTAACGTATTTTTCGCTCTATAAAACGTACCAGACCACAAGACGCACCTAGTTTTTGGAGGAGGAAAACAAGAAAAAAAAAAATTCTGAATCTCAGAAGCCAGAACAGCAAGAGGGATCGCTGCGCGGTGAAAGCAGAAATCCCTCTTGCTGTTCTGGCTTCTGGGATAGCTGCGCAGCCTGCATTCGCTCCATAAGACGCACACACATTCCTCCTTACTTTTTAGGAGGGAAAAAGTGAGTCTTATAGAGCAAAAAATACGGTAAATAAATTTACCTGGTTGAGTAGAATTCTGGGTCATTTTTACTTAGTCACATAGATGCTTCTTAGAACATCTCTAGTCTTTGACCGAAACTTTGAGAAATGCCAAGATAATCACATCCTTTCAAGAATGCCAATGCTGTTCTTCATAGTTGGTTTCACAGCATGCAACAACAGGCCTTTTTAAGCCCCAACCTTGGTCAAGTATCTTATAAGATGTCTGACGTCTCCCATTTTAAGCATAATTTGGGAAAATTTTACATACAATCACCTCATTGAGGAAGTCCACAATTGCTCACTAAATTCCCATAACATGTTTTTTGGTTTATATCAGACAAAAGGATGTGGCTGATTCATTGTGTGCAGCAAAGGTTTAAATTGTGGTTTGCGCTGGGGAGAAAGAAGGCAACAGGAACCAGGCCAAGGAATGTGAAACTTAGATTTATAGCTATGCAATAATATTTATTTGCATTGCTTCAGAATCCTGTGAGGGTTCAGAAAGAGGGTTTAGATTGTTGTTTTAAAATTACCAATGTCCACAGAGTCAAAGCACCTTCCCTACAAGGAAAGATAAAAGGCATTTTGGACTTCTTAGTTTAGAGGAAAGATAACTAAGAGAAGACGTGATATATGGTTATTTGGTTATATGTGGTTTTTAGAAAGCAGTGCTTCACCCATACTAGAACTTAGTGAAATTAAGAACATATTAGCATAAGAGGAGCCTGCTAGAATAGGCCCGTCTAGTCCAGCATCTTGTTCTCACAGTTGCCAGCCAGTTGACTGTGGGAAACCAGTAATAATAATAATAATAATAATAATAATAATAATAATAATAATAATAATAATAATAATTTATTATTTATTATTTGTACCCCACCCATCTAACTGGGTTTCCCCAGCCACTCTGGGCGGCTTCCAACAAAGATTAAAAATACATTAAAATGTCACACATTAAAAACTTCCCTGAACAGGGCTGCCTTCAGATATCTTCTAAATGTCAGGTAGTTGTTTATCTCTTTGACATCTGATGGGAGGACATTCCACAGGGCGGGTGCCACTACCGAGAAGGCCCTCTGCCTGGTTCCCTGTAGCTTTGCTTCTCGCAGCAAGGGAACCGCCAGAAGGCCCTCAGCACTGGACCTCAGTGTCTGGGCAGAACGATGGGGGTGGAGACGCTCCTTCAGGTATACAGGGCTGAGGCCGTTTAGGGCTTTAAAGGTCAGCAACAACACTTTGAATTGTGCTCGGAAACGTACTGGGAGCCAATGTAGGTCTTTCAAGACTGGTGCTATGTGTTCTCGGCAGCCGCCCCCAGTCACCAGTCTAGCTGCCGCATTCTGGATTAGTTGTAGCTTCCGGGTCACCTTCAAAGGTAGCCCCACGTAGAGCGCATTGCAGTAGTCCAAGCAGGATTTGAGCATAAGATGGACTCTCTCCTAACCTGTGATTTCCAGCGGCTGGCATTCAGATGCGTTGCTGCCTCCAACTGTGGCTAGTAGCCTTTGATTGAGCTCTCCTCCTCCATAAATTCATCTAATCATCTTTCAAAGCCATGTGAATTACATTCTCTCCAAAGGCTTTAATGCTTAGGTTACTGAGGTACACATGCAAGTTGCTGGCTTAAGACACTTCAAGCAATGCACATGGTTAATCCTCAATGCCAACAACCTTGCCAACAAAGGTCCATATAGTTAAAGCTATGGTTTTCCCAGTAGTGATGTATCGAAGTGAGAGCTGGACCATAAAGAAAGCTGATCGCCGAAGAATTGATGCTTTTGAATTATGGTGCTGGAGGAAACTCTTGAGAGTCCCATGGACTGCAAGAAGATCAAACCTCTCCATTCTGAAGGAAATCAGCCCTGAGTGCTCACTGGAAGGACAGATCCTGAAGCTGAGACTCCAATACTTTGGCCTCCTCATGAGAAGAGAAGACTCCCTGGAAAAGACCCTGATGTTGGGAAAGATTGAGGGCACAAGGATAAGGGGATGACAGAGGACGAGATGGTTGGATAGTGTTCTCGAACCTACCAGCATAAGCTTGACCAAACTGTGGGAGGCAGTGGAAGACAGGAGTGCCTGGCGTGCTCTGGTCCATGGGGTCACGAAGAGTCGGAGACACGACTAAACAACTAAACAACAACAACAATCCTCAATGCGGCTCCCAGCAAAGGCAGCTGCCGCAGTTGGCAAGGCTCTGGAAGTTGATTCAACACTTTCACACTCCTTGGCGGGCTCCTTTTAAGGCTGAAGGAGCAGGTTGAGGGAGCCCCCTCCCCAGAATCCTCGCTAGCAGATTCCCCCCTTTCCCCACATCCCGCTGTAACCCTCCCTCGGGTCCTCTACAAATCCTCCATCTCCACTGTCCTGACTCAGCCAGTCCATGACGAAGAACCTTCTGCCCTCTGGTGTCCTATCTTTGGCGATCCCTCGTAGCTGAGTAAGATTGTCTTCCATAAACACAGTTTTAGCAGTGGGTCCATAAGTGACTGTGGAGGCCAATTCTGGATCCACACATCCTTTCACAGTGGGGACATTGGTTTCCGGGCGGGAGTTGATCACGGTGTGGATTTGCCAAGCATGCTTTCCTCTTAGCACGTTTCTCCCTTGCATCCTGAATTCGAGTGTCTTCAAAGCCCATGACACCTTTGGTAAAGGCTGTTCTCCAATTGGAGCGCTCGCAGGCCAGTGTTCCCCAGCTGTCGGTGTTTATACTACATTTTTTTAGATTTGCCTTGAGACAGTCTTTAAAGCTCTTTTGTTGACTACCAGCATTACGCTTTCCATTTTGAAGTTCGGAATAGACTAGTTGCTTTGGAAAATGATAGCTGGTGTTGAAGTAAGATTCAACAGTATGTCCAGTGGCTTCAGAGAAGGGGGCCAACTCCATACTTGCCTCAGGCAGCAGAATGTTTGTTCGTTTTTATGCCTGCCATATTCAGGTGCCAGGGGTGGGGTCCTGTGGGTTAAACCACAGAGCCTAGGGCTTGCCGATCAGAAGGTCAGCGGTTCGAATCCCCGCAATGGGGTGAGGTTCCATTGCTCAGTCCCTGCTCCTGCCAACCTAGCAGTTTGAAAGCATGTCAAAGTGCTCAGTAGATAAATAGGTACCGCTCCAGTGGGAAGGTAAACGGCATTTTCGTGCGCTGCTCTGGTTCACCAGAAGCAGCTTAGTCATGCTGGTCACAGGACCTGGAAGCTGTAAGCTGGCTCCCTCGGCCAATAAAGCGAGATGAGCACTGCAACCCCAGAGTCAGCCACGACTGGACCTAATGGTCAGGGGTCCCTTTACCTTTACTTTACATCATTTACATTTACATGGGTGTGTAGACGACAGGGGCAGAATTTCCCCTCCATTCCTGTCTTACCTCAGTATCTTCAGGCATTTTCCTCCACAGTCAAGCTCATATCCACTACCTCCTCCTCCCTGGTGTGCCTTTTGTTATGTTCAATATTAGACTCCTTGGTTACACCCATACCATACATTTAAGGACATTTATACCACTTTAAGAATCATGGCAAAGAATCCTGGGGGCCGTAGTTTACCCCTCGCAGAGTTACAATTCCCAGTACCCTTAACAAACTACAGTTCCCAGAATTCTTTGGGGGAAGCCATGTGCTTCAAATGTATTGTGTGGGTGTGACCTCAGACCCCACGCTATGTTTGAACATGTAAACAACAAACATGGCTGCGCGCCAGGGCCTTGTCACATCTGAGATGCCCCTTTGGCCATCAAGCGCCTCCTTCATGAGTCACTAAGAACCAGTTGAATGATACTAGCGTGATAAGAGTCTCTCCATTATTTTGGAGTAACTTTCGTTTACTTTAAAACAAAAGCAGGGTGAAATCTGATCCTTACCTCATAACAGCTTTCCCACAGAAGAGCCCATCCATGTTGCTTAAGACTATTTGATTTCCGACCGTTACAACAACTTCACCACGGTGACAGGTTACTGGGCAAAGGAAACCACAATCTGATTTTTTTTTCTGTGACAATGGAGCAGTCTGGGATGCTGCTCATTTCTGAGGTTATCTGCAGAATTAGAAAACAGAGTGGGGGAGGGGAAGGCCATAAGTCTAGTTCTGCATCTTCAACATCTGTCTAAACAGATGCCAGGACCTGCTCTTGGTCTCATGGACCCCTCTGTGGGCTTTCTTGTTGCACAGGGCTATATGGCAACCAGAGTTCATTGGGCCAGAGTGCTGCTTAACGGCAGTCCCAGGGCAGGACAAATAGACCCAGGTCACAGGTTTCGCTATGCCATGGTTTAGTGTGACCATGATGTGGGATTTCAGAGAGGAGAGTTTGGTCACATGGTTCCTCCTCTGGTCCCGCTACCGCACTGCACTGAGCTAAACCATGGTTTGATTTAGCACATCATCTGAAGGCTCATAGTTTGTCTCCCGCCAGAAAAATCGCAAGGTTGGTTTCTGGTTTTACAACTCATGGTTTGTCTGGAGGGTGGGGTGCACAACGGGACCGCCTCTCCTGGTATGTCCCACGGAGGACCTTACGGTCTTCAAACAAAAACATCTTGGAGGTCCCAGGCCACAGGGAGATTAGGCTGGCCTCAACCAGAGCCAGGGCTTTTTTGGCTGTGGCCCCGATCTGGTGGAACGCTCTGTCACAAGAGACTAGGGCCCTGCGGGACTTGACATTTTTCCGCAGGGCCTGCAAGACAGAGCTGCTCCACCAGGCCTTTGGCCAAGGCACAGTCTGACCCCCTCCTTTGGTAATCCTCATAGAACTCTAGCCCAATGGTTGCCATTAATTTGATTCTGAATTGATCTTAGAATGAATTGATTTTAGAATGTATTTCAATTAATTGATTGTGATTTTATGTAAACTGTGCTACTTTTATTAGCCGCTTTGAGCCCGGCTTCAGCTGGGGAGGGCGGGATATAAATAAAAATATTATTATTATTATTATTATTATTATTAAACCAAGCCCAGCCATGGTTTAGCTTACAGCAGCAACAGAACCAGAGGATAAACGAAGCGGCTGTGATCTCCTCTCTGGGAGCCCACATACTCATGCCTTTGCGCTAAAATCTCTGTGCGAATTAATCTGCTAATTGATGGCATCTGTGCAGAGGGTGAATTCAGTTCACTAGACAACACCAGTGTGGGTGTTGCAAGTGTGACTGGCATATACAAGTCCCTGCTGTATAGTCTTGCTCAAGTCTCTATCGCTAAACTCAGCATGCCTCGCCAGCTGTTAGTGCAGATTTAAGTGAGATAACCTTATGTGTACACTGCCCTGACCTCACTGGAGGACCTTCTACACCCAGCAACTCAAAAGAAAATCCTGTTTAGCAAACTACACAAAAACACGAGCTTTCAAGAGATTTGGAGCAACTTCCTCGTGCTCTTCACTGAATAACCTCCGGTGCTAAGAGTGAGCGAGGAGACACAGTGCAGAAGCTGGAATCTTCTTAACTCACTCAGTGGCGTAGCGTGGGTTGTCAGCACCCGGGGCAAGGCAAGTAATTTGCGACCCCTAACCTGGGGCAAGGCAAGTCATCTGCGCCCCCCCCCCCCGCTGCACTGTCCCTCCCCCAGATAGTCCCTCGCGCTCTCTCCGCACCGCACCACACACCTGGCACCCTCCCCTACACAGTGGGCGGCGACCCGGCGGCTCGTTTTGGATTCGCACAGCCAGCACTGCAGTGAGAGAGAGTGAGTGAGCCAGGTAGGGGCAGAGAGCTGCGAGTGTGAGCGTGCACCCCCCACGCTACGCCACTGAACTCACTTTTTAGTTTTCTGAATCCACCACAGTGTTGCTCTTTGTTTAATTCTTACATGATTGGCTATGTAACAGACATCCAAACATTACACGATTTGACAAAGGGCTGACTGACACAAATGGAAAGTGAAGTTCAGGGCATAGCAGGAATCAACTGAACCCTTATATCCTGGTTCGATCACTGAGATCGCCTGCAGAAGCATTGCAGGTGTCGACAAGGGCCACTTGAAAACGACAATAATATTACGGAATACTTTGACAATAGAGATTCAGCAGGCACCTTCTGTTTTAACTTTTAAACGTCTGCTGTTAAGAACACATCTTTCCCCAATGGTTCATTGATGTCTGTTTTATATTTAAAAATATGTTTATTGCTGTATGGTTTTATTTGTTTTAATTGCAAGCTGCTTTGGATTTTTTAAAATGAAATAGCAGTCTATGCATATTTCCGGAAATAAGGTAAATAAATAAATGATGGTTCAAAAGAGGTTGAGGGTTTCATGGGGTATAGGAGGGGGTGAGGGTTAAAATATATGATTGTAAAAAAAAAAAAAAAAGCACGAAAACTTTAAAAAGCTATCAATTTTTTAAAAAAAACCATGAGAATGACATATATGGATGATGAGCAAAGGAAATTACTTTATGTGTTATGTACTAAGCTTGGATCCTAGAACAATAGGCAAGTAGGATCCTAGAATGCAACAACTGATTGGCTAGCAGGAAAAGACCAATCAGGCTCTAGGAGGGAAGCACAATCAACCAATCAGACGGGACTCATTTTGTAAATAATGTATATAAAAGCCTGAGGTTTGGGGGCAATCCAATCACTATTTTACAAGCTGCAATAAAGAGCATGAAATCACTGCAGGACTCCAAGTATATTTCAGTATGGTTAGTGTGAGAAAGGCTCAGAGGTGTTTTTAATGCCATATGTGGGGTTTTGGGGGGGGGGTGTTTTGCACTATAATGCTTATCAAGTCCAGTCAGTATGGCTGAGACGGATGAGAGTTATAGTCCAAAACATCTGGGGGGGGCACGAGGTAGAAGGACGGGTGCTTTAGAAAGTCCTTTTAGACTGCCAGTGTAATTTGTACTTTCCCCGTGCTTATATGCTTTCCATTTGGTCTAAATGTTCCCAAGATGTACATTATCTGGCACACGGTCTCTAGTGTGTCCACATCTCCTATCAGTGGCAGCACATGGTCTCTCTGCCGTGCTCTGTTGGATCTCCAAAAGGGATGTTTCCATGCCATAGCTGCTTTCCCCCCTCTTTAAACATTTCCAGTCATAATTAAATTATTTGTAGTACATTCATCTGGCTACCTATATAGAATAATAGAATCGTAGAATTGGGTGAATGCAGAAATAGAAATACTCCCATCTCTCCTCCTCTCCTTTCTTTTAAGCAGAGGTTGGGTGGTCATCTGTCACAAATTCTTTAGTTGTGAGTCCTGCGTTTGCAGGGGGTTGGACTAGATGTCAGAGACCAGGCTGAGGAGTGCTGCTCTGATGAGGAATAGTGTTCCTGAAGCTCCCCAGGAGCAGTGTAGATTTGGAGCAGTGGTTTGCAGAGGGGCATAGTTCTGAAGACAAAAGTTGGGACAAACTGGGGGTTGAACAGCAAAGTGAAGAAGAACTGGAAGAGAGAGAGAGCAGATAAGGTGGCTACACAAAAAGCACAATGGTTGCAAGATCAGGTTGCAAGGAGCAGAAGTGACCAGGGGGGAAGTGGGTGGAAACATTTATATATATATATATTTATATTTTATTGAGTTTTCCAATTTAATAATCCAATAAGAACCACATTAAAACATTCCAAATTACAATAGAATTAAAAAAAATGCCAAATATATTGCCAGATTATATATCTTTGGGTGACTTCCCATGCTCTGAATTTTGCAGAGTGCTAATCATCTAATATCAAATTGCATTTCTTAATTACTCAATAAACCATTCCGATGTTGATCCTTCACTTAATTTTCATTTATGTTCGCAACCTCTGGTCTGTTCAAACTGTTGTCTTCATAATTCTGTGTGAAATATTTCCCCCTGATATTATCCACATTCCAGCAATTCCATTTTCGGTTTCTGCCAACAGGAGCCATAATACGCCAGATCCCAGACGAAAAGACACCATTAGCTCCGTGCAGCCATCCAGAATTCCCCAAGTGGGTGGAAACCTTAATTGGGAGCACCTTCATTCCGAGAATGGCTGTTTTGTTCTTTTGCTGTGGTCATTAAAGACTTTAAGCGTGTCTCTTCGCTTTGTCCTGCTTATCTACGGCCAAATAGGGGGAAGAAACCTATCCCCAAAGCCTGACACTAGATAACCTTTGGGGATACCTTCCAACTCTACATTTCTATGATCCTTTCTTACGTTTTGAAGGGACGCGGGTGGCGCTGTGGGTTAAACCACAGAGCCTAGGACTTGCCGATCAGAAGGTCGGTGGTTCAAATCCCAGTGACTGGGTTAGTTCCCGTTGCTTGGTCCCTGCTCCTGCCAACCTAGCAGTTCGAAAGCAAGCCAGTGCAAGTAGATAAATAGGTACCGCTCTGGTGGGAAGGTAAACAGCGTTTCCATGCGCTGCTCTGGTTCGCCAGAAGCGGCTTAGTCATGCTGGACACATGACCCGGAAGCTGTACCCTGGCTCCCTCGGCCAATAAAGCGAGATGAGCGCTGCAACCCCGGAGTCGGTCACAACTGGACCCAATGGTCAGGGGTCCCTTTACCTTTAGCTTTTTCTTAAGTTTTACATCTCACTGAAAAACGCCTATGGCTGCCCCAGCTGCCGCTTCTTTTGCTTTATTTTGATGCACAGGGTGTATCAAAGTTACTCATCCATCATTAGTCGAGGGTGGGGAACTTGTGGCTTCCAGATGTTGCTTGCCCCCCCCAAAACTCCTAGCAGCAACACCCAGCATAGCCGAGAGCTTCATTGAGGCAACCTTGAGATGGCTTCAGGTTCCCCACCCTGCGCTAGAGAATAGAAGACTGTGGCGAACGGAGCAAGTGGGCAGGCCTGAGAGCCTTTATATCCCCCTGTATGGCCTGACTTCCCTAACCAAGAGGCCTGTGGGCTGTTACGCAAACCCTCTGCCTGGAACCGCCTGCCGTTCCCTCCTCAGGCCACTTGCCAATGCGTTATGCATTGTGTAACCATTCCCCTTTATTTAATTCATAAGTATAATGAGGTGGAAGATGGAAAACAAGAGCTGTTCCTGCCGGTAAATATCCTGGCGTTGAAAGCAGCTGCTTCAGAGCGGGGGTCCCATAATTACCCCCCCAGGCATCTGCTGTTGTTGACTTTGAATGCAAAGAGGACGGGGGCCGTCTAGCTACAGTATATTCCCCAAAGATGCTTGCTCAGCTGCACAGGTGGAAGAGCTCGTGGGTTAGGGAAAACCAAAGCCTGCTTATTAAATCAAGATAAAAGAGGGGAACGTCTCTGCTTCCCAGTTCCCAACTCAAACATGTCTTCAAATATCATCCTTGTTGATTTGATATATTAACCAGACCAAGCAAAGTTGTTTTATGCTGTTGGAAAGGCCATTGTGGTGTAGCCGATGGGACTAGGCTTAGTTTTTATAGTCTTCTACAGTGGTGCCTCGCAAGACGAAAAGAATCTGTTCCGCGAGTCTTTTCGTCTTGTGGTTTTTTTGTCTTGCGAAGCAAGCCCATTGACGGATTAGCGCTATTGGCAGTTTAAGGGCTAAAAACGGCTTTTTAAGCCTTGGGGGATTAGCGGTTTTGCTGCTAAAATGCTTTTAGCAGCTTAGCGATTCAGAAAAAGGGGTTTTGGAGCAAAAAAAAAAACCTCGAAATTTTTCATCAATTTTCGTCTCTTCTTGCGAAGCAAGCCCATAGGGAAATTTGTCTTGCGAAGCGCCTCTGCAGACGGAAAACCCTTTCGTCTTGCGGGTTTTCCGTCTTGCGAGGCATTCGTCTTGCGGGGCACCACTGTATTTTCTTTTGGTCCCTGAGATTTGCACAAGCAAATCACAGTGAAAATTGTGTGCTGGGAATTTACAGTTGCCTGACAGTGTGCTTTTGCACACTTCCTCAGTGGTGAATAAAATATAAACAAAAGAACAAGGAGCTCAGAAAGCTGTCTGTGCACCTGTCCTGTCGATACTTAATTAACATAATGAAACCAACCAATTAGGAGGCATCGACAAATACAGAAGGGAAAACTTACTGGTATGAACAGGGAAGACCAAAGTTGCTCCTCATACGAAAGTTAAAATACTTGCAGGTTTCAGGGCGGACACAGTGGCGTAGCGTGGGTTGTCAGCACCCGGGGCAAGGCAAGTAATTTGCGCCCACTAACCTGGGGCAAGGCAAGTAATTTGCGCCCCCCCCGCTGCACTGTCCCTCCCCCAGATAGTCCCTCGCTCTCTCTCCGCACCGCACCGCACGCCTGGCACCCTCCCCTCCACAGTGGGCGGCGACCCGGCGGCTCGGATCGGATTCGCACAGCCAGCACTGCAGTGAGAGAGAGTGAGTGAGCCAGGTAGGGGCAGAGAGCTGTGAGTGCGAGCGCGCCCTCCCAGATGTTGCGCCCGGTGCGGCCGGCCCCCCCTGCACCGCCCACACTACGCCACTGGGCGGACATACTGTGCTTGTCCCACAGCTTCCTGCTGAAATCTTGCAACTTTTTATACCGCGGAGAATCCTGGGGGCTGAAAAGGAATAGTCCTGCTTTTGTTGTGCTGTCATGCAAGAGTGCCCCTCCATGCAGAATAATGAAATATTGTCAGGAAAGCATCAATGAACTACTAATAAAGCAGACTGATGTGAAAACAGTCCAGTACAAATTCACCACAAACGCACTACTACCTGTGTGGCGCAGTGGTTAGAGCATCAGACTAGGACCTGGGAGACCAGGGTTCAAATTCCTGCACAAGGCAATGGGTGACTTTGGTCAAGTCACTGCCTCTCAGCCTAACCTGCCTTACAAGGTTGTTGTGGGAATTAAATGAGGAGCGCGAATACCATGTTCACCACCTTGAGTTTAAATAGTATAAATACTATTTATTCGCATCAGTGACACGTTGCAGAATACACCCGCAGAAAAACACCAGTCTCGTTAAGTCTTTAATTGCCACGATTGCAAAGCAGCTGATCTGCAACAAGTCCCCAGAACGGGCTCATTTTTTCTTCCTTGCGTCTGTCTTTTTTGTTTGGTTTTTGCAGTGAAAAGATCTTTGGCGTGTTGTTGTTTCCTTCTTATCCCCACCCCCAGCCCAACCTGACCTTCTTCCAACCGAGGGTAACTTTCAGACAAGTTGTAGCCTTTTCAAAATACTTTAAAAGGGGGCATGGGAATTTATCTTTAAAGGCCTGCTATCAATGGGCATTGGAGCCTTCAGCTGTTTGAAGGGAGTACTTTGTAAGCGCTTTTTAGAGGAATGTCTCTCCCTTCCCCCCAAATATCACGCACTGGAAATGTTCTTGCGCAGCATCGGGTGGGCTGGGCCACTCGCTCGCCAGAGCTCTACATCACCATGGCATGATCCTTTGAAAAAAAGAAAAAGTTATGAACACACACTAAGCATATTCTCTCCAGTGGGTGGAGGGAGCTGCTGCAATTGGACCAGTTTCATAAAGTGGATTTGTTGCAGAATAAGCTATCAAGGACATTACTGGGTGGGCCAGGAGGGAGAGAAATGCCATAAGAGAGGGAAAGGAGCCAGAAAGCTAATGCAACATTATACTGTAGAAGACTAACCACAGAAGGGTAATGACAATAATTCAAACTGAAGGAAGAAAGTCAGTGTGGGCACATGTATTGAAAATGAGGTGCATTTGCAAATAATAATAACAACAACAACAACCAGTGGCGTAGCGTGGGGGGGTGCAGGGGGGGCCGGCCGCACCGGGCGCAACATCTGGGGGGGCGCGCTCACACTCGCTGCTCTCTGCCCCTACCTGACTCACTCACTCTCTCTCACTGCAGTGCTGGCTGTGCAAATCCGATCCGAGCCGCCGGGTCGCTGCCCACTGTGGAGGGGGGGGTGCCAGGCGTGCGGTGCGGTGCGGAGAGAGAGTGAGGGACTATCTGGGGGAGGGACAGTGCAGGGGGGGGGGCGCAAATTACTTGCCTTGCCCCGGGTTAGGGGGCACAAATTACCGTATTTTTTGCTCTATAAGACTCACTTTTTCCCTCCTAAAAAGTAAGGGGAAATGTGTGTGCGTCTTATGGAGCGAATGCAGGCTGCGCAGCTATCCCAGAAGCCAGAACAGCAAGAGGGATTGCTGCTTTCACTGCCCAGCGATCCCTCTTGTTGTTCCAGCTTCTGAGATTCAGAATATTTTTTTTCTTGTTTTCCTCCTCCAAAAACTAGGTGCGTCTTGTGTTCTGGTGGGTCTTATAGAGCGAAAAATACGGTACTTGCCTTGCCCCGGGTGCTGACAACCCACGCTACGCCACTGACAACAGCAACAACAACAACCATGGCTCTCATTTATGCACTTTATGCTTTGCACTACAAATAGTTATTGCAGGTGATTTGGGGAAGCAGGAATGTGTCACAGATTTACTGTGCCTCTTCCCTTTCTGCACACCTGTTCCAAACTCCCATTTCCAGATTGCCCTAACTACAGATGTGATGCAAACACCAAGGGACTGAAACTGCACATGGGTGCAGGTTGCGGGCTTGCTGTATATATGCCTGATTGATCCCCAAGAAACTTCTTAGAAAGATTCCTCAGTTGGGGCCTTGTCTTGGAAGTCAATACCTTGAATCATCCGAGCAAATTTCAGTTCTGCTTCTGCTTCCTGCAGAATGTTGTTGAAATGGCAGCAGAAGAAAGCATCTCTTGAAGTATGTGGTGGGTTAAAGGACCACATCCGACTCTCATGATCTTCCCCTTCAACCACTCTATCCCACTTCCCCCTTTTGTGTGTTCAGAGCAATGTCCGCACTGTACCACAGCTGGGTGGTGTTAGATGCAGGTCACCAGATAATCACACACCTCTCTCCCCTAATGCTTGGTTAGATTCTGACTAGCAGCTTCCAAACCGACTGCCAAATCTAAATAAATACCCTCAGCATGGTCAAATATCTGATCTCCTCTTGCAGGACATTCCACTTTAATTTTACAGATCCAGCATGGGAGTAGCTCTTCGGAAACATTAACAATGGGTCCTTTTGTTCCCTTCTGGCTCTTTGAATTCTAAAAGGCGCCTTGTTCCATTCTGCAGGTACTAAGAACTCAGGGGCACTTAAGGAGGCTAGCAGGAGCAAATGCAGGAGGGAAGGCTCTTGTATAATTCCAAGACATCAGCACAAAAACCATGAATGCACGTGGGACTTAACATTCTTCAGTCATATGATTAAGGAAGACCGCATGATTATTGAGCAATAATAACTTTGCTGCTGGCAGGTTGTATGTGAGCTGCAATTAGCTGAGGCTTCAGGGCAAGTGAGATTTACCTGAAAGTTGCCTCCTTTCTGTTGGCTAGTACAGGAAGGGCTTACCTATGCAATGTTGGGGCAACGCAGTCCAACTGCATCCCCCCCCCCCCCGGTGCATTCCTCTCAAGCCACAGAGAGTAAGGATAATTCTACCCTATCCTTTAGGGGGTGGATATACTACATTAGGGTGTGCGGGTGGCGCTGTGGGTTAAACCACAGAGCCTAGGACTTGCCGATCAGAAGGTCGGCGGTTCAAATCCCCGTGACGGGGTGAGCTCCCGTTGCTCAGTCCCTGCTCCTGCCAACCTAGCAGTTCGAAAGCACATCAAAGTGCCAGTAGATAAATAGGGAAGGTAAACGGCGTTTCCGTGCACTGCTCTGGTTCGCCAGAAGTGGCTTAGTCATGCTGGCCACATGACCCGGAAGCTGTATGCTGGCTCTCTCGGCCAATAAAGCGAGATGAGCGCTGCAACCCCAGAGTCGGTCATGACTGGACCTAATGGTCAGGGGCCCCTTTACCTTTTTATACTACGTTAGAGGTTAGCAACTGGCAGCCCCGGAAACTATATCTGACCCTCTTTATTCATTTCATCTTGGCTAACTCCTTCCTGGGTTGCTATGCTAACCCCCAAGACAGTTGTGGATTAAATAGTTTCTACAGAAATCAGACTACAGCAGACAATTTGTGGTGGAGCCCAGATCACCTCCCCCCCCACCCCGTCCCCCATAAGCAATTTCTTCTCAAAGGAATCCTTCACAAAACTTGTTGATGACCAAGGATACAGATCAAGGGAGAATCTTTTGTTGCAGAAGTTTGGGCATATACATTGTGGCGCAGCAAGGTCTCTCTCACACACACACCCCGTCCCGCTGCATTTCAAGTCATGTTTAACATCGTGGTACACCCATTTACCTGATTTGTTTCCCTGCACCAACTTAACTGCAGCTTACGTTTTCGAATCAGGTGGAAGCTGATTTAAGGACAGGTGCATCAGTCAGCAGCATTTTTCATGGAACTGCAGGATACAGGTGGGTTGTAGGTAATACAGTACTTGGTTTCAAACACCAGCCGTGGGAGCTCACTGAAGCCATAGTAAATGGTAATGTGTGTACACCGTCTTTGTCTAGCACAGAATGAAATGCACTGAGCGAAACTAGACCTTACAAGGGATGGAGATCAGCAAGAGCCTCTGTCCTGTCCTGTAAAAGATGACACTTGTTTAGAACAATTAATTTTCCGTTAATGCACCAAGCAAGATTTTATAAGAAGTTCACTGTGCTTTATAAGAATTTCTGCACCCCATTTGAGTGCAATGATGTTGCATCATCTTGCACTTTCTTTAACTAGATATTGCCAAGGAGATGCAAGGAAGTCACACGTTCCTTGCAATGTCTACTTTGACTCCTCAGTTTCAATGGGACTTCTGTGCGCTTAACTCTGTTCTGGACTGTGGCCATGGAATGCAAGATACTGCCAGTTGGCTTTTGGCTGAAACAAAGCAAACAAATTGGAGAACAGTCGTCCTTATCTTTTTATCATGGTGTGATCCCTCTCCAAGCACATTCTTGATTGTACTCTGTTATCTCTTCTAAGTTGCAGTCTCCTGCATTAGGCTCTGCGCTTCCCATGCCAGCCTGCGTTTACCTTTGAATATTATTGCCACAACACCGGTCACAAGCCAGAAAACAGTTAATCTTTATCTCAGGACAGATGCAGCGAGCTTAAATTCAAGGCAGTTCAAAAGACTGTAAATGCTATTTTCCTTTCTTTCAAATCCTCTTAACTCTTTAAGAGGGTCAGGGTTGGGGAGTGGTAGGGAGGGAGGGAGGAGGGAAAATAAGCTCTAGAATAATCAAATGGACTTTTGCAAAGCAGAGCTAATTCAGAAACAGATGATCTGTTTCATCCAAATTTTAAAACCTAACACTATAGAACTAGCAGCAGGCAGAGGCAATAAACAATGCCGCATTTTAAACTTAGAGGGGATCAATAAAACTTAAATAAAGACCATAGAGGAATGTAAGATGAATCTAGCTCAGGGGTCAGCAACCTAAGGCCCATGGGCCATAAGCGGCCCACGGGGGTCGTTTAACTGGCCCCCGAGCCGCCCCCGAACCGATCCACCCACTGGGCAAGTCCCTGCGTGCTGCGCTAAACTGGCACAGCATGGAGCAGGGAAATGCTTCTGCGCTGCCAGAAATCGTGTCTGCGCAGATGCAGACACTGGAAATCGTGGGCACACTCGCTCGCCATGCAGCCCACAGAGGGAACTCTGTTGGAGTGAACCGGCCTAGGTGAGGTAAACCTTGCCAACCCCTGGGCTAGCTGGATCAGTGGAGTCACCCATCTTGCCCAGTGTCCTGATCTCACAGTGGTCAACCAGATGCATGCAGGAAACTTGCAAAGCAGGACACAAGCAGCAAAGAGCTCTCCTTTCCTGTGGTTTCCAGCAGCTGATATTCAGAAACATGGCTGCTTGGACATGGGAGGCAGAGCATAGCCATCTGGTTGGTCACTGTGCCAGAAGGATGTTGGACTAGATGGTCACTGCATTCTCATACCCTCCAACATTTCTCAGATAAAAATACAGATCTCCTATTCAATCATCATCATCATGGACTACCATATTTCATGGACTGCCATATGAAAGTGTAATGCTGGCGGTCAACAAAAGAGGGTTAAAGACTGTCTCAAGGCAAATCTTTAAAAATGTAGTATTAACACTGACAACTGGGAAACACTGGCCTGTGAGCGCTCCAGTTGGAGAACAGCCTTTACCAAAGATGTCATGGGTTTTGAAGACATTTGAACTCAGGACGCAAGGGAGAAACGCACTAAGAGGAAGGCACGTTTGGCAAATCCACACCATGATCAACTCCTGCCCGGAAACCAATGTCCCCACTGTGGAAGAATGTGTGGGTCCAGAATTGGCCTCCACAGTCACTTCCGGACTCACTGTTAAAACCGTGTTTATGGAAGACAATCTTACTCGGCTACAAGTGATCGCAAAAGATGATGAAGAAGAAGCTCTTTCCCCACTTCCTCCTCTTTTCCAGCTCTATGATTAGGCTCAGATTTGACTGAATCCAACTTTTGGATTCGTGTGTGCACACTTTCCTTCCTTCCTTCAGTCTCTGGGGAGGCAGTGCTGATCTGCAGAAGGGGAGCGGAAGTGTCCTGAGGGAGTGGCAGCCATGGCACTCACTCACAAACCCAAAAGTGCCCACAGGCAACCCCTGGCTTAAAGCGTATCGGGTTGTTTGTTTTTTGGTGCACACCTAACGTGTGAAGCAGTTCCAAGCTTCCCTCTTGGAGTGAATCACCAACTTACCGTACATCAAAATTTCTCCTTACAGCACCCCCAAGGACAAAACATGTCACTCTGGGTGGCCTCTAATCACAAAGGTTAGGCGATTTAACTAACTTGCCTTCAGGAACAGCAGCAGCTTTTCTGCTAAACAGCCTCATTAGCACCTCATTAGCATTCTCCATTATTGTGAAGGGAAGGCCACCACACAGTGGCACTTCAGGAGGGGCCTCAAACACTCTTTATTTTAAACCCACTCAGAAGATGATTAGCTCAAAGCTGTTTTCAGCCACTCCTGTAAGGAACTGTGGAATAGCCAGTCTCAACTCACCAGCAATGCTAATTACTATACAGCTGACCAGTGTCTGTGTTGCTTTCGTTTGTCAGAACTAAAAACACATATTTCCCCATCTTTCAAAATGGAGACTGAAAGCTAAAGCTCTCCTAAAGTTCTCCTAAAGCTCTCCTAAAGTTGCATGAGGTGTGTGCCACAGCTTCCATTTCGTCAGTGCCTGTGTTCTTGCTGCTGGCCCTTTGCTCAAGGCCAGGCATCCCCAAACTCAGCCCTCCAGCTGTTTTTGAGACTACAATTCCCATCATCCCTGACCACTGGTCCTGTTAGCTAGGGATGATGGGAGTTGTAGTCCCAAAACAGCTGGAGGGCCGAGTTTGGGGATGCCTGCTCAAGGCGTTCAGGCAGGGTAGGCAACCTAAGGCCCATGGGCCGCAAGCAGCTCACGAGGGTCGTTTAACCGGCCCATGAACTGGCCCTGAACTGAGCCACCCTCTAGGCATGTCCACACGTGCTGTGCTAAACTGGCGCAGTACGGCACAGGGACTCACTTCCGCAGTGCTGGAAATTGCATCTGCGCAGATTCAGACGCCAGAAATCACTGGCGCGCACGCAATCTGGCTCACAGAGGGATCTCCGCTAGAGTGAACCGGCCCAGCTGAGGTAAACCTTGCCGCCCCCTGCCATGCATATTCCTGTACCCCTACATCTCCTAGTGCCTTTTATTATTTCCAAGTACTTTCTTGCTACTGTATCTCACCTTTTGTAAATATGCCCATCTGTGCGTGCTGCAAGTTGCCAGTTGCTTTTCTGTTGTTATTAGGAATAAACTCAGGCACAGGAAGGAACATCCAACGCAAAAATTTTTTTTTAAAAAGACACTCATCCTATTTTGCTCTACTCCACTTTTGAGGGTAGGAAAGAATTTTTCCTCAACTTTGTCGGGCCAGGACTTTGCATGGATTTCCATACCAGAAGGGAAAACCCTCCACCAAGCTAAGGAGTTCGCCATTTATGCTAAAAGCTGCAGAGTAAATACATCTTTGGGGACGTGGGTGATGCTGTGGGTTAAACCACAGAGCCTAGGACTTGCCAATCAGAAGGTCGGCGGTTCGAATCCCCGTGACGGGGTGAGCTCCCGTTGCTCGGTCCCTGCTCCTGCCAACCTAGCAGTTCGAAAGCACGTCAAAGTGCAAGTAGATAAATAGGTACCGCTCCAGCGGGAAGGTAAACGGTGTTTCCGTGTGCTGCTCTGGTTCGCCAGAAGCGGCTTAGTCATGCTGGCCACATGACCCGGAAGCTCTACGCCGGCTCCCTCGGCCAATAAAGCGAGATGAGCGCCGCAACCCCAGAGTCGGCCACGACTGGACCTAATGGTCAGGGGTCCCTTTACCTTTAAAGACATCTTTACCTACTTAATGTGGTTTGCGTGAACCACTTTGATTTCTGATAGGGCACTAATGGGCAAGACAAAACAATAAACCTATGTAGATAACCAGACTGCTCTGTGGTGACAGAACTCATCCTTCCTGCTAAATGACATAGAAAATACTGTAGTCATCAGATGCATTTAGGTATCAAAGTAAATCCCATTCAGGCACTTTGTGAGCAGTTGAATTGGGAAACATGCAAACCCAACCCGCAAGATGGGTGCCACTCCAGAAATGCAGTGTTTCTGATGACGGAGATTTCTACATACTTTCAGTTGAATGTGATTAAAATCCTGCAGGACTCCCTCCTGACTGAGATTAGACAGCCCCACTCCTTCCTGAGCTTCAAAGACTTTCCTCTTTCAGCAGGCATTGTAAGGTAGCTGTCTGGTTTTATTTACCAATGTTAATTGTTCTAATTCTTTGTCTTCAAAAAATAAATAAATTATGTGCACCATCCAGAAATTCTGAATCAAGCAAACTGTTGTTGTTTAGTCGTTTAGTCGTGTCTGACTCTTCGTGACCCCATGGACCAGAGCATGCCAGGCCCTCCTGTCTTCCACTGCCTCCCGCAGTTTGGTCAAACTCATGTTGGTAGCTTCAAGAACACTGTCCCGCCATCTCGTCCTCTGTCGTCCCCTTCTCCTTGTGCCCCCCATCTTTCCCAACATCAGGGTCTTTTCCAGGGAGTCTTCTCTTCTCATGAGGTGGCCAGATTATTGGAGCCTCAGCTTCAGGATCTGTCCTTCCAGGGAGCACTCAGGACTGATTTCCTTAAGAATGGATAGGTTTGATCTTCTTGCAGTCCATGGGACTCTCAAGAGTCTCCTCCAGCACCAGAATTCAAAAGCATCAATTCTTCGGCAATCAGCCTTCTTTATGGTCCAGCTTTCACTTCCATACATCACTACTGGGAAAACCATAGCTTTAACTATACAGGCCTTTGTTGGCAAGGTGATGTTTCTGATTTTTAAGATGCTGTCATGCAAACTATGGATACCAGAAATAAATAAAATTAATATCTGGTTTCAAACCTTCCACATTCAGTGTAAAAAGGTCTGGAGTTGGAAAGTTGCGCAGAGGGGGAGGCAGAAAATTCATATAATCATAGAATCATAGAGTTGGAAGAGACCACAAGGGCCATCGAGTCCAACCCCCTGCCAAGCAGGAAACACCATCAGAGCACTCCTGACATATGGTTGTCAAGCCTCTGCTTAAAGACCTCCAAAGAAGGAGACTCCACCACACTCCTTGGCACCAAATTCCACTGTCGAACAGCTCTTACTGTCAGGAAGTTCTTCCTAATGTTTAGGTGGAATCTTCTTTCCTGTAGTTTGGCTCCATTGCTCCGTGTCCGCTTCTCTGGAGCAGCAGAAAACAACCTTTCTCCCTCCTCTATATGACATCCTTTTATATATTTGAACATGGCTATCATATCACCCCTTAACCTCCTCTTCTCCAGGCTAAACATGCCCAGCTCCCTTAGCCGTTCCTCATAAGGCATCATTTCCAGGCCTTTGACCACTTTGGTTGCCCTCCTCTGGACACGTTCCAGTTTGTCAGTGTCCTTCTTGAACTGTGGTGCCCAGAACTGGACACAAACACGAACTCTGCACTGTGAATGGAATAAAAGTTGCAATCCAAGCTAGTTTTGCGGGTATCTGAAGTAAAAATAAACTATGAAGGAGAATGGGGTGGTATGGCTAGGTCAGGATTTCAGTAAACACTGGTTACTTCTGCTTACATCTGTCAGACAAAAATAGGTCTACTTAGTCATGTTAAGTAAACTAGAGGCGTCCTAATAGTGTAGCAAACGAGCCTGATGTTGTTCCTTCATGGTTTCTGGTGAGTTGTTGAATCAACATCTAAACACACTTCAGAATATACATCTAAGCTGTGTTCCAGAAAACATATTTCTATATTTAGGTCTGAGAAATTAGCTACCGTTCTAAACTTTTCCCTGGCAGGGATCCTGTAGTTTTAACCTCACCTCACCTTTGCTGCAAAAACTAAGCATTGTCCGGCGCATCGTCTGCCTGGGCGGACGACTTCCTGGAAATCACATATTAGCTGCTTTGAGCAGCCAGGAGAAAGAGCAGAAGACAGACAGGGAACTGGTAAATGAACAACTGCAGTACCTGTCAAATTCATGCCTTTCCACGCAGCTGGGTTTATTATTCTTGTTTAATTAATCTTCTGCTACAAACATTGTACAAACATAAATCACTAACATGACATGACTAACAAAAAATGAGTCACTTGGGGGAGGTAAATACAAACCATATTATTTTACGGTACATAATGAGGTGATTACAGCAAACCAGTTCCTTACTTCTTAATTATTCCATATCTGAAGCATATAAATTAAGTAAGGCTAAAATCAGGGTTATTGGGATTGACTGAGCTAGCTGAGATATCTCTATAAAAAATGCTCCCAAAACTGCTCTATTTGTGGACATTCCCACCACATATGTTGGTATATACCTATAATTTGACATCCTTTCCAAAACAACACCGAGCTATTGCGCTTTATATAAGATAGGCACCTCGGTGTTAAATACCATCCATGCACAGTTCTGAGAGAACATTCTCTAGTAGTTGCTGACAGAGGTTTACATGATGCTTTTCTCCATAAATTGTTCCACACAGCTGTAAAAAGCACAAGAACATTGCCCAAAGGGGGCTACAATGCCCCTTTAATGAGCACTCCCCAAAATACTAAATGCTTCAAATTCTTTTTTAAAAAACCAAACAAACCTGAATTGCTTCTCAATTTCAAAACTCATTGCCAGGTGATCTGGTTTTTAGAAAATTACATTCATGCACCACCTGAAATAAATGCAGGCAGGTTGTAGGAGGTCAAACACATCTCTGTGGCCATAGCAAGGGAATAGGTTATAAAATGTATTAAACAGATGAGAGTGGTTGTGGTCGTAAACGAGGCAAATAATAACATTGCAAGCTTACACTAGTTGAGATCATTGGTCCTTATCTGTCTTCCCTTGGGAAACATAGTTCGGTGAAGGGGGGCCTTGGGAAGTCTATAGCCAAACTACAGTTTCCAGGATTGTTTGGGAGAAGTTTGGCATTTATATACCCTTAGCCATCCTGTATTTAATTCCATTGAATGGAAGCTTAACTGTGGAAATTGGGGGGAGAATAAAGAGCCCCCATGAATGCAATAAGATGATTTCTTTCTCCCATGTTACTGAGTGCAATTCAAAGATGCAACATGCCAGGCTATTTTGAATGGAGATCTCTACTGTCTTTGCTTAAACAGGGTCTTATGAGCTACCAAATGCCAGGGGCTGTTGCTATGGCAAAAGGGGATTTACGTGGGCTCAATAGCTGTTATTTAAAACTTGCCTGAAATGAATGGACCTCCCTGTACACGGAGACTGCTGTAGCAGAGAACGGGACAGACAAGACCAAAGCTCAAATCAGACTCTCATTTATTGCACATTATTGGTATGCTTCTACACACCAAACGTTTCTGTTTCCTTGAATCGTGACCATAGAACGGTGACTTTAAGTTTCTCATCAGTGAAAGCTGTGGCATTTTATGCTTGCAGTGGGACTTAAAAGAGCTCATGATGCCCCGCTTTCATAGTTCAGCTAATTCTTTCTGCTCTGGTCTTTCTTAGATCCAGTTGTGCGCCCTTTGAGATTTCACTTCTTCCCCTAAAAGTAGTCTGAAATACGGCAAAGTGTGGCAGGAGCAAGCAAGCAAACAAACAAACTGATGAGGAGATGGGGACATTTCTCCCCTGAAGTTCTCAAATATATCTTTTAATATTTAGATTTCTAACAGCAGCTCCCTCTGTTAAGGTTGCCCAACGCCCAGGAAAAAAAGTTGGCTAAGCCTGTTTCTGTGTGTTTGACATCAGTATGATTGTATGTGCAGAAATTGGCAAGCGAAGCTCTGAGCAGAAAGAAGCAGCAAGCCCTATACAGTGGTACCTCGGGTTAAGAACTTAATTCGTTCCAGAGGTCCGTTCTTAACCTCTGGTTACATATGCTTCAGGTTACATGCGCTTCAGGTTACAGAGTCTGTTAACCCAGAAATAGTACCTCGGGCTAAGAACTTTGCTTCAGGATGAGAACAGAAATCGTGCTCCGGTGGTGTGGCAGCAGCAGGAGGCCCCATTAGCTAAATGGTGTTTCAGGTTAAGAACAGTTTCAGGTTAAGAACGAACCTCCAGAACGAATTAAGTTCTTAACCCGAGGTACCACTGTAATAGTGTTGCTTCAAAGAGGTCCGTAAAACGCTTTCCTCTTTCTTCAGAGTTCTCTTAGGGCAAATTTATGGGTTGGAAAAAGAACAGTGTGTTGTTTTTAAGCCTCTAAAGCCATCTGTGGTATGTAATTTCACACCTTAAAATAAAAATTCATCATACACACACACACACTCAGTAAGTAGAACCCATGGAGACGCTCCCCTGTCATCGTTGACCTTAGCCAGGTCTTTACTCTACACAAGGTACTGAATGACCACTCCAGGGAACAGGAGGTACACAGCTGAGCAAGAGAGATGAGCAGAGCCTTTTTGTGGTAGGGTAAAAGATTTCTGCCTCTTTTCCTAGGTCTGCAAAGTTCAACTCTTATAAATGTTCTTTGCTGAGTTTCTTCTCCTTCCCCATGTGCAATTCAGCTTCAGAATCGAAGTCTATCGTTTAGCCGGGTTGCCAGTTGCATTGCTAGAATGCACCACAACATCAACCAAGAATCATCATTCTGCTTTTAGTTAAGGATTTTTATTTATTTACTTGATTAAGGAGGGCAGTTGCCCCCTCTGCCCCCCAGGCTACGCCCATGCCCAGGGCCCCACCAGACAGAGGTCACTTTGCCCAGAGAATCCCTCAAATCTAGAGTGAGTCCTGATCAAGGGTGACTGGGGGCCAGTCTTTATCTAGACCCAAACTGGTGGTCTGTGCTTCCTTGACAGGAAGGACATATCTCCGATTGAGGTTATGGAAGAGGAAGGGGGGAAATGTCGTGGCATGAGAGAGCAGGGGAATTATCTCCCATCGATCTGGAAGTCAGGGTGACTTCTTTTGATAATCTGTTTTCAGAACACGGAGAGCCACTCCTCTGTGTTTCCGCCGTCTCAGTGAAGGAAAAGCAGAACAATAACAAAGATAGCATGTCTCACTGACATTGAGACTTGGAGACACTGTATTCCAATACTTTGACTTAACAGTGAGTGATAAACTGCCTCAGTAGTTTACTGGTTGGGCCATGTCCTTCACCTTGAGTCATGCTAACCCACTCAGCACACAGATATGCTTCTTGCCATAATTCTGGCATTGTGGCTCCTAAAATCTAGCTATCCTGGAGGTAGGTGGGAAATGACTGGACTGAACTGGAGTGAAGACAGACTCGCTCTTGTCATTCTTAATCATATCTAGAGTGCATTTTCTGTGTGAAGTAAATGACGATTCTTATTTCATTTCACTTCCTGGCTCCCCTAAAGCAGAGGGGTAGGTAACCAGTAGACCACACTTCCAAATTAGTGACAGCTGGCCCTTCTAATGCTAACCGGCAATTTGACTACTGCAATGCCTTGCACCTGGGACTGCGTTTGGAGACTGTTTGGAAACTGCAGTTCAAAATACAACACTAGGTTCCTAATTGGGGTGGAGACCTATCTCACCAGCGCTTAAAGAACTGGACAATTTCTAGATGTAATTCAAAGTGCTGGCGTTTGCCTTTGGCTGCCTTTGGGGTGAAAATGCTTTAAACAAATAAATGAATTAATTGAAGCAAATATTTGGGGGGTCAGAGCACCTGAAGGATGGCCTTCTCAAACATGAGTCTGCACTGAGAACAACTTTGGAGGTCCTCTTCAGCATATGAAGCAATCAATAGATCACATTCAAAGACAAACCATAAATCTGACTGACACATTTCAGAATGCCACGAGCACAGAACTGTCTGGATTTTGGGAGCACTCTTTCATATTGTTTCGAAGCTGTCCGGTCGTGCTGGCCATATTATCTATTTATTGCATTTATATCTCCCCTTTTCTCCAAAGAGCTCCAAGTGGCGTACATAGTTCCCTCACTTCCTCATTTAATCCTTACAACGACCCTGTGAGGTAGGTTAGGCTAAGAGGCAGTGATTGGCCCAAGGTCGCCCAATGAGCTTCATGGCCGAGGTGGGAACTGAACCCTGGTCTCCCAACTCCTGATCTGACACTCTGAGCACTGCACCACACGGGCGCTTTTCCTAAGCAGGTTATACTTGGTCAGTGCTTTTTTTCTTGGGGGAGGTGCAGGGGTACGCATACCCTTAACATTTTGTGAATCTTTGTACTTTTTTCTATTTGTCTATTTCCCTGTTTAGGGAAGTTTTTAATATTTAATGCTGTATTGTTTTTAACACTTGATTGGAAGCCGCCCAGAGTGGCTGGGGAAACTTAGCCAGGTGGGCAGGGTATAAATAATAAATAAATTATTATTATTATTATTATTATTATTATTATTATTATTATTACTGTATTTAGTTTCATAGAATCATAGAGTTGGAAGAGACCACAAGGGCCATCGAGTCCAACCCCCTGCCAAGCAGGAAACACCATCAGAGCACTCCTGACATATGGTTGTCAAGCCTCTGCTTAAAGACCTCCAAAGAAGGAGACTCCACCACACTCCTTGGCAGCAAATTCCACTGTCGAACAGCTCTTACTGTCAGGAAGTTCTTCCCAATGTTTAGGTGGAATCTTCTTTCTTGTAGTTTGGATCCATTGCTCCGTGTCTGCTTCTCTGGAGCAGCAGAAAACAACCTTTCCCCGATTTGAAATATTTTCCCCGATTTGAAATATAAAATGATGATTTTCTTCAGTCAAAATGAGAGTACCCCTAAATATTTTTTTAAAAAAGCACTGTCCTTGGTTGATGGTTCAGAGTGGGTGAGCCTTGGTTCCTCAGAGGAAGCAAATGGTCTGGGTGACTTCTCTTTATGGGAAATAATTGCTAGTGGGTGTTTGTTTGGTTGAGAAACTGATGGAATGTGAAAACTAACAGCTTGAGAAAGTAACTGAAGATGCACAGGGGATACGATTTGTCTTTGTGTGTGTGTTGGACCTTCCACATGACCCTTCCATCGTGTGTCCATGGTTACTGGCGATCATCATAGTATTGGCACAGTTATCCACGATCCCAAATTCGATACGCTTTTCTGCCTGCAAAGTTTTGGGGTGGACGTTCTGCATGGTTTCCAACTGGTTCAATGCCCCATAGATTCCTCCTGAAATCTTCTTAGGTTTTCATATCACAAATGTTCGCGGTGGTGTGCAATTATTTGCCCCATTTTCCTGGCACTATAGGGCAAGGCTGGCCCTCCCAGTGGTGATAATGCAGTCACGCTGGACAACGAATGAAGGTGACAGAGACGAAATTTTACCAGGCAAACCTTTTCATGGCTTGAACATAAGTGATGGAACAGGCTCAGACTTTTCCATTGTTTCATGTCAGATTGCTGCATATAAACACAGAGGAGCGGGGGAGTGATGAACCTGAGGAACAAGTCAGAGCTGAATGTCTTGGTTTCTGTGTATGATTTTTTTTTTGGGGGGGGGGTTGCCCGTCCTCCTCATGACTTAGTAAAACATGTGCCAGATAATAGTTGCGCAGCCTTGAATTTTACAGTTGGCAGTGTGTGTTAACAGCAAACATATTGGAAGCAGAAAGGTATTTTCTGAGTAACTGGCGCTCCTCCAACACAATTTACATTCTCTCCAACTAAAGTTCCATTTACAATTTCCAGAAGAGCCTTAAAAAATGATGATAAGAGTGAAGAACAATGTTATTTGCTGTGGAACTATGACAGCCTTAACTGAGCTCTCCCACCCATTAAGAAATAATGTCAGAAGAAAATGAAGTTCACCCAAACACCTGTCAGCTAAAACAGAGCAGAGGTTGGGGAGAAAACCCTCTTCAGGAATTGCAAACATTTAGCTTTAAGAAGCCAAGGGAGAGAAATTCCTGCAGAAAAGACATCCAGATTGTGGAAATAGGGACTACAGCACCACAAACAGCCACAGTGGAGAGAATTTCCCTGGAACAAGAACATTATTCAACTCCTCATCTCCAGCATTGCTCTGACAGCGCAATTTTTTAATATTCATGTAGCTGTTGTGATACATCTGCAATGGCAGCCTATGCCAGATGTGGAGGTCCTGACCTGTCAAATATCCCTCCTCTTTATTTTCACATATTATAAAAGCACAACAGTATCTACATCTTTCATTGTATTTTCCTTTCATAGCAATATTCTTATCACTGCTCAGGGTGGGATTGGGGAGTGTCTTTGGAACGAAAAGTGGTCTATAAATTAAATAAATTTAGTATAACGTAATCTCACTGAGAAGTGGCTAAAGAACAAACCTTTACATTTTGGAGCAAATATCCTTAGGGACGCGGGTGGCGCTGTGGGTTAAAGCCTCAGTGCCTAGGGCTTGCCGATCGAAAGGTCGGCGGTTCGAATCCCCGCGGCGGGGTGCGCTCCCGTCGTTCGGTCCCAGCGCCTGCCAACCTAGCAGTTCGAAAGCACTCTCAGGTGCAAGTAGATAAATAGGGACGGCTTACTAGCGGGAAGGTAAACGGCGTTTCCGTGTGCGGCTCTGGCTCGCCAGAGCAGCGATGTCACGCTGGCCACGTGACCCGGAAGTGTCTTCGGACAGCGCTGGCCCCCGGCCTCTTGAGTGAGATGGGTGCACAACCCTAGAGTCTGTCAAGACTGGCCCGTATGGGCAGGGGTACCTTTATCCTTAGTTTATGGCCTCCAGCTCCCTGAGGTTGCCCCAGTCTCCAGAGGATTGGTATTTACAGGAACACAGGGATTTGCCTTATCCCAAGGGCTCATTCATATGCCCCCTTTGCTCTGCCACTTCGCCCAGGGAAACCCACTCTTTGCAGCCAAATTGGAACAAATGGCAATTGGATTTGCTGAAGATGGCTGTTTATTCCAGTTCAGTGATGTGTTTTTCAGGGGAAAGCTGTGGGGCAAATGCAGACCCTTGCTTTCTAGGAACAGGATAAACCGAAATGTGGATAAATCGAAGAGTCAGACCATGGGTAGGCAAACTAAGGCCTGGGGGCCGAATCCGGCCCAATTGCCTTCTAAATCCGGCTCGCGGATGGTCCGAGAATCAGTGTGTTTTTACATGAGTAGAATGTGTCCTTTTATTTAAAATGCATCTCTGGGTTATTTGTGGGGCATAGGAATTCGTTCATTTCCCCCCAAAAATATAGTCCAGCCCCCCACAAGGTCTGAGGAACAGTGGACCGGCCCCCTCCTGAAAAAGTTTGCTGACCCCTGAGTAAGACCATTGATCCATCAAGCTGAATATTGTCTGCACTGACTGGCAATGGCTTACCAGGGTTTCAGACTCCCAAGGCCTCGACACAGCTGGCATCAACCCACCCAGTCCCTCCCGGGGGTTGCTGGGCTCCTCCTCCCTAAGCTCCTCCCCCTCCTGACCAGCCCCCCCAGCCCAGCTAGCCACAATCCCACACAGGCTGAGGCACATTTATGCCCTATTGATTTCATACCTTCCAACATTCCTCAGATGAAAATAAAGACATTTCTCACTCCCTCCTGCAACTGACCCTCCTCAACCCCCTATTTTTTGGTCCGTCCCCCCACTTCACCCCCAGAGCATTTTGTATCAGAAGAAGGGCGGGTGCCCCCACCACACCAACAGGACACAGTGTGCATGCCCTTAATCCCAATTTTATTGTATATTATTCTTTGGTAAAGGTAAAGGGACCCCTGACCATTAGGTCCAGTCGTGACCGACTCTGGGGTTGTGTCGCTCATCTCACTTTATTGGCTGAGGGAGCCGGCGTACAGCTTCCGGGTTATGTGGCCAGCATGACTAAGCAGCTTCTGGTGAACAAGAGCAGCGCACGGAAACGCCGTTTACCTTCCCTTCCTGAGTGGTACCTATTTATCTACTTGCACTTTGACATGCTTTCAAACTGCTAGGTTAGCAGGAGCAGGGACAGAACAACGGGAGCTCACCCTGTCGTGGGGATTCGAACCACCAACCTTCTGATCGGCAAGCCCTAGGCTCTGTGGTTTAGACCACAGTGCCACCCGCGTCCCTGCCTTCTTTGGTAGACATACAAAAAGGAAAACACACACCTGTAAATAGATTTTAGAAAGGGGCAGGAATGGATGTGGACGCACAAAGCATTTTTTTTTAAAAAAAGAAAAAGACTTCTCAAGCTCTGCTCTGCTCTCCCTTTCTTCCTGCCCTCTGCCTTCCCCTCAGAGTTGCTGTGACACACAGGGCTGGGGCTCAGCAGTGGCAGCCTCCCCTCCTCTTGCCTTCTCTCCAGCTGCCACTACTAGCTGGCCAAGGGAGGAAGCTGGCAGCAGTGGTCATGGAGAGGCAACGGGATGCTCCCTCACTGCTGCTGCTGCTGCTTGGGACAAGCATCAACTGAGCCCAGCAGCAGCTGCACTGGTGGGGAAAACAGGAACATTCCGGGATCAAATCAGAAACTGGGGTGGTTTTCGTGATTCCGGGACTGTCCATGGAAAATTGGGACACTTGGAGGGGATGTGAATTCTGTGGGTCTTATGCACCCACAACTGTGTATTGGCAAATCTGGCTCTCCAATGCCAGACACCTGTGTTGTCAGTGAGGAGGAGCACTCTTTCTTAGAGATGCCAGGGATTGAATCTGGCACCGTCTGTTTGCAAGGCAAAGGATCTACTACTAAGCCACAGCCCTTCCTGCTTCCTAACCAACAGTCTATCCCAGGGTGTGGCAGCATCGCCCTTGAGCCAGTGTCACCAACTGGACTCACACACTTCAGCCCCGAATGGGCCAGACAAGCTGGGTAGCACTTCCAGAGACCACCTTCTGCACAGGAACAGGTCAAAGTGCTGTGGACTCACAGCTTAGAGTTGTGAGCACCGGATTCACTTTCACAAGAAGACAGTCATCGCACAGCAGAGGATAGCAGAGTATAGACGACTCGGAGAGCAGCTCTGTAGAATATCTTCTTTATTCTATCTACAACTATAATAAACAACTATATACAGAGCTAAATGAGGTCTAAACGAAAAATGCTGAACTGCACTGAGTGTCTGCAGCTGCTCTTAGCAGCAACCTTATCTATACACATGATCTCTCTTTAACACTCAGTCTCTCTCTCTCCGACTCTTAGTCTCTCTCTCTCCGAGTGTTTGATGTGAGGCTGGAGCGGAATAAGTAGAGAGCAGAAACCGCCCCCTCCTCTCTGGAGAATCAGCAGAGAACATCAGCAGATTCTTGGATATGGGAGGGGTGAAATCTCCTCAGGGTGGTCCAACTTTTCATACCAAGTGGGCTGCAAGAGTACTTCGACACAGAATCCACGGGCCGCACACTGCCTTGTGCATGGGAGAGGGGGAGTGAGGACAAAATTTGATGCCGCCGCAAGCTTTCATGCTGCCTTCCCAAAGCCAGATAAGCAAGGTGCTGGGCTTTGGGAAGGAGGCATGAGGCTCTGGAGGGGGCTAGAGCCCTCACACCTCCACCCCAAAGCTGGGAAAACATTAAGTAGGCTTTGGGAAGGAGGGTGGAGGACTCTAGGATCCTGTCAGAGCTCTCACGACTCCTTCCCAAAGCCCAGCACCTTGCTTACTTGGCTTCGGGAAGGCAGTTCAAGGGCTGGGCGGGTGTCAAACGCTGCCACTCATTTGACACCTTGGGCCACACATTGGACTGCCCTGGTCTATCCATTTCCATTCAGCGAGTCTGGATGTGCTAGACAGGGGTCAGCAAACCTCGGGCAGGTGTCTCCAGTGCTGATCGAGTGGTGGGCTGGAGGGCGGGGGAGCACGTGCCCATACGCATGCGCACACACTATTTTCTGAGCACTTCCAGGTCAGAGGAGCACCGGAAATAGCTAGTGCGCATGTGCACGGGCCTCGTCTGACCCGGATGTGCACCAGAAATAATGCTTGCGCATGTGCACAAGCTATTTCCTGTGCTCCGACCCGGAAGGGGGCAGCCGTGCAACACAGCACCGGTAAGAGTAGGCGGCAGCAGCAGGCAGCAGGGGTCGCCGCGGGCCGGATAAACGAGTCCCTTGGGCCTTATTCAGCCCATGGGCCTTAGTTTGGGGACCTCTGTGCTAGACTGTTCGACAAAAGCGGAGACACACTCAAACTGATCACCTCAAAAAACCCATCTTTCCATCCTACTCTGAAGTTCCCTTCCTTTCTGCTGATGCTGTTGCGATTTCCCTGTGTATTGGCTACCACAAGAAATTAATTTGGTGCTTATCTGTTGTTTGGCTGCCCTTGACCTTGTTTCCATTATTCTGGAGATTGGCTCGGTGACACAGACATGAGCCAGCGGCAGATAGTGCTGGAGATGGCATTGGCTGTTGTGCGTGCCTTCAAAAACCAGAGGATGGCCTTGGCTCCAAAATGCTGAGTGGTTGTTTCTGGTTAAAGACCACGTGTGTATCGCCTTGGGAAGCAGTGGGGAGGAACACGTCAGGCCCCAGAGCTTCAGCTCAGGAGTTTCTACATCTGCTTTTCAAATAACAAGTTCCTGGGTGTCTTGGCTAGAAAGAAAGAAGAAAATGCTGCAATCGGCAGCACTGCCTTGAGCAGAAATAGCCAGCTTTGTGGGCTCCAGAGATCTCTGAACTACATGAGAGGCCTTCTCTGCAGTGGCTCCCCATTTGTGGAATGCCCTCGAGGTCCCCCGGGCCTGTGTATGCCAATCCAACACAAATGAAAACCAGTGAGTGGTAAGAGAGGATGCTTAGTCCAGTTAAGAGCACCAATAATGGTCACACAGCAGAATTACAGGATATACCGTATTTTTTGCTCTATAAGACTCACTTTTTCCCTCCTAAAAAGTAAGGGGAAATGTATGTGCGTCTTATGGAGCGAATGCAGGCTGCACAGCTATCCCAGAAGCCAGAACAGCAAGAGGGATTGCTGCTTTCGCTGCGCAGCGATCCCTCTTGCTGTTCTGGCTTCTGAGATTCAGAATATATTTTTTTTCTTGTTTTCCTCCTCCAAAAACTAGGTGCGTCTTGTGGTCTGTTGCGTCTTATAGAGCGAAAAATATGGTACTTTTTTAAAAACTAGAAATCCAAGGTCCGCTGACCACAGCCAGGTGCAAAATAGTGACTCCATGGGATGAACATATGATGCTAAAAATTAAGGAAAAGAGTGTCCTGGAATGCCTGCTGGGTTCAGGAAGCTGTGATCAGCAGCAGAAGCAACACACAGGCCCCTTCACACAAAACCTTAGCTCCATTGTGTGTGTCCCGCCCCCTGCAAGCATTTGTGTTCAGCATCCCGCTATGTATGTGGGAAAGAAACTTTTAAAAAAAATAAAATAATTTTTTTATTAGATTTTCCACGATGATAACACAAACCACAAAGCAAAATGATACACAAAAACAGAAAAAAGGGAACAATAAACAGATAAACAATAGCAACAAACTTAATTCTTCACAAATCCAACCTTTTAAACATCTTGGTTGACTTCCTCAATTCCCTCCCTTCTGAGTTTCCTTGTAATTAAAAACAACAGCTTTCCAATATCATTATTAAACTAAAACAATTTCCAATTATAGTCCATCTTATTCACTTTTCTTCACATTCTAAATCCCATTTATTTCATTATAACTTAGTTTAATCCTAGGCCTATTTGTTTCTTTCGAGTAATTTCTAATTTTTAATATTACAATATTTTTTCAAATAGTCCTTAAATTGGGAAAGAAACTTTTTTAGTTCCTGCTGGTCGTGAAGCCTTCCTGATCTATTGCAAGTGAGCTAAGCTCCACCAGCAGATGCCAATCTACCTCCTGCCCATGCCAGGACGCGAGGATACTGATCGAGATGAACCTCTGCTCTGACTTGGAAGAAGGCATCTTCCCATGTTTCATTCCAAGGCAAGCAGAACTCTCTGTGTGTGTATGAGAGAGATAACATCTCGTTCTTTCCTCAGGGTCAAAGCAGGCATCATAACTGACGTGGAGCCACAGCTGGCCTGTATCTCCTTCTCTCTGTTCCTAGAAACTCTTGCGCGAAACATGACACAACATCTTCACCACACTGTGTGTTTCGCTGCCTCCACACACACACACCAATCATTTGCCGTCAGCTGCAGAGGTGGAGTAATGCCCTGTGATGTCACATCGCATGTTGTGGAAAGCGAGACATTGCCAGGAAGACAGGCGTCCAAGCATCTGCTTGCTGTCTCTTAACATACCGAGTGGTCCTTTTCTCAGTGTAGTGATGTGCCATTCAATCCCCTTGGCTGAGTGCTGACTCCCTGGGTGGTGTTAGGAGCAACCAGCCCTTGCCAAGTTCAGGGAGTAAGTAAATTACCGTATTTTTTGCTCTATAAGACTCACTTTTTCCCTCCTAAAAAGTAAGGGGAAATGTGTGTGCGTCTTATGAAGCGAATGCAGGCTGTGCAGCTATCCCAGAAGCCAGAACAGCAAGAGGGATTGCTGCTTTCGCTGCGCAGTGATCCCTCTTGCTGTTCTGGCTTCTGAGATTCAGAATATTTTTTTTCTTGTTTTCCTCCTCCAAAAACTAGGTGCGTCTTGTGGTCTGGTGCATCTTATAGAGCGAAAAATACGGTAACCCACCTCCTGGCCTCACCCCAGCTAGAGAGTCCAGGAGTTCATGCTTCAGACAGCCTGCTAACTGAAGCAGGCGTTCACATGTGCTTGTCATCACTGTGTGCTCACCCTGAAAGCATGATTTAAAGTACGAAAAGAAACATCCGCTGGCATTTGGGACTTTGTGTGGGGATCAGCAGCTATGCACAATATACTTGGCTCATATACTTCCCCACTGGTGTTCCTTAGGTGCTCTGTGTCACCATCTTAACAGTTCTGACTAAACTTCAGAGTTGCGAGATCTGCCTCGCTTGGCTTTCTAGCACATGGTCTGAGCATGAGCAGCCAAAGAGGACTCCCAGACTATTTTGGGGCAGATTCAAACACATACCAGCAAATTCAGGTTGTGCAATTAAAGTTGATTGTCTTGCAAAAACAGACTCACTTCCCCAAAAGATTCGACTTGTTGCTGTTGGGAAAGTGATAAGGAAATGGATTAGACATAGTGGAATAAAGTACATTATTTTTTGCTCTATAAGACTCACTTTTTCCCTCCTAAAAAGAAAGGGGAAATGTGTGTGCGTCTTATGGAGCGATTGCAGGCTGTGCAGCTATCCCAGAAGCCAAAACAGCAAGAGGGATTGCTGCTTTCACTGCACAGCGATCCTTCTTGCTGTTCTGGCTTCTGAGATTCAGAATATTTTTTTTCTTGTTTTCCTCCTCCAAAAACTAGGTGCGTCTTGTGGTCTGGTGCGTCTTATAGAGCGAAAAATACAGTATTTGCTTGATGCAATACCAAGGCCCTTCACATGCTCCTTTCATGGTATATTCGTGATGATCTGTGCTCCTTATTGTATTGGGGAGGCTCCAAAAGTTTCAGGGCTCTTAGTTTCCAGTCAGTGTGTATCCCATAGGCTCGTCTTCCTGTTGAAATCCTGCCACTTTTTCACACTGCAAATATTCCAGTTTCTATTTTGTCCTGCTTGTCAGTGTTTGAAAAGGAAAAAGGTTCTGACCTTTTTACTCCTTTGCCTAGTCCTCAGACCTTAGTTGGCACAAAAGAGTCTTTGAGAAAGAGTATTCTTGTTCTTGCAGAACAGATCCTGAAGCTGAGACTCCAATACTTTGGCCACCTCATGAGAAGAGAAGACTCCCTGGAAAAGACCCTGATGTTGGGAAAGATGGAGGGCACTAGGAGAAGGGGACGACAGAGGACGAGATGGTTGGATAGTGTTCTCGAAGCTACCAGCATGAGTTTGACTAAACTGTTGGAGGCAGTGGAAGACAGAAGTGCCTGGCGTGCTCTGGTCCAGGGGGTCACGAAGAGTCGGACATGACTAAACAACTACCTCTCAGACTTCTTGTGATGATAAAACAACAGAGAAATTGACAAAATGTGTTGCCTCACTGGAGGAAACTCAACAGGTGGAGTTCCTATTTTGTTTTGTTTAATTATATTGTACCTCACCTTTCCATTTACAGTGAAACTCTCTGGGTTGGACACGACTAAATGACTAAACAACAACAACATTCTTGCAGAATATTGCTGCTTCTATTCTTAAAAAGTCTTCTTCTCCAACCACGACCGACAGCTTTTACACACACCAAATGCAACCAGCTTTCTACCATCCAACCAACCCACACCCAACACTAACACTGACCACTCTATATATGCAGGTACAATTTAGTGAAAGGTTGCATGAGTTATTGTAGGCCACTGACTCATGCTGACTTAGTTCTTTTAGCGTTAAAGAAACAGCGGCCAATTTTTAGCGGTGAAACTGGTCACGGTGTTCCTTAGGTGCTCTGTGTCACAATCTTAACAGTTCTAACTAAACTTCAGAGTTGCGAGATCTGCCTCGCTTGGCTTTCTAGCACATGGTCTGAGCATGAGCAGCCAAAGAGGACTCCCAGAGTGTTTCCAGACTATTTTCGGGGCAGATTCAAACATATACCAGCAAATTCAGGCTCCCAAAGGGCTCTTAGTTTCCAGTCAGTGTGTATCCCATAGGCTCCTCTTCCTGTTGAAATCCGGTCACTTTTTCATACTGCAAATATTCCAGTTTCTATTTTGTCCTGCTATAGTGCAAGAGTGCTCCTCCAGACGACCGTCATGTGGTAACATTGGAAAGCATGGCAGGCACACTAATAAAGTAGAATGATTTGTGGATGGTCCAGTACAAATCCATTACTAATACACCAGCACTGTGTCATTGATAGGCTGCAAAGAAAAGCCACAAGTCTGGAGAGACCCATTTGCCTAAACTCCCTACAAATCAGGACGAATGCTCAGTAAATAAACCATTTGAAAGAAATGCAAAATTGCAGCGGCAATGCCAGAATGAGCACAGGAGTTCAGAGCAACGCAGGCTGGCTCAATATATTTTGGCACCTGACGTGAATTATAAGATGGTGCACCTTGCTGCTGTTCCACATGCAGTAGCCAAGCAGACTGGCCCCTGAATTTTACTTTGATGCTGGCAAGAGGACGATGTCTTTCTCCACACCTGTTGGCAGCAGGCTGTCTTTGAAAGTGCAGGGCATGCCAATAACTGGACCTAGGACCTTCTAAAGTGCCCCACTGTTATGTGCTGAGTGAATAGGATCCAAAAGGCAGCAGTCTGATTGGTCCTAGAACAATAGGATCCAAAAGGCAGCAGTCTGATTGGTCCTAGAACAATAGGATCCAAAAGGCAGCAGTCTGATTGGTCCTAGAACAATAGGATTCAGAATGCAGCAGTCTGATTGGTCCTAGAACAATGCAGGAGTATGATTGGTCTGCAGGAGCCACCCAATCCGGCTTCAGATGGAAGTGAATCCACAACCTGATTGGCCTACAGGAGAATTCCGGAATTAGCCAATCACGTGCAGCCCATTGTGTAAATAATGTATATAAAGCAGATACTTTGAGGGGACATTCATTCCTCCTCACCACTATGAGCTGAATAAAGAGCATGAAATCCACTGCTGCATTCTGAATATTGAGCTATGGCCCTCCCATGCTATGATAGATGGCATCTTTCTTTTCTTTAAGGGAGAGGACCCAAAGTTTTCCCATGCTTGTACTGTAGAGCAGGGGAGCAGAGGTGGTTTTAGGGTGGCACGACCGGCACGGTCACACTGGGCACCACCCTGTGAGGGGCGCCCTAACAATGTTTCAGAACGGAGCGCAAGAGGCGGGGAGTGCTGAATTTTGGCATCGCACAGGGTTCCGCTGAAATTTGAGAGCCCAAAGTCCGCCACTGAGGTGAGGGATCAACCTCTCAAGTAAATTAAATACATCTTTTAAGAGGTGAGCCTGAGAGACTATTGATATCACACTAGGCACTAATAGGCAATTGCAATGACATTTATGTAACCACAGTCCAAAGAGCACTCAAGATTTCAAGCACATTTTTCTCAGCAACAAAACACACAAACCTGGGTGTCAGGAAGTTCAAGGACTTTGAATGAAGTGCTTCCTTGTGGCAAGACTTCCGGATTTCCTGCTCTACAACGGAGCAGCAGCTGTACATTTTATACTAAATTGTGGATAAGCTCAAGAAGCTAGGGGAAGAAGAGTCCCAGGGAGAAGGAGATAGAAATTGATTCCTTTATATATATATATATATAAATTTGTATTAGTTTTTTTAACATATCATTTTCAACAGTAATTAAACATACTTTTACATCTTATTCAAATTTTTGACTTCCATCAATCCTTTCTGAAAATTTTCCAATCTGATCTCTCAGTATGCATTTTTTATCTTCCCTATTACATTTCAAACTCATAACCAATATCTCTATCTTTTTCTACTTTGTAAGACTTCGTATATTTCTCCTTACAAAACTTCCTGTAGTCCTACTAGCGTAATTTGCTGATTACAGTTCCCCTTCAAATAATTCATATACTTCTTCCAATCTTCTGTAAATCTCTGGTCCAGCAGGTTTCGAATCCTTCCTGTCATTTTGTCCAATTCTGCATAGTCCATTAATTTCGTCTGCCATTCTTCTTTCGTCAGAATTTCTTCTTGTTTCCATTTCTGGGCTAACAATACTCTTGCTGCAGTTGTTGCATATAAAAACAATGTAACATCTTGCCTATTAATGCCCTGACTTATAATACCAAGTAAAAATGCTTCTGGTTTTTTTAAAAAAATGTATATTTCAGCATCTTTTTCATCTCATTATATATCATTTCCTAGAAGTTCTTTACTTTTTTATATTCCCACCACATATGATAAAATGTTCCTTCTTTTTCTTTACATTTCCAACATTTATTATTTGTCTTGTACATTTTAGCTAATTTCATTGGTGTAATATACCATCTATACATTATTTTCATCATATTCTCTTTGAAAGCATACAGGCTATAAATTTTATCCTTTCCTTCCACAACCTTTCCCATTCTTCATAGATGATTCACAATGGTAACCTAATTTTATTTATGTGCAAAGCCTATTAAACGTTAAATGGAGGAGGAGGAGGCGTAAAGATCAGAATGAGCAGCTTGTAAACAGTTAGTTGCCTTTAAAGGCATTACATCAGCAAGTATACTTTCAGCAACATGGCCCAGGGAATAATCTGGCCCAGAGAATGGGCTGAGAGCATAGAATCATAGAGTTGGAAGGGAGCCTAAGGGTCATCTACTCCAACCCCCTGCAATGCAGGAATCTCAACTGATGCATCCATGACAGTTGACCGTCCAACCTCTGCTTAGAAATCTCCAAGGAAGGAAAACCCACCACCTCCTGAGGGAAAGCAAATGATGTTGTTCAATTCTTGACTCTAACATTGCAGTGATGTGCAGGGAGACCTCAGCCCTGGAGTGTTGGGATGCTGCTAAGGAACTGGGGGCAACTGGCAAGCCCCAGCTGGCTCCAGCCCACTGGCCATAGCTGTCAACTTATAGATTTGAAAATAAGGGACCAGCAGCCTTGAAAATAAGGGACCTGCAGCCTCACCTGTTCCAGGCACTCCAGTCTTCCTGTCCTCCTGCAGTCTGGTCAAACTCATGCTGGTAGCTTCGAGAACACTGTCCAACCAACTTTGTAACCAGAGGTTCAACTGAATAGAATCTGAATCACATGCACCACAAGGCCTATGCAGCCTCAACTTAAGATGGCTCCCCGGCCTGGCTTTGCACCGCAAAGTTTGCAGCAGCACGTGCAACAAGATGCCGTCCAGCATTCAAAAACCCCCTCAGCTTGCATTAACTAGCCACACACAAGGCATGCAAGCTCCACCCCCCAGTTGTTCTTAGACTTCTTATTGGGTGAGCAACACAGCCAAGCAACACAGTTGGAGCCTCCCTCCTCCATGGCCGGCAGGGAGGGAGGGAGAGGAGCTGCTTCCTTTGAAATTTAAGGGACATCATTTAAGGGACATTTAAGGGACATCCATCAATAAGGGAAAGCAGCGGGACATGGCGCTGGAATAAGGGACTGTCCCTTCAAATAAGGGACACTTGACAACTATGCCGCTGGCTGACGTGCCGGCCGAACTCCAGTTCTTGGTGCAGCATGAATCTGCGACCCAGAGCTTCAGAAGCTGGGCACGCAACTCAGCAGAGTAAACACACAACAGAAGTGGCAGGGAGAGGCTGTGTAAAGCATATTTACAAGCAGTTAATTCAGCATACATCAGGACAAGAGGAAAAACATGCCTTCTCCCTTCCATGTCCAAGCAAGCAGCATACACACACAAGTAAGTTCCCAGCAAGCTGTGCTGGAGTGTAAACAGACATGTGACATACAACAATTCCACATGTCTGTTAAGGTGGAATGGAACATCAATATCCTAACATCAAAGTAGATTATGCAGAATTTGACAGATCAGGGTAATGCAGCTCTTGTTTTTGGTCCCAGTTCAGCTGTTGCCTCTTCCAGCACCACTCCTTTGGTTCACACTCAGTCTGCAGTTGCTTTGTCGTATAAGCAACCAAAAACTATGAGAATGGATAAACAGTTTGTGGCAATAATCTGCAGGTGCAGAGACCATATGTATTCATCAGTTGTCAAGAACAGGTGCCGGCTTTTTTAATTCACTGCATGTCAAACTGCCTCTGTCTACATGGCACATTATTCAGTAGCTGTTGAAAGTGTGAAGCAAGCCAATGTTGTTGCTATCCCCATTTTGCAGAGGAGAGTGTGAAGACTGAGAAAATGCACCTTTCCTAAAGTCATCGCAGATCAGTTTAAGGCCAGTTTTATACAGTGGTACCTCCGGTTAAGTACTTAATTCGTTCTGGAGGTCTGTTCTTAAGCTGAAACTGTTCTTAACCTGAAGCACCACTTTAGCTAATGGGGTCTCCTGCTGCTGCCGCCCCACCGGAGCAAGATTTCTGTTCTCATCCTGAAGCAAAGTTCTTAACCTGAAGCACTATTTCTGGGTTAGCAGAGTCTGTAACCTGAAGCATATGTAACCTGAAGCGTATGTAACCCGAGGTACCACTGTACTTAAGATGACAGTGAGCTTTTGATACAGGGGTTTGAAATATACTTGCAAAGCAAATTATTGCAGATACTGAGCATTAATTCAGAGTGAAACTTTGAATGGGTCTTGGGGACGGGATATGGAGTAAACCCAGCTCTGCAATGTTCTGTAGAGCCCCTTCTGCTCTTTGTGTGCATTTAAAAATCCCAGTTTGCTTCTCAGAGGCTATGTAACAAGAAACAGAATTACAAGGAGCAGATCTGACCAAGGGGCTCATTATAGAGAGGTGCAAATCAGCTGGAGGGAAGAATTTACACAGTAATCTAAAAATAAGCAAGACAACCTGGCAATCTTCAGTGGTGCATGGCTGCCTCTTTTTTGTCTGTGTTTGTTAATCACTGGGCGTTCTCTGCCAAAAAGCTGTGCCATATGGAACTGTTCCTAGCATGTAGCAGATGAAATGACCACAGCAACCAACCTTTGGTCTCATCAAGATATTTTAACCCACATCTCAATCCTATAGCTTGATTTCCATTTTAAGAGATGCAGGACTGTAGCTTTCATAATGCTGTTGTGAGCTTGCAGGGTTAGCCTGCGTGCTGCCTGAGTCTCCTCTAATTCCTGGGGTTCTGGATCCAGCAAGGGTTGAAACCTTTGTTGAACTAGGTGGGCAAGTTTATTGGCGAGTTAGTGGCTACTATGAAGTACCAGTAAGTGATGTATGGAAGTGAGAGCTGGACCATAAAGAAGGCTGATCGCCGAAGAATTGATGCTTTTGAATTCTGGTGCTGGAGGAGACTCTTGAGATCAAACGCATCCATTCTTAAGGAAATCAGCCCTGAGTGCTCACTGGAAGGACAGATCCTGAAGCTGAGGCTCCAATACTTTGGCCACCTCATGAGAAGAGAAGACTCACTGGAAAAGACCCTGATGTTAGGAAAGATGGAGGGCACAAGGAGAAGGGGACAACAGAGGACGAGATGGTTGGACAGTGTTCTCGAAGCTACCAGCATGAGTTTGACCAAACTGCGAGAGGCTGTGGAAGACAGAAGTGGCTGGCCTGCTCTGGTCCATGGGGTCACGAAGAGTCGGACACGACTGAACGACTAAACAACAACAACAACAACAACAACATGAAGTACCAAACAAAGAACCACAACAAGTGTCCACAAAACACTCTCTTGTTTTTAGCTATGAACATGGTCAAAAGGACCTGTTGGTGGCATTTTACCATTGTACTGTTGAGAGTGTATTAACTTATGGTCTGTGTGTGTGGTTTGGGAGCTGCATGGTCAGGGGAAAAACAATGCTGTCCAGGGTTGTAAAGACTGCGGAGAGAATAATTGGGTGCACTCTTCCCACCTTGGATCAAATCTACGCTTCCAGGTGCCACAAGAAAGCTGCAGAGATAGTGCAGGATAGTGCACACCCCAGAAATGATCTCTTTCAGCTTCTGCCTTCTGGAAGAAGGTACAGGATTACAAAGACTAGGACTAGCCGCCTGAGAAACAGTTTCTATCCAAATGCGATTTTGGTTTTAAACGCAGTGTAAGGAGTCTCTATGGGAGTATATTGTATTTAAAAATGGGGTATCAGAGTTTTTAGGGGGTTAACCAGGTTGGGATAGCTGGAATAGCAGGCTTGTTGATTTTTGAATGTCTTATGTAGATTTTCAATTTTGTTGTTCCGTACGGGACAGTGACAATAAAGATTATCGTAAATGAGGCACATCCAAGAGCAGACCTCACTGTGAAATCTTTGTGCCCCCCCTCTTGAAATGACCTTTCCACTACTGGAAGAAATATAAAATGGCAGCCTAGGCCTGCGTAAGATGGAGCGAGTGAAAGGGGCAAAAGGCATGACTTGTGATGCATGGTATTTCCATGAGCTCTTTCACCCTCTGCCAATGACAAGGGCGCATTCATTCCAGGCACCCTAACGCACGCCACTTCAATTTCCTTCAGCCAACATGAAGGCCAGGGTGTGGTGGCTGGAACACCGCAGGGAGGAGGCAAACGTGCGGAACATCTTCCTCTTGGGTAGCAAGGCTGCCTGAAGTGTGCCAGGCCTCAGCCAAAACAAATACACCCATCATGACTGATAGCCTCTGCAAAATTGCTGGTTGATTTCTAAACTGTGCAGAGTGTGTTCAACATGAACAGAAAGGAGGTCTTTTGCTAATATACCCCCCCCCCCCCGCCCGTGCCTCCTCTCCTATTTATTTTTGATTTACCTGCATTATTTTAGTTAACGAAGGGCAAGTTGCTTGAAAGAAAACTCCATAAAAATATGTTAGGAATTCGGCTAATTATCCCTCTTGTCCAATAGCCCATATCTAGCAATGGCCAGAAATGGATGCTTCAGATATTTTAATGTATATCATTCTCTTCAAATTGTTCCCCGTGAGTTCTTATGAGTGAAGCAATGAGTGTGTTCACATGTCGCACTAAGCCATGGTTAATCATTCACATATCGGGTTGTGCCTTATATCCTGTGCTGGCAAGCCTCCCCATCTCTTCTAGTATTCTTTTCAGTGGCATCATTTTTATTACATTATGACCTTAAAGAGCTTCATTGACAAACATATGTAGAGAGGTCTACCTGCCATGGCAAAGTTTACAAGCCAAGGAGGGAAAGTTGAGGTGCCTCTTACCTGTAAAAAATGAAAGCAGGAAATACCGCATTTTTTGCTCTATAAGACTCACTTTTTCCCTCCTAAAAAGTAAGGGGAAATGTGTCTGCGTCTTATGGAGCGAATGCAGGCTGTGCAGCTATCCCAGAAGCCAGAACAGCAAGAGGGATTGCTGCTTTCACTGCACAGTGATCCCTCTTGCTGTTCTGGCTTCTGAGATTCAGAATATTTTTTTTCTTGTTTTCCTCCTCCAAAAACTAGGTGCATCTTGTGGTCTGGTGCGTCCTATAGAGCGAAAAATACAGTAATAAAAATGTGAAGTTTTGAAGACAATTCATATTCTCAGCTTTAAAACTCTCTGCTCAGAAAAGGTGGACACAGAACCACAGAAAGGGAAGCATTTGTAAGTCCTACGGATTTAAATGAAAGGTGCAAGTACGTCAGTAATGATGTTTGAGAACATAAAAAGAACCATGTTGGAGCGAAACAATGGGCCATCTCAAGTCCAGCATCCTATTCTCACAGTAGCCAACCAGATACCTGTGAGAAGCAGGATTCGAACACAAAATCACTCTCCTCTGCAAAATTGCCAAAGCTGTGGCCTTCCAGATGCTCTCCCCCTCCCACAATTTTTTGCAGTCTGAGCAGCAGACTCAAGACATTTGCTGAGCCCATTGTGTGGCAGTCCAGGCTGATGGGCTGCTTTCATCCTGGTGGGTCATAGGTTATACAGACCAGTCTTTTGAGGGAGCTTGTGAGCTGGAAATCACATTGGAGAAAGGGAATGACACTTTGATGTCTTTGTTGTGAAGGGATTCTGTTCGGAGTAGCATGGGATTGAGGCTAGCATACAGTAGAGCAATTGTGAAGATAAAACAAACCAGGAACCACCACAAAACTCCCTTTTGATTCCAGCTTCTATACCGCTATATCCAGAGGTTGATTATCCCTGCTGTGAGGCACTGAGGACTCTGGCAGTGGTCTTCCTGCCCTTTCAACAGCTATTTCTAAAACCTAATTCCAAAATGTACATCCCACATCCCCTTAACCTACAGTGGGAACCTTGAAGTGGCTAAATCACATACCCTACAAGTGTCCTGATTTCCCAGGGACAGTCCCGGAATTACAGAAGCTGTCCCGGTTTCTGACTGGATCCTGGACTGTCCCGCTTGTAGGGCGTGCCTACATTCATCAGAGAAATGTTGGAGGGGATAGAATAGGATATCCCTCTTTTTATTGGAGAAATTTTGGAGAGGATAAAATTAGAGTACCTTTGAGAAAGTTCCCTTTTAAATATATTTTGCTAGACATCAGTAAAACAGCCACCTCCATTGCAAGATCCAGACGTAAAAAGGTAAAGGTAAAGGACCCCTGGGTATGGTTAAGTCCAGTCAAAAGCGACTATGGGGTTGTGGCACTCATCTCGCTTTCAGGCCGAGGGAGGCGGCGTTTCTCCACAGACAGCTTTCCGGGTCATGTGGCCAGCATGACTAAACTGCTTCTAGGGCAACAGAAACACCGTGATGGAAACCAGAGCGCACAGAAACCCTGTTTACCTTCCCACCACAGCAGTACCTATTTATCTACTTAAACTGGTGTGCTTTCGAACTGCTAGGTAGGCAGGAGCTGGGACAGAGCAACAGGAGCTCACCCTGTTGTGCAGATTTGAACTGCCAACCTTCTGATGTGACAGATTTTAAAGAGCACTGTTGGAAATAGCTCTCTGTCTCAGGGTTGACCAGAAACATTTTACTCCTTCAAAGGACCAGCAAACCTTCCATATATAGAAGCAGACAGAGCTGGTTTTCCAAGCCCAATTCAAAGAGCACTTGTCATTTAAAGGTAAAGGGACCCCTGATCATTAGGTCCAGTCGTGGCCGACTCTGGGGTTGCGGCACTCAGCTTGCTTTATTGGCCGAGGGAGCCGGCGTATAGCTTCCAAGTCATGTGGCCGGCATGACTAAGCCGCTTCTGGCGGACCAGAGCAGCACATGGAAATGCCGTTTACCTTCCCGCTGGAGTGGTACCTATTTATCTACTTGCACTTTGACATGCTTTTGAACTGCTAGGTTGGCAGGAGCAGGGACAGAGCAATGGGAGCTCACCCAGTTGTGGGGATTTGAACCGCCAACCTTCTGATCAGCAAGTCCTAGGCTCTGTGGTTTAACCCACAGCACCACCCGCATCCCTTTTGTTGCCATTTACAACCCAATATAACTTAGGCTCCACAAAGCTGCCTCCTTCCCTAGAGACCCTCAGGTGTTAAGATTGGCAGAGGGGCTTCTTGGTGGTTCCATAGCCCTTGGAGGTTTGGGGAGTGGCAATCCAGGAGAGGGCAGCAGTTTCTGTGGCAGTCCCTTAAGCTGTGGAATTCCCTCTCCAAACAGGTGCACCTAGCACTGTTATTGTACATGTTTTGGTGTCAGCCAATGGTGCACCTCTTTACTCTGGTCTCTGACACCTGTGTTAGGAACCACCTTATCTTTCTGATTGTAAATTGATTAACCAATTTTAGTACAGTAATACCTCCACGAACATCCTCCTTATCTAGCGTCCATTCCGGCGAATGTCTACGGCAAACCCAGAAGTACCGGAACGGGTTACTTCCGGGTTTGCCGCTTGCGCATGCGCGGAAGCCCAAAATGCTCTGCGCACATGCGCAGATGTGGCACTTTTCCCTTTGTCCTTTTCGGCTAGCGGCTGGGTCTCTGGAATGGATCCTGGCCTCAAAACGAGGTATGACTGTAATTTTATTATTACATTGTTGTAACATTGCAGGTTTGGCTTAGTGCATGGCCTCTGGTTTAGGTCCTTGAGATGTAAACCGATAATAAACCAGGGTTGCAGCTCATGGTTTGCCCTGAGCGAGACACACCTCAAACCTGGATTCAGACTCAAACCAAGGCTTAGCTGACAACTGCAATCTCCTCTCCCCAAACCTACACAATTCACACCAAGCCATAGTTTGGCTTAGCATTACAGACACACCTGATCCAAGTGTGGTTTAGTTAGTGGACAAAGTTTTGGGCTTGCCTTGCACAAAATGTTTTCAGGCTGCTTTTGGCGAAGACCATCTCAGCCCAGCCTATTTCATAATGGAACACAAAACAACCCCCATATGCCACCTTTAAAAGTAAGCAGGAATACAGCACTTTTTCTTTTTTTACAAAAAAGAAGAAATCACGTAAGTTTATTTTTTTCACTTCAAGCTTATAAAAAACTTGTTAGATTCAAAAAAAGTTAGACTCTTTATACATATGTACAAAAACACACATCTGGAAAAACAATAAATAGGGAGGGGTAGAAGTTTTACAAAACCCATTATATACACAGTAAACTGCACAAGGCTTCAGCGCCACTGAATAAATATGTGGCACCCGTATCACAGCTAAGTGGCCAAAGGCTTCAGTTCTATGGGACCAAGAAAAAATCTTGACTTTGGTTGGGGCAGGACTAGAGAACAACTGAAAAGTGCTCAGAGAAAAGCATTTTTTAAAAAAACAGCAGCTGTTCCCCTCGTCCAGAAGGCTCTCATACCAACCAACATCAGCTTTCCAGTGCACAACAGTGTGCTTCCAACTGGGTAATTCTGTAGTAGCATATTTGTACATAACATTTCGCAAACTTTTTTATGGCCAAGGCACTTTTTTTGCAACTGGAGGTACCCTGCACTCATTTTCAAATACATGTGTGTGTGTGTGTGTGTGTGTGTGTGTGTGTGTGTGTGTAGGGCGGCCATATGTCCAGATTTTCCCAGATCTTATTGGGATTTCAAAGGCGGAATTAACATCTGGGAGGAATTTCCGAAAGGCGGCGTTTTGTCGTGGATCTTGGGCAAGTCTATCGACAAAAAAGCTCAACAACTTTTGAGGTGTCCTGGTTTTTACTTTTTGAAATATGGCACCCCTACATGTGTGTGTTTGAAAATGTGCATGATTGAATCTTGCAATCAAACCTAATTGATCAGCCAACTTGCGGGTAGCTGACTAGGAAGAGGTTACCATTGTGCTAAGTCACAGAGATGTCGTGAGTCACCTTGTTTGTTGGGTGCATGCTTTGGGTGGGTACTTTGCCGTAGCCTCTGTGGTTATTATTGAATCAATCTCTCCCAGCATCCTTGCAGTTCTGTTAACACTCTGTAGCTTGGGGATGGCTGAGTTTAAAAGGACATGACCTAAAAAAGCATAAAACTGGCCGCAAGTTGAAGAATTGCCTATTCTTTTGTAACAGTGAGCTCATTCTCCAGGGACTGATCCATACATGGGCCAAAGCAGTGAGATTAACAACAGGCAGGGAGATTATCAAGGCACAGGGCTTCAAGACCCAATAAGGATGGAGCATGCCCAGTGACAACAGAATGCTGAGCATCTCTTGAGGGCAGAATGGAAAACCAAAGAGGGGTTATGGAATGGAGTAACCTGAAGCCAGGGATGGCTGGAATCCTTACAGGGGTACACAACAACATTTTGCTGTAATGCATTTGTTGCATCGCAAAACCAAAGCTTGTTTAGAATGCTAGTTTGTTTTGAAATACATATATATAGCTTTTCAGGGACATCTTTTTTAGTGTGTGAGTGCAGGGTGAAGTGATTAAAGAAAAGTTATCTGGGGAATTTTTGTACTCAAATGGAATGGAGGTAGTTGTAATCTCGTCCCCCTCTCTTACCTTGGTAAATGTAGATACCTAAGCACTATTCACTCGGTGGTTCAGGTACTCAAAAAGCTGGCTCATACTTTCAAACTCCTCTAATTGTGTAAGCTGGAGGGGGGGGGGAATGGCAGCCACCATCACAGTGATAAGTATTTGCTTCCTGTATGCACAATGTTTTCCCATGTGGTAGTGTAGACAATCACCTGGAGAAATTAAAGTCCCTCAACAATGAAATTTTTAAGATCAGCTTGGGTGCTTCCCTCTCAACAAAACACAGCACAACAGTAAAAACCACGGCTGAGAATCAACACACAGTGTCCGTCAACTTCCTTACGCACTAGGCAGGGCCGATCTGAATATTCAGGAAAGCCACATGGCACAACATTCCTGCCATTATACCATTTCGCACTGCATGTGTGTGTAGTGGGAAGATGCATCTGAATGTCTGCCCCATGTATAAATCCTCCTGCATGTTGAAAACTAGCCTGCCACTCGGTACAGATGTGCTAGAAACAGGTCTTCCAGCCCTTATAGTTTTGAACAAGCAAGCGGATTTTGATTTGAGGAAAGGAGACAAAATGTGAGCCCCAATTCCTGCAGTCTGAAATAATACAGTCTCCGAGACTCTTTGCCACATGTTTGGTCCAAATGCAAAGATCAGCCTTTAGAAAAGTGTGGTGCAAAGGCAGAGCTTGAAAAATTATCAGGATAAAGTGGTTTAGGTGCCTAAGGACTCTCCCAAAGAAGGATAAGTTTAGTAACAGGCTCTTGGGAGTTGGAGGGAGTTATTAAGGGTAGCCACTGAAGCCATAAATATGTGGTGCTCCGATTTTCCTAGAAATAATGTCCATGTCATCACAGTTCTTGGAAATGAGGACATCCATCCTGAAACAGCAAACTGTGGCAAGTGCTAGCAAGAAAGAAAATTAAAAAAGAGTTTGCAGCAACATCTTTTCACCCAGAGCTTGTCTTCTGCAGTTGCCTTCTCCAGTTGAGTTGGCTGGTTAGGTCCTGGATGAATGAAGAACGTCATCCAAGAAGGACAATTCAGTGCATGCTTCATACTGATCTAAAGGTGGAGAGAGGGAGCGGGGAGGAGAAGATTTAAATGGCTTGAATAGTCCGACAACATTGCAAAATGGCGAGAAGTCTTCACGGGGCCAAATCTGACATTCGTGGAAACCTATGGAATGTGTGGTTTGACCTAATTGGCAGCAGACTTGCTGAGGACTGGAAAACCACAAAACGGAGCTTTCCATAAGCCACACAAAAGTTAAACTTGCCTTACAATAAAAGCATTCCGTTGGCAAGACTTGACTCAAATCCCACGGGACAGTTAAGAAGACGCTCTAAAGCAGACATTAAAACTCACTTGACAAGTGAAATTCAGAGTTGCATCACTTGCTGCATGATATCCCCTCTGTGCCCGCACACCAAAATAACTTCTGGCTGTGCAAAGGAAGTCCCCCACCCTCCTTGACCCCCCCGTGCCCCTCCTATATCTGTTGTGCAATATACCTCAACCCTCTGGAGCAGATTTGCCGATGGTGCGAGGAAAGGAGATGAGCGAAAGTCATTCTGCTTGCCAAATAATTTAGCTGAATATTGCCCACAGCAGTCAAGATGCTCTAGAGTACAACTACTTTTATACTGAGCTATATCACCCAGTATCTTCATGCATTGTGGGGAGGAACGGATACTCAGAGCACGCATGCAGACATTCCTCAGCTCAGTGCATGGCATTTCCAGCAGAAGCAGAGGTAGCCATTGTAGGACCCTCTGAACGTTGCTGCGCTTCCAACTCCATCAGTCCTAGCCAGCATGGGTAATGGCTAAGGAAGATGGGAGCTGTAGTCCAACAACATCTGGACGACCTGAAAGTAAAGTTTCAGGGAGGAGAGCCTGAGGAAAACCTCTAGCAGAGACTATGCATTCAGTTCCAAGGCAGTAGGGGCATAAGTAAAGGCAGCCCCACTTGGTTATCTTAGCAAAACATGGTAGGAACTTCCAAGGCTTTCATGTTTACTTGAACTCCAGGTCAACAGAGAGCCTTGCGATGAAACCAGCAGGTTACTCTTTGCAATACGGTAGGCCTGCAATGTTTGCACCAGTTATGTTCTAGGGATTGAGCCTGAAGCAAAAATTGTGTACAGTCATACCTAGGGTTACAGACGCTTCAGGTTGCGTTTTTTCGGGTTGCGGACCACCGAAACCCAGAAGTACTGGAACGGGTTACTTCTGGGTTTAGGCAGTCGCGCATACGCAGAAGCACTAAATCGTGCTTTGAACATGCGCAGGTGTGCCGAATCGCAACCCGCGTGTGCGCAAACGCGCAGCTGCAGGTTGCGGATGCTGCGGGCTGTAAACGTGCATTCCGCACGGATCATGTTCGCAACCCAAGCGTCCACTGTATAGTCAAAACCCAATGGGTTCAGCGGCGTTGGGATTGCCAAAGTCATTTCCCCCAGAATCCCACCCCCCTTTTAATCTTTAAAAAGTTGTTTGCCACATGTGTAAAGCTGAATGCGCAAAAATTAAATGCATGCAAATGGTGGGCTTCCTGTACTGCAGAGAAGAGCATAGGAAACTGTCTTACACCAGGTAAGAACAGTGGGCCATCAGGTTCAGTATTTTCTGTGGCGCAGGGTTTCAAGCTAGGTCTCTCCCAGCATTACCCAAAGATGCTGGGGACCAGTGGCGTAGCGTGGGTTGTCAGCACCCGGGGCAAGGCAAGTAATTTGCGCCCCCCCCCCCCGCTGCACTGTCCCTCCCCCAGATAGTCCTTCACTTTCTCTCCGCACCGCACGCCTGGCACCCTCCCCTCCACAGTGGGCGGCGACCCGGCAGCTCGGATCGGATTCGCACAGCCAGCACTGCAGTGAGAGAGAGTGAGTGAGCCAGGTAGGGGCAGAGAGCTGCGAGTGCGAGTGCGCCCCCCCCAGATGTTGCGCCTGGTGTGGCCGGCCCCCCTGCACCCCCCACGCTACACCACTGCTGGAGACTGAATCTGGGATCTTCTGCACTCAGAGCACTTGCTCTGCCACTGACCCATAGCCATTACCCAACAGCACATTCATCTTTGGTGTCCTGTCAAGGCTTACCTTGTTTGGTTCCTCTTTAGCCACCCATCTCGACATTTTATGAACCAGAGTTCTTCGCCAGGAGATATGTTGGTCTTCTGGGGGTCTTCTGCGCAAAACGTGAGCCTGAAACAAACATGCAAAATATGTAACTCCTACAGTCCCAAGACTAAAAGTATCTAGCTGACCATTTGAGGAACAGAACATTGGAGCTTGGTTCGATTTATGAAGACAGTTCCTATATTTGCAAAGAGTGGATATGGATACAGACCTTCGGCTGTATAAAGGTAAAGGTAAAGGGACGCCTGACCATTAGGTCCAGTTGTGGCCGACTCTGGGGTTGCGGCGCTCATCTCACTTTATTGGCCGAGGGAGCCGGCGTACAGCTTCTGGATCATGTGGCCAGCATGACTAAGCAGCTTCTGGCAAACCAGAGCAGCGCACGGAAACGCTGTTTACCTTCCCACTGGAGTGGTACCTATTTATCTACTTGACGTGCTTTCAAACTGCTAGGTTGTCAGGAGCAGGGACTGAGCAGCGGGAGCTCACCCCGTTGCAGGGATTCGAACCACCGACCTTCTGATCGGCAAGCCCTAGGCTCTGTGGTTTAACCCACAGGCTATTGGAGATCAAAGGCCTGCAGTCTCCTTGCTCAGTTTACCATGATGGCCTCATTATGATAAACCATAGCTAACAGTTGACCGTGGATGCTTCAATCTGTGTGGTTGTTTTTTGCTCCTCCCACTATCACAAGGGAAAGAAGGACCCCAGACTTAGCTTTTTGTCCAAATAAGGAATTGTGTTTGTTTTTCTCCCTGCAAAACACAATCTGTAGCAGAGGTCTGGTCTCGGCTAACAGACCATGGTTTGCATGAAACAAACCCCATCCCCCAGCTGACATGACGCTAAGCTAGGGATTGCGGTTGCTTTCTCACGTGTGATAATGGGAAGGAGCAAAACAGCCCATACTGTTGCATGTATGGTAATCCGTTAACCACGGTTTACTGTGACATGCAAACTGAGCTATGTGACTCAAAAATTAATTCACATACTTAAAGAGATGTCTGCAGGATGATGACTTTGGAGTTTCTATCAAGCCCCAAAACATATCCTATTGTCTTGTCTGAATCAGAGTTTGCAATCATTCAATTGCTTAGTGCCCTGGGCTTACTTCTGCTGAGTTTCACCAGATTTCACACGGATCCGCCGGATCTGGAGCTCCTTGGACGAATTCTCAGGCCGAGTCCAGTACATTTTCAACTCTCTCCACAAGCTGTACCAGGACTGCGTGGATCCTTGCCAGGTGAGCTTGATCTTCAACACATCGCCAACATCTTCTTCAGTATAGACAAGGAAGGTGTTTGTGTAGTTCAGGCCAATCTGCTCAAACCTGAGAATAAGAGGCACACAACGTTTTGTTAAGGAAGCGCAGAGGCAGGGAGCAACTCATATTTGCTTGTTATGGTTTCGGCGAAACACCCCTAGTTGACTTAACGCTAAGCTAGTGATTGTGGTTTCTTTCTCCATTGTGGTAACAAGCAGGAGGCAGTGCTACTGTGCTTGAACCCTTCTTGCTGGTTTTCCCAGAGGCAACTGTTCAACCACTGTGAGAGCAGGGTGCTAGACTAGATGGGATATTGGCCTAATCCTGCAGGTTCTTTTTATAGTCTTATGGTTCTCAAAAGCCTGTCAAAAACCTGTCTCGTGGTTCATCCTGTCCAGCGATTTTCTAAGTGGTGCTCCAGGGAATCAAACTTATTAAGGGTTGTATTTACTTATTATAGCTTGTCTTTCATGGAGCTTGGATGAAAGGGAATCTATCCACCACTTCCCATCAAATATGTCAGTGGCAAATCCTACAAGAGGGAAGAGGGGCGAAAGCAAAACATGCCAATGAAGACTAAGTGTGCCCAGTGGCCATGAAATGTTGACTCACCATCGGAAGGGGAAAGAACAGAAAATAATAAATTTTATTTATACCCCGCCCACCCCAGCCAAGACCGGGCTCAGGGCGGCTAACAACCAATAATAAAAACAAGTTGATTGAAGTACAACTTTAAAAACAAGATTAAAACACAACATTAAAATGCAGCCTTATCACAGGAGGAGAAAGGAAAAAACGAAAGAAAGAGGGGGAGGGAGTCAAATTGATTCTAAGCCAAAGGCCAGGCGGAACAACTCTGTCTTACAGGCCCTGCGGAACGAAATCCGATCCTGCAGGGCCCTGGTCTCATGAGACAGAGTGTTCCGCCAGGGCGGAGCCAGTGTTGAGAAGGCCCTGGCTCTGGTTGAAGCTAGTCTAACTTCCTTAGGGCCTGGGACCTCTAGGGTGTTGCTATTTATGGATCTTAAGGTCCTCCGTGGGGCACATCAGGAGAGGCGGTCCTGTAGGTACAAGGGTCCTAGGCCGTGAAAAGCGGGGGGGACGGGGCGGCAATGGAATGGAATATCTGGGCCAAGGGCATGGCTGCCTGGCACCCTGAAAGGGAGCACTTCACACTGCAACATTTTGTTGCAGTTCCCCCACTAGCATTCAGATAAAAGAGCATGAGGTGTGCACTCAGTTAGTGCTTGGCAACAATATCCGGCGCAAACAGAGTGCGTGGCTGCCAGTATACCAAAGAACTGTCTGCAGTGCACGTTAATTCAATTACACGCACGCACCGGTTCATCGAAAGAATGTGACATGAAGAAAGTTCCCTCAAGATGAAATGTTTGAAAGCCACTGATCTGGGAGTCCATTTTGTCAGCTTTAAATCTATCTGCATACAAATGCAATTCCCTGAGATCTGGCCTATAAACACAGCAAAATGAGACAGGGCAGCGTGGTGGTGACAGAATGAAATGAACTAGGCTGCAGGTGTGTGTAATAAACCACTGCCTAGTTTTTTCTCTTTCATTTTTTTTTTAAATTAACTGCAAGAAGAAAACTAGCCCAGCCGATTCCCTGTGCTATTAGCTTTATTCTTGCAGGGACTTTCTTCTTGCAGGGACTTCCCCCTTTGAAGAGGTCCTCAGCTGCTACTTATGCACAGAGGGAGAAGTACCACCTCACCCCCTGCTCCAATCTGGGGCAACCAGCCTACTCAGTCGCAGGTTCAGGAATTGCACACACAGAGAGAGGGGGGGTCACAGGGATACGCTACAACACTTCGTTGCAGGGATCTTAATGCCAGCTTGACGTTATTGGCAGTCATTTGAATCGCGATCTTGCCTGAAATAAGCTGCTCCAGTGACTCACTCCAGAACTAAGGTTAAGAGAGAGAAGCTTTATAACAGCCTATTAGTAAAAGAGTCGACTTGAAAGAGGGCACAGGATTGAGGTTTGTAATTCTCCACTTACACTTCCAGAGGCAGGGGCTGGGAGTCCCCATTGGTGCCGTGTAGTGTAACAGAGAAAGTAGGCTCTGTTTCTCCCATGTTTTTGTAGCTGAAGACGTGCATTTTCATCTGGTAGTGGAAAACTGCAGAGACACAAGTGAAGGCGCTTAAACGCAGAGCCAAGATTAGGGCTACAAATCCTTTGTTCCCATTAAACAGACGCGGTTTGCAAGGCAAGTGCCAATTGGCACGGGATCTGCCCTGTCTTTGCCAAGCGGCATTGCTGGGACTCTGTGCACATTAACCCCGATCCAGAGCAGATAAGACATAGATGAGGAACCAAAAACGCAGCTGTGTTTCCATCATGTCCCCCTGAGGAAGCACAGCTTTCTCTGGTCTCCTGCAACGACTGGCCATTTACACCTGCAAATTACTTGAAGTATCAAGAGTGCACCCTTGCGAAGGGGCAAGCTGGGATGCTTCCTCGAGGGGAGGGTTTTTTGTCTGCCGCTTGTGATCCAGAGCTCTTTTCAACAGTGCTCCCAGACCCACCATAGCTCTTTGCTGGGAGCAGAGCCAGGGCTCCCCATGCTGGGACATTCAGATTTCACTTAAAAGCTTATTTCCCCTTTAAAGAAGGGACACATTTTCTCAGCAACCTGGGCTTCAGTGCAAACTGCATCACGGGTCACCTGCACCACCGATGCAAGAAGTGGCAGCGGGCGGCCATTGGGTTCATAAAAGTAAAGGTAGCCCTGACCGTTGGGTCCAGTCGTGAACTACTCTGGGGTAGCGGCGCTCATCTCACTCTATTAGCCGAGGGAGCCGGCGTTTGTCCACAGACAGCTTCCGGGTCATGTGGTGAAACCAGAGCAGCACACGGAAACGGCGTTTACCTTCCCGCTGGAGCGGTACCTATTTATCTACTTGCACTTGGTGTCTTTCGAACTGCTAGGTGGGCAGGAGCTGGGACTGAACAACAGGCGTGTCACAGGGATTCGAACTGCCAACCTTCTGATCGGCAAGCCCTAGGCTCTGTGGTTTAGACCACAGTGTCACTCACATCCCTTTTATTGGGTTAATAGAATTGTAGAGTCAGAAGGGAGCCCCAGGGGTCATCTATTCCAACCCCTGCAATGCAGGAATCCCAACTAAAGCATCCATGACAGATGGCCATGCCTACGGGAAGCCTGCAAGTGGGAGCTGAAAGCACCAGCGCTCTCCACACTTCTGATTCCCAGCAACTGATGTTCAGAGATATACAGCCTCCAACAGGGGAGCTAGAACACTCTTCAGCACTCAAGAAGAGCGCTGAAGCTCCACAGTGGATGGATACTAACTAGAATGGATACTAACCAAGACCCAGGTTCCCTCCTCCATCCCTGAGTCCCTGACACTAAGGTACTCCAGGGTTCCTTGGAACAGTCTTTGATAAACCAGCAGAACCCATCATCAAGAAGAACCAGACTAGAACCATCTACTCCAGCTCCTCTTCTCATAAGGATCAACCAGTGGCTTCATAGAGGATATGTCCACCAGTGGCTATTAGCCATGATGGTCAAATGGGGTCTGGAAGCAAATTAGCTCTGTTCGCCGCATCTGGTGCCTTCATACCCCAGTTGTTGGCTTCCTGGAGCCACCTGTCTGCCCACAGCTAGAAATAGATTCCTCGGCTATAGACTCTTGGTCTGATGTAACCTTCTTCCCATTTCTGTAACCCAGAAATGATGTTGAGGGATCAATGTGGGACCCTCTACACACAAAGCAAGTGCACTGTCACTGAGCTACAGCCTTTGCTCTCATCTCGGCTGCTCGAATAATGTAATTTTCTCCATCCATCCATCCATCCATCCATCCACACGCACACATATATATATGGGTAGCTGGTTCTTTGAAGCTAGAACACAGGTAGCCAATGTTGTGCTTTCCAGATTTTGTTGGATGCCAACATCCATCAGCTCCAGTCAGCATGGCCATTGACTAGGAATTATGAGAATGGTAATCCAACAACATCTATCAGCCTCTAAGTCAGAGGTGGTCCACAAGCTCCACTCAGAAGTTCTCATATGCTGGTAGGTCTATGAGCGCCAGTTAGGTGGCCCATGGAAAGGATGGGAACAGATGAGAATACCTGCATTTGGTTCTGCACTTGATTAATTCCCCCCCCCCCCAACAATGGAGATCGATGACATTTTGACCAAGGGTGGAATATCCAACAGGCTAACAAAGCCCTGGTCTAGGGCCCAACATTTTTGTAATATGGCACCGGTGCAAAATGGGTTTTTCCTTCACTTGCCTCCCCTTAAATCCAAAAGCAGGATAAATGCTGAGCTGGACCCCAAAACAAAAGCCAACAATTTTATTTTTTTTACATCTGGCTTCACTGAACTTTGCTCAAAAACAAACACACTAAAACTTTATTTAACTAATTCATAACCTGCTCTTCATTAAAACTCAATTCCAAGCAGTGTATCAATATAAAACGTGATGGGGTGAACTGGAAATTCAAACCACAACAATAAATCAAAACTACATCACTGTTATTTAAAATATGACGTATGCATGTGCTTTGATATCTGAATGAAGGGTTTTTTTAAAGGAGATTGCTGAGACCCCAAATTTCTTTTAAAGTGGTTTGTTTGTTTTGTTTTTAAAAGTCTGGGAACTCATAGTCATGGGAGCCCCTGACGCTGTCTGGCGCACCATTGATGAGAGAACCATCAACACATTTCAGAAATGGCCTTCTGGTGTCCAAAGGGAGACACCCCACCCCAACCTGACCATTGCTGGGTGGGGAATGATGGACACTGTGGTCCAAAACATCTGGGAGGCAACAGGTTGGGGAAGATGTCCCAAGGCATATCCTGAGGTGTTTGTGAGGGAAAATCTAATGGAAACAGATCCTTAAACTGATAGATACCGTATTTTTTGCTCTATAAGACTCACTTTTCCCCTCCTAAAAAGTAAGGGGAAATGTGTGTGCGTCTTATGGAGCGAATGCAGGCTGCGCAGCTATCCCAGAAGCCAGAACAGCAACAGGGATTGCTGCTTTCGCTGCACAGCGATCCCTCTTGCTGTTCTGGCTTCTGGGATTCAGAATATTTTTTTTTTCTTGATTTTCTTCTCCAAAAACTAGGTGCGTCTTATGGTCTGGTGCATCTTGTAGAGCGAAAAATACAGTGGATAGATAATTCATTATGGTTGGAGACCAGCTTATAAAACACACTTGGGGGTACAATTCCAGAAGGAAAACAAACATTTAAAACAATGTACAACAATAAATTTAAAATTTATAAATGTGATAAGCGTATAGACACTTAAAACTTTAAGATAAGCCCCTGCAATGAGATGACCCAGAGTCACCCATGGAACTGAGTTTGGGGATTTTCTTAACGAACTAGTTTGAGTCGGGGGATGGTCTGCGCCTACAGATCTGTACACAGAATCTGGCAACCAACTGGTCGTCTTATGAAACTGATAGGGTTTTGCACTCTGGCTTCTTAAGTTTCCTTTTCGGAATAAAAGCTAACAGCAATGATGCACTTATAATGAATAAGAGTTAGTGGGGCTACCAGGGAGCAAGGCCACATTGAACGAGCAGAATTTGTATACCACATTGGGGCACGTGGTATGTAAAATCTAAAATATGCATCAAATTATCAATAAAGGTTCGAAGTTAAAAAGCAAGTTGGCTATAAAAACGTCAAGAGTATGAACAAGACTAGCAGTTAAAAAAATGTGCATTATAAAATAAAATTGCATATTGAAATGCATTCCAGATTTATGTGTCTGTGTAGGCTTACCTAAACAAAAACTTTGTGGCCATTTATTAAATTTCTATCAGTAGGAACCCAGAGCAGTTGAAGCAGGTGCTGAATAAAAATACTTCTCTAAAATCAATGGGCAGGGAAACCAGACCAGACAGGTATTCCTGAAGATTTTTAGTTTTTAATGTTTGGTGTTTTATTACATTTTAACATGTAATGGAAGCCACCCAGAGTGGCAGGATATAAATAATAAAAGTGATTATTATTATTATTATTATTATTATTATTATTATTATTATTACATGGGGGGAGGGTATCTGTGGCCCTACAGGTGCTGTAGGACTACTACAGCTTCCGACATCCCTATGTAGCCTTGCTACAGAGAGAAAAAACACCTGATGGGGTAAGAAAGCAACTTATTAGAGGGCAAGCTGTGTCTTGCATGTGCGATGGTAGGAAAATGCAGATCTGCCTAGGATGGTGGCAAAGTTTTCTCTCATTTGGGGGCACTCATCACCTAGGCTAAAGCCCAGACTTTGCGACCGAGAGGCTACTGAGTTTAGCAGCGGGGGACAGTAGAGGTTAGTAGGCAGAGGTTTCTTGGGAAAGTTAGGGAAGCTGTTTTCTAGGAACAGTCAAGGAGCTGCTGCAATTGAAAAAGTATTCATTGCCCGTTTCCCATCCAGTAGTTATTCAGCTCAAAACTGCCGCTCCCACAAATGGTTAAGAATCCCTTTTTCCACACCCATCCTCTGCTCCTAATTACAGCTCTCCACAGCTGCTTTTTATCAAGAAACCACTGGCAGATCATCACCCGTGTAATGTCTCTTTAAGCTTTTAGATGAATGTCATGATGGCTTTTTTTCCCACCAAAAGTTGGCTGGCTGCTGCCCAGATTTTCTTTCTTTAAAGAAAGACCAAAAAGGAAAAAAAGAAATTCTATCCTACCTATTTCTCCAAAGACACTATAAGGCAGCCAAGGAACAACGAAAAACAGAATGAAATCACATTAATGCCCTAAAACCCCCACAGATATATTCAAATGAATAAGCAAATGCTATCCATTTGACAAATTCCAGCGGCACAAGAACAACACAGAAATGAGCCAGCAAATAAATGCACCATTAACCAGGTGCCATTTTGAAAAGCAAGGTCTTCACCCACACCCTGAAACAGCAAAGCGATGGGGCCCAACAGACCTCGCTTGGTGAGGCAATGCATAGGGCTGGTGCCACGACAAAAAAGACCCTGCCTTGATTGGACATCAGCCCTATGCATTGCAAGACTGAGGAATCTGAAGCAGGTTCACATTACTGTGGCTAAAAGCCATCCAAGTTCGGGGCCATCACTGCCTCCTGCAGACATGAGTTCCATAGTTTAACTGTGTGAAGAAAGACCTCCTGATGTCTATAATGAATCTTCCAACATTCAGCTTCAATGAAAGTGAAGTTCTAGTATTTTGAAAGGGGGGGGGGGGAATCCTGCTCTATCCTCTTTCTCTCTGCCATGCATAATTTTATAAACTCCTATCATGTCACTTCTTGCTCGCTTCTTCTCTAAACTAAAAACGGGTCACTTGGTGCCACTGTGATTTCAGATGATTGATGGGCAGGAAGCTCTTTCCACCTGCCAGACACAGCCCACAGAGTAAAGATCAGAGGCGGAGCTAGCTGTTCTGGCACCTGGAGCGGAGCACATGCACCTGGGGGCAGGGCCATGGGGGCGGGGCGAGCATCCCAGGGGGGCAGAGTGAGCCACCCATGGGATGGGGGTGGTACAACTCATGCAACACGTTGGCGACTAATATACACATAATAATTACCAAAATAATGATGCATTCTTTATCAGTCTTCTGAGTGAAATATACAAAACCTTGTGCAAAGCCACAGAGACTTACGAACTACCCAATCTAAAATGAACTTACAATGTCTGGCTTCAATGGATTTTTCAAATGCTTTAGGTAAAAAGATAAAGAAAACAAAAGACTGAGTTAAGCATTTGAAAAACCCATTGAAACCAGACATTATAAGTTCATCTTAGACTGGGTGGTTCATAAGTCTCTGTGGCTTTGCACAAGGTTTTGTGAATTTTCTCTCAGACGATTGATAAAGAATGTATATACCTTTTTGGTAATTTTTGTGTGCATATTAGTCACCAATGTGTTGCCTGAGTCATACTACTACTACCCATGGGGGTGGAGCAAGCTGCCCATGGCGGGCTGGTTTCTCACGGGGGGGGGGGAGCGACGCCGCTTTGCCAGCAGCCTTCCTCCCCTCCCTCTTCCTTTTGACAGCTTGGGGGAGGCTCTTCCCCCAGGAAGCAGCCCGGGAACGAGGGGCAACAGAGCGACTCCCAAGCCTCCCCCGAGCTGCCAAAACGAAGGGGGAAGGGGTGAAGGCCGCCAGCAAGATGGCGTAGCTCCGCCCCTTCCCCGACTGCCCGGGGTAGGCTTGGGAGTCGCAGGCAGGTGGCGCACCAAATCAGTGGCGTAGCGTGGGTTGTCAGCACCCGGGGCAAGGCAAGTAATTTGCGACCCCTAACCCGGGGCAAGGCAAGTAATTTGCGCGCCCCCCCCGCTGCACTGTCCCTCCCCCAGATAGTCCCTCGCTCTCTCCGCACCGCACCGCACGCCTGGCACCCTCCCCTCCACAGTGGGCGGCGACCCGGCGGCTCGGATCGGATTCGCACAGCCAGCACTGCAGTGAGAGAGAGTGAGTGAGCCAGGTAGGGGCAGAGAGCTGTGAGTGCGAGCGCGCCCCGCCCCCCCCAATGTTGCGCCCGGTGCGGCCGGCCCCCCCTGCACCCCCCACGCTACGCCACTGCACCAAATGTCACCCCCCCCCCAGTGATGACACCTGGGGCATACTGCCCTCCCCGCCCCACATTCCCAAGTCAATGGTTCAGCATTTCAGCAAGGGAAACCTGCCCCTTGCAGCATGCAACCTTTTTGCTGGGATCTGCAAGGAGACCCTCCGGGGCTTCAGATGCTGGCTCTGCAAATAAAAACGGAAGTTCTCCATGACTGACGGGAACGCCGAAGGAAGAAAGGGGCCTACCTTTGAAAGGCATGTCGGCCCGCGTCTTCAAGTACATCTTGGTGTTCCTCTTGTTCCGCATTTTCTTGGCGTTGTAGCCAATGCCGTTGCAGCGGTTCTTGCGGCAGCTCAGACAGATGCCCTTGCGGAAGCGGCTGGAGTCCGTGCACTGGAAGGCAAAGCTCTGCTTATCCTTGTTCACAAGGGAGTCCACAAAGAGGTGCACAGACCGTTCGTGTTCGCACCGCACAGCCTCCCCGATATCTAGATGGACAGACAGGGAGGAGGAGGGAAAACAGCCGTAAGGCAACAAGCCAGCCATTTAGCATTCTCCACCTCCGTGGTGGGAAGGCAGGCACACGTGCAGCAAGATTTACAGATCTCTAGGCCCTTTGTACTTTAGCGCAAACCAGACTTGGCCAAGGACCAGGCAGGCCTCTGGCCAGAAATTCTGCCGTGCAACCGGAAACGTACATTGTAGGAGGCATCTTAAAACGCAATGCAGAGCCTAAATATAGGCCATCTAATAATCTTCAGTTGGCTCACGAGCCGAAATGGCTTTATTTTTTAATTAACATTTTAATAGGATTCAAAGAGTTTGGCAAATGCTTGCCAGATCACACAAGTGCCTTTATCCCATTGGCCAGGAAAGGCAGGGGTCTGTTTATGGTTTCATGAGGAGATAAGTAGAAGGATGTCAGCATAGCTTGATGTGTCTATAAACCAGGCTTCCTCAACCTCAGCCCTCCAGATGTTTTTGGCCTACAACTCCCATGATCCCTAGCTAACAGGACTAGTGGTCAGGGATGATGAGAATTGTAGTCCAAAACATCTGGAGGGCCGAAGGTTGGAGATGCCTGGGTTATTATATTGTGAATCGCTTCAAGTTGTCTAATGGGAAGAGATTCATGAATGAAATAATTTTTCTTCCTCATCCTTAATTTTATAACAACAGAGGAGCTGAGGCTGAGAGAGACTTTCTCAAGAATTCACATAGTGAATTCATAGCAGGGGGGAAAGCAAACCAGGGTCATATTGACTCATCCCTCAGTGTTAGTCATTACACCGCAATAGCTTTCCCAGATCTGCATACTAGCATATCAGGTTTTGCAATGAATAATGCCCTCCTCCTACACACCTATGCACCTGTTTAATATATGTAAGCCAGGAAGTATTTTGCAACTAGAGGATCTGCATCTTCTTAGGTTGAGGACAGCATCTTACCAAGGGCAAGTTGCTCTGATGTGGCAGAGTTAGCAATCTGTGTGACCCCCTCTCTCCCAAAAAATACAAGCAGAAAGCCTTACTTCCATAGGCAAGGGACCCCAAGACATCACTCAAGCCGCAGCCTGGCTGGACGTCTCCTCCATTCGGGTAGATGTCAATGTGACCCACGGGCATCTTGATCCCAATGCTGACCCCCAGCGTTTCCCTCGTGTACGTGTGCAAGACGTCCACAAAGTCTGCATCGTCAGGAGAAAGGCGGCGGTTGGGGTCAACTCCTTCGAACATCGGGCCGGCTGGATCCAAGCCTGCAGAGGAATACAGTTGAGACGGACGCAGGTATTTCCTTGGAAGCTACCTTAAAGGTAAAGGTAAAGGGACCCCTGACCATTAGGTCCAGTCGTGGCCGACTCTGGGGTTGCGGCGCTCATCTCGCTTTCCTGGCCGACAGCTTCCGGGTCATGTGGCCAGCATGACTAAGCCGCTTCTGGCAAACCAGAGCAGCACACGGAAACGCCGTTTACCTTCCCGCCGGAGCGGTACCTATTTATCTACTTGCACTTTGACGTGCTTTCAAACTGCTAGAGATGGGACCGAGCTACGGGAGCTCACCCCGTCGCGGGGATTCGAACCGCCGACCTTCTGATCGGCAAGTCCTAGGCTCTGTGGCTTAGCCCACAGCGCCACCCGCATCCCTAGAAGCTACCTTACAGTATACTAAAGCCAGACTATTTCCCACTCAGACCAGCACTGCCTATTCTGACTGGCAGCAGCTCTTCAGAATTGTGGACAATTCCCATTTACAGCCAGTTCCTTACAGAGCAGGAATATGCAGGGATCGAACCTGCAATATTGTCGACATCAGAACCACAGTCTAACGAACCGAGCCACACGCTTAGCATGGACTGAGCCACACCATCAGGCAAGCAGAGAGGGCAAGTTCAAACCACCCTGGCCTGTTTGGGAGTAGCTTCCAGCCAAATGCAAAACTGTTCCAGCTGAGACTTACCCTTGAGGCTGTGCATGCAGATTCAGGATTCACCTGGTGTGTCACATGCCACAGACCTGCCTCAAGCAGAGGATGGGGCTTTCAGCGGTTTCAGAAAACCACAACGCATACGAATTCATAGGAGGCGAGGGGGAAGTTGGTTGGCTTACCTGTAATTCTGCCAATTGTCCCCATAGCATAGTTCCCAGCATAGCCAGCAACGTGGGCCCCCAGGCTGTAGCCAATCAGGTGGACGTTTTGGAGCTGGAAGCGTTCTTTCTCCTGCAAGAGCAATGTGAACAGAATCAAGCCAGTCGCTCATGGAAGAAGAACACTTTTGAACAGAATTTAGTAAGGGCATCAGAAGAGCTTGATGGTTCAGGCTGATGGCCCATCTAGGCCAGCATCCTGTTCTTGCAGTGGCCGACCAGACACCTCTAGGAAACCCACCCTCAGGATTCGAATACAAGAGCAACTCTCCAGTTCTGGCAACTGGTATTCAGAAGCATTGATGCTTCCCAACTCTGGAGGGCAGAGCGCATGGCTAATCGTCACAGTAAAAGAGTATGCAAAGGGTGCACACAGGGACAGGAAAGGTTCAGCTTTACGAAATGCACCGTGCCTTCAGCTGATGACGCAAGGAACATTCGATGCCTTTGGCCAATAACCCTTGTTTTCTACACCCTCAGCTTTACGTGGTGCAAGTTGCTTCATGCAGGTTTTTCCACCCCCAAGAAACAGAAGGCGGACCTGATGTTATGGGAAGCAAAGCTGAGCCAAGTTCTCCCAAGCAATGGTAGGTAAAGACGTAAGAGCAAAACTATGCATTCAGAGTGAATGTTCAGGGACAGCCCCTTGGGGACATTTTACATGGCAGCTGCGGGGGAACCACAGGGTCTGAGTGCTCCCCGATGCGTCTGTAAAATGCAAGCATGCATTGGGTTAGAACCCAATGTACTGGCGTCATGGGCAAGGCAGAGTCTGCTCATCTTCCTGGTGGCTGCCCACTCAAAGGTGCCATCTGTTCCCTGCGGTCTGAAGTGTTATAGTCCAGAAAGACCTGTACCAATCAGTAACTATGGATTAAAATACGCAGTTATGGATATGTGGAATCTGCTTTATTCTGAGTCAGACTGCTAGTACATCTGTATGTATGTATTCTTTTTAAAAAAAATGTTGTATAAACTACATTTTGACCACGGTGGAGCTGGTGGGAGCCCAACATCACCTTCAGGACCATCCCTGTTGTATAGCATTAGAAGATCACGCACCATGGGTTTCTGGACGATGGCTCTGGTGCCTGCAATTTCAATTTGCATAGGATGACAAGCGCCAGCATCAGCAATGCCACCTGCCCCATCCCACCAATCAGCAGCTTGGCACATAGCCTGCTGTGTGATGCCAAAGATAGCATCCCCTGCCGGGTCCTGCAGCATCCAGGCTGACATTTCTGGAGCAATGGTCACTGCTCAGTTTTTGCTGCTCAGGAAATGGGAGGTTTCCGGCTTGCAAGTTACCTGCAACCAGTTAAGCAGCTTGGCCACCTCCTTCCCAACCACTCGGGTGTAGTTCACAGCATCTGTGTATAGCTGGTGGGCAAGAGGGAGCCAATCGACCACGACCACGTTGGCGTCCTTCTCTCGCTCCTGCAAGGCTGACACAACGCTCCCCAGCCAGCTCTCAAACATGCCAGTCATCTGGAAGAAGAACCCATGTTTAGTTCCTTTCTGCCCAAAGGAGGACCAGCAAGAGAAGTATCTTGGCAACGTTCTACCCTATGTGGTGGACATGTCCCGAGATCAGAAAGTTCTGGGACATGATCCATGAAGAAATAAAAAGTTACTAAGAACTTCACATAGCAAAAGACCAGAAACATATCTTTGGGGAATACTGAATAGTGATATTCCTAGAGAAAATACTAAATTATTTCTGTACGTGACATCAGTGGCGAGAATCCTGGTGGCTAAGAACTGGAAGGGTAACCAGGTACCAACCAAAGAGGAATGGTTATGTAAATTATGTGAATATTAGGAACTGGCCAAAGTGACTGATATGAGACTAAAGCCAATGAATACAGTCAAGAAGGAATGGAAGTGCTTGAATGATTATTTAGAAAGACAAGGTTCTAATGTAAAAATTTGGCTGTGTCTAGAATGACCTCGTGAATGGAAAAGGGGAGACATACATATATACATATCTATATATTAAGATGAAAATGATACTGAAATACAGATAAAATATGAAATGTGAAAGGAAGTGTTGTGAGAGTGATGGAAGTCTGTTCTTACTATTATTTTGTAAAATAGTGTTTATTGTATTGAAATATTATATTTTCTTTATTCTTTTACTGTCTGCTTCTCTTTGCATTTCTCTTTTTCTTCTTTCTTTTTTATGTTATTCTTCATGTATGGTTTGGTACTGATGTATTTACTTTGCAATAATTTTTATTTTATTTTTATTTTTTAAAAGAGAAGTATCTTGGCTTTCTGAGGACTGAGAGGAATCAGTGCCTACGTGTTTCTTGCAGGGTTTTTATAGTGTTTTTAATGTGCTGCGTTGGGCGGCTTTGAGGGTTTTGGCTGAAGGTTAGAACTGACAAACCAAGTGCCTGAGAGAGGGTTATGGTTTAGAATTTCATGCTAGGAATCACCTAACACCAGTCACCTCATCTGTCACACCTTATTCTGTTAATCTAAAGCTAGTGGCTTTAAAAAAACAACACCAAGTTGCGAATCAGGAAGCTCCCAGGTCAAATATCAAACCCAGCAGGAATTAACTAGGAAGTGTTGAGTCCCTCACAGACACCTGCCTTTCCTACATAAGTTCACCAAAGGGTTTCAAAGAATCATAGAAATGTACCTTAGAACTGGAAGGGACCCTAAGGACCTTCAAGTCCAACCGCCTGCAAGGCAGGAACATGCAGCTGCCCCACAGGGGGATCGAACTTGTAACCTTGGCGTTATCAGCACCACGCTCTAACCAACTGAGCTATCCAGGTTTCCTCACACATAGTGGAGGTCTGTGCATAGAACTGCCACACATACTGCACAGATGGGGCGAGTGCATGGGCACATTGGCCATAGGGTGCGTGGCTAGTCCAGGGAGTGAACGGCAACTGTTGACTAATATCACAGCAGGTAGAACAGGACCTCCAGAAGTCGCTGGACTACAACTCCCAGCATCCCCCACTATTGGAAATGCTGGCTGCAGCTGATGGGAGTTGGAGGTCAGCAGCTGTCTTGGCCCTCTCCGTCAGATGTAGAACTCCAACTCACGAGTTCTGCCATGGGCTTTAACGCCAAGGCTCAGATTGGTACATAAGGCAAAGTTACTGTTGTTCTCCAGGCTTTCCGACACGGTGGGTTGTTGGCACGTACAGAGAGGGGAAGGGGCAGGTAGCTTGGGCTAATGTGGTGCATGGCAGCGGAGCCAATTTGATGCCCCTCACACTGTGCATTGGATCAAGCCAAGCTCCATGTGCCTTCCCTCTTGGAGAGCAGTGTTGGTTTTTTAAATTATTATTATTTTACTTTTTTACCAACAACCAAAACACAAACAGTGAAAACAAACAGTGAGACCCCCCAGGCGGCTGATACATTGGGTATACATAATCAATTATAACATCTTCGAATCAACCATATGTACAATTCTATATACCTTAACACTCCTCCCTCCACAAGGTTTATTTAACTTTTAACATTTTAATTGCCCCAAATTGTTCAAACCTGCCCAAATTAATTCAATATCTTCTCAAACCAATCCTCCTCCTTCTCACTGACCTTAAACCCTTTCATTTTATGTTTCTTCACAGTTAGATATTCTAAGATTGTAATATTTTTTTCAATTTTCCCCTCCATTGTTTCACCCCTAGCTCTTCTGCATTTTTCTAATTACTTGCTATAACCTGTCTGGCTGCAATTACCATCAGTTTTACCCATTTACATTCCTCTTTTGTTTCTAACTCGGTGCTACTCAGGCTAATAAGAACCATTAATTTAGATATTTCCACCACAAATCCCGATATTTCTATATCAATCTGTTTCCAGAATTCATTAACTAACGGACAAACCCACCACATATGACTGTATGTTCCCATTACTCCACATTTCCTCCAACAATTCTTACTTCCAGATTTTGTAATATGATATAACCTTACACTGTGTTGGTAAGCCAGGAGATCGATGATGCCCTACCCATGCCATCTCTGTGGACACTACTTTCCCAGTTACTCAGCACCAAGCAGAATGTTTCGCCCAGAGCCCTCAAATGGAGTCAAACCAAGTGAAAAACTGGTTTGCCTCTTCAAGTGTTTATGGCTTTAAAAACAATGGAACGAGGATCAGCAACCCATACCCAAAATGCCATAGGATACACACACACACAGAGTTCCTCTTATGCTAAGAGCAACATGAAGCAGCAAAGAGTTCTATTCTACTTACCGCCCATCCATGAATAACGAAGAAGCTTTTAGCAGAGACGTTAAACTTGCAGTCTTCCAAATGCTGGTCTTGGCCCGGAGTGAGGTAGCAGCCTTTGTCTTCCAGGTCCCTAGAAGTGCGGACGTTGAATTTCACCGGCAGCTTGAGAACTTTCGGTGGTTCTGCTGGCTTTAGCAGCTGAGAAACGCCAACATCTGAAACATAACCACGTACTGGTTAGGGTTTCCATACGTTCGGAATTTCCCGGATATATCCAGAATACTACAGTCGGCAGCGGTGTCCGGGTGGAGATCGGCACAACTGTCCAGTAAAATCTGGGCATATGGCAGCCCATGTCGGCAGTGCCATTTTGGCTGATTTTCCATGAAAATAGCTCAAAAACGGCATTTTTTTGTGATTTCGCCGAAAGAGCTTAACAACTTTTCTGTCCGGATTTTCACTGTTTGAAATATGGCTACCCCATTACTGCTTAGCATCACCCAGCAGGGGATGGATAAATTGCATAAAACTCTGGACAGTTTACAGAGTTCTAAAGGTAAGGTGTGATCCCTAAGGAACCGGCAGCCACAGCGAGGGCTTTTTTTCAGCCAGAACTCAGTTCCTGTACCTCTCAGGTGGGCGCCATTGCCATTATCAGAGAACAAGGGAGGCGTTCATGGTGAGTTCCGGCACTTCTTTTTCTAGAAAAATAGCACTGGTCACTATCATGCATTACTACCAAAACTACTTTGCAGTTTTAGAGCAGGGACGTGAGTGGCGCTGTGGGTTAAACCACAGAGCCTAGGACTTGCTGATCAGATGGTCGGCGGTTTGAGTCCCCACGATGGGGTGAGCTCCCGTTGCTTGGTCCCTGCTCCTGCCAACCTAGCAGTTCGCAAGCACATCAAAATGTAAGTAGATAAATAGATACCCCTCCGGCGGGAAGGTAAACGGCGTTTCCATGCGCTGCTCTGGTTCACCAGAAGCGGCTTAGTTATGCTGGCCACATGACCCAGAAGCTGTACGCTAGCTCCCTCGGTCAATAAAGCGAGATGAGTGCCGCAACCCCAGAGTCGGCCACAACTGGACCTTATGGTCAAGGGTCCCTTTATCTTTACCTTACCTTTGTCTCATATGTGCAGGTGGGCTTCCATATGCCCACATTTCATCTGCACAGGCCCACAAATTTGAGCTAAAGTCTACAAGCTTACATGATCACGTTCTCCACAACCAGGTATAGCAGGGGTTGTCAGGAGCTCGTCCTACACTTGAGTAGGACCCTGGCAGAGACACATTCCCGACTGGCATGTTCTCTCCCTCCTGGTCGATCGTTCGGGAGCTTCAAAAGCTTTCTTCAGCCCGAAGATCACTGAGACCAATGCCAACAGATATCAGCACACTTAGGGATCCACAGAGTCTTCGCAGCTTGCATGACAGACCTCAGCAACTCAGCACTTTGGCTAATCTACTTTATTTACATATAAACACGCACGGAGCACTGCAACATGGCTCCCTCTCTCCCTAGCATCAGACAGCAAAGAGAAAGAACAAAGGACAATAGTCCCACTTCACGGAACACAGTAACACAAACATCCTGTCTCTGTCACTTCCCACTCTGTGGAGTCAAAACATACACCGTCATGGGATAGACAACAATCCCATGACTGCAATCATGGAGCAGGAATTCTAACGGGGTAGCCAATGCTGTGCTCTCCAGAGGCAGCTGGACTACAACTCCCATCATCTCTGACCATCGGCCATGTTGGCTGGGGCTGATGGGAGCTGGAGTCAAGCAACAACGTCTGGGAGGGCACAGTTCCCCCCCCCCCCCGCTCCTTGCAGTGCAAGCTCACACATCAAAACATAATTTATCTCCTCTCCACCACTCCCAACAGTCATATCATATCCAGACCCTGAAACCCACCCACCCACGGACTGCTGTGGGCCCCTGCCTGCCTAGGGGGCAGATGTAGAGAGTTGGGGAATATGCACACTTAAGGACTGTGCACACATTTCCGCCATGTGCAGCCGACAAGCATAGAGCGGGACAGGAGATCATGCCCATGAGCCTCACATGCTCTCCCTGCGCATTCATCATAATGCAGCCACAGTCCTAAGCTGCATGCATTTGGGTGCAACTGAGAACTGTGCCAAGCATAGGTGCCAACTCCCTGGGGCCCTGGGTGCCCAAGGACCTGCAGAATTCCCCATGAAGGGGTTAATAAAGGTAAAGTTACCCCTGACCATTAGGTCCAGTCGTGGCCGACTCTGGGGTTGCGGCGCTCATCTTGCTTTATTGGCCAAGGGAGCCGGAGTACAGCTTCTGGGTCATGTGGCCAGCATGACTAAGCCGCTTCTGGCGAACCAGAGCAGTGCACGGAAATGCCGCTTACCTTCCCGCCAGAGCAGTACCTATTTATCTACTTGCACTTTGCCGTGCTTTTGAACTGCTGGGTTGGCAGGAGCAGGGACTGAGCAACGGGGGCTTACCCCGTCGTGGGGATTCGAACCGCCAACCTTCTGATTGGCAAGTCCTAGGCTCTGTGGTTTAACCCACAGCGCCACCCGTGTCCTCATGAAGGGGTTGGGCACCCACAAATTTCAGTGCCAGGGCCTGAAACTGTGCACAGAGTTGGTATGCACAGAGGCTAGGTGCATACAGGATGCTAAACACAGGTAGAGGAAAGAATGGAAGCGAAGTCCAAATCTTAGCTGTGGTTCTTGCACTGCAAGGGGTTGGATTAGATGGCCCTTTGCAGCCCATTCCAATTCTGCGATTCTATGATATGAACACTGACTCAGCAGTAGCATAACGTGTGCACAATCTTATAGTCTCCTGCAGAACCATGGCAAGCCATCCTGTCCTCATCCAAATTTACACCAAGATTCTGGCTCAGTGAACTTACTCAGGCCACCTCCTCCCCTTGGTTTCATAAACTCATTCCAATGCCTCCTACCCTACCCTATAAAACTCATGATTCAGAGTAGCCATTTGCACAACCGGCTAAGGAAGATAATAGCACGATGAATTTCTAAACAGTAACAATCAATTGCACATTTATCCAAAGTCCTGTTAGAACTATTTAGTTGAATTAATTCACCAAAATTGATGAGCTTGATCCAATAATACCCAGAGGCTGCTCCGGCACCTGGAGCGGCGCAGAGTGCACCCGGGGGCAGGGCTAGCAGCTGTGGGGCGGGGCTAGCCGCCAATGGCAAGCGTCCCAGGGGGTGTCACCCATGGCGAGCAGTGAGCAGCACAGGAGGGCGGGGTGGCAATGTCACACACCCCCGCTCAAGGATGACACCCGGGGCCGGCCACACCCCCCGCACCCCCCTTCCTCCGCCAGTGACGATACCAGCTTCTCAAAGTCCGATAGCCAACCTTGCAACCCCCTAAGTAATCCCTCCAACACCCCCCAAGGGTGGTACCACCAGTGGCGTAGCGTGAGGGGTGCAGGGGGGGCCAGCCGCACCGGGCGCAACATCTGGGGGTTAGGGTTAGGGGGCGCAAATTACTTGCCTTGCCCCGGGTGCTGACAACCCACGCTACGCCACTGGGTACCACCCACTTTGAAAAGCACTGCCATAGCTCTGTGTTTCAACCCCATTGGATTCAGTAACTGCAGGAGATTAAAACGCTGCAAATATTTCACACACACACGAGTCACTTGCGGAAAGAGAATACTGCCATGAAATCCATTTAAACTCAAATTCGGGAGAAAATTGCTCATTACATGCATGTTTCAATTAGAAGCGCACTCTTCCTAGACATGCAGACCTGGCTTTTGACCAACACTCTATTTCCATGCAAAAATCCCAATCTATCTCTTAATCCTAATATATCCTCTATGCCAGTTTGATATCAAGAAAAATCCAGAAACCTGTCCTTTCCCTCCTTAAGGCAGCAGAGGTGACCAGCTTATCCAACCAAGGAATACTTCCTAGTTTAAGCTGCATTTGCAAAACAAATCAGTAGAAACAGTGAATTTCAGACGCAAGCCAGTAGAACTACATGGAGTTACACCTTAGTGGCACACTGACTTACTTTTTACGGTAAGTCACAGAACCAGTTCAGCAGCCTAGGCTAAGCACACGTCAGCAGGTGAGGCAGAGAGTGCCCCTGATTTAGGATTTCTGACAGGTTGCCTGCGAGATAACAGAGGGCACCAGGAGCACATCAAGCGACGGAGCAGTGAGCTCTTGGATTCGTGCAAAACTCCGGCTGCAGGCGCACCATACATTTAAAGCCCCCGTCTTTTCTCCCAAAGAATTCTGGGAGCTGTAGTTTGCCCCAAATAAAGCTACAGCTCCAAGCACCATCAAGACACTACAATTCCCAGGCTTCTTTGTGTGGTTAAAATGCTTTCAATGCATGGTGTGACCAGCCTGAGTCTCCACTTGTTTTCATGCTTGCCCTCTAAGCAGTGCTTACTCCTGGGAAAATGGGCCCAGAATCCTCACATCACCCATTGTCATGCTTAGCACCACCTATTTAAGATCTTGCAGAGACAGGTCAAGTTTTCAGCATCAAAGCCATGCTGCCATAGTGTAAGAAGCTTTGATGTGCAGTTTGAATATATGCCAGGGTTCATTGCAGCTAGATCTTCCCCTTCCCCAAAAAAGAAACTGCTAGATTCCGCCCCGTCCCCCAAAAAGAAACTTCTAGTTAAAATCTAGAATGTGAGAACAATCACCAGCTTCTAAGCATGTGACCAGAGGGTCTCTTTTTCACCATGCAAGGCAAACAATCACCAAGCATAAAGAGGGCTTGCTGAGCAGACGGTAAAATTCAAGCTAAGCTTTGAGGTTTGAAATTAAAAATAAAAGCACCAGCTAGCTGTCACTTTCCCCTCTCCATGCACTTATTAGCCTTGCCGCTAGCCAGATTTAAAATTAAAAACTCAGGACATAGCGAAAGATCCTCTCTTTAGGCACTTGCTATTAATAGCGGAAGAACCTTGATCATCAGCTCCATTAAATATGAGATGCTGGTGCTATAAATCACGAGCACTGCAAGTCAATGGAACAGCAGGCTAAAATAAGGCACTTGCAAGCGCAATTCAGTCTCTACTCAGAAGTACAACTAAGTTCAATGGAGGTTACTTCCAGGTAAATTGCCCTACAATCACAGGCTAAGTTTCTGAAATATCAGCTGATTCTACGCAGGCACAACCCAGTGTGGTCTTTCCCTATGCAAGCGCCGTTAGAGGAAAGGCTATAGTTGCGCCCTTTTAACATTCCCCATTCTTTTCAACGCGGCTTGCACCGAGTGTCCTCTTGGAAGAGCAAGATTTTTAAACGCTTTATGAGCCAGACCCAGGATCACAAAGCTAGACAGAAGGCGTCGTGGTTTAGAAGCAGGGAGACCAGGTGACACAGAGTCCAGCTGCTCTTTCACGCGTTACAAGATGCAGCAGAGAGCTCGCCAAACAGCAAATCACGTCCGCGCTTCTCACCGCCTCAGCTGAAAGTTAAAGGCAGGCATCGCCTCGGCGGCGAGGCAAGAGATGCGCTCCGCTTGCCTTTCCCCACCGGCGAAATGCTCCAGTTCCCTTTGTTGGTCTGGGGAGTTCCAAACACGAGGCTTAAAGCCGCACTCGCATCGCTTAACGACCACAAACATTACAATTGTCTCACACTTTCACATTCAGCTGTCTCTCTCGCCCATTCCAGCTCCAGAAACGAAACACAGAATCGCAAAGTTGGAAGGAACCGCAAAGGCCAACTCGAGTGGAACTCCCTGCAGATGCCGGCAATGAAATCCACATCTCCAGAACGAAAGAGCAACTCAAGTCTCGCGCATCCCAGCACCCAGGTGCGCCGCACACCACTAACGCGCAACAGGCAAAAGGCGCACCACCCGGCTGCAAAAGCAGGGTGGTTGCGCGCGGCTCCCTGCCCGTCTGCTATCCAAACTTTGTCCCGCCACCGCCCCAGGGAGAAAGCCACCCTGCTAGGGTTGCCATATGTCCTTTTTAACCCAGGACACGTCCTTTTCCCCCCATGGGTAGAATCGTCATAGCGAACCATAGTTAAAAGTAGAAGTTGGCGAAAGTGTCCTCTTTTTTGCTCTTCAAAATATGGCAGCCCCACACCCTGCAGCCCCCGCTTACCTCCCTGGGGGTCCCTCTCCGCTTGCAAGGCGTCCTCCCGGGGCGCGCAAGAGGCGAGAGCGATGCACAGCAGGACGGCAAAAGTTCTCATCGCTCCAGCAAACGCCGAGTCGTCTTGTCCGCCTCCTCCTTCCGACGCTGCACTTGACTTGCTGAGGCAGCTCAAACTAGAGCCGGCTTTTGCTGCTTCTTTTTTTCTTTTGCTTTGGGGGGAAAGGGGGCGAGATGATGCTGAGCCTGCAGAAACGGCAAAGCACCAGGCTTTCTCTCTCGGAGGAGATGGAAGTGGAGAGAGAGGCGAGAGGCGCGCGCGCGCGCAGGGAGCGGAGCAACTAACTTGCAAGCGCAAGGGCGCAGCAACCAAGCGGAGCAACCGGCAAGGGGGGTCGTTTCTAAATAGGCAAGTGGGAGCGTCACCTGACCCATGGCCAGATGGGGATGGGACTCTGTAGGCCCGGGATCCGGGGTTCTGATTGGTCACGCCTCCCTGACGTCAAGAGCAAGCCGGCCAAAAAGTCTGAATGAAAACGCCACACACCCACCTCGAGGGAGGGAGGCGGCGCGGAGAGGCGAGACTTGAGGCGGGGCGTCGCGACACGAGGCGAGAGCCTGGCAGGAGATTGCCAACGCGAGGGAGACGCTCAGGAGAGCAGCCGGAGGCTGGTGCAGCCCGTGCCTTTCCCTCCTTCCCCAAATAACTGAGATCTGGAGAAAGTGAATGGAGGGGAATGGGAGGGGACCTGTGCAGTTCTTCAATGAAGCACAAAGCTAAACCGTGCAACTCACTGACAGGTCCGTTCCTTGCGCCTTTGGCAATGAGGTACATCAGAGGCATCCTTAGCGCAATAGCCACATAAAAATTTACTACATTTTACGCAACCCAAGTACTTGAACCGTCTGGAATGAGGGCAAGGCGAGGGTGATGGGCGCAGTGGCGTAGCGTGGGGGGTGCAGGGGGGGCCGGCCGCACCGGGCGCAACATCTGGGGGGGCGCACTCGCACTCGCAGCTCTCTGCCCCTACCTGGCTCACTCACTCTCTCTCACTGCAGTGCTGGCTGTGCGAATCCGATCCGAGCCGCCAGGTCGCCGCCCACTGTGGAGGGGAGGGTGCCAGGCGTGTGGTGAGGAGAGAGAGCGAGGGACTATCTGGGGGAGGGACAGTGCAGCGGGGGGGGGGGCGCAAATTACTTGCCTTGCCCCGGGTTAGGGGGCGCAAATTACTTGCCTTGCCCCGGGTGCTGACAACCCACGCTACGCCACTGGCAATGAGGGCAAGGTGAGGGTGATGGGAGGGCGGAGCGGTTCGCAGGCCTTTGTGCCACAGTGCAAGAAGGGCAGAAATCTTCTCCCATGTTTGATCTCGCCACGACAGTGATACCATGTTGCTCACACACAGTGGTGTCGCGGACTGGCTGGACAAAGACAAGTGGCGGGAGGCACCAGCTGGGGGACCCCCAAGGGAAACCCCAGAAGAGGAAGGTTCTGAGACAGGGAGTTTGTGGTGGGACACAGAGGAGCAGATTGGTGGGGGATGTGGGGTGCTTAAGGGGCAGCAGGGTTTAGTGAGGGGGAGAGCCAGTGACAGGGAACAGTTCAGACGCAAAGGCTGAAGCAGAGGAGGAACGTCAAGAGCATGGGTAGGCAAACTAAGACCCGGGGGCAGTGGCGTAGCGTGGGTTGTCAGCACCCGGGGCAAGGCAAGTAATTTGCGCCCCCCTAACCCGGGGCAAGGTAAATAATTTGCGCCCCCCCCCCCCCCCGCTGCACTGTCCCTCCCCCAGATAGTCCCTCGCGCTCTCTCCGCACTGCACCACACGCCTGGCACCCTCCCCTCCACAATGGCCGGCGACCCGGCGGCTCGGATCGGATTCGCACAGCCAGCACTGCAGTGAGAGAGAGTGAGTGAGCCAGGTAGGGGCAGAGAGCTGCAAGTGCGAGCGCGCCCCCCCCCCAGATGTTGCGCCTGGTGCGGCCGGGCCCCCTGCACCCCCCACGCTACGCCACTGCCCGGGGGCCAGATCCGGCTCAATCATCTTCTAAATCTGGCCCGCGGACAGTCCGGGAATCAGTGTGTTTTTACATGAGTAGAATGTGTGCTTTTATTTAAAATGCATCTCTGGGTTATTTGTGGGGCATAGGAATTCATTCATTCCCCCCCCCCAAAAAAAAATATAGTCCGGTCCCCCACAAGGTCTGAGGGACAGTGGACCGGCCCCCTGCTGAAAATGTTTGCTGATCCCTGGTCAAGAGGCTGCTGAAGAATCCAGGGAATCTCTCTCTCCTGCTGCAACAAACGCCCCTCCCCGCTGGTCAGGCTAATGAGGAGAGCAAAACAGAGACCAGAGGTGCGCAGGCGCAGTTTGAGACTGCTTGGGAAACATCCTGGAGGGGACGGGCATTCAGGGTGGTAGAAGGCAGGGACCCTTCTACCATCCTTGGAACATTGTCTGGATGCAGCTGCAGAATGGATGAGGGATAACAAACTGAGCTTGAACCCTGGTGAGATGGAGGCACTGTGGGTGGTGGTTCCTGTGTCCAGGAGATTGGCCATTTACCTGCCCTGGATGGGGTTGCTCACCCTCTGAAAGAACAAGTTTGTAGTATGTGGCCAGAGGGTAGATTTTTGGCAATATGAAGCAAGGACAAAATTTGGCACCCCAGTCTCAAAGATTTGTTATTTTCACAACAATTCCTTTTGGTACAGTTGCTTTTTTGATGCATCTTATCAGTAAAAGATAAAGGTAAAGGGACCCCTGACCATTAGGTCCAGTTGTGACCGACTCTGGGGTTGCGGCGCTCATCTCACTTTATTGGCCGAGGGAGCCGGCATACAGCTTCCGGGTCATGTGGCCAGCATGACTAAGCCGCTTCTGGCAAACCAGAGCAGCGCACGGAAACACTATTTACCTTCCCGCCGGAGCGGTACCTATTTATCTACTTGCACTTTGAAGTGCTTTCGAACTGCTAGGTGGGCAGGAGCAGGGACCGAGCAACGGGAGCTCACTCTGTTGCGGGGATTCGAACCGCCAACCTTCTGATCGGCAAGTCCTAGGCTCTGTGGTTTAACCCACAGCGCCACTCACGTCCCCTAAATCAAATACATCAATACAAAATACTTAACAAACTGAGGTTCTGTCCCCCGCTTAACACAAACCCTGCCACCCCCCATAAATCCTGGCTATGCCCATAGAATCATAGAATCATAGAATCATAGAATCATAGAGTTGGAAGAGACCACAAGGGTCATCGAGTCCAACCCCCTGCCAAGCAGGAAACACCATCAGAGCACTCCTGACATATGGTTGTCAAGCCTCTGCTTAAAGACCTCCAAAGAAGGAGACTCCACCACACTCCTTGGCAGCAAATTCCACTGTCGAACAGCTCTTACTGTCAGGAAGTTCTTCCTAATGTTTAGGTGGAATCTTCTTTCTTGTAGTTTGTATCCATTGCTCCGTGTCCGCTTCTCTGGAGCAGCAGAAAACAACCTTTCTCCCTCCTCTATGTGACATCCTTTTATATATTTGAACATGGCTATCATATCACCCCTTAACCTCCTCTTCTCCAGGCTAAACATGCCCAGCTCCCTTAGCCGATCCTCATAAGGCATTGTTTCCAGGCCTTTGACCATTTTGGTTGCCCTCCTCTGTACACGTTCTAGTTTGTCAGTGTCCTTCTTGAACTGTGGTGCCCAGAACTGGACACAGTACTCCAGGTGAGGTCTGACCAGAGCAGAATACAGTGGCACTATAACTTCCCTTGATCTAGATGCTATACTCCTATTGATGCAGCCCAGAATTGCATTGGCTTTTTTAGCTGCCGCGTCACACTGTTGGCTCATGTTAAGTTTGTGGTCAACCAAGACTCCTAGATCCTTTTCACATGTACTGCTCTCAAGCCAGGTGTCACCCATCTTGTATTTGTGCCTCTCATTTTTTTTGCCCAAGTGCAATACTTTACATTTCTCCCTGTTAAAATTCATCTTGTTTGTTTTGGCCCAGTTCTCTAATCTGTCAAGGTCGTTTTGAAGTGTGATCCTGTCTTCTGGGGTGTTAGCCACCCCTCCCAGTTTGGTGTCATCTGCAAATTTGATCAGGATGCCCTTGAGTCCATCATCCAAGTCGTTGATAAAGATGTTGAATAAGACCGGGCCCATGATTGCTCTGCTTTCGTTTGGGCCACACTGGCAAGGCTGAGAGGGGGGTCATGTGTCATCTAGGCAGCCCAGGACCTCCACACACCCTGCCCAGGCTTGCAGCCCAGGGAGGTCACTTTGGTGCTGCTAAGGCAGCGGTTTGACTTGACCCACAGAGGCTCACTCCATTATCTCTCGAGACAGGCGGATGCCTAAAACAACCGCAACATAACTTGGATAGTTAAAATTCTCATTCTAACCTAATTAATCTAGAGCCATACTTGCTCCTTTGTTCTCAGACAGGAGTTCCAGGGTGATTGCTTATCTTAAGGTCTGAGAGGAGGAGGAGGCGGAGGAAGAAGCTGTAAACAGGATGCATCCGTCTAAACAACAGAGAGATAAAGAGAGAAGACAGCATAGAGATAAAGTGACAGGGACAGTACAGTGGTACCTCGGGTTACATACACCTCGGGTTACATACGCTTCAGGTTACACACTCCACTAAGCAAGAAATAGTGCTTCAGGTTAAGAACTTTGCTTCAGGATAAGAACAGAAATCATGCTCCTGCGGCGCGGCAGCAGCAGGAGGCCCCATTAGCTAAAGTGGTGCTTCAGGTTAAGAACAGTTTCAGGTTAAGTACGGACCTCCGGAACGAATTAAGTACTTAACCCAAGGTACCGCTGTATTGGAATCAGAGGTTCCTCACTGTGTCTTAGCTCCATGAAAGCTTCTCTTCTGCAAGCTGAGTTGCACCTAAACTTCCAACTCAATCTCTCTCTTTCTCCAGCCCCCCTCCCTTACAGGCCCTGCTTTGCCCCCTCCCTTGGTGCTTTCGCTTCACTGGAATGTGTCCTTGAGTTGTGACTTATGCCAATGGCTTTCCTGGCTGAAGGATAATACTTATTTCATTTACGAATTGCTTGCCTTAAGGCACCCTGAAGAGATTTACAATGGTTGTGCAGATATAAATGAATAGTATATCTCTATCATCTATCTATCCATCCATCCATCCATCTATCTGTCTATCTACAGTATCTATCTATATCCAGTAGCGTAGCGTGGGGACTGCAGGGGGGGGGGCGGCCGCACCGGGCGCAACATCTGGGGGGGGGCTGTGCTCGCACTCGCAGCTCTCTGCCTATACCTGGCTCACTCACTCTCTCTCACTGCAGTGCTGGCTGTGCAAATCCGATCCGAGCCGCCGGGTCGCCGCCCACTGTGGAGGGGAGGGTGCCAGGCGTGCGGTGCGGAGCGGAGAGAGAGCGAGGGACTATCTGGGGGAGGGACAGTGCAGCGGGGGGGGGCGCAAATTACTTGCCTTGCCCCAGGTTAGGGGGCGCAAATTACTTGCCTTGCCCCGGGTGCTGACAACCCACGCTACGCCACTGTCTCTATCTATCTATCTATCTATCTATCTATCTATCTATCTATCTATCTATCTTTCTATCTATCATCTATCTATTTATCTTTCTATATGTGTAGAAACCATTAACTCTTGAGTGACTGGAATGTAGCCTAAGGTAGAACATTCAGGGTCATGGCCATGGCTCTGCCGTATTTTGTCTCTGCTCCCCCCCCCCCCCGAATCCTCGGCATGGGACCTCCTGAAGGCTGCAAATGAGGAATGCGGCCCTTGAGTCGGAGAACAGTCCCTCCCTCTGCTGTACAGCAAATCTCTGTTCCCAAGGACCAAGCAAGCAGATAAGAAGTTGCCGTTCCTGCATCCTACAAAATGTGTCACACCTCTGCTATGTCTCTATCAATCAGCCTTGGCTGCAACATCAGTGTTTTACGCTTGGAAACAACAACAAGAAGAAGACACACAGTCTTAGGAAGGCCTCTTGCTCCCTCTGCTTTCCCTGTTTGACGAGGGTCCCTGCATCAGTTCCTGGGGCTGCAGAGGTCTGAAATTGCCATTCATCATTAGTCGTGCATGATCGGCCTTGTCTGCGTTTGCAAGAAACAGAAGGCAAACTCAGGTGCTTGGCAGTTGCACAGTGGCGTAGTGTGGGTTGTCAGCACCCGGGGCAAGGCAAGTAATTTGCGCCCCCTAACCTGTGGATTTGCGCCCCCTAACCCATAGATTTGCGCCCCCTAACCCTAACCCCCAGATGTTGCGCCCGGAGCAGCCGGCCCCCCCTGCACCCCCACGCTACGCCACTGCAGTTGCATCTGCGGAGGGGTGATTGCTGCCCACATCTTTCCTACCCACAAGGTCTGAAGGGGGATAGCAAGTGAGCTTGGGTGACTGCCGCGACCGTCTTCTCTGGGACCAGGAACCCTGAGGTCCCTGAGTGTGCGAAAGCTTATAACTGCCAGCTGACCGTATTGTAAACTAACTGCCTTGAGTCTCTGTCAAGGAAAAAGGTGGGGTATAAATAAGTATATAACAACAAAAATACAGCGGTACCTCAGGTTAAGTACATGATTCATTCCGGAGGTCCGTTCTTAACCTGAAACTGTTCTTAACCAGAAGCACCACTTTAGCTAATGGGGCCTCCCGCTGGCACTGCGCCACCGCTGCATAATTTCTGTTCTCATCCTGAAGCAAAGTTCTTAACCCGAGGTAATATTTCTGGGTTAGCGGAGTCTGTAACCTGAAGCATCTGTAACCCAAGGTACCACTGTATACAATTAACAAACGGCTGAATGGAATGTGGTGTGGTAGAATTCCAGGTGGTAGAATGGACTGACTCACTTTAGGATGCAGGTGGAGGCTCACATTTTAAGAAATTCCATTGCACACACACACACACACACACACAGTGCTTTTTTCTGGGGGGGGGGACACAGGGGGGTGCTCCTGCAGGCCAATCAGGTTGCTGATTCACTTCATCCAGGAGCCTGATTGGCTGCTCCTGCAGGCCAATCAAGTCGCTGATTCACTTCCACCTGGAGCTGGATTGGGTGGCTCCTGTGGACCAATCAGACTGCTGCATTCTGGATCCTATTGTTCTAGGATTCAGCTCAGTACATAACAATACCCCTAAACATTTTGTGAATCTAACGGGAGAAGAAACAAAATGTTTTTTTTAAAAAAATTAGTTTCTCCTCTAGCATGGTGAATCGTCAGTTCCGTTGCTACCCCCGATGGCAGCCTCATTTCTTGTCACGGTGTTTGCTGAGTCTCAGAAAGAAGCGAGTGTTTAATGTGTGAAGTAGGAGTTGGAATCTAGCGCAGTCATTGGTCAGTTCTGTTGTATTTACTGTATTTAATTTCCCCAGTTGAACTATAAAAGGTGATTTTCTTGAGTCAAAATGAGAGTACCCCTAAACATTTTTAAAGAAAAAAAAGCACTACATAGCTATAGCTATAGATAGAGAGGTTTTTTTGGGTGTTTTGGTAAAAACAAAGCTCAACAAATTTCAGGGTGTCTTGGTTTTTACTTTTTGAAATATGGCAACCCTATATGTGATTTAGTTAACAATTTTCACTTAGGACCAATGGAGTCCCATAGATGAACAGGGTAAAGAAGGTGAGCAATGCATAGCAGGCAGTACAATGGTACCTCAGGTTACATACGCTGCAGGTTACAGACTCCGCTAACCCAGAAATAGTACCTCGGGTTAAGAACTTTGCTTCAGGGTAAGAACAGAAATTGTGCTCTGGCGGCGCGGCAGCAGCAGGAGGCCCCATTAGCTAAAGCGGTGCTTCAGGTTAAGAACAGCTTCAGGTTAAGAACGGACCTCCGGAACGAATTAAGTTCTTAACCCGAGGTACCACTGTACCTGATTCGTTGCAGCAGCTTTGCTCCTCTTCACCTTCCCAAAATGATTCATGTTGCACCCATAGGTAAAACCATGCCTCTGACGAAGTAGACTGTGGTCTATGAAAGTGTAAGCCCATTTTTAAAAAAATATTTTTTAAAGGCTTCAAAATCACACAAGCTTTCCACAAAGGGTTGCAGCCGAGGCATTCTCGTCTCCAACACTCACATGACGCTCATGTAACGCTCCAGACCTTCTGAAATTGGAACAAAGGGTATTGACTGGAAATTGTTACTTTAAGGCGGCGCCCTTGCACACACTTTCCTTGGAAGGGTCACCAGATAGAGTCGGCCTTTGTTCCTAGCAAACATGCAGTAGATCAGGCTGTAATTCTATATGTGCTTATTTGGGGGTGTGTCCTCCTGAATTCAGGGTCCCTCCAGATGTCCTTTTCATTGTGGGGTGCCCTTAAGTCTGCTCATGTTTCTCTTGGAATGCCCTCCAAGATTTCTCTGGTGAAAAGAGGGACGTCCCATTCCATAATGATAATTTTACTACAGTGGACCCTCCGGATATGCATCTACCGTATTTTTCGCTCTATAAGACGCACCAGACCACAAGACGCACCTGGTTTTTGGAGGAGGAAAACAAGAAAAAAAATATTCTGAATCTCAAAAGCCAGAACAGCAAGAGGGATCGCTGCACAGTCAAAGCAGCAACCCTCTTGCTGTTCTGGCATCTGGGATAGCTGCGCAGCCTGCATTCGCTTCATAAGACGCACAAACATTTCCCCTTACTTTTTACGAGGGAAAAAGTGAGTCTTATAGAGCAAAAAATATGATAATTCATTCCAGGGGTCTTTTCACACCCCGAAAATTACTTAAGTAGAGGCGCTGCTTCTGCATACATGCGCTTCTGCGTATGTGCGCGCGGTGAAACCTGGAAGTATACACTTCCGGGTTTGCCGCGCTCACAACCCGAAAGTTACATAACGTAACCCAAAGGTCCACGGTATTTATTCCCCCCCCCCACAGGGGCGAATGAAGGCATCGTGACACCCGGGGCGAGGTGTCGCTACGTAGGGTACATGTGCCATATGTAGCAATGCCACACATGCGCTCTACATAGCGGTTTGCTGGCAGCGCCACTCCAGCACCATACGCTGTAGCAGCGACGGAGGGAACCCATCCCCATCTGTACAGAGCTGGAGTGGCGCCAGCAGCAGTGTGGTGTAGTGGTTAAGAGTGGTAGTCTCGTAATCTGGGGAACCAGGTTCACGTCTCCGCTCCTCCACATGCAGCTGCTGGGTGACCTTGGGCGAGTCACACTTCTTTGAAGTCTCTCAGCCCCACTCACCTCACAGAGTGTTTGTTGTGGGGGAGGAAGAGAAAGGAGAATGTTAGTCGCTTTGAGACTCCTTAAAGGGAGTGAAAGGCGAGATATCAAATCCAAACTCCTCTTCTTCTTCTTCTTCTTCTTCTTCTTCTTCTTCTTCTTCTTCTTCAGCAGCAAACCACTATGTACAATGCAAGTGCGGTGGCGTTACATACAGTGCATGCATGCGCCACTACACATGTACATAGTGGTTGCAGCCGCAAACTGGGGATCCTCCACATGCGGCTGCGATGGCACGATGGCTGCTCGCACCGCCGAGAGCCCCAGCAGGGTGCTTTCTTGTCACCCCCTCAACATGGCACCCTGGGTGCACTGCCCCCCCCCGCCCACCCCCCATTGCGACGCCACTGCCCACACATCTTACTGGGTTTCCCCAGCCACTCTGGGCAGCTTCCAACATATCTAAAGACATAAGCAAACATTAAACATTAAAAAAACCCTTCCCTTTACAGGATTGCCTTCAGAAAGTTCAGGGGTCTGATAACTCCATACCCTCCAACGTTTCTCCAATTAAATCACAGAGACTAGGACTTGCTGATCAGAAGGTCAGCGGTTCAAATCCCCGCGACGGGGTGAGCTCCCGTTGCATGGTCCCTGCTCCTGCCAACCTAGCAGTTCAAAAACACGTCAAAGGTAAATTATTGGTAAAGGTACACAAGAATGGCTTGTTGGAGCCATGTGGTCTGAGCTTGGAGCAACCAGCTCAGGCCTCACACCTTGAGCTTCCCAGGTAGACGGGGTTGGGTGGGGACAAAGGCTTGATTAACATTTCCTCCCAAAGAGAGGGGGAGTGACCTAGCTAAGCCTTGCAGGACAGCTTACTCTATGGTATTAACCCTTTCATGTATTGATTAAACCAGAGGTCAGCAAACTGACCTTTCAGCAGAGGGCCAGTCCACTGTTCCTCAGACCTTGGGGGGGCAGAAGGTGGACTATATTTTGATGGGGGGGGGGGAATGAACGAATTCCTATATGCCACAAATAACCCAGAGATAAAAGCACACATTCTAATCATGTAAAAACACCAGGCAGGCCCCACAAATAAGCCACAGATGCATTTTAAATAAAAGGACACATTTTACTCATGTAAAAACATGCTGATTCCCAGACCGCCAACGGGCCGGATTTAGAAGGTAGTTGGGCCGGATCCAGCCCCTGGGCCTTAGTTTGCCTACCCATGCATTAAACTTAAGCATGTTGGTTATATGTGGCTGGTTATCCCACACTGTTTTTGCATCAGGAACATATTGCAGAATACACCTGCAAGGAAACCTTAATCTGGAAGGGCCCTTAGCCACCCTTCCTTTTCTAAGCAAACACACAAAGGATTGGGATGCAACACAGAAAAAAGAGTAAGTTCAGGAATAGACAGAGTTCAGGATGAAGTTGCTACCCCACTGTGGTGCCGAACCGCAGATGAATGCTCAGCTCTGCCAAAGACACAAGAATAATAACAGAAACAAAGAAAAGGAGCTTGGTTTAGGCTATCTGCTAATCCCATGCTTTTCTCTATGGTTCCACACACTTCAGCCCCAAACAAAACAAAGGAAAAATTAGGGTGCTCAAATAGTCTGGAAGAACAATTCTGGTTTCCTGGACAGATCATTACTGAAATTAAGTGCACAAAATTAAATGTGGGAGGCTCTTCCAGTGAAGAAAAGCCTTCATTTGCATGAGAAAAGCCTAAATGGAATTGAAGAGGAGTCTTATCTTCTAATCTCTGGTTAATAATAATATATTAAAACTAGGGTATGCTTGTGACCCACTTCTAGCTGGTCCTTTTCCCTTGCAGCTGTTAACACCAGCAAGCAGCGATAGCTTGCACACATTTTATGCATGCACGCCGGAATATGCAATATCACACACACACATACACACACGTTGTATACAGGGCTTTAGGCAGAGCGATATCACATGAACACCGGAGAATAAAAGATTCATAATAAGGGATGTGCGTGTCAGAACAACCTTCTATGACATTGGGAATGGAGATAGGATGTTGCTGCTGTTGCCCATTTATCTCAGAAGAAGCGTCATGGAAAGCTGTGGGACTTATTTGCACATGTATAGGATTCTGCTATGCGTCTTACTGAAATTAGTTTGATGTATTTCTGACTTACCCATGCATAAGGGCAATATCTCTGTGTGTGCCTTTATTGATTGCTTTATAAGTCAGTAGTCTGGATAGCTCAGTTGGTTACAGCATGGTGCTTGCTAATAATGCCAAGGTTGCAGGTTCGATCCCTGTATGGGACAGCTGCATATTCCTGCATTGCAGGGGGCTTGGGCTAGATCAGGGGTCAGTGAACTTTTTCAGCAGGGGTCCAGTCCACTGTCCCTCAGACCTTGTGGGGGGCCGGACTATGTTTTGAAGGGGGGAAATAAACGAATTCCTATGCCCCACAAATAACCCAGAGATGCATTTTAAACAAAAGGAAACATTCTACTCTGACATCTGAAGGCAGCCCTGTTTAGGAAAGCTTTTAATATTTAACAGACCACTGTATTTTAATACAGTGTACCTTGGGTTAAGAACTTAATTCGTTCTGGAGGTCCGTTATTAACCTGAAACTGTTCTTAACCTGAATCACCACTTTAGCTAATGGGGCCTCCCGCTGCTGCCACGCCGCTAGAGCACGATTTCTGTTCTCATCCTGAAGCAAAGTTCTTAACCCAAGGTACTATTTCTGGGTTAGCAGAGTCTGTAACCTGAAACGTATGTAACCTGAAGCGTCTGTAACCCGAGGTACCACTGTACTTATTTGGAAGCTGCCCAGGGTGACTGGGGAGACCCAGCCAGAATGGCGGGGTATAAATAATAAATTATTATATTATTATTATTACTCATGTAAAAACACGCTGATTCCTGCACCGTCCACAGGCCAGATTTAGAAGTCGGTTGGGCCAGATTTGGCCCCCGGGCCTTAGTTTGCCTACCCATGGGTTTCAGCAGTTCTCAACCTGTGGGTCCCCAGATGTTGTTGGACTACAACTCCCATCATCCCTGACCACTGATCATGCTGGCTAGGAATGATGGGAATTGTAGTCCAACAACATCTGGGGACCCACAGGTTGAGAAACAGTGAGCTAGATGGTCCTCAGGGTTCCTTCCAACTCTACAACTTTCATTAAGTGTCCGTCAAGTCATCAACTATAGTAGCCTCCACCCCCTGGGTGCCTTCCAGATGTTTTGGATTTTAACTCCCATCAGACCCCAGCTGATGGGAGAGCGCATCTGGTGGGCACCGGATTGGTGAACACTGAACTACAGTATAGCTGTACATTTGGGGGCTTTTCATATTTGAGTTTATATTTGTCCAGGTTGTTGCTGTTAGGTTTTTTGTTTCGGTTTTGTTTTGCATATACGTTTAGGGTAAAAACAAGTTCTTTTTTTAAAAAAATGAAAATGATTATTATCCAACTCGGCAGCAGTTTCCCTTCCCACTTCCCCCTTGTTCTGTTAAACGTCTTCTTCTTAACTGGAAGAGAAAGAGAAACGAAGTCGTTGGTAGTGGAGAAAGGAGCTCAGAGCAGACATCAGGATTTAATCAGGCTTTGGTTGCCAAGTTCCCTATGCAGACCCCCACCACATTTAATCTGGGATGGAGAGGGGGGAGTATCCGCAGGGGGAGGAGAGGTGCCAGGGAATGAATGGAGTTGTGGGGGAGGGTCTGGCTTTGACCGCGAATAACCTCCCAGTGCACATAAAGCTGGGGTCCCAAAAAGGACAACAGAGACGCAGGCTCGAAAGCAAATAGAGGCTGTGAGCAAAGGCATTAAAGAAAAAGCCACAATGGCAGTGCCAGAAACAGAAACTCAACAGGTGCTGTTTCCTCCAGCTTGTTCAGTCCCTGCTTGTGGCGCAACTGCTATGACACAAGAAGCCTGCCAGAAAGGTGTGGGGAGGAGGGAGGTGACAATCACAATGTACTGCCAGACTCAAATGACAAGGGTTGCTTTGGAGAACAAATAATTATTGTTGTTCTTTAGCCGTTTAGTTGCGTCCGACTCTTTGTGACGCCATGGACCAGAGCACGCCAGGCCCTCCTGTCTTCCACTGCCTCCCACAGTTTGGTCAAACTCATGCTGGTAGCTTCAAGAACACTGTCCAACCATCTCGTCCTCTGTCGTCCCCTTCTCCTTGTGTCCTCCATCTTTCCCAACATCAGGGTCTTTTCCAGGGAGTCTTCTCTTCTCATGAGGTGGCCAAAGTATTGGGGTCTCAGCTTCAGGATCTGTCCTTCCAGTGAGCACTCAGGGCTGATTTCCTTCAGAATGGATAGGTTTGATCTTCTTGCAGTCCATGGGACTCTCCAGAGTCTCCTCTAGCACCATAATTCAAAAACATCCATTCTTCGGCAATCAGCCTTCCTTATGGTCCAGCTTTCACTTCCATACATCACTACTGGGAAAACCATAGCTTTAACTATACGAACCTCTCCACTATGACCTGTCCATCTTGGGTGGCCCTGCATGGCATAGCTCATAGCTTCTCTGAGTTATTCAAGCCCCTTCGCCACGGCAAGGCAGTGATCCGTGAAGGAGAACAAATAATTACTTTCATACAAATAAAAAAAAAAATGTTTTCACTGGGTGCAAGATGAACTTAGAATCACCCTGAGGACCCCTAGGGTCATCTAGTCCAACCCCTGGCAATGCAGGAATCTCAACTAAAGCATCCATGACAGGAGGCCACCCAACTTCTTCTTAGAAGCTTCCAAGGAAGGAGATTCCACAACATCCTGAGGAAGTCCATTCCACTGTCAAACGCCTCTTTACTATCAGAATCCCCCCCCCCCCCCGATATTTACAGTGGTACCTCGCAAGACGAATGCCTCGCAAGACGAAAAACTCGCAAGATGAAAGAGTTTTTTGTTTTTTGAGTTGCTTCGCAGGACGAATTTCCCTATGGGCTTGCTTCACAAGATGAAAACGTCTTTTTCTTAAAACCGCCAATGCATTCCTATGGGAAACCGTCAATGCATTTCCTATGGGAAACCGTGCTTCGCAAGACGAAAAATTCACAAGACGAAAAAACTCGCAGAACGAATTAATTTCGTCTTGCGAGGCACCACTGTAGTCTGAATCTCCTTTCATGTAACTTGAAGCCAGTGCTTCGAGTCCTACCCTCCAGAGCAGGAGAAAACAAGCTTGTTCCTGCTTGCATATGATAAACCAGGGGGTCAGCAAACTTTTTCAGCCAGGGGCCAGTCCACCGTCCCTCACACCTTGTCGGGGACCGGACTATATTTTGGAAAAAAATGAACAAATTCCTATGCCCCACAAATAACCCAGAGATGCATTTAAAATAAAAGGTCACATTCTACTCATGTAAAAACACCAGGCAGGCCCCACAAATAACCCAGAGATGTATTTTAAATAAAAACACACATTCGACTCATGTAAAAACACACTGATTCCCGGACCAACCGCTGGATTTAGACGGGGATTGGTCCAAATCCGGCCCCTGGGACTTAGTTTGCCTACCCATGTGATAAACCTTGAGATATTTGAAGATGGCTATCAAAAGTCCTCTCAGTCTCCTCTCTTCCAGGTTCAAGATACCACGCTCCTTCAACCATTTCTCATCAGGCTTGGTTTCCAGACCCTGGCCTAGATCATCTCGGTTGCCTTCCTCTGCTCAGGTTCCAGCTTGTCAACATCCTTATTAAACTGTGGTGCCCAGAATTGGACACAGGACTCCAGGTGTAGTCTGACCAAGGCAGAATAGAATGGTACAGTGGTACCTCAGGTTACAGACGCTTCAGGTTACAGCCGCCGCTAACCCAGAAATAGTACTTCGGGTTAAGAACTTTGCTTCAGGATGAGAACAGAAATCGTGCTCCAGCGGTGCAGCGGCAGCAGGAGGCCCCATTAGCTAAAGTGGTGCTTCAGGTTAAGAACAGTTTCAGGTTAAGACCTCCAGAATGAATTAAGTACTTAACCCGAGGTACCACTGTACTATCGTTTCCTTTGATCTGGACACTATACTTTTGTTGATGCAGCCTAGAATAGCATTAGCCTTTATTTACCACTGCAAAAAACATTTGTTTGGGCCTAGAGGGTTTTCTAAATCGCGCCTACTACTTTCACAGGAAGCCGTTTGATACAGAGTTCTGACTACTGGTCTGTCTAGCACAGTAGTAGTGTTTGCTCTGGCTGGCAGCAGATCTCTAGGGCTTTGGGCAAGGCTCTTTCCCAGCCCTACCTGGAGATGTCATGCAAAGCAGGCGATCTATCGCTGACCCACAACTCTTCTCCCCAGACCCTCTTTCCTTATGCAGCCCATTTTGGATGCAAACTCCTTGGTGATGGTGGGACCCAATGACCAAGGAAAATAAGACACAGCTAGATTAGGGGCTGTGAACCTATGGCCCTCCAGATGTTTCAGAACAATTCCCAGCATCCCTGCCCACTGGCCATGCTGGTTGGGGCCAATGAGAGTTGGAGTCCAACATCAGCTAGAGACCAAATTTGGGAAACACTGGTCTAGATGAGCAACTAAATTGCTCTTGGCCACTGAGGGGCCCTCTGGTCACTGCAAATTACCATATTTTTCGCTCCATATGACACACTTTTTTCCTTCTAAAAAGTAAGGGGAAATGTGTGTGCATCTTATGGAGCCAATGCATGGTCTCTGGAGCCCAGAGGCAAAAAGCAGATCGTGCTTTCTTTCTTTTTTTAGAAAGAGGGAAGGGGGTGTTGAAACTAAGCCGCTGAGCAGCTGATTGGCAAGCGATCGGAGGGAGATAAGGGACGCTAGAGATAAAGGAGGCTGCCTGGGACAGGGGAGGTAAAAGCCCATGGATCCTCAGGATTTTTGCATTGAGTCATCCCAAATTCACCATCAGATCACATAAAATGTCCATGGCTACAGCCTGCACCAAAAAAAATCACACACCCACTGTTGCGTGGGGCCGCAATGGCGCAAAAATGTGGTTATAAAGCACAGATCCACATGGATTCTCAGGGTTTTGCATTGGGCTACCCCAAATTCACTGTCAAATCACATATCATGTCTGTGGCCACAGCATGAACCACAAAAATCATACATCCACTGTTTCGTTCAGAATATTTTTCTTGTTTTCCTCCTCTAAAAACTAGGTGCGTCTTATGGAGTGAAAAATGCAGTATGTCTTATAGAGTCCTTTCTATACACAGAATAGAACCTGTGACCTTGGCATTATCAGCACCATGCTCTAACCAGCTGAGCTACCTGCCTGGATCTGCAGCCTGCAATCCTTCAGTTAATGCCTCCAATTGCAGCTGGGCATTTTGCAATTGTTTGTGTGCTGGGAGAAGAAACCAGCCTCCCTGCGGTGGCCACAGCTAAATCCTTGGGCGCCAGTTTGCATGTTCTCATCGCTTCCTTGCAACTTTGTCAGTCTCATTGGTTTGCCGAGACCAAATCTTTGCATTCCTGGGAAATGTTAATTCCCATTAATGTGGCCGCAAGCCTGAAGGGATGCCTTTGTGTACCTGGCTCCAGGCATCTCCGTAGAACCCTTTGAGTTGGACTCCTTCCAGGGAACAGGAGCTTCTGGTTGCTAAGGTAAACCAGCCTCAGAGAGGATCAGCCCCTTCTGCTATGTTTATAAAGCTGTGCTTCCCAGTAGGCATTGCTCCCATTGGCCAACCTGATAGATAACAGCAAGCAGGGACATTTCCTCACCGAGGGCCAGTCCTCCCATTAGGCAGAGTGAGGCGATGGCCTCAGGTGGCATATGCTGGGAGGCTGTGGTGCCCCTCAGCTCTTCCTCCTGAGCTCCCTGGCCATACACTTCTGTTGGAGAGGAGACCTGTGTGCCATGCACCTTGCCTTCCACCTTTATAACTACCCTGTGACATTTTGTCCTTCGCCTCAGGCAGCAGAATGTGTTGGACCGGCCTTGTCCTCACCATTACCACATTAACTCCCACATCCTTTTTTTCATGTGTCAGCCAAAAGGTGGGCTGATTTGTTGCTTTCAGCGGCATGCCAGTTGCCTACTGTTTGCTTGCGGCGAGAAAGCAGCCAGTCTGCTTTCTCAAAACTGTCGGGTGTGTTTTTTTGGGGTGTGTGCTCACTACTGTATGCTTCCACACGCTGAAAGAGTATTGGAGAAAAGCAGGGAACAGGTAAATTGCAAATGAGGCATTTGCAGCGCTTGCTACCACATGCAATGCAAGAGAAAAGGATGCGGGGAGCTGAGCGCCTCTCTCCCTTTAGTGGTTGGTGTCAGGAGTTTATGGGCCTAGGACTGGGATCATTGGTTCTGGATGACTGCCCCATGTGATGAGCCACAGAATGTCAATGTGTGCAGCAAGATCAAACGCGGGAGAAGGGTGTGGCATCCATATATCCTGTCACTTTCTTTTCTAGTGGTACATCAATCTTCCTTTACTCCACTGGTGAATGTAAAGGTAAAGGGACCCCTGACCATTAGGTCCAGTTGTGGCCGACTCTGGGGTTGCGCTGCTGATCTCACTTTATTGGCCAAGGGAGCCAGTGTACAGCTTCCAGGTCATGTGGCCAGCATGACTAAGCCACTTCTGACAAACCAGAGCAGCGCACGGAAACGCCGTTTACCTTCCGCCAGAGCGGTACCTATTTATCTACTTGCACTTTGACGTGCTTTCGAACTGATAGGTTGGCAGGAGCAGGGACCGAGCAATGGGAGCTCACCCCCATCGCGGGGATTCGAACCCCCAACCTTCTGATCGGCAAGCCCTAGGCTCTGTGGTTTAACCCACAGCGCCACCAGCGTCCCCTCACTGGTGAATGTACTTTGTGGTTAAAGGTAAACACATTCATAGCAGATGCACATCACTCTAGCAAAATATCCTAAACCACTTGGGAGTGTGTGTAGGAATGCATGCGAGTGCTGAACATGCATGTGGGTTTAGATGCACACCTTATAACATTTGTTTGCAAGTACAGCGGTACCTCGGGTTACAGATGCTTCAGGTTACAGACGCTTCAGGTTACAGATTCTGCTAACCCAGAAATAGTACCTTTAGTTAAGAACAGAAATTGCGCCGCGGCCACGGCAGGAGGCCCCATTAGCTAAAGTGGTACCTCAGGTTAAGAACAATTTCAGGTTAAGAATGGACCTCCAGAACGAATTAAGTTCTTAACCCGAGGTACCACTGTAGCAGAGATCTATGTAATTAATATGCAGCTGATGTATAGCGGCTAAGCTGGAAAATCCCTGGTTCAAATCTCACTATAGACATTGAATCCCGTGGCGTTGGACAAGCATACACATGCATAATATGAGAAGCAAAATTAACTTCCCAAGTTCCCTCTCATTACAATACCCTTTTGAGAAGCAACTACCCAAGCGGTTATTATTATGCACAGTCGTTTTATAGAAATTAGAACAGCTTTCACCAACCCCGTGCCCAAAAAATGTTCTAGTCTTCTGCTTCCATCAGGGTGCTGGCTGGCTGGTTTTAAAAGAGGTCTATTTAGGGCTGATGGAAGTTGTCCACAACAGTTGGACGTCACCAGGCTGAGGAAGACTGATCTAAATGGTATCACCCTAGAAATTGCTTCCATTGTTGGGTAAATGTTATTTTGTCACCAAGTAGGCCCTGAATCCAAATTGCTGGCCAACTGTGATCCTTACCTTAGGGAGAGTGGTTTTTGTAAATGCTCAGACGCTTATAGACTATTGTTATTTTCAAGTAGGATTCATTCACCTACCAACAAGTTCAGGTTGTGCAGTTATAGTTGATTGGGAGGTCTGGTCCAGCACACCTGCTTCCCCAAAAGATCAAACATTTTTGCAAAGAGGAAAGTGAAATGGAAAATCCATTGGGAAGCATGGGGACATATTTGCTTTGACGCAACACCATCAAATATCTTCACAAACAAATCAGAAGGAATTCTCGTTAAATAGCCAATGCTGTCTGTTGTTGTCGTTTAGTCGTGCCCGACTCTTCATGACCCCATGGACCAGAGCACGCCAGGCACTCCTTTCTTCCACTGCCTGATGGTCTGTCCACCTGGGTCAATCCAACATCCCTAATATTAAATAACCACCGGTGGGCAAATCTTCAGACATCCACCTTTCTAGAAGGCTGCAATTCTGTGTACCCACTTTCCAGGAAGTCACGAGATTGCACTGTATAAAAACATTTGTTCAGTTGGTCATCACAAAATATCACATGTATATATCGTTGAAACAACGGCTTGAACAGAAACATCCATTAAAACCCCTTGCACTCAAGAAACCAACCTAAAATGTGGAAATAAATGCTGGGTTGCTGAACTGAGCATTCAGTGTTCAAGGTGCTAGCATTCGTGCAAAGCCCTGTACAGCTTGGGACCAGGATACCTAATAAATTGCCTCATCCCCTACCTACAGTTTGCTGTGGTTTTATAGTATGTATTTGTTCATATTTGCATTTTTAATGTGTTGTAAGTCACTTGGAGACCTTTGGGGGGAAAGCAGCTAGCAAGCCTAGATGATGATGGAAATAATAATAATAATAATAATAATAATAATAATAATAATAATGACGTTTGGTCCCATATTGCACCTACTGAAGCATTTTGCAGGATCATATTCCTGCAAATTAGCCAAGCGAGGAATATTTCTGATGTTATTCTGAGCCCTGGAATCTAGGGCGTGTGCAAGTGGGTGGGAACCAGACAATCATGAGGATAAGATCTCTAGACAAAGTTTGTTGGAATATCGGTCTTAAGGGAAGCTGCTGAGCTCATACTTTGCTTTTGCTACGCATTTCCCTGCTGCTTATGCAACCACAAAGGGCTACGCTGAGGCTAGCCTTGTGTGCAGCAGAAAACATTATACCGTGCTTCAAGTTTAAAAGGAAATGGGAACTTTAAGTATCGAAAGCTCCCAATGTTTTTATTGGCAGAAGCCTTCAAGCTGACTTGCTCAAAAGCGTGCGGAGGGTGTGCCTGCAACAGTATTTGCTCAAGGTTTACCAGCTTCTCCACCTTTGCTGTAAAGACCATGCTGCTATCCATGGACTTTGGACAAAGTTTTTCTGAGACTTGAAAATGTGAAAGCCGCTGTTGCATATTTATTTTACTTATGGGACTATTTGTATACTGCCCTCTTGCGAACATCGGGCTGGTGTACAGCAGAAGCAACAACAACAACAAAAATCTTTATTTTTTAAAGACTAACAAATTTAATATGGTGTAAGATTTTTTCGACGGTAGGCTCCAGTTCACAAAAGCTTATGCCATAATAAAACTAACGCAAGACTCCCTGTTAATTTTAACGTGCTGAGGGCTAAATGAAATGAGGTTGGGGGCCTTGAAACCCCTGCTCAATAGTCCAACACTATCCTATCTGAGCTCCTGGGATTCCCACCAAAAACGGCCTCCTTTTCAAAGCCTATTTTTGCATCCATAATAATTAGAAATTTGCTGAGATTCCCAGGATGTTCAGTTATGTGTGTAATCCCAAACTCTCTGCTTCCAAGGTATGATCATGGAACCAGGGAATAAACATAGCTCTGTGTTTCACCATATGAATTTATTAAGAGGGGACAAAAAGGATTCTCCGCAGTATTTATACAAAAAAGCAACTGAAATTGTCTAAACTGATATACACAAAGACAAGGAGGGGAAGCATGTAGGATTGTCAACATTCTCCTGTTTGCAAAATTCAGCCTCTATATTCCTGTTGTTAGGAACAACAAAAATCTTTAAAAGCAATACAGAACAATAATTAAAATGACTGGCCACTAACAAATTTTTGAACAACTACATAGACCTGTTGCCATTAATAATAATAATAAAAAGTCTTTAGGAGATGCCTGAAAGTCAAAAGCGGGTTATGGGCTGTATCCAACATTAGTCATTATCATAGTAGACCTATTGAAATTAATGAAAATTATTTCCATGCTGGCTATGGAGCACAGGCTACTAGCTTGCAAGAAGGCTAGTCAATAAAATGCCTTCTACCAAGAAGGGGCATGCAATGATCTCCTGGTCATCTATGTGAGAATTCAGGGTGGAAAGTGAAAGACTTCTGGGAAATGATTTATAACAAAATGACAAAAATGTTGAAATATACATTTGTTAAAAAACCCGAAGCCTTTCTACTGGGTATTATAGGTACAGAAAATCATAAAAATGATTTTTTAAAAAACTGTTTTTATGTGCGACGACTGCAAGGACTCTATTAGCCCAAAGATAGAAGCAAGAAGAAATTCCAGCTAAAGAAGAGTGGTAAGAGAAACTGATGAACTATGCTGAGACAGCGAGACTAACTGGGAAAATTCGGAATCAGCAGAACCAGACTTTCCTAAGGGAATGGAAGAGGTTTGCGATATATTTGGAAAACAATTGTAATCAATTCGCATCGCTTGTAGGGTTAAAAGAAGTTTTGTCAGGAGTATTATATAAATTCTTGTGAAGAGAATTAATAATAGCTGTATTTAAGATTTGAATTTATAGCAATAATGATAGTAACAAAATGTACAATTAGAAAAGATTTTAGAAAACCATTAGTTGAGGTTGAAGGAAGACCTAGGTTGTGTTAGCCAAAATTTTTTTGATGATGTTTAAAAGGATGATATGCTGGGAAATATGTGTAAAAACTAATAAAAAATTATACATGAGAATGTTCAGGGTGGCAGGAGAGGATATATTGTTTATTAATATCCTTCCTAACTTGTGCCAGCAAGTTCCTTTACTTTGCAGAATTACATTCCCCTTTTTACATGCACAGTAGATAGCTGGTTGCAGGCTTGTATAAGCCTCTGTCTGAGATTGAATTGTATGTTCCTGGTAAACTTGCATGGATCCCTCTTAAAAGAATAAAGACGCCACAATCTTATTTAAAGTCAATAAAAGAAGTTTGCTTACATCAGGAAGAGCACAGTGTGATCCCTGAAGGCAGACTTAGTTACAGATAAGTACATGTGGATCTACCCCATATGGGGAAATAATCCCAGTGCTTTTGCTAGCTGAGAGCTAGCAGAGCAGTCCTAGCTAAAAGCTGGTCGAATGTAGAAAGAAGTCAAAAAGAGAGAGGTGTGCTGCGTGACTTGTCCTTTTGTTACCTGGACAGGTTAGGTCACGCCCACCTTCTATCACATGCAGAAGGAAGGATGCTCCAGCCAGGAGGAACAGGAAGTTTTGACTGGCTGGACCAAACATTCCCTCGCATGTCTTCTCTAGCATTACAAGGAATGTTGTACTTGACTGCCTCTCATGGATCACATCCCACAATCTATGGCTACCAGTTAAATTGTTATCTATAAAGCTGGACCAGTATGATAGATGCAACAACATCCCTGATCTGGACTCACTGACAGCAAGTCTCCAGCATGTCACGCAAGGGGCATTCTCTCCTCTAGGTGGAGAAGCCAGGGATTGAACCAAGAACCTTCTAGCCTTAGTAGACAACAAGCTTAACATGAGTCAACAGTTTGCTATAGCAGCTGCATATTCCTGCCTTGCACTAGATGACCCTTGGGGTCCCTTCCAACTTTAGGATTATGTGTACAGGAAGGACTCTACAATATATAATTTGCAGTGACCAGAGGGCCCCTCAGTGGCCAAGAGCAATTTAGTTGTTCATCTAGACCAGTGTTTCCCAAATTTGGGTCTCTAGCTGATGTTGGACTCCAACTCCCATTGGCCCCAACCAGCATGGCCAGTGGGCAGGGATGCTGGGAACTGTAGTTCTGAAACATCTGGAGGGCCATAGGTTCACAGCCCCTAATCTAGCTGGGTCTTATTTTCCTTGGTCATTGGGTCCCACCATCGCCAAGGAGTTTGCATCCAAAATGGACTGCATAAGAAAAGAGGGTCTGGGGAGAAGGGTTGTGGGTCAGCGATAGATTGCCTGCTTTGCATGGCATCTCCAGGTAGGGCTTGGAAAGAGCCTTGCCCAAAGCCCTAGAGATCTGCTGCCAGCCAGAGCAAACACTACTACTGTGCGAGACAGACCAGTAGTCAGAACTCTGTATCAAACAGCTTCCTGTGAAAGTAGTAGGCACAATTTAAAAAACCGTCTAGCCCCAAACAAATGTTTTTTGCAGTGGTCAAAAAAGCTAATGCTATTCTAGGCTGCATCAACAGAAGTATAGTGTCCAGATCAAAGGAAACAATAGTACCATTCTATTCTGCCTTGGTCAGACTACACCTGGAGTCCTGTGTCCAGTTCTGGGTGCCACAATTTAAGAAGGATGTTGACAAGCTAGAACGTTTTGCAGAGGAGGGTAACCAAGATGATCAAGGGCTTGGAAACCAAGCCTTGTGAGGAACAGTTGAGGGAGTTGGGTATGTTTAGCCTGGAAAAGAGGAGACTGAGAGGAGATATGATACTCATCTTAAAATAGGTAAAGGGTTGTTACATGGAAGATGGAGCAAGCTAGTTTTCTTGAGGGTTTAGTTACAAGAATGGAGATTCCGACTAAACATCAGGAAGACCTTTCTGCTGGTAGGAGCTGCTTGAAAACTCTCCTTCCTTGGAGGTTTTTAATCAGAGGTTGGATGGTTGTCTGTCTTGGATGCTTTAGTTGAGATTCCTGCATTGCAGGGGGTTGGACTAGATGACCCTCAGGGTCCCTTCCAACTCTACTGTTCTATGATTCTATTAAGAAAAACATACACACTCTGTTAGTATTTAGAGTGATTGATAATTAACTTGCATTAGCTAACACATAGGTGTATTGCCAAACATTATTTTCGCTGGACCTCAAGGCTATGTTGTTCAGAAATGCCTTTGCGTCAATCGACCCCCTACTGAAGTCAGTGAAGTTCAATTTCACTAGCAGAATAATTGCAGTCTCTCTCCAGGGATTGAGATACTTGACAAGTGGGGGTGAAAAGGAAGTACGTGAAATGGCCGGATGAGTATTATTATTACAGGAAGAATAATAACAAAATGATGGAAATCCACTTGTTAAGGTTGTAATCCTGAACCTAACGACTTAACTGTATTTTACTATGCATAAGCGATTGGAAGACTGAGTACATAATGGGAAAACTGTGTGAATTTCTTAAGCTGAAATCAAATAACCTATTAACCCAAGTTCATGAACTCTGGAGCTCAGTGCCTGGGAGAAACAGCAATCCCCTCCACAAATTCTCCTGATATAGTAAAAGGGCAGTTAAGAAGCTGGGCAGGCTCCCACTCGCTCTGGTAAGATTTGAAGAAAGGACGGGAGATAGGGTTAAACCACAGAGCCTAGGGTTTGCCGATCAGAAGGTCTGCGGTTCAAATCCCCACAATGGGGTGAGCTCCCGTTGCTCGGTCCCTGCTCCTGCCAACCTAGCAGTTCAAAAGCACGTCAAAGTGCAAGTAGATAGATAGGTACCGCTCTGGTGGGAAGGTAAATGGTGTTTCCGTGCGCTGCTCTGGTTCGCCAGAAGTGGCTTACTCATGCTGGCCACATGACCCAGAAGCTGTACGCCGGTTCCCTTGGCCAGTAAAGCGAGATGAGCGCCACAACTCCAGTGTCGTCTGCGACTGGACCTGACTGTCAGGGGTCCCTTTACCTTTTATTCACATCTGAAAAATAATGCAACATCCTTAAAAAAACAAAAGCAAAAAGGGAAAAGTGCATACAGCTTTCGAAATAGTTCAAATACAAACAACAACCACCGTGTGAGATCTTGCCTGTCTGTCCCAGACACAAAATCTTAAGAACTGCTGGAAATCAACTTTAGAAGCATGTGAAATAAAGCTCCACCAGGGGGTGTACAAGGTCCGATCTGTTCTAAATTGTATAATTGTAGGGCTTCAGGGCTGGGAGAAACAGGGCTGCATAGATTCCACAAGGATCCTGAGAGTTCCCGCTTTTGTATGTTTATTTGTTGGCTTAAAAAGAGTAGCAGGCAGAGAAGAAAGCCCTCAATGTCAACGAATCATCCTGTGTCTGTGGAGAGTCTGCTACAGCCTTCCAAAATTTCTTATGATCTTTTGTTAGGATGGCTCAAAGTAGCGTATGGCCGCATGCCTGATTATATCTTGTCCGGCTGAGCTGGATAGTTTCCCTGAGTTGTCGGGATCTGGAGAAGTAAATGTCAGGCTGCCCGTCTCGCTGAACTCTTGATAGATTCCCCTAACCTCAGTTTTAATTGCTATGGGTTCTTTGTCAGTCCAATCGCCAATCCCTCTCATCTTAGGTGGCCTAAACGGGTGCAAATGGGACAGTTTCGTTATTAAAATATCAATAAATTCCTCAAACCAAGTGGCTCCAGCAGCAGGGGAAGGTTCACCTTTCTCTACCGAGAACAAATGGATCACACGATCAGAACTCACCAAGCTTTGGAAAAGAGATAGTGTATGCTCGTTAACTCGTATCCTTGTGTGCTGGGGTCTCAATTCTTGGGGGGGGGGGGGGATAAATTGACTGTTCTGTCTTCCTCGATGGAAAGACAAATTTACAATGCAGAGGGATATGGTCACTGAGCATAGGATCACCGATGTAAAACTCAGCCATTTAGGGCATCATTTTAGTGGGTTTCAGAATATAATCCACCACACTATTTCCCTGCGGGGAGATAAAGGTGAAATTCCCAGAGCCTTCCCAATCAGTTAGCCCATTGAGCCATGTCAGGGCCCTAGTAGTGGTCAGCTTAGTGAATCGCAGACCAGCCAGATTAATTACTGGATCCCGGGATCTACGTTCCCAAACACAGAAGTCTGGGAGAACGCACTGTGTATAATGCAACTTTTTGGTTTCATCAAATGAAGCTCTATGGATTCTGACCATCTTAGGCTGTTAGCTATTTCTGCTAGAAATAAGCAAAAAGTACCGTAATCACAGGTTGATCAATTGCAAGGATTCGGAGGAGAATCATTAAATTTATTTTCACTTTGCCTTCTTCAGTATGGAAAAGAAAGAGTGATGTGGAAGAGATACATAATTTCTGTTTCTGCATCTAAATTATGCAGATTTTCGTCAAGCTGTCAAGACAATAGCAAACAGCTCCACCTGGTGGCTTGGCTTTGCCTGATTTTTTTTTTTAACTTGCGCTGCATGGCTTAATCGTTTCTTATCTAGAAAACTATTGTTATGTGCACCCCAATCTCTGAACGGTGAGAGATTTCAGGGGTACCAGTGCATGCCTTGGGTATGAAGGTCACTGGAGACTGTGGTGTCTTTGTGATATTTGGTTTTATTTACACACAGATGTAAGCTGAGTTTAAGATGGAAGGGCTCACAGCATTATCCCTCCCTCAGATACTGGTTACCTGTTAGGTCTGTGGATGTGAAGGCAGGTGGATATTATCCGATGCCATAGCACTGAATTCTCACAAAGAGCGTAATCATGTGTTTCTGTCTTTTCTACTTCCAATTACCAACCCAACCATCCTTTGTTGCACACACACAAACACACACCTTGATGACCTCACGTCCAGGCAAGCCCTTCCTCACTCAGCCTCCAGCTTTTTACTTTTCATGGAACACTTTGGCCCAGGCAATCTCCTAAACACGGAAAGTTGGTCCAGGGATTGGGAGTCTGGCATTCAGTTTAAACTTCCCAAGCCTTGATTAAATTCTAACAGCCGTGGTACCTTGGAATTTAGGGGAGTCTGACACCCACAATCTCATAACAGTATTATTATTATTATTATTATTATTATTATTATTATTCTATCCTGACCCTTTCTGTCAAATGAGCCCAGGGTGGCAAGCACATCCAAAATAAAACATATTTAAAAGCACTCAATTTAGGATTGCCATGACACTGTCTTTCAGCCATCAAATGCCTAGGTAGAAAGGATTTCTTTACATTAACTATCCTGAAAGCCAATGAAGGAAGATATACCTCACCAAGGTAGGCATTCCACAGATGGGGAACTGCCAGTGGAAAAATGGTTTATTTCCTCTCTCTGCCCATCAGTATGCATGGGTATCACTGTCTAAAAGGCAGTACAGAAAGTTGTGCAGCCCTCCAGGAATGGTAAAGTGAACTGGGTGGTTCAAAAGGCAGAGCCTTTTCTGTGGTAGTGCCCTATGGAATTCTCTCCCCAGGCACTTTCCTCTGATGCCAATGTTGTCAGATTCAAAATATCCTTTCTTCCAAAGCAAATAATAAAAACCTGTTATATTTTAACTGCTGTTTACTGTTGCTGCTCTGTTTGTTTGTTTTTTTAGGTCACATTAGGTCAGTTCTAATGTGTGTTTTCACATTGTTTAAATTTGTTTAAAATAAATAATAAGCCGCACCCAAAGCCAATTCTGGAGGAAAGGCAGAATAGATTTTTTAAAAATGTAAGTAAGCCCGTCAGTAATGCTGGTTAATTGCTTGAGCACCTGTGCTAGTACACTTTACAGAATAAAAGAAATCCACCGATACTGGGTCTCTCTTGCTTTTAAATGGCAGGATTTCTAAGCCTTTAACTGGTATGTGGACAAGCAGAAATGTAAGAGGTGAAACTTTCCCTCATCATGGCTACATCTCCATGTGGCAAGGAGAGGTCATGGAAGGAGGGAAAAGGAAAAGCAAGGTTTAATTATATTGTAAGCTGCCTTGAGCATGGTTTTTACTTGGGGGAGATGGCATACAAATAAAATGATTGACTGCTGTCAGGAAAGGCATTACGTATAGAATTTATGCTGTGGTGCTACCAAAGACACAGAAAGTCTGGGGAAAAACAAAATTTCAGCCTTGGTGTCACCAGCAGAATATTCTATTCCAAGAAGAGAAAGGTGTTAAAATTGGAAATCAGATATGAAGAGACAGTTAAAAACTGAGGCTATTTGGAAACAGGCCTCAGTGATCTGATAGGCTGAATTTGCATTGGACTAAAATAGCAGCGCCATGGCATTTATGCTAATATTGTTCTGCATAAGTGATTTGAAAAAAGCTTTTCCTTGCATATAGACGCATATCATTGATGTTTGGTTATTTTTAACTGAATGTTAAGAATTTTTTAAACTGAATTGTTTTGATTATATTTTGATTTGTATGCACCTTTGAGTTGGATTCTTTCGCAGAGTATAAATATCAAAATATTTATATTTTTCTCGCTCTCTCTCCGTTTTATCTGTTCTATAGGACTTTATGAACGGTGCCTGGGCGCCTTCTTCGTTTTACGCCCGGCTCTGCAATTCCTTCCCGCTCCCTTACTGGCGAACTCGCGTTTGCGGCGTCTTCTCGCGAGACCCGGAAGCGGCACGAAGGCTTCCCAGAATCCTTCGCCCTTCCTTTTCCCCGGCGGTAGCTGTGGCTGTAAGGTGAGTCTGATGGCGGCTGCTTTGGGCCTTGGCTGGTATCCGCCGCCGCGGGCCTCCATCCCGGCCCGGGCCCCCAGAAGCCCTCCTTAGATGGAGAAGGGAGGCGAATAGCTGTTCGCCCGCCACGGTATTTCCGTTCTTTGGGGCGGGGAAGATTGAAATTCGGGCGTCCGGAGAAGTCCGGGGTAGGGGCGGTAGGGGGGAAAATGGCCTCTGCAAGCGGCTGGGGATTCTGAAAACCCCGGATGTGGAAGCTCTGCCTTTGGAAATGCAAGTGGGCCGTGGGAGAAACAGATGGGGAGGGAATCAGTTCTGTAGGTTTTCTGCAGGTAGGCCTCGTCTTTTCGGCTCATCCTTGGGTGGGTTAAGTGGGAAGGCAAGATAAACTCGGGGATTTTAAAAAATAAGAATTTCATATGTTGTGTGTTTTTGTTTCTCAATTTGATACTTTTACATGGTCTTGCACTCCGGCTTTTGGTGCATTGTGACTTGCTGTTATTTTTTATTGATAATAGCTTAGTACTTATTGTAATTGCTACGGGTGATTTTCTGCTGTATTATTTGCTGGTGCTCAATTTCATTGTGTACTGTTGTATTCCAATGGGTTATTGAATACGACTTTATATGATGCAAGTTGTTTAGCGTTATGTTTTTTTGTTGTTGTATTGGATCGGATTGTTATAAGGTGTGTGGATTCTGCTGTAGACTTTGCTGTTTCTTCAGCTTGTAAACTGCCTTGAGTATAGTAATGTAGAAAGGCAATATACAAATTAAAAGTGAAATGAAAGTTGGGATTCTCTTCTTTGCCAGCTTCCCCCCACCTGTGGGTTTGGCAGGCCTGGGAAGCCGCATGGTTGTTTCAAATATGGATGGGCATGTTTTTGAAGGGGTGGTACTGTGGGCTTCTGAAATGCAGCAGGGCCTTTTGCAGTAGAGTCCAGGAACACCATATTTATGTGTAATTTGTCACTGCTTTTGGTGGTGGAGGAAGGCAGGGGAGGGTTATTATTTGTGCTACCAGGAGAAAGGATTGTAAGCCATCAAGTGTTGTGCTTTATAGTAGGGTTGTGCATTTGTTATGTATGTACGTACTTGAAAATGGGCACAATCACTCTTACGGGGCAATAGTATCTTGTTACCTTCTAATAGCACATTATCTTACTTTAATTACACTATAGGGTGGCAAACAGCAGGGGGGAATGAACCTTGAATGTGTATGTATTGCAGAAAGGTGGTTAAGTGGTACATAGTTTGAAAATATTGTTGTAAAAATGGAAGCTGCACTGATGACTATCTTAGGACACCTTTGGATTAAATAATGAAAATACTCACATCTCTCTGAGCAGCTTTTTTCTAACCAGCAATTTGGAGAGAGTGTGTAATTTATGGCTACAATACTGAAAGATAACTTTATTTTTCCCCCTCTAGGTAAGCTCTGAAAATGGTCCGCTACTCACTTGATCCGGAGAACCCCACAAAATGTAAGTATTTTTCCTATGGTACGTGTCTCATACTTTAGTGATTACCAAAACTTTCAGAATTACCATGTTTTTATCCCTTCTCCCCACAGCATGCAAGTCAAGGGGGTCCAACCTTCGTGTTCACTTTAAGGTATGTGAAATCTTACTTTGATTTCCCCCCCCCCAAAAAAAAAAAAAAGCAGTGGATGTGGAGTGGGCCACACTAATTTGATGGAAGCAGAATTCATAGATTATGGTGCTTTAATCACAAGATTGTCACATCAGATTTTCTAAACATCACCTGGTCATGTACACTTTATTGTAAAGCTCGTTGTGCTGCACAAAACAAGTTTTCATTCTCTACCTAACATCCCTCTTTCAAGAACTGCTAGTAATGGGGACTGTACTGGCTACTGTGTTGCCTAGGTACTCAAACTAGCAAGCCACCCTTCCTGGTTCAAAACTGGTGAGGAACAGGGGAATAATAGGCACAGAGTCCTAGTGACTACAATTTTGGGGTTGGCTGCCAAGGCTAGTCAAATCTCTCTCTGATTTTTAACTGAGTTTTAAACACAACACTAAAGCGTTAATAAATCCTGAAACAACAACCAGGTAGTACAAGATTATATAATATATATCAGAAGAAGGAAGAGATTACACTTGGTATAGACTCTGTCTTGCATTGCCTTGGTCAGTAGGTAGAAGGCAGTTCACTTTTGTCAGCTTTCTGCAATGTCAAATCTTGCAAAGAGGAGAGCATGATGTTACATTAGAATTTTTTTCTGGAGTTCTGTAACACCCCCCCCCCAGCAAATGAATTTTCCATGATATATAATGTCATAAATAATATCCAGATAGCTCTTTAAAATAAATATTGTCTTGATCAGATGGCCTGTTAAGAACATCTGAACAATTAGTACGAAATTCTGATACCATCAAAGGGGATTGATGTCTGTTTCAGGGGTGGTGAAATTAATATAACTGCAGTGATGACCAACTTAGGACACCTTTGGATTCATAATGAAAACAACTAAGTGGCTCTGAGCAGTTACTTCCCTAGTTAAGCTGGAGTTACTATACATGTGTAGACTCTTATTATAGTAAATGGCACCATAGTTATAGCCTAGATAACTAATGGGAAAATAGCCAATAATGCAATTATCATTTCACTCCTTTAGAACACACGTGAGACTGCCCAGGCTATCAAGGGTATGCACATCCGGAAAGCTACCAAGTACTTGAAGGATGTGACCCTAAAGAAGCAGTGTGTTCCCTTCCGTCGTTACAATGGTGGCGTTGGCAGATGTGCCCAGGTATGGATGGATTTGGAGAAAACTGTTAGCAATTTGAGGAAAACTTTTTGAAAGGCAGTAATTTCATTCAGTAGCGTTTGAGGATATCTGTTGTACAAAGAATATCTTGAACATGAAGGCTGGTGAATATTGATGAACGTGCGTGGGGAAGATAATGTGTTAAAAATTGAAGCCACAATGAGCTGCGAAGAAATTTGTCACTGACCAGAAAGCCGGTTCTGTACTTGGTACACCGGGGCTACATTGTCCCTCTGCTGTCAGTTGGGTACCAATAATGCTTCTTTCAGCAGCAGATCAATTTCACAGTAACTGGATTGCTAACAGTCACTATGCAAGTCCTTTTTGGGGACAGAAACTGGAAAATTCTAGGAAAATTGATGCAATATATTGCTTGGTGTTTATTGAATCCTTATTTTTTGGTTTGCTATGGGGAATTACATACGAGTGCCTTCAGGCTGTTGGATAGAATTACATTCTCTTATGCTTGCCTGTGGTTGCTGTGATGACTTTCTTAGGACACCTTTGGATTAACCGTGAAAAGAATGTTTGGTTCTGAGCAGCCTCTAAAACAAATCACGTTTAGCATTTTTCTTCAAAAGTATACTCACACTGAACTCTCATCTTGCAGGCCAAGCAGTGGGGCTGGACACAGGGGCGTTGGCCAAAAAAGAGTGCTGAGTTCCTCCTGCACATGCTTAAAAATGCTGAGAGCAATGCTGAGCTCAAGGTAAAATTTCATGCAGCTTGTCATGTTGGGTTAAGTTTCAGTTCTAGTAAAAGTAAAGGGACCCCTGACCACCAGATCCGGTCGTGACAGACTCTGGGGTTGCGGTGCTCATCTCGCTTTATTGGACTAGGGAGCTGGCATACAGCTTCCGGGTCATGTGGCCAGCATGACTAAGCCACTTCTGGTGAACCAGAGTAGCGCACGGAAACGCCGTTTACCTTCCCGCAGGAGTGGTACCTATTTACTTGCACTTTGACGTGCTTTCGAACTGCTAGGTTGGCAGGAGCAGCGACCGAGCAACGGGAGCTCACCCTGTCACGGGGATTCGAACCGCCCACCTTCTGATCAGCAAGTCCTAGGCTCAGTGGTTTAACCCACAGCGCCACTCGCGTCCCTTATCAGTTCTAGTAGTAATCCAAATTTTGAAAAGCAAAAACACACCTTTGGTTCAGTGGAGTTGGTATTGAGGAAATGAAGTAGTATTTGGTAAGAGACTTGGGATTTACAGGAGGATTGTTGAGGGCAAAAGATTGGGTTCTTGGGTACAGTGTAATGTAACAGACTTTGGTGGCAGTGATGACTATCTTAGGACACCTTTGGAATAACCATGAAACAAACACAAGATTCTGAGCCACAGTAATTACTGGTATTGCTAGTTGACTTTTCAGGTGTGGTTTAGGAAAGTTAGTGATTCACTTTGAACTAGGTAAACCTATTTCGTTATGGGGTTGTAATGAGAAATTTTAATTTTCCCCCACCCGCAGGGTCTGGATGTAGACTCTCTGGTAATTGAGCACATTCAGGTTAACAAAGCTCCCAAAATGCGCAGGCGAACCTACAGGGCTCATGGTCGCATTAACCCCTACATGAGTTCTCCTTGCCACATTGAGATGATCCTCACAGAGAAGGAGCAAATTGTCCCTAAGCCAGAAGAGGAAGTTGCTCAAAAGAAGAAGGTATGAAACTTTTTAAATACGTAAATGTCTACTCAACTGTACAGATAACCAAAATGACACCAAAATAACTAGAACTTGATTTGGATTTTTGCAAGGTAATTTAAAGAGGGGAAATTGTTTAAAGAAGTGATCAGGGCTATCCTATACATGTTAAATCAGATGTGTTCATAGGTATAATTTGTGTTTTAGAATTGTACTCCAATGGTAATTAGGTCAGTTATTTCAAACCTGTATTTAATACTAATTTTTGGAAGTATTTACAAAAGAAAATTCTTGTTAGCAAAACTTTATGTGAAAGTCAGTACAGTGATTGCAAATATTGTAAACTGCTGTGGAGGATTTAACACAGAAACAAAAAACAGCATATAAGTCTCTTCAATCTAGCTTCTATGTTTATTTTAACTTATTGTCTACCTGTCTGTGGGGCTTGAACATAATTATGAAGTCTGTAATGGAAATAGAATGATAGAAGTGACTTTAATTTTAATAGTCAAGTCAGAGGTAGCCAATGTTGATGTCTTCCAATTTTTTTGGACTCCCAGCTCCTATGAGACCCAGCCAGCATGGAGAATTGTCTGATGATGGGAGTTGTAGTCCAAAACATCTGGAAGACACAGTGTTCGCTATTGGCTATCTCTAGCATAAGTAGTTGCCCCAAATACTGAGTTTTACCAGTGGAAATAATGGTCTGTTATTTGCTTTCTGGTAATTCTTCCTGGAGCTGTGCTTGGTAATAGATAAATACATTGCAGTGATTCTTACATACAATAATCTCTCTGGAGTTAAGTTATGGAAAATATAATGTGTGGTAAATGTGTTTTCTAATTGGTTTCAGCATTCAGCGAATGTTTTTGGTCAAGTGATACTGATTTCTTTTGTTTTCTCCCCAGATCTCTCAAAAGAAACTGAAGAAGCAGAAACTGATGGCTCGGGAATAAACATCTATTCAGTTCACAAATAAAAAACAAAATTTTAAGTTAACCGCACATACTTTTTTATTTATTGTTTTTATTTGCAAATTTAACAAGCAGGAATATTATTTTCTTTAGTATATTTTAATAATGATTAGGATTATGATAAAACACCACCACCACCTCACATTAAGGATACAATAACCACCAATACATCCATCTAAAGTTAAGTATGTAGGTTAATGTAAACCCTCCAGATGTCCAAATAGGTATATTTTGCTTGAAAAATACTATTCTGAGCAGAGTGATTATTATCAATGGCTTCTCTGTCACAAAATATATGTTATTTCTCCCATTTGTTCATTAAACCTGGGTTGAAAGTCAAGCATGGCTGCTTGCTGTTTAGAAACTGAATACAGTTTCATTTTGTCCTGGTTCTTTGACCATCATCATAGCCACAAATGAACACTTTTGGTAGTATTGATTCAGTCAGTTAATTCTTTGCATGACATACACGGAAAATGTGACTATAAGAGGAGGAGTTTATATACACAATTGGCTTGTTTAAAAGATGAAAGTAAGACAGACTGCTGGTTGTGAAAAAGTGCTGTGTGTTGCTAATGTTTTCAGTTAATAAAAGTTTCACTTAAATTTCTTTAGGACCAAGCCCTAAATTATTACTCCTTTCAATAAGTAACCCTAACGTGAAAGGCTCAGAAATTATCAAAATTTATATAGCACCATAGGGAGGTGCAGGTAAACAATGAAAAAATAAAATTTGTTTCAGTTATGGCTGTCTAGTCTTGATTAAAGGCTTAAGTTTGCAGTAGGATCTTGGGAACAAGCAGCACAAGACTACACACACCACCAGTCCCATAAACCAGTTTAGGGGATTTTAGGATGTGGCTTGAGCTGGCCTTGAAGCAGCATGCTAATGGGGAAAGATGTGATTATGTAAAAGGCAAAGAACAAGCAATAGGCATGTTATTTAGGGAAAGGGGTAAAGTTACATTGCATCTTAAGCTTTATACACTGAGCCCATTGATGGGGCTTGGTGTAATATATACACACCACCAAAATTGTGAATAAAATGCACCCAGCTGATGAAAGTGTAGAAAATGTCTCCTTTCTCCCCTCTGTGCCCCCCATTAATAAGGAACAGTTAGACTTGCTCCAGGTTTTTTTGCTTTTTAGTGACTTAGTTTGGGTTTTGAGGGAAGTTCGGGATGTGGCAATTGGAAGGTACCCCCACAGGGTTTTTTTAATTAAAAAGTTCTGAATTTTCATTTGACTTTTGTGTGTTTACAACTCATCAAATAGGTTACGTAATTTGTTCCTTACATAAGCTCCAAGCCTCTTTAATAATGTATCACAAGCCCTCTTAATTTTCCAGTTTGCACCAAAGCTGCATCTGCCCTTGTATCATGTGTTTCGCAGCCTTTCTCCATGACCAGAAAAGCTAAATTTCTGCAACAGCTCTGTTTAAAATAATCTGAAATTGCTGGCTTGTGATTATATAAAAGCTGCTATGAGCAATGTCTTCCAATATAAAAACATACAGTGAAGAGCATGCATATTTCACATACTGTGTCTCTTAAGGACAGGAACTTTAAAGAAAGGCTATCCTAATACACAGGTGAACCGCCCTGAGACCTGTGGGTATAGAGCAGTATATAAATTCAATAATAAATGCCTATGAAAAACTGCATGTCTTTAATGGTGACATGACAGGCAGAAATTCAATGCATGAAATGTTTCCCATTGCTACCGTTTTGTAATGAGAAGCTGCATTGGTTGATCTCTATTTCACAGCTCATAAAATGACGGTATCATGCCCGAAAACGTCTAATCCTATAGCAGCTTAAAGATAGATTCAGTGATGTGGCTAATTAGGTTTTGAACAGAGCTCTGTTCTTCAGCATGCCAACCAATACAACAGCTCTGCTGGAAGAAGTATTACTTGTGGTCATTACTAAGACATTTTATACGAATACAGTCATTCTTCGGGATCACAGAATTACCTTATTTTATTATGAAATTTATATACTGCCCATCTGAGGATCACAGGGAGCATTACAGTAAAAAAATACATACAGTACAATATAATAAACGATATCCCTGTCTCACCCCCTCCCACAGCTTAAAATGCCATGGATTGTTTAATTAGCCAAGGCCTGGGAGAAGAGGAATGTTTTTGCCTGGCTCTCAAAGATATTTAAAACTAGACTCTCTAAACATCTAGCTGTTCTTTCGGAAATAAAAATGTCTTCGGCAAGTGCAGAAAGAAACACAGTGAAGCTTACAGACTCCGCAAACCCAGGAATAGTGCTTCAGGTTAAGAACTTTGTTTTGGGATGAGAACAGAAATCGGGCTCCGGCGGCGCGGCAGCAGCAGGAAGCCCCGTTAGCTAAAGTGGTGCTTCAGGTTAAGAACAGTTTCAGGTTAAGAACGGACCTCCGGAACGAATTAAGTACTTAACCCGAGGTACCACTGTACTATATAAGGCGAGGGAGGGGGCGGGGCTTCGCGGAGAAATGGTGCTTAGGTCACACCCCGCTCTGCCTCTAGTGTCATGGCCCCCTCGGTGGAAAGTAAATAGGGAGAGCGCGACGTCAGCGCACCACGTGCTTGCCCATTGGAGCTTGCGGAGTGACGTCACGTTCCTTTCCCGGAAGTGAAGAGCTCCCTCGGCCGGCACTCAGTTGGACGTTGGAGATCCGCGCAGGTAGGTCGGTTCGATGTCGGCGCTGGACGCGGCTCTCGCGGGCGGGCAAAGCGGGGAGAAGGCGGCCGCTGGTTTTTTTCCTTTCCTGCCTTTCTCTCCTTGCTTTCTTCTCCTCCCTTAAACGTCCCCGTTTTCTTACATCGAAAACAAGTGGCTCATTTGCATATGCTAATTCACTTATTGATTTTTAATTGGTTGCTTTCAATCGCGTGAGTTTCCTCTCTCTTTAAGGACAGGCTTTCTATTTTTTATTTAAAAAAAGAAAACAGCGTTAAGAAATATGCAGCGCAAGTGTTGGTTTTTAAACGACCCCTTTCTATGAAAATACTTAATTGATTGATTTAGTGTTCATATACTGTACAATGCGCCGCTTGCTTGAAAAACCAGAATAACCACAGCTCCAAATGGTTTGCGAAAAAGGTAAAACAAGAAAAATCCAGGGGAAATTCGCAGACCTCCTTTGAAAGACAAAGGTTAAAACACCGAAACATTAAAAAAAATCAACTCAGCTGTCTAAGCATCTGGGTAGGCCTGTCAAAACAAGAACGTTTTCAGCATTAAAAAAATGTGCAGGTAGGGGAAAATGTATTTATTTGCAGTACCTGAGTACTGTCCAATAACTGCATCCTCTGGGCTTTAAACCATAGGACTTGGCATGTTTTCGTTTTTATGCAAGCAGACAAATAGTGCTAAGAGAAGCCGATGATTAAAAAATTTTCATTTGTGTGTTTTGGCAGATATCTCCCCAGTCCTGTAAACTAACTTCAGGGTCTTCTGCCTCCACTAAAGTAAAAGTTGTACCTTTGTGTTTGTTTAAGCTTTGAATTATAAACGTAGTAGGTATCTTCTTGGCTGATTTGTCTGTTTATGGATAGGTTCACTAATTCAGGCCACAGTGTCAGTACCCTCTTTGAAAGCGAGTCTCTTTGAACAAATTGGGACTTAATTTAGAACAAACAACATGCATTGAAGGTCATTCTTCTTAACTAAATAAAACAAATATGTTCTAGTATTTTGCAACAGCAAAATCCTAACCTTACTTACCTGAGAGTAAGCCCCATTTAATTCAGTGGGATTTTTAAAATATGTGATTTTTGTATCATTAGCAAAAACCTGTGGGCAGATCAAACCTACTGAGGTAGGGTGGGGGTTTAGGAAGAATATTTGTTGGAGGAAGCACACCAAATCTAGATTGCTGCTGGGCTTTTTCCTTCTGGAAAACTCTGGTTAAAAAGTGCAAAGTAGTATTCTGCTGAGTGAACACTTAACCCAAAAGGGCAGAGGGTCTCCCAGAACCCAGCTTCTTGGTCCATTTGGAGAGCAACACCTGCTTGCTTCACTCTAGGAACAATATTTTTGCTTTATCAATAATATATTATTGTAATTTAGACTATTGGTTTGGAGTTGCCAGCTCTATGAGACAACTTAATGGTAAGCTGCCTGCTAGATGAGCCAACTACTTGCTGTGCCTTCTCTCAGGTTTCTGTTGCTTAACATCCACAGATCTTTTCCTGCTAAGTCCTCATTTAATTTGTCCTGAAAAGTTTGCTTTCACAGTAACAAGTTCTGAAATTTCCCTGCGTCTACTGAGCAGGAAATCCTGTTTAAAATCCCATGAGATGAATAGGCTGTGCTTAACCCGAGTCCTTCTCATTTTGGCCGTCTACCTGATCCAGTTCTGCAGCTGGTCCAGTGGACATCTCAGTGACATCATTGCACAGATCCATCAAAGCTTTCTTTTTGGTTAGCTAATCATTTGCACCATTTTCCCCAGGAGACCCTTCCTCCTTCCCTCCACCTCACCCCTGAGAGCACCACATTGCAATACTAGGGCCAATTGCTTAGAAAAACAAAACTTTATGGTATCTGGGAGTGTTGGTATAGCTTATGTAGCCGCACTCACACCAGTTCTTGCTGATTGTCTGTTAAGAATAGTGGGCAAAAAGAGGTTTTGGTGTGTTGCTGCTCATTTTGCAGCACCTGGATTTTTCAGAATTGCCTTACAAACTGATAACTTCCAAAATTTCTAGTGTTGCAACTGCTTTTGTCATTTAAGGCTGTAACTGTTTGCCTATCCAAACTGAGACGGACATGTAACTTGAAGGACTGTTCAAGGTACTGTTCTGAATTAGATTTACGCTGTCAAATTGGTACAGCATATATATTGATTTGCACATATTCCCAGATCCATTTATTTTCATACGAAGAATAGCCCCGTGTTTTGCTTTCCTATTTGTTCCCCACCATTCTTTACTGCCTGCTAACAAAACCGAACTGCCGGGAAAAGAGAATGCAGTATTTACGGACTCGTCGTTCCATGCCAAATTGTGCTGACTGTGCAGTTCTGTACTTTGTTTGTTTGCTTGGAAGTATGTCCCACTGAGTTGAGTGTGCACAGGACTGAATGTGCACAGGACTGGAGTTTTAAGCTCCTTGCAAGGTGCAGGGACCACAGAATATGTTCCTCATTTGCTAATTATTTTTCCTGCTGTGTTTAAGCCTTCCAGGACATTTCTGCCGCAGGACCTGAAAAGAACAATGGTGTGCATTCCCTGTATAGTCATTCCCGTTCTGCTGTGGGTCTATAAAAGGTTCCTTGAGCCGTATCTTTATCCCATCATCTCACCTTTCATCAAGCGCATTTGGCCAAAGAGAGCAGTGCAGGAAACAGCAAAGAAAGACCAAAAAGGCGGCACTGAAAATAGGCGTGAGTTGTACGACTCCATGGATGATTCTAAAGTAAGTATTGGCAAAACTCTGTATGTGCATTGTGTGTATACACCATATGAAGGACAAGGTGATCATGTGGTTCTGCTAGCTGAAAGCATTTCTAGGACACCAGTTTCTAGGATGCTTCATTCTAGAGTGTACAGCAGAAACAGCTGCTGGTCTGTTTTCTATACCACAGCTGTAGCCATGCATTCCCTGGAGGGAACTTCTGTGTCCCAGAACAGTAATGGAAAGTAAATATACCATTCATTTTGAAGTTAAAACTTGCTGTCTCGGTCAAAATTTAAAACTTGTTGTCTCAAAGGTTCTAATGTTCTGAACATGTAAAAAGGTAAAGGACCCCTGACAGTTAAGTCCAGTTGCAAACAACTCTGGGGTTACAGCACTCGTTTCGCTTTACTGGCCGAGGGAGCCGATGTTTGTCTGCAGACAGTTTTTCCGGGTCATGTGGTCAGCATGACTAAGCCGCTTCTGGTGAAACCAGAGCAGCGCACGGAAACGCCATTTACTTTCCCGCCAGGGTGGTACCTATTTATCTACTTGCTTTCGAACTGCTAGGTTGGCAGGAGCTGGGACAGAGCTATGGGAGCTCACCCCGTTGCGGGGATTCAAACCGCTGACCTTCCGATTGGCAAGCCCTAGGCTCAGTGGTTTTAGACCACAGCGCCACCCGCGTCCCTCTGAACATGTATTTAAATGTATTTTCTCTCTGTGTGTGTTTCAGACTGAAAGCAACGGCATTGCAAATGGATTTGCTGAAAGTGGTCCACCAGGGGTTTCTGAGAAAAAGACTGATTAAGTAAGCTTGTTCTGTGAGATCGTGGTTGCTTTAAGAAAATGAGCTGATGATGCTGTTACCACTTGGAAATTTAATTGCACTTTTTTTCTGAAAGAAAACTTGGAACCTGCATACACACAGGCAGACACCTAGGAACATTTAGGATGCTATTTTCTTTGTAGCTGAAAAGATTTAACATGTTGTCTTGCTCTGCTTGACATTCTCAGTACAGGAGAACCTTTTCCAATGCAGTGCAGTTTATGGTGTTAGCTTTTTAGGCTCCAGATTTTTACACTGCTGTGTAACTGTCAAAATTGTGACTTGTTTCAAAGAACTTCCTGGAACTCAACTTCCACACAACTTCTTATATGCTTGTCTTTAAAAAGCTAGATGACTTATGTATTATAGTTGAAGAGAACAGCACTGTAAATACTCAGACACTAATAATATTAATAGCTGTTCACTCACTTTTTCTCAACCCATCCCTGCAAAACTATGCGTTGTTTGGCATTCCTCCTGATTTTGCAGATACGATGAAGCAAGCTTTGTCTGCGTAGACACGATCATAGGGGCGGTAGCCGCCATATGGGAAATATAATAGTATTCCCTCCCATTAATTAAGACCAGGCAATTTGCCTTTATTTCTGAAGGTGTAAAAAGAATGTTTTTCTTAAAATAATAACAATATAAAAATAGATCTGTGTGCAAACTGCTGTATTTTGGTTGGCAACATTGACATTGGATTCAGAATTACTCTAAATAAAATCTAAAGGTTTTGCTCTTACAACTGAAGGCTGGCATTCTCAATAAAACATGTTTCCTATGCTCATGGATCTAGTTATGCCCATCTGTTCTTAAGAGTTGTGTGAATGGGAGATCGGGGACTTAATGACCCAAGTCAAGAGAACCAAGGAGTCGCATTGCAACTACAATGCAATATAAAAATAAAAACGGAAATAGTTATATTACGGGGGGGGGGCAGCAAGGGGCAGGCAAGATGGCCTTTAGATGACTTCTCCTTTTAGATGACTTGGGACCAGGACACCTAAAAGAACATCTCGCCTTTTATATACCCGACGTATCACTGTACTTAGCAAAGAAAGGGCCCACTGCAGATGGACCTTCTCATCAAGAGGTCCATTCTGTACAGTGTTGGAATTGGACCTTTTCTGTGGTGGCCCCTCTGCTTTAGAACCCCTTCCTGTTCCTGCATATCAGGCGCTGCCTCTCTCGTCTTTTCAGTGCCTTTTCTCTTTCACCAAACCTACGAAGGTTAGATCTTTATCTCGGCGTCAGCCTTGGATTTGAAATTGTGTGTGTGTGTCTGTGTGTATACATACAGTTGCTTTACATATGTTTTTGTGATACAGTCAAACCTCAGCTCCTGAATGCCTCCGTTTCGGAACGTTTCGGTTTCTGAACACCAAAAACCCAGAAGTAAATGCTCCAGTTTTCGAACGTTTTTTGGAAGCCAAACATCTGACGCGGCTTCCGCTTGACTGCAGGAAGCTCCTGCAACCAATCAGAAGCTGCGCCTCAGTTGTCAAACATTTTGGAAGCCGAATGGGCTTCTGGAACAGATTACGTTCGGCAACCGAGGTTTGACTGTATTGTGAAATGCTTCATAGGAAAAGATTCATAAATAGCAATAGTATTAATACTATGTTTAGGATCAGTTACTGAAACTACCCTCATGAGAAGAGAAGACTCCCTGGAAAAGACCCTGATGTTGGGACAGATGGAGGGCACAAGGAGAAGGGGACGATAGAGGACGAGATGGTTAGACAGTGTTCTCGAAGCTACAAACATGAGTCTGACCAAACTGCAGGAGGCAGTGGAAGACAGAAGTGCCTGGCATGCTCTGGTCCATGGGGTCACGAAGAGTCGGACACGACTAATGACTAAACAACAACAACTGAAACTACCTTCATGAAACTAACCTTTGCTCATAAGCAAGAATCTCAGAATTTGTTTGTTGATTAGTATTCTCAACTTCAGAGATGGGTGACAGTGTAGACAGATGCATCCTTTTATAACAGGACTGGCATGAGAAGTAATATTGGGAGGATAGTTTTTCATTAAGTCTAGTTATACAATTTCCTTTTTTGGGTAGACTTGGCCCATTGTCAACATTTTGTTACAAACCGGTAGCAGCAGTAGCACGTTCTTCACAAACCGCAGCTGTTTTTCTTTCCTTTTTGCATACATTTGCATATGATTAAAATTTGACTACTTTGGTGTTTAGAATAGTTCTGTTTCCACCCAAAGGCTATTTTGATTATCTCATAAAAAAGGAGGGCAGAATTATTCATGCCTTGGTTTAATTTAATTTTCCCTTAATGTAGCCATTTGAATTAATGGAAACTTGATAAAACTGTAAGATGCAGGGTAAAAGGCACTGATTAAGTATGTTGAAGCTCAGAACAAAGTACTACACTTAATAAGGCTTGTGATCTATCTTGACACTTAAATTCAGGCCTTTCAGACTCCGCTACAGAAAATTACAAAAACTAAGTCTAGACTGGACTACAAGATTCCTGTGTATGGAAACTTTTGTATGCACATTAGATCACATCATTGATCTAAAAATAAATGCTAAATAGTGTTGAAAACAGAATTTAATGAGGGGGTTCTGTTGTTACCCAGACTTCGGATGTTTCCTTTATGGTGCAGTAGAACCCGAGTTGCATATTCCTTCTAGTCGTCATGACACACCAACTAAATCTTGTAAGTTAACACCTGTGTGTCTCAAAAGCTAGGATTGTCTGCAGTGCACTTAGAGGCCCATCCTGCTACATCTTTTCCTGAAAGTATATCTCACTATGATGTTCATTTGAATATATTGTACATGAAAAATCCAGGATAAGTCACCGCACCCCCCCAAGGAGTCGCTCAAGAATCATACAAATATAGAAGCTCACATAAAAACAATTATCCAAGTAAATAAGTAGAAACCATCAGATCGCTACTTAACAGCAACCCAAACATCTGGCAGCGTACAAAAAACCAGGAAGAAATGGCACAGGGGTGGCATCATTGTGGCCGTATATTTCCCATTGTAGCCTTATGAGGCTTTGCCCTCGGGTGGGAAAAATATTGCGCCTGGGAAAGGGAAGTGGGAGTCAACAGACACTCAAGGAATAGTTTCGGAGAAAAGGCTTTTATTTCTACCATCCATGAACTGGTAGAAGGAGCAAGTGTGATAAGTCACAAAAAGCATGCACGAAATTCACAGTCATGTGCACAAGCATATATACCCCTTTCCAGTTCCCTCCTCCTTTCTCCTCCCTCAGGAGTCCTCTGAGCATGAACAGAAAGCTGTCTTGGGACTATTGGGACTCTTGGCACCCTTCCCAGGAAAGGGGTTTCAGAGTGTTCAGATATGTTTCAATCTCTTGCCGGACAGAAAGCAAGTTGCAATGTGGTTCTTTAGCAAGGCCAGAAGGCATGAGAAAGGCCTGAGAAACAATGGACTGTTCTCTACCTTTGTTACAGCAGAGCGGAATGTTTCTGATGCTTAGCTAATGCCTTTTAGCTGCTGAGAAAATGATTTTGAAAAGTTTTGAGAAGCTTTGAGCCTGCTTTGGTGGGGGGTGACTTCGTGAGGCCTAGGTGAGGTCACCTGTCTTCACCTTCCTTCACCATCAGGGAAAAAGGTGAGGTATAAATAAATATTATTTATATTATTTTTATTATATAAAATATTATTTATAAATATATATTTTATTTATTTATTTAACAACATTTATAGGCTTCTTTATTGTAAAAAGCAACCACCATCAAAGCTGCTTATAAAAAGATAAAAACGGGAGCGGGGAAACAATACACTAAAGCCTGATAAGTTGTAAAAATACTGAAACGGATTAAAATTCACACCAGCATTTCTAAGCAAACAAGCATGCCTTTAGCCAGGCTCTCAAAACAAAACAGCGGAAGTGCCTGCTCGATATATCAAGAGGCAGGGAGTTCCAAAGCGTAGTTGGCGGCCGCTGCATCCCCTTCCTAGAGTCGCCTGCGTAGAGTCCGTCTTCGGGTTGGGACTACATCTCCCAGCATACACTTCGGTCGCCTCAAAGCCCGCTTTCGCTTCTTCGCCGCTTTGCAAAAGCGGGCGGGGGCGGGGCGGAACTCTGGGAGAGGCGTGGCAAGCGCACGTGACCGATTCCGGCCCCGCCCCGCCCCCCGTGCTTCTCTCAGGCGACGACTACGACGACGTGGAAAGATGGAGGCGGTTTGAGTTCCGAGCGGCTGACTGACTGAAAGGTTCGCTCGCGGGCGCGCGCCCGACTGCGTACGTAGCCCGCCCCCTCCCACAAATGTAGAAGAGGCGGGGCCGCGCTTTCTCTCTCCCCCCCACTCACGCGAGCGAGCCGCGGAGGCGCGCAAGCAAAGAGTCCCTGAGGAGAATCCCGCGGGGCGCCGGAGGGGAACGTCAGTTTCCGTTCCCGCACTCCCCCTACCTACCGACCCAGCCCACCCTTTCTCGGAGCCCGGAGCCGGGTGAGTCGCCGTCGCCGCCGCCTCCTCCTCCTCCTCCCTCAGCTTCATGCAAGGCTTCGCTGCTTAGCATCCCCTCTCTGAGGGACGGGAGGACAGCCCTACGTGTGTCGCAGGGATGAGGGGAGGGGCCCCTTCTTGTAGCCATGACAGTTGGTGGGGAGGTCAGGTGAGTTTGGGGGCACGAGGGGTCAGGGGGGGAGGGGAGAGAGGTGGCTGATTTATTTATAGAGTTATATGCTGCTATATAGATTTAGGTAGGCATTTGCCTCCACAGTGGATCCCAACCTTTTTGGGGGGCTGTACCCCCACCTAAGCATCTCTAAAATCCTGATCCCCACCCCCCAGTGCCAAATTTACATATAAGCTAAACATGCTGTAGCTTAGGGCCCCACACTCTTGGGCCCCCCAAAAAAATTAAAGGGAAAAAAGTGATTCTAAAATGTTTGTTATTGCCAAATGCCAATGTGCTTGCATTATTAATAAAATAATAATAATAATAATAATAATAATAATAATAACATTTTATTTATATCCCGCCCTCCCCAGCCAAAGCCGGGCTCAGAGCGGCTAACAACAGTAAAATGAAACAACATTCTAAAATCATTTCATTATAAAGCTTGTTATAAATAACAAATCATTTTAAGTTAGAGCTTAATAATTATTTCACTGTTAATATACTTCTTAATTGTATTTCAGTTCAACAATACTTTGATAAAATACATATTTTGTTATGTGCAAATGGCTTTAGCTACCCATTAGGTCCATAAATGACCATATAACATATATTCAACACACAAAACAGTGACAATTTGTTGTTGACAAAGGACAGCTGGACATATAAAGGGCCCCATTACCTTCAGTAGCTTAGGGCCTCATCAAATCTAAATCCGGCCCTGATGCTCCCTCTGTGACATACAATTCTTATTATTCAAAAAGTGAACTATTCACGTGGAGGAAGCCTAATAAGCCATTAACTGATAATAAGTCATTCTCGAATTGCCCCCACCCCCAAAATCAAACTGCCCCACATTGGGAAACATGGCTCTCTACAGGAAGTGTTAAAGCTACCAGTAATGTAAATAATAAGAAGAAATGCACAGTTGAAAATGAGCAATTCCACATTTAAAGGCTGAAACATGCCTGCAGCTGCGTGCCTAAAGAAGGCTGTTGTTTTAAGGGATAGCTCGGTCGATAAAGCACGGGGCTCTGTTGCTCTGAATCTCAGGGTTGTGGGTCGAGCCCCATGTTGGGCAAAATATTCCTGTGCGGAAGGGGGTTGGACTAGATGACACTTGTGGTCCCTCACAACTCTACAACAGATGTGGATTTAGGGCAGCGTGACTGGTTCTGCCGTTGCACTGAGTGCTGAGCCTAGCGGGCGCTCCTATGACATAGTGAATTGAGGGGCAGGGGGATGCTGAGTTTTTGACTCTCACAGGACGCTGCTGAAATTTGAAAGACCAAACCCTGTCCCTGTCTACAATTTCTATGGATTGGTGCTGAGGAATCATAGAATTGTAGAGTTGGAAGGGACCGCTAGGATCATCTAGTACAACCCCACTGCAATGCAGGAATCTTTTGAACCCACGGCCCTGAGATTAAGAGTCTCATGCTCTACCAAGTAAGCTATCCCAGAACTTCTGATGGCGGTGATGGCTAGGGGATACCTAACTCAAGAAGGGGCAACTGAATAAGTTTCCCCTGCACACACAGATATACCTCCTCCTACTTTATATAGTGCACACAGCATGTTTCTCTCACACACTGATAGTCTTATGCAGGCTTACTCAGGAGTGAGGTCCTCCAGCGTTAAGTGAGTCTAGCTCTTGGGTAAATGTGCATCGGCTTGTGTCCTGTGTTAATCTAGAGTAAATTACCCCCTTAGTTTTGTAGGCTTCTCTTGTATGATTCTTTGCTTTAGAAAGAAGAAGTATCTCCTTTTGTAACCACTCTTATTGTAAATATAACAAGGTGGTTAAATAGACTACATCTGTACTAACTGCTATTGAGCTATCCTCTGACCATCTGGGTAGATAGAGCATTAAAAAAAAAATTCCCTTTGTCAGCTTTAACATGTATATGAGAAAGGTGAGTGGTGGGTTAATTAATAGGGAGTGCAGTGGGTTGGTTTGCTTTTTTAAAGTACAGTGGTACCTCGGGTTAAGTACTTAATTTGTTCGAGAGGTCCGTTCTTAACCTGAAACTCTTCTTAACCTAAAGCACCACTTTAGCTAATGGGGCCTCCTGCTGCTGCTGCTGCGCCACCGGAGCACAATTTCTGTTCTCATCCTGAAGCAAAGTTCTTAACCTGAAGCACTATTTCTGGGTTAGCGGAGTCTGTAACCTGAAGCGTATGTAACCCGAGGTACCACTGTATACCTCATTTCTTTCATCGTGAAGGGCAAGCATAAATGGTGTACTTAGGTGGTTGGCCATCCAGGCACTAGCTAAACTGCAGACCTAGCAATTCAAAAGCACACCAGGTACCGCTGTGTCAGGAAGGTAAATGGCGTTTCTGTGTGCTCTGGCTTTCGTCATGGTGTTCCGTTGCACCTGAAGCGGTTTAGTCATGCTGGCCACATGACTCGGACAGCTGGCCACATGCCGGCTCCCTCAGCCTGAAAGTGGGATAAGTATCGCACTCCATAGCCGCATTTGACTGGACTTAACCACCCAGACAGAGACCTGCTTTGCTTCAGCAAGGTATCTCCTTCAGGTACCTTCTGACACCTTGGGTGTGTCCTTGATTATGCCTGTCAGTAAGTTTTGAACTTGCCAGTATTTCAAAGATAAATTCCTGTAAGTAAGAGCATATATGCAGGACGTGGCACTGTGATCTAGCATAATTGTAGACACGTTTATGAGGTAGAGAAAATGGGGCTGATAGCAAACTTCTTTCTTTTGGAAGAAATAAAGTTAATGGTATCAATGATAGTTGGTTCATTGCTAAATCTGGAGTTTGAGTAAGGTAGGGAGTGTGGACCTAGGGGAAAACCTTATTGAGGTGTTCTGGTGCCAAATATGATGAAGTTTGCCAGTTTTTCAAATGCTGCTTCCCCATCACAACATGCAGTTAAATGAAAAAACATCAGTCTGGAGATGGAGGCTGGTATAACAACGCCTAAAATAGAATAACTGCTATTGGGTTCATAATCTTGATTTATGGTAATTTCTCTCACGCATCCCACTTGCAGATGAAAATAGACCTTCATGACATTGTGTTCTTTAGACATGGGTGTGCAAAACCTAGTTTCCAATCCTAGTTGTAGAAAGGTTTGCTTAACTGCAGTTAACATTGCTACCAGCATGAAGTTTAACCATGATTAGGTTTAGACCATGTCTAAAAATATTGTAACCTTTCAGGTTATTCTATTTTCACCTAGGTGTGTTGATGTGAAGGGCAATGGGTGTAGAACTGCTAATCACATAACTACACACTTTAGTATTTCCTTGCCTGAGTAAGATACATCTCATTTCATGGTCTGCTTGGGTTGTGACCTGTGTTCCAGCTATCTTATTTTACAGCTTCTGTTCCAGATAACCTTACAGAGCCATCATACTGATAAGAACAGACCGTTACTTACTGTGACTTAGTGAATGGATTCAGAGTGGTGTTCTAGAGCATTGTTCATGTTAAAGTTCTGTTGTCTATAGTGTGCTTGATATGACAGAAGAAGAAAATGCAAGACACGTTTGCAGCAACTGTTTGGTCATGGAGCTTAGGTTCTTGACCTTGGGCCAGTCTTAGTCTCTCAACATCACCTACTTACTAGGACAGTTGTGAGAATGTATGCAAAATATTCCACCATATATATTTCCCTGAGTTTCCGGGAGGAAGGGCATTTTGTAAACATGGTAAATTATGAGAGAGAGAAGTTCCAGTTATGGTGATACAGTTGTTACTGGATTTGGGATTTCAGTGCTTTGTAGACAGTGAACACATTGCGAATTGTGATATGGAATGGTCATTGTATGCAGCCTGTACACTGAGTAAGGAGCATCTAAACTGGCCTACTGTTTTAGAACTGGTGTATACTGGGGTGAATGTCCACAGCAAGCTGTATTATTTGCCTCAGTCTTTCCTTCCTGGTGGGTGCTTATTCTGAGATTTTGCACTTGAGCTTGCATTTGCTTCTTTCAGAATGTTTACTATGCCAGTGCTAGTCCCCACAGTGTTTCCTCAGAGACTTAAGCAGTGTTAGAAACTCAGATATGTAAGCTAATCAGCAACTGGCATCTTAAACCTAAGTTACAGTCGCCACAACAGTATGTCTAGGCACCTTTATATTTTTTGCAATGACATTTTTTAATTATCATCATCATCAGTATTCATTTTCATTTCTACACTGCTTTATATTTTAAAGAAAAAACATCTCAAAGTGGTTTACAACACATTAGAACATCAACTAAAACAATCCAGGATTAAAGGGAAATATTTCAGATCTTTCTCCAAGTGGCATTTTGCTTCCCCCATATTTGTTTAACTAGTTGATTTATATAGCTGCCCCATAGTAGAAGAAGTCTAGGAAGTCAGTGTGGTGTAGTGGTTAGTGTGTCAGATAGGAACTGGGAGATCAGGGTTCAAATCCCTACTCTTGTCATGAAGCTCACTGGGTGACAGTCACTCACAGCCTCTTAACCTACCTTTGGGCCGTTGTAGGGATTAACTGGTGAGGCGGGTGAGCCATGTACCTATTGGAGGAAAAGGTGGGGTATAAATGCAGTAAATAAGCTCTTCTGCTTAACTGCATAAGAAAGCTGATGGGGCCAGCCAGATGGAGGTGTCAGTTGCCAACCTGGCATCCAGAAATGCCCATGTGATCGCAATTGGACCGGTCCCAGTAGCAAAACACACCTGGACACAAGATATCCTGGTAAGGTGGCTGTCTTGCAACTTTCTTTTTTTCCTTAGAGTAAATCTCTTTCTGTAGAATAAGATCATAAAGAACCATTTTCAGTTTGAGAGTGCTTCGTAATGTTTCTGAGTACTGTAGTCTTTTTGTGCCTTTTCTAGTTTTGTAGCTTACTAGCAATGTGACTGAGCAGATAGTGACATCTATTTCCAGTTCTTTTCTACATCCAGATTAATTTATTGTACACATTCTCAGCAGGGAAAGGAAACAGTTTAATGCATCTTAAATACACCTTTCCTGAACAGTTTGTATAAACTTGCTGGATACTTGTATCCTGTATTAGTCCATAAAATACTAAAAGCATACACTTGCTCATTATGGAGGCATAATGTGTATATGGTGTCCTATAGCACTATGGTAATATGACTACGTAATTCACAATTTCTGGTCAGGCTCCCAGTAACTTGGTAGCTTATATTTCCATTGTCGCTCACGGTGCTCTTAATAGGTTATCTTGCTAGCTCTATTCCAGATAGCAGAACTAACAGTTTATTGCCAAAGGCCAGCTGGTAAAATGTGTATACCACTGTGAAAGGCTTTACAATTTCTGCATTTTTGTATCCTGAGGTACTCTTCATAGTTTTTTAATTCGGCAGAGAAGATTTGATGGTGTGTATTGCCTTTTCCTCTAGGGCTATATATGCTACGGTGAGCTTGACTCTCTGAGTCCGTGATGTTCTTCTAATTGCTTAACTTGTTCCATTCCTGCAGACTTGCTACTGGAGGAATGAGAAACTATTTGACTTTATTATTCCTTTATGCACTTGGGAGCAAAAGTGTTGCATCTGCTTTGTAGTGTTGGCGTAATGGTTTTATTTGCTTTGCATTGCTTGACAAATTATATTTTTTAATTTTGGTATTCAGGGCTCAAGAAAAAGGGGTAGTAGATAAAAGATGCACAGAATGAAATCCTCATAAGCAGCAGCAGCATGCACACTCATAACCCAAAGGTAAAATGGATGTTAAGTCTCAGAATCCCACAAGCTTGGAATGTGCCAGGTTGCTTTTGCCCAGTACAGTGGTACCTTGGGTTACAGACGCTTCAGGTTACAGACACTTCAGGTTACAGTCTCCTCTAACCCAGAAATAGTACCTCGGGTTAAGAACTTTGCTTCAGGATGAGAACAGAAATTGTGCGGTGGCGGCAGCGGGAGGCCCCATTAGCTAAAGTGGTACCTCAGGTTTAGAACAGTTTCAGATTAAGAACGGACCTCCAGAACGAATTAAGTTCTTAACCCAAGGTACCACTGTACTTATTTCCAGAATTTTAGGGCCTGTTCATGTGTGCTTCTCCTTAGGGTAATATCTTCCCTTCGTCCCCTTATTATGAGTCAAAGTTGTAAACTAAACCATGGAAGCCCTGTATTTATCGGAATGTGGGATCTCTCAGTGTCCTTGTTTTTTTTCTACCTGTGGTGAGGGTAGCAAGTGTAGGTATATAATCCTAAAGGCACAATCCTACTTGCTGCAGATAAAATTTGAGGTCAAGTAACTGGCAAAGGCCGCCATATATCAGTCTGAGAACCATATCTACCTTCGTTTCCAGGGATACTGCACTTGCCTTTAAGCTGCTTTCCAGCCAAATTACGCTGAAAAATGTGTGGATACAACAGTTTGCTTTCCATACTGAAGAGATAACACTCCAAAGGAAAGGAGGTGGACAGTTGTGTTGCTTCTGTGTCCTACTTTCTTCCATATGTTTTATTCAGGAACAGCATGCAATCTTATTTTCTCACCGCCAGAATCTTAACAGTCCTTATAAGCAATTTCTAGTAAGGTAGCTGTCTTAGTTTGTTGCAGCAAAAAGAACAAAGAACCTTGTGGCACTTTAAAGACTAACAAATTTATTACGGCGTGAATCATAGAATTGTAGAGTTGGAAGGTACCCTGAGGATCATCTAGTCCAGTCCCCTGCAATGCAGGAATATGCAGCTGTCCCACATGGCGATCAAACCTGCAACCTTGGTGTTATCAGGATCATGCTTTAACCAACTGAGCTATCTGTAGGAGGCCTTGAAACTTCACTGGGCAGCCTAGACTCAGTTTGTATCCTGGTTTCTCTACACCAAACCTTGTTGAGAAGATAAAATGTGGGGTGGGGAGGGAGCCCTGTTCATGCCACCTGAAGGTCCTTGCAAGAAGGAAGGCAGAGTAAGATACACTGGACAGATACTGAGAAATACCTTGCACAATTACAGTTGATAGGACAAAGTAGAATAGCATTTTGGAAGTGGTTGTTCTATGAGCATCTGTTGCCTGATTTCCCTTCAAATCCTTTTTTTACATGGCAGATGTCATTATTTTTGTGTTCCTTTCTACTGCCAGGCCCCCTGTTGCTCAGTCTGGTTTACAAATAAGTGTATTTTGTAGTATTTCTTTAGCTGTTCTCTATATAACACCACTTAAGTTCTTCAGGTCTGCTTAGTCAGAGATGTATGTCTGGTGAAGACACTGCAGGGTGTTCCTGATATTAGGTGATCGAGTCAAGCTGAATATTATCTAGGGAGATGTACAATACCAGCTCTCAAATGTTCTGTCACACTCTTAAGAGAGCAGTCCTATTTAATACTGGGGAGGAAAGCTGGATCTACACTGATCTAAAAAAATGCTAAGGAAAAAAGGTTATATAACTCACAATGCAATTTTCTGTTTACTGCTGTACAGCGCTCCTGGTGTCACATTTTAATAACGCATTTATAATGTTATACAGTAGAACCTCTACTTACGACCACGTCTACTTGGGCCTGGTCCAAGTTGTGACCGCGGCAAACCCAGAAGTAAATACTGGGTTTGCCGCGATTCGCGCACACGCAGAAGTGGCCGCCGCCGTCTGCACATGCGCAGAAGCGCGCTGCCACCGAATGCTCCTGCGCACAACGGCTCTTCTACCAGCAACCCGAATTGACTTACGGATGGACCTCCGGAACTGATTACGTCCATAAGTAGAGGTTCCACTGTAACTCACCAGTACTATATAGATTAGTTCTAAGTCTCATTGAACTCAGTGGGACTTTCTGTTGAACAGTCATATATAGGATTGTCCTGTAAGGGCAAGAAGCAGAACCTAGCATTGAGTTATGTGTTAAAGAGTAGGCTTTATTGTTAGTGACCTGGAGCCAATTTAGCCCCATAACTCCAGTGGTGTGTCTTGAGGGCACCCCTTAGTTTTCTCCCATTCCCCACCATGGGGAAGAGGCAGGCAAAGTACTACATTTGGGAGTGGGGGCACTGTTGCATGAGGGTCCGTAATTCAGTGCTGGAGCATGGGCTTTGTATGCAGAGGTCCCTTGCTTCAGTCCCATCTCCAGTGGAAAGTATTTCAGCAGGACCAGGAATGACCTGTGCACGAGTCTTAGGAGAGACTCTACCAGTCAGAATAGATAGAACAAACTTAAATGGAGCATGCAAGGCAACTTCATAGGAAGGTGAAAGCTGCCTGCATCCTGAAAATGGATGGCCTGATCCTGTGTGATGGGTATACCACAGGTACATGTGCCCCTCTTCCCAGAAGACCTTGCAATGTAGAAACCCTCCCTCCTTGTGTATCTGTCTCATCCTGATGATCAGTATTTTGCTGTCAAGTCATAAACATGTCAAAAGCAAAAGGATCCAGATAACTGGGATATTGTATGCCTGTGTGCATGTGCCAAAATATTTAATAGGTATTCTGGAAAAGTAGTAGCAGCCACAGGGCATGTCATGGTGGATTTGCTCAAGTTTGACTTTAATGATTTTTGACTATGGATTTGGAAGTTTACCATTTGTTGTAACTTGTCTTCCTAGCTTATGCCCTGACAGTGAGCAGAAAGCAAATAGGATGGGCAGCTTTCTAACTTGTATAACTGAAAGTCAAAGTGATATTGTTAAGAGTTTTACATGACAATGATTCCTTTCTACTCATGACTTTTCCCTGCTGTGTCATAATGATTAACTTTTAGGGTAGCTCATAAAGCAGTGCAGAAACCTGAATTTAAAGATGTATATGTAGGTGAATTGCTAAGATATAGGAAAACAGGATAGTTGTTCAGTCAATGGAGAAGCATAAAATGAAGGCATCTGGCATGGACATTTTTGCTATTCTAGTGCAGCATCAAAATAATGAAATCTCAGAATATCCAAGTAGACCTTACATAGAAACTAGGTATTTTCATTGAACAAACAAACAAACAAAATCAACAGCAAAGGCACCACCCTGGATTAAAATTTCAGATAAAATGTATTCTAACATCATGCCATAGTATTCTGTGACAACTGCTACACTTTGCAAACTTGCAAAAATGTGGTACTGGTTCATGGTAATTTAAAATAGGTAGTGATGCATATGGCAGGGTGAACTTAAATGAATTGATAGGGGATTGAAATTACTGTAAATATAGTTTGTAATGTAGGAGTGGATGGGCAGCCACCATACCCAAGCAACATTGTCTTTGCAGATGACTTGTATTATAACTGTAAGCATTTGTGGCAGACTTTAGGCAATCGTTTGGTTGCGGAATAATGTGTTGCAAAACATTAGGTTAGAGTTGCAGTTAGTGTTGGAAATGGCCGTTGCAACTCCACTTATTCTGTAGGCTGCTGTACCTGCATGAGAAGGGTAGATAGAGAGGGGCCTCCAAGTTTCCTACACTATCCTGGTGCTGACTCGTTGAACCATAGAACTTCCTTCAGTGTTAGTCTGATTCTCTTAGGGTTGCTGAGCTGACCTCCTTCCCTCCCTCCCTTCTTCCTCCATGCTTCTCTGCAGAACAGACATACTTGAAATGAAACAGCAAGCATGGCTTTTTGCATATGCTAGATAGGAAAGATCCTAGTTCTATCAAACATATATTTTCTGTAATAAATGTAGTTTTCTTATTTTCCAAACTCTAGAGTCTCAGTGGTGTGGCATCCAGAAAGGGTGCTGCTCCAATAGGAAATCTGTGTTAAGTTCAACTTCTGCCAAGCATTTAAACTCCAAATGCCATCAATCGTAGTTACTCAGCAGCCAGTATAGCAGTTTTTGGATGTAATGTTTGTATAGACTGAACAATTCTTGAAGTGTTGTTTCAAGAAAAAATATAAAAAGAAGAAAATTCCTGGATGCCAAGATCCAAGTTACAGGCAAGAACTATTTGTTGCGAGAACTCCAGCAGAGATTTAAAATCACAAAAATAAGCAGCAAGTTAAAGTGTAGAATGGGACACGGGTGGCGCTGTGGGTAAAACCTCAGCACCTAGGACTTGCCAGTCGCATGGTCGGCGGTTTGAATCCCCGTGGCGGGGTGCCCTCCTGTCGTTCGGTCCCAGCGCCTGCCAACCTAGCAGTTCGAAAGCACCCCCGGGTGCAAGTAGATAAATAGGGACCGCATACTAGCGGGAAGGTAAACGGCGTTCCGTTTGCTGTGCTGGCTCGCCAGATGCAGCTTGTCACGCTGGCCACGTGACCCAGAAGTGTCTGCAGACAGCGCTGGCTCCCGGCCTATAGAGTGAGATGAGCGCACAACCCTAGAGTCTGTCAAGACTGGCCCGTACGGGCAGGGGCACCTTTACCTTTACCTAAAGTGTAGAAATATAGGCTGTAAAACCTTCTAAGTGAGTTTCACAATTTCTCCCTTTAAAAGTTCCTTCCAGACTTTCCCTCTTCCCCCACCCCAGCAAAGGAAAAGACCACATGTTTGATAGATTTACTTACAAACCCTGAGGATCATCTAGTCCAACCCCTGCAATGCAGGAATGGCCATCCAGTCTTTGCGGAAAAAACCTCCAAGGAAGGAGAGTCCACCACTGTCTGAAGAAGTCCGTTCCACTGTCAAATAGCTCTTGCCTTCTGAAAGTTATTCCTGATGGAATCTCCTTTCTTGTAACTTGAAGCTTCCCGAGCAGGAGAAAACAAGCTTGCTTGCTTCCTCTTCCATGGGACAGTCCTTTAGATATTTGAAGATATTTATTTTCTAGGCTAAACATACCCAGCTCCTTCAACCATTCCTTATAAGGCTTAGTTTCCAAACCCTAGATCATCTTGGCTGCCCTCCTCTGCACATGTTCCAGTTTGTCAATATCCTTTTTAAATTGTGGTGTATAGAACTGGAAACAGTATTCTAGGTGTGGTGTGGCCAAGGCAGACTAGAGTGGTACTATGACTTCATTGACCTGAACACTTTGATGCAGCCTAGAATAGCGTTAGCTTTTTTTTTTTTTTGCTGCTGCACCACTCTATGGACTCATGTTAAGCTTGTTGAGCTAGATTCTTTTCACATGTACTGTTGGCAAGCCAGTAGTCAGATTCACGTGTCTTTCCATATATCAGTCACAAAAGTTACACAGGCAGTAAAACGTAGCTTAGTTCCAGAGTGGTGAAAGTTCCTAAACTATTGCTATAGGAATGTGAGAGAGGCTTGTAAAAGCCATGTGGCTGGAGCACTGAGCTTAGACCTCCTCACACATTGAGTTCACAGGTAGACTGGGAGGGAATAAAGGCTTGATTACCTATTTCTAGAGCTGGACAATATATTGGTAAATTGTCAAAAACTTGTGTGGTGTCCAGATCGTGAGACAGACGTTTTGAGCTGGCAATACATGGCTCCAGCTGAAATTGCCTGCAGAGACTTCCTGCCCCCTAGCTAAGCAGTTTAACAAAGACTCGATGGCCCTCTGGCTCACAGTTAAAAACAAATTTTCGGGTTTTTTGAAAGGCGATTAAAATCAAGAATTGCTGAAAAGAAATAAAGCACACATAACTTCTATATGTCTGGATGGGTTTGTTAGAACAAAAATATTTTAAGGATGTGCTAAAAAGAGTAGAGTGAAGGTGCTTGCATGGTGTTAGTAGCCAAGGAGTACCAAAGTGTAAGTCCAAGCTGTTAAGGGCTTTATATAATAAATGTAACAATTTGACCTTCTGGGTTCACATTCTGGGAAAATAAAGATGGTGGGCAGCTGCTGGCAAGTACAGTCGTACCTTGGATCCTGAACGCCTTGTGAGTCGACCGTTTTGGCTCCCGAATGCTGCAAACTCGGATGTGAGTGTGAACGTTCTTTGGAAGCCGAACGGACTTCTGGAACGGATTCCGTTCGACTTGCGAGGTACCACTGTACTTTATTTTGAAGCAAGCCTTGCCAGGATTAAAAAACAGAACAAAAACGCAGCAGCGGCACAATTATCTGGGGATATTCTGGCACCAATGGGAACAGCGTAAGGGACTGCAACTTTAGACAGTGAAATATAAGTAGTGAAATATAAGTAAGTAGAGGGGAATATGGGGGAGGGAATTAACTATTGCCATTAATAACTTTCAGATCTTCTAGTGTGCCTTCCTACCACTGAGAGAAGTTCTTTGACACCTGCATAACAGTGGCTTGATGGTGATGTTTGCATTAGTTATTAAATTGCCATGAAACAGGATGCATTAGTGAGTAAGAAAGGGTTACTAATTAACTTCCTAGTAACTTACTGGATGAGGTGTGTTCCATGAGGACCGGTTCTCTGTGTGTAAATATGCCATATGAGTGAGCAAAGTAGGAAATCTTGTCACTGCTGCTTGAATAACTTTGTATTTTCTATATCTTTCATTTTGTAGTGGCTGTTGCGCCCTATTCTAAAGGGAACATGAGATTTGCTCAGCAAGACAATCAGAAATTCTAAAGGTAAGTAGGTCTTTTGGCACACAGAAACTTTAATGATATTCAAATGCTACCTTTTTGAGCAGAGGGTTTCTGTGTACATGTCAGGAAGGACTTTCTGAAGGTAAGAGCTATTTGACAGCAGAAAAGTTAAACTGGAAAAGTTTTTGTTGTCCCCTTTTCGATTAAAGTAATCATAATTGACAGCCAAGAATCTGAGCTGCCTGTTCCTTGTGCAAAACTACTGCAACACTGATGGTGAAAAGGCAGCATATTGATTTCTGTCAACATAATGCTAAGTACATTTGGCATATTCCATCTCTGAACATAATGTGGTCCTCTTGCATCTTTGTTTCATTCAATAAGAGTGAAGTCCTATGCATGTCTTCTTAGAAATGTGTCCCACTAAGTTCAGTAGGACTTACTTTCAAGTAATAGGATTGTGTACGCTTGCAGCTGAAGACAAGGATTCAAAGTTCAGCATGTTCAAGTGGGCTTTAGGATTGTGCTTCTTGGTAGCAGTCCTTGCATTGCAAACCTCTTTTGAAATGGAGAAGGCCTTCTATAAAAGGTTTCCTATATGGGTTCAGTTTTTTGGTTTGGACATCATTAAAAAGATTCAGCAAAACTATTTATTTTCTGTAGCACTATCTCCATACAATATCATATTATTACAATTCCTAAACACTTGCATTTTCTGATCATTCATTTCACTTTATTAAAATCAGTAACTTTTGGTCTGGTTTAATTCTCCAGTTTTGTGGGTGGGGTGGCATGAAATTAGTATTTTATTTCTCTCTCATATTATTTTGTGTATTCTTTGCAAAAAAAGAAGTGTGCTATTAGTGCATTTTAACTCCCTCCCAATCTCTTCGTAGGTTTTCCTTCAGTGACATGAAATCTTAAAGTGCAGACCAAATAATAATAAAATGGGAGCAAGTAGCAGCAGCGTCAATGAGCTTCCGGAAAACGAATACTTAAAAAAATTGTCAGGACGAGAGAGAATCTCTGAGAATGACCCATTCTGGAATCAACTGCTCTCTTTTAGCTTTAATACCCCAACAAACAGGTAAGGTGTTTAGTAAATGTGTAAAAGATTTTAAGTAGTCTGAAGCTCTTGGGTGGTTGTGACTTTCATTTGCTTGTATTTTGCAGCTAGTGTTTCTAGCCCTCTGCCTGCAGATGGTGCCTCTTTATTTAAAAAGCTCTTCAGCCCAGATACAGTATGCAGCCACTGTGCTTTTTGCTCACCCTCATTCCTTATCTGCTGTAGCAAGCAGGACTCTGATTTTGCCTTTCAGCAGGTGAAAAAAGGGATTGGGTGAAGGGAGTGATAGAATAGTGGAAGGAGGGGAGACACAAGTGCCGCCTTTCAGTGATTTAGCAGCCCTCCCTAGTGACAGTAATAGCCATTCTTCTTTCTGTTATTTGTGGATTAAGGTACTTCCAGGTGTCACAAAAGGAGTTGAGGTAAGTTTACATGCTTGTCATGAACTCATTCACTAATTTGTGGATGTCTTCTTAGACGCTCAGATGAAAAAGCATATTCCTGTTCTTTACAATAGCTATTGGTGTAAATATAGAGGATCTAAAGAGCTTAAAGTGTATTTATTTAATTGTTGAAGTCTTTCTATGAATTCAGCCATATTACTGTATTATTTGTGTATTCCAAGTTCATTTTCAACTGAGAGTTACTTGAGTGTCATGATTTTGGGTTCCCAAGTGGTGCTTTTTAATCAAAACCATTATTCATTTGCGTCTGAGAATTGATTAAAAATGCACTATGTTGTGCTTAGCACTAGATGGTGCTGCTGCATGAGAGGAAAGCAATTGAGAGAGCATGCAAATACTGTAGCTTAATGGACACTTCAGATGTAAAATGTTTTTTACATAAATAGAATTTCCAGGCAGAAAATGAATGCAAATCACATAGACATTATCAAGTGTGTGATGATCTCTCACCTGTCTTGTTTTACTATTTGTTCTTACATGAAGAAGCTGTGTTTGGGTGCAGCTTCCCAGCACACACATGCAGTGAAATAGATATCCATGCGCACTCTTCTCTTTCTTTCACACACACTGATTTTCCTTTAACAGATATGACCATAGTTTTCTGTGACTTCTTAATTGACAAACCATGGTTTGCATAAACATTTGTTTGCCTGCAAGCCGGTTCAGACTGGTTTGCAGGCAAGCTATAGTTTGCCACAAAATACCCTGACAGATGATTATCAGTGTATCAGTGTCTGCACAAGCCTAACTCACCTAGCAGTAAATCATGGTTGAACCAGCCAGATTTTATTTTGATGTCTGCATTAATACATTCTGCTCTTCTGCATCTCTTTACTAGTGAAATAAGGGTGAACTCTTATTCATTTAACTATAGTAATGTGTGATTTGCTTAACAAACTCCTTCCCCCCATCAGTTCTGATAAATACCACAATTAATCATGTATTTTACTGAACAAACACCACTGCTCTGTTCGCCAACTCTTATGGCTGCTTGGCATATAATGTTTCTTCTGTGCAGGTACAGTGGTACCTTGGGTTAAGTACTTAATTCGTTCCAGAGGTCCGTTCTTAACCTGAAACTGTTCTTAACCTGAAGCACCACTTTAGCTAATGGGGCCTCCTGCTGCCGCTGCGCCACCGGAGCACAATTTCTGTTCTCATCCTGAAGCAAAGTTCTTAACCCGAGGTAATATTTCTGGGTTAGCGGAGTCTGTAACCTGAAGCGTATGTAACCCGAGGTACCACTGTATAAGGAAAAGGCCCCATGCAGATCTGTGTTCATTGCTGCCACTTGCCCCTTCTTAACATGTGCACGTGTGTGCTGTCTACATGACCAAACACAATAGTTTATTCCCCCCACTAACTGTACCAGTGTGAGCCCATATAGGGAAAATGATGTGTAGAGACATGGAGTTAACTTTCAAGCAAATATGTTCAGGATTGCAGCCTTATTTTAATTCCCAGTTTGATTCAGTTACCATTTGTGTGTGCTAAGTGCCTTTCCTTCATTCAGCTACTTGCTTGTTGGGGCGCTTGCCCCTCTCCTCTCTAGCACCTATACTTTCATGGTCTGGTACAGGCAGCAACCATTTTCGGTGTGCCCAATTGACATGTGATCGCCGATGCGCGGGTCCTTTTGGGAGAAGACAAAATGGGACATGGGAGCCAGGAATGGAACCCCCGCATGAAATGGTCACCGCCTGTACAGTGGTGCCTCGCAAGACGAAATTAATTCGTTCCGCGAGTCTCTTTGTCTAGCGGTTTTTTCGTCTTGCGAAGCAACCCTATTAGCGGCTTAGCGGATTAGCGCTATTAGCGGTTTAGCGGCCATTAGCGGCTATTAAAGGCTTAAGGGATTAGCGGATTAGCTGCTAAAAGGCTATTAGCGGTTTGGTGGCTTAGAAAAAGGGGGTGGGGAGCGGGAAAAAATCTCAAGACTCGCAAGACATTTTCGTCTTGCGAAGCAAGCCCATAGGGAAATTCGTCCTGCGAAGCACATCGAAAAACGGAAAACCCTTTCGTCTAGCGGGTTTTCCGTCTTGCGAGGCATTCGTCTTGCAAGGTACCACTGTATTTGTATCTTGGGGGGTTAAGGCTACTTCTATGGGCAAGGAAGTAATAAAACCCTTCAGCATGTATATTTCAATGAGCCTTCAACCTGCTTTTATCAAAATAACATACTGTTTCAAACATGTGAGCACATTTTTCTATTTGTACTCTTTCAAAATGCGTTTTGGACTGTGTTCCCACTCTGTTTGGTCATGGCTAATTTTTACCTGCTGTTCCCTCACCCATCTGCTAGGTTGGCCTAATACGTAGCCTATTTTTTCTAAAAAAAATGGAGCTGTATCTGTGGGTGTATATGCACTTGTTCAGACAGGCAGCATGAAGAGAAACTGAAATGAATGTTCAGGGACTCAGCTATGCAGCTGCGAATAAAACGTTTTGAATGTGTTGTAAATTGCAATATACAGTTGTGACACTAGATGACAACTGTGAGCTATAGCAAAACGATTTTAACAAAAAGCATTTTCATAACGTTTTTAACATGTGTGTAGATTCCACTCAAGTCACTGTTTGTAGTGTTCCTTTTTGTTATTGTTAACATGTCAGTTCTGCTATTGTGTGTAATTGTTAAAACAGGTGTGGTTTTAAGACTATTTTAGTGGCCTTATCTAGATGGGTATGTGTGGAGAGGAAACTGGTATGTACAATGTGGTATGTCTATATAAGGTATCATTTGAAAGCTTTTCACAATCTTCCCTCCATAAAGCAATACTTTGTGTGAGTGGTCCTGTACAAGCTGAGGGGTACATCTCTCTTCCCTGATCCATGGTTAATTGCCCTTGGTCTATGGGAGCTAGGTGTAGTTCACAATCAGTACAAATATGTGACTAATGAACAAAAATATTCATATGCATTTCCTTTATGTGGCTTTGATGATAATCTGTGGTCCTGCAGATGTTGTTGGAACATACCTCCCATTGCCCCTGAATATTGGGTATGCTGGCCGGAGTAACGAGTGTTGAAGTGCGACAATATTTGGTGGGCCACAGGTTTCCCATTCCTTCCTTAATCCTTCCTATCCTCACCAGTTGCCCTGCCTTTCCCTACTGAATGCTGTTTTGTCCAGTTTGGCCTTCCTTTAATAAGTTGGAAACCATCTCCTTCTGTTGTCTTTTTCACTTCTCCATCTCCCATTGTGAAAAAAAGCAAACCATTCATCCCTATCCCTAACTAGTCAGTCATTCTGTGCTCTAATCATAGGTAAGCACTTCCTTCATAAGTAACTTGTTTATTTCTTATTGTTTGTTCAAGGGAACATTGATCCTAGCATCCTTGCCATTTGTCTTGGAGAGACCCAAGTGTGCAGAAACAGCAGTGATACTAGTAATATTCACTATTGAGTCTTGTAGTATAGATGGAAATGGTTCTGGTTCCTTAGCTTTGTAGCAATAGGAATCACTGTCGGTGCAGGCTTTATTTTGACATACCTAGCAGGTGTAAACTTGTTAAAACCTTTGCTCCAGAGTCCTTCACTTCAACCTGGAGAATGTGGTTTAAACCTGCAAGGCAGGGTGAATTTTCTATGTCAAGCTTATAAATGTTGCTTGACTTAATTTAACATCACTTTGACTGTGTAGTCACTTATTATTGCCAGTGTTGTGAAACAATTAAAATTAAGTAGCTGTGTGAGATAATTATCATGGATTGTGCAAAGTTTTCCCAAGAGTAGCATTGAAATCCCATCAGTTAAAACTTAGATTACTGTTGATAAGTATTATTCTTTTTTTAAAGAAAAGTAGGAATATATGCATCATTTATGGAAAAAGTCTTTTTCTCCCATCATCTTTGGTGAACAATGGTTAGCACATTGCAGATGAGTACTGAATACTAGCTGTTCCTTGAAGAATTAATTAATGGTATTTCTGCTGGTTATGCCATTATGTGAGTGTTGGTTCCTGACTTCATACTGATGCCTGACTTCATACTGGTGCCTTGTTCACTTCTGGGTATTTGATCTTACACGTAACACCAACATATCTTTAATATTCTGTGAAACACAATGCTTTTCAGTGCAGCCAGTTCTCATATTCATTTGCCAATCATCTAAGTATAAATATGTATTTGCATGTCTGAGCCAACCCTGAGGCAAATCAAGTCTTCCTTTGATATGCTAACTGTCTTCCATCCCATGGTAGATAGGTAGGCAGGATTTTTTCAACCTCACAAGCTATTTTTCAGAAACCTATTTTTTTTTGGGGGGGGGGAATATAACTGTGGATCCTTAGTTTGTAACTAATTTTTACAAGGACCTTATTTTCTTCTGAGCACGTGTTTGAAGAACCAGTAACATTGGCTGCTTCCACATCAGCCCAAAATGAGGCAAAGAGCTCCTTAACCCTGTCCAAAGTATGAGCAGCAAGAGATGCTTGGGTGAACAGGTTAAAATTGTCCTCACCAGAGACCAATAGAATCTTAATGAATTCATGAAAGCTTGGGTGGGGGTTCTAGTAGGTAGAGCAAGTGACCCTGTTGAAGCCCTTGGTATATCCGCTAAGTAAGGCCAAAGAAACAGGCTGGATGGCTGCTGTAGTGCAGGTGAAAGATGTGCTGTGAAGCTGACTAAGCACATCTGACAACATAACTGTGCCTACTCTGTTATGGTGAGAGCAGTGAAAAAGACTCACTTATTTGCCTCTATTGCATCCTCAAGTGGCTGTCCAGTGGAGCTTTTCAAATTGTCCGATGTCTGTTAACATCTACCCAGGACATGGAGTTTTAGACCCTCCATAGCAGGGGTCAGCAATCTTTTTCAGCTGTGGGCCGGTCCACTGTCTCTCAGACCGTGTGGTGGGCCGGACTATATTTTGCTGGGGGGGGGGGGAGTGAATGAATTTCTATGCCCCACAAATAACCCAGAGATGCATTTTAAATAAAAGCACACATTCTACTCATGTAAAAACACCAGCCAGGCCCCACAAATAAGCCAAAGATGCATTTTAAATAAAAGGACACATTCTGCTCATGTAAAAACATGCTGATTCCCAGACCGTTAGTGGGCCGGATTTAGAAGGCGATTGGGTCTTATCCCGCCCCCGGGCCTTAGGTTGCTTACCCCTGCTCCATAGCAAATTTGACACAACATCCACTGCAGTCTGCAATGAGGGGGCCAGTGCAAAAATCTGCTGCAGCGTCTTGGGGTCAGTTCAAGGTGCTGGTTTTGGTGTATAGCTTGGGACCAGGATACCTGAAAGGAGTGTTCGAAACTCAGATATATAAACTAGGCACCACATGCAGCCTTCAGCCTGGGTTATGGTCAAAGCAACACTATCTGCAAGATAGTCTTACCCCTTATATACACAATTGATCACTGCACTTTGTAGGTGCAGGCTTTTGGAATTCCCTCCTGTGAAATTTTAAACAGATATCCTCTCTGTTGTCTTTTCAGCACCTACCAAGACCAAGCATTTTAAGTGGATAACTTTCCCATTCTGCCAACTGTATTGAAATTGCTTTTAGATGTTTCAATTGTAGATGTTTCAGTTGTTTTCTTGTTTGTGTGCTCGCTTGTGTGATAATATAATAGACATTTCAGTTGGCCACTGCCACTTGTCTTTGTCTTAGCTTGTGCCTAAGGGGAGGGTTGTGCTTAAGGCCTCATGGTGTTCACCCTGCAGATTAAAGTGATTGAAAGAGACATAACCCATGTTTCATCTTGAGAGAAAGTGCCTGAGGTGTATATTGGTGTGTGTGTGTGTGGTCCTTTGGAGAAGGAGGGCCTGCTTGGCTGGATTTCGTTTTAAAAATTCCAGTTGCCTGTCCTTACTGTACATGCGTGTGAGATAATCTAACATTTTATTAACACATTGCATTTTAAGCCCCAAATCAATGTTGTTTAAGTCTAGTTTAACAGAATCTACTGTATCCTTAAGTTCAAATTATTGAACAGCTATCAGTCTCCTAAGTGAACTTTTACTGCTTGTTAAATAGCAGGTCCTCCCCCAGGTTAGTTATTCAGAATCGGAAAGCAGTTTGAAGTCTAACAGTGCCACTCTGTGGGCTAATGAAAGGATCCATACTAGAAAACTGTGTTTCCATCTTGGTGTTCATTTATTCATTTTTTACTTGAGCAGGGCTTCCGTAGGGATTGTGGTGCAAAGCAAATGTAATAAATAGGTAGTGTTAGTGTTCCTGCTCTTGTGCCACTTCATGAATCTTGGCTGATGACATGCGTGTGCATTTTCTGTACAGGTAGGTAGAATAGTTCATCTTCTGTCGCCTTAACAGAAAAATTATTTAGGGAATTTTTCCACCATTTGTGCTTATTTCTCCCCCCTGCCAGAATGTAACTCTTACTGTTGATATGACAGTTGCCTCTGCATTTCCATGGAAGGGTTGTCATAGCTTCCTGAACGACTTGTGTGTTGACACCCCCTTGGAGGTCTTAGCTATATAGATTTCAGTAAAGGGAGAATGTTAAAATTATTCACTGGGACATCATCTTAGTTAAATTAGTGAAATACCTTTTTGTTAATGAGTACTTGAGTGAAATAAATAATGGTTAGTAGGATGAATTTTTCAGTTACTCAACCTGGGAAATTGCGAAAAAATTGAAAATGCCACTGATGGATGGAGAAGAATCTGGAATGCAGTTGCATTTGTAAGATTCGGAAAAGAGTAAAGTCTTGTCATTATGAAGACAAAATGGCTATAGGTTGCAGCCATCACACCCCAACATGTGCTGCTTTGGAGGGCAGGGGAAACAGGTATGTAGAGCCAGGCAACTGTCAGGGAATTTTGGACCTTTAACCAGGATTTAAAGCAGACTTGCCAAAATCCTGCTAAGAGGAGTCTGGCTACTGTTAATCATAGCTAACATTAGTGCAGATACAATCCTAAATGTAAGGGGTGAATGACATTGTGTGATATAAGGGAACACACAAACCTGCAGCCCTCTTATTTATTAAGCATGGTTAAGAAATTGACAGTCGTACATCTGCACAAAACCTATTCAGATTACCAGGCTACACCTGAAAACCACCACTTCTCTTATTTCTAGTAATAGAATAGTACTGATAACTATATTACAAGTGCTGCAGTTGGCAATACCTCTTGTCATTCTAACGATTGAGAAACTTCAAGATGGAGTTTGTTCAGACTTACCTTTCTAGAAATATATACAGTATAGATAAGGTGGAACCATATTTTTGAATGTTATACATTTATAAAAGAAGTTCTTTTTATTTGTTTCTCATCTTTTTCCTAATTTACTTGGTAAATATATTAATTGCATAAATACATTGTTTCTGCAAAAACATTTTAAAAATGCGTAGGTTTTTTTTTTTTTAGTTTAGTTTCTAAATTGTGCTACCTCTATGCCAATGAAAACAAAACAGTAAAACCGAACGGCATTGTGGTAATCATCTAATCTAGTGGAAGTATATCTTCTGCCAGCAGCAGGATGCACTTGGCTCATGACCAGAAAGTTGCCATCTTCTGTTCTACAGCGTTTAGTTCCCAGCACTGTTACATTACCCATGTGGGCGTACTGTACAGTTCTCATGAGTCAATTTCTCTTTAAAACAAGGTAGGCTGCTGTTACGGCTGCAAAACAGAGCACTCAGACCAAGGTCTTCAAAACTAGAGGTTATTGAAAGGCGAAGAGCACTTTGCATAGCTATATGGTTTTGAGCAACCATAAGCCCATCATGCCACTTGAAGGCAACACTTTGTTTTTAAAAGGGAAAAAATAAAAATTTAAAAGCTTCTCACAGAAGCTTGTTAGCAGATCTGTAGCCTAAAAACATTCTGTGTCAGGAAGTGATATATCTTCATGACAAGCAGCCAGCTGGACTGCTTTAAAATGTGGGGGAAATTTGGGAAGTCCTGATTTTTCTGATTGAGAGAATTGTAATGGGTGTAGATTGTGAAGCATTCATTCTTCCTTTTTCTTCTTCTTACCATTTGTTTTTAATTATAGCTGTCTGTTCCTTGGACTGAGAAAAGGGACCACCTAGGAGATGAAGCTTTAACACTTCTTGCATGTAATCAGTAGGATGCTTTAGACTTCTTAGCTTTGTATTAATAACCTGCCTCCACTGGCCCTGCTCTGCTTGCGTCTATCTGGTCTATGTTGTAGGTTGACTCTTGTGCTTGTATGATAGGGCGCTGCTGAAACTGTTAGTGGTGACAATATTTGTCATGATCCTCAGGAGGCATTTCCAAGGCTAAAGGCACACTCCTAACTCGATTGACATACAATAAGGGTGCATAAAGTTGTGACCCACCAAATGCACCCCACAAGGTGTGCTTTGTGTCCTGCCAGGTGGCTAACAAATTGGGGGCAAGCAGGAAAAACAGCACATTGAACCCCCAGGGGTCTTTGTTCAGCTCGGAGGATGGCAAGTTAGGGAAACCTTTCTAAGCAATTACATGGAATAACTTTGGATATAATACCAGATTTAGAGCCAACAATTTTTGTCTAATGTGACGTGTGTGTTTGTGAGAGAGAGGGAGAGAACCCCTTCAGTGTGAAAAAGACAAAACAAAATGCAAAGAACCTGATATTTCAGTTATTTTGTTACACTTTTAAAACACATTAAATGTTTTACTATTAATAACATTTTTAAGGTGTCAAATGCTTGTCAGTCACCCCATTATAATTGTGCTCATTGGCCAGAACTCTGGATGGTGGAAAGAGGTTGTCTTCCCAACAAGTTGTATAGAGTACTGTCTGCCTGTTTTCCCTTGTATCTCAGCAAGCAAAAGAGCTAGAAACAATATTTGTTGGGTTTTTGGTTTTAAGTTTAAGCGTTGAATCTTTGAGGGTAGGGGTCTTGAATATCCCTGGGGTTGGGCGTGTATAAATCTGTAGAAATCATTACATATATTAAGAGTTTCAGGATGTAATGCTGCATAAAAAATACCGTTTTACTTATTTTATTAAAATTATAGGGAAATGGGCATTCACTAAAACACTGGTGTGTTGCCTAGTATAAATGCCATTTGTGGCTATAGGTGTGATTTAACAGGAGAGAATCATCAGGTGGGAGCAATGGGTGATGTTGTGCCTGGTGACATTTCCCAGTAGATGTTCCTACCTCACCTGGGTTCATTCTGCAGTTGAATCTCAGATGGAAGGAAAATGACAAATAAAAATGGCTAGGGGGGATTTGAAGGAAATAATTGGTTGGTCAGAAGGATACTTTTTGCTCTCCTGTCCCCCATATTAATGTAACATGTAATTGTTTCTTGTGGGTGGCTGCTAGGCTCTTGTTTGCACATAACACTAAGCTAAACCATAGCTAAGCATGAACGATCTAGTGTACAAAGTGAAAATAATGGCTTGTTCACTCCTTCCCTGATCTTGTTACTGCTGCAGTATCCATAGCTAAACCATGATCTGGCTTAGTGTTATGTGCAAAATTAGGCATGTGGGTTCAAATTTAATTTAAATTTGTTCCAGTGTTTTAACTTTTGCATGCTTTAAAGTATGTTTGTGCATTTTTCTCAATCTTACTGTTTTACATTCTTCTAAATCGCTTTGAGGTTTTTGCAGTTTAACAATAAGCCAGTTTATTGAATCTTATCCCCGTAATTCTTAATTTGACTTGAAGATGAGTGGGAAATCCAGAATTCCCTGAAATGACTTTGCTTTACATAATAATCCCCTGGAGAGATTGGGGCTTCAGCATGCACCTCTACTACTTCTAAAAGTGAGAAATCCCTTTGACAACATGTGGGGAGGATATATAACTATCCCATTTTTAATAGCAACACTGGGAATGTGCAAAGACATTATTGCATGAGCAAATACTTGAGCTTCAGGATAGCTCTCAAGTGGATTTCTGTGGTAAGCGCAGTTTGACCTTCTCCAGATTTCAATTACACAAAGTGGGTGGCGAACAGCCTACTCTTAATTTTGGGAAGAAAGGAATTTCCAGAGCATCTCAGCACTGGCTTCCCCCTCATGTCCACTCCCCTTAAGCCATGGGTAGGCAAACTAAGGCCCGGGGGCCAGATCCGGCCTAATCACCTTCTAAATCCGGCCCGCAGACAGTCCGGGAATCAGCTTGTTTTTACATGAGCAGAATATGTCCTTTTATTTAAAATGCATCTCTGGGTTATTTGGGGGGCCTGGCTGGTGTTTTTACATGAGAAGAATGTGTCCTTTTATTTAAAATGCATCTCTGGGTTATTTGTGGGGCATAGAATTTGTTCATATTTTTCCCCCTTCAAAATATAGTCCGGCCCCCCACAAGGTCTGAGGGACGGTGGACCGGCCCCCTGCTGAAAAAGTTTGCTGACCCCTTCCCTAAGCATTGTGTAAGGCTGAATGGCTCAGTGCAGTCACTTTAAATTTGGCATTTCAGCATGGAATTCAGCATGCTGAGATTCTTGGCTTTCAATTTCAAAAGCAAATTTCTAGGTTTGAAGGCGAGATTAAAAGTGTGCAGGGAAATGCCTGGTAGAACCTTAGAAGCCAGGTGAGGGCTGAGCAGCATCTCTGGTGTCCATGAACAGAGCTTCAATACCCTGCATGACTGTTTGCTTTTTACTAAGACTGGCAAAAGCAATATAAATTATGCAAAGTGATCAAATGTATACAAACTCACCTTTTTGAGGCACAAGACTTTGATTGTAATTTAAAAATAAATTAAACATCCCTCTCAATATAGTGAGTAGCTCTCTTCTACCTGCCATCCTTATGTCTTGCCTGCAGTCTGTAAACGATAAGTTGTGGGAAGTAAATAATGTATAGACCGGGCATTGAGCATAATATTCTATTAGGTTATTTGAAGTACAACTAGCTGAAAACTGAATAACAGTAGCAAAAATATTAATTGCCACTGAAAGGTGCGTACAGAAAATTCTCACGGAAAAAGCTGGTTTAACAAAACACAATGTGATTCTGTGGTGTCCAGGTTTCCCAAATTTGCACAGTTATTTGTATTTGAAACATTCTGGTCAACCTATATTACAGTGGTACTTTGGGTTAAGTACTTAATTCGTTCCGGAGGTCTGTTCTTAACCTGAAAGTGTTCTTAACCTGAAGCACCGCTTTAGCTAATGGGGTCTCCTGCTGCTGCCGTGCCCCCGGAGCACGATTTCTGTTCTCATCCTGTAGCAAAGGTACTATTTCTGGGTTAGCGGAGTCTGTAACCTGAAGTGTATGTAACCTGAAGCGTATGTAACCCGAGGTACCACTGTAGTTATAAAAAACATATAGTTAATTTGTAATTGTTTTGGAGCTTTCTCACTTCTGGAGTAATTACATCATAAGAAAATAGAACATACCGTATTTTTCACTCTATAAGACGCACCAGACCACAAGACGCACCTAGTTTTTGGAGGAGGAAAACAAGAAAAAAAATATTCTGAATCTCAGGAGCCAGAACAGCAAGAGGGATCGCTGTGCAGCAAAAGCAGCGATCCCTCTTGCTGTTCTGGCTTCTGGGATAGCTGCGTAGCCTGCATTCACTCCATAAGACGCACATACATTTCCCCTTACTTTTTAGGAGGGAAAAAGTGAGTCTTATAGAGCAAAAAATACGGTAAATTATATTTTTATTTATTGCAATAGATTAAAATCAATTAAAATATTAAAATTACCTTGCAAATATAAGCAATCCCTGATTTGCTTGGGGCTTGCATGACGGTGGAGTGTGCATAAGCCCGCTATGCCCCATTACACCGTGCCTCCATTACTCCCCCTTTCCGGCCACTTTCAGGTCGCCCTAATGCACATGTGTACAGTCACACATCAGCTGGATGTGAGTAAATCAGTCGATGCCTGATTTTTGTGTGTGTGTTTTTGTATATTGTTAAATAAGTATAAAAAGTGTAGTATAATAACTTTTTTTCAGGTGATGAATGTAAACATATGTATCCATTCCATTGGTTTGGGGTTTCTACCATGTGCGCATACATCTTTAAAAGCTGCATCATATACTTTTGCAGTGTGTGCAGAAGTACTTGAATTCTTACTTTTTAGGGCAGAACTCATTTTCATTTTTTTAAAAACCCCAAATCTAAGGTGGTCATTCTCCACTAGCATATTTCCTCTTATGAGCATTTCTGCAGGCCTTTGATTTTAAGCCTGTGCACAGGCCTTGTGCTGTTCTTGATTTATATACAGGCCCTAGATCTTGAGGGGCTGTACTTTTGCAGGCTTGCATGTCTCTAGAAGTGCTAGGTACACAGAGGCAAGCTTTGGTAGAACGAGCCATTCTTCTAGTCACCCATACGGTGGCATTTATGTATTTAAATGCCTTCCAGATGCTCCTTGGTCCTACAGGGAAGTAGGGGCATCTGTTTTGAAAGTATACATCAAAGCCTCCTGATGAAACCTGGGCATAGACCTGGGATATATTTATGTGTTATGCTTTTGTTGTACATTTTTAAAGTAATTGTTTGTTCAGTGTTCTTGTGAGCTGCTTTGTTTGTGGGCATTATTTGGAAAAGCAACATCTAAGTAAACTTGATGATTGTAGTTGTGATCAGTTCAATCCGTTGATCAGGGTCACTGCTGGATTATGCTGGAATGCAGAAATCTGTGAGGGAAGAGGGAAAGAGAGTAATAATGCAACCACCATTTTTTATTCAGATGCATATAGTTGCAAGATGACCTGGGATCAAGCTCGACTTTAGTCACAGACTCAATGAGTGATATTGAAACACTTGTGTGTTCATAGATTTGCCCATTGGACATATTTCATAGAATCATAGAATCATAGAGTTGGAAGAGGCCACAAGGGCCATCGAGTCCAACCCCCTGCCAAGCAGGAAACACCATCAGAGCACTCCTGACATATGGTTGTCAAGCCTCTGCTTAAAGACCTCCAAAGAAGGAGACTCCACCACACTCCTTGGCAGCAAATTCCACTGTCGAACAGCTCTTACTCTCAGGAAGTTCTTCCTAATGTTTAGGTGGAATCTTCTTTCTTGGAGACAACCCTATGGTCACAATTGTGCTCACTTGCTATCCTTACTAGTATTCCGCTTATATGTACTGAGGACACGATTCAGCACTGGAGGCGCATCAGTGGGGGCAGTTCTAAGTGATGTTGATGTGCGATTTCCCCACTACACATTGTTTGTGCATCTACAGTAGGGATGTTGAACCTGTGGCCCTCCAGATGATGTTGGAGTTCAGTTTCCATCAGCCCAGACAGCACAACCAATTCACAGATATGACGGGCAACATCTGAAGGGACATAAATTCCCCACCTGTATTTTTAGAGGGATAGCCTCTTACATTTCCACTAGTAAAAAAGGGGTGGGCTGGGAAGCTTTCATGTAGATGTACCTTTAAAATTAGAATAGCGCCTTCAGTATAAAGGCGAAACTTTTCACAATTTAAACATTCTGGGTAAATGGTGATTTATAGCTTATCAAATGTCAGTGAAACTGTAAACATGCTCTGACATTCTGGAAGCATAAGGTGAATTTGGATTACGGTACTTATCTCCCCTACAATGTATGGGCCCATGGAGAAGGTTCTGTTCTAAGTTCAGGTGATGTAACCGTGAGCTCCAACAGGTGCGGCCAGTATCTAACAGGAGCAAACTTTGGGTCCTGTATATACACAGAAAAGATGGCAAATGTTCCCTAAGAGTCAAAAGCTCAGGAGCTAGTGGCCTGTCATTTAATGTTATTCAGATGCAATTAGGTAGCCCAAGAAGACAAAGTTTACATGACGTCATGAAGTCAATAGAATGCACATATTCTTGCTCACTTGCCATTTCACCAAAGTAACAAGCTACCCATTGTTAGCTACTTTCTGCAGGCCTGGGATTCCAGTGTACAGTGGTACCTTGGGTTACGTAGTTGATTCGTTCTGGAGGTCCGTTCTTAACCTGAAACTGTTCTTAACCTGAAGCACCACTTTAGCTAATGGGGCCTTCTGCTGCCGCCGCGCCGCCGGAGCACAATTTCTGTTCTCATCCTGAAGCAAAGTTCCTAACCTGAAGCACTATTTCTGGTTTTTTAAAATATTTATTTATATTTTATGTGTGTTGGAAGCCATCCAGAGTGGCTGGGGCAACCTAGTCAGATGGGCAGGATATAAACAACAACAACAACAACAACAACAACAACAACATTGAATAGGACATCCATATTTTCATCGGAGAAATGTTGGAGGGGAGCAGGCCTTTTCTGCAATGGCTCCCCACTTGTGGAACGCTCTTCCCAGCAAGGCTCGTCTGGGTTAGTGGAGTCTGTAACCTGAAGCGTATGTAACCTGAGCTACCACTGTATGTTGTGGGGTTATTGTGATTGAGTAAATAATGTAGCACTTCCAAGGTTTTATTTATTTGGCCAAGAGTAAATATTCTCAAAGCAGACAACAGTGAAATACAACACAGTACAACAAAATCATCAATAAAACCAGTAACCATGCTAATGCAACAACATCCAGCCCCTTACAGCTACAACAAAAACCACCAGCAGAATAATAATAATAAATAAAAAGATAGAAAAAAGCAGTTCAAAACATGTGAGTCTTTAGCTGGCGTCAAAGAGGCATTGGGTGGTTTTTAGTTTGCATTGTGCTATACAGTACTATAATTCATGGTTTTTTCATTGTGTTTATATTTTTATTTTCACTTACTCTTGTGTTTTTGATCGGATGAGGTCTAAGAATGCAGCGCATAAGAACAATATGTTTCATAGTAACAGATGTTAGTTGCTTTCCTTTTTTTATTTATGATTATGTCTTATTAATTACCAGAATTGGCAAGCTCAGCGTGTTGGCTCTAATCAATTTTTCTTTTTTCTTCAGTGCCGAGTTAAAGCTTTTGGAAGAAGCTGCTGTCTCGGTCTGCAAGTCTTTAGGTAAGAGGCTATTTTGATTATGGCATTTATTTCCATGTTCTTCGTGCTGTCAATGTTCCTAGTAAATCGCACTGCTCTATATAAACCTTTATATCTGTGGTGCATTTAATATCTCCCATCTGTGCTCTGTACATGGGTTTTTAAAAACCTCTCTTCACTCCCAAGGATATATGAAGACATATTGTGCCCGCATGTGCTGTTTGAACATAAAGTTTTCACAGGTTTTTGCTTTATTTTGTGTTCTGTCACAGGAAGTGGCTTGGGTACAGCTTTATTAAGATGTAGTAGAACAGGTTGTTTTTCATCCCCTTTTTTAAAAAAGAAAAGGATTTTAAAGCACTGTTTTCAAAGGAGAATATGTGTGGGAGATAAAGCAGAGGCGGAATACATAAAATTTGCAATCAGTGTTAGCTGCCTTTTTTGAACTTCTGATGTTTGATCCTATCTAGAACATCTTTTGAATTTAAGAAGTGTCTTGATCAGTCAGAGGAAGGCATACTGGAAATCTTAATTATGAATTTTGAAATTTCTGTCCTGCCACATGGCTTCAAAAAGCTCTTAGACTGGCTTATAATATGGATTCTGTTTAACCGTCATGGCCACTAGCTGGACATGGCAGAACTGGATATTATGGGAGATATTAAAGTGGTTGTAACCTGTCCTAATTTTACCTGCAGTTCATAAATTTAACATATTGATGATGATAAAGATGACAAATGTTACAGCTGGGGTAGGGACAACAATTAAGTAAGAAATGCTGGTTCGACTTTGTGGCCTCTGTGCTGTCTCACATATAGATTCTGTGGAAACTTCTAAATTTGGGCTAGATTTAGACGAACGGCCTGTAGCACCCTCCATGCGTTTGCATATAGTGGTGTGGTGCTCTGCTTCCACTCAGTACAAATCTTGAAGCATCTCTTTTCATAGGCACCATTTATGCTCCCTAATATCTAGTTCCACGAAGCCATTGAAAAACACTTAACAATTTGAATTCTATAGAATCTTATGAATACTTGTGGGAGGCATATGTGGGAGGCTACTCCTGGAAGTTATGCCATGATCACGTTACATGGGCTCTCCAAAAAGGTTGCCCCAAAGGCCTGTATTGGCCCTGATCTCCAACTCATGGCATGGCCCCCTTGTTTGCTTACAGTTCAGATACTGGATTTTTCCCCTATGCAATTTGATTCTAAGCACATTCGTTAGGAAGTAGGTGCCACTGGGTTCAGTTTGGCTCATTCCTAGGTCAAGTAAGTGTACATAGGATCACAGCTGTAATGTTTGAACCTGAAGTGTAACCTGTACAATTCTTCCTCCTAGTGGAGAATAATCCTCGAACAGGAAATCTAACAGCGCTGATTAAAGTCTTCCTTTCTAGAACCAAAGAGTTAAAAATTTCAGCAGAATGTCAAAAGTAAGTGCAGCCTGTTTGTGGGTTTTGTTCACCTTTGCTTCACCAGCCTGAGTACGCACTAGGGAGCCAGCTGCTAAATTTTATTGTACTCAGAAATCAGCAATGTGACTGGCATACTACCCATCCTGGGTGCATAGCTAACTGCAAGTCTGGTTCTGAGTATTTCTAATAAACTGAAACTCTCGTGTCAATAAATATTGTACGCTGTGGGTTCTGAGACCTTGTAGACAGCAGTCCTGGCTAAATAAAGCAAGTCCCATTCAGACCTACACAATTGTAAAATGAAGGAAGATAGATTGGTAGAAGTTATTCCCTTTTTATCCATGAGTGTGCAGAATCATTGAATCTTCCTATTAGGTAGATTTTTCAGAAAGAAAAAAGTCTTCTGACAAATAAGGGACTTCCCCCATTGTGAATAGTTAGCTAAAAGTAGATTTTTTTATATAGATATTACACATCTATACCAGTTTTGAAGAATTCGAAAAATGGGAGATCTGAATAGCACACAGACTATTTTTCTGCACAGATAGAGCAGACCTTGATAGGGTAATCAAGGAATACGCAATCTACATTTCAGTCTGTGCTAGAAATAATCTGGGAGCTGTTCAGATTTCCCATTACCTTAGGGATCCCTGTCTCATGTTTATAGTGGGTTTATTATGAAATTTCACCAAAGTACTGTATCTTGATTTATGACCGTTTCTCACTTGCATGTCACTTTAAACCATAGTTAAACTAAACTCTGGTTTAAATGTGAACAGGTACAGTGCTGAAATGGTGGGCCCTTTGCTCTTCCCCTACTCCTGCTGGAAAACCAACCACGTTCTAGTTTAGTTGTCTCTGAACCCAGACTTGTGGTTTGTTTCTTGCCAGACAAACCATGAGTGGTAAGCAAGAACGAAGTCGTAGTCTGCTTGGAGAGAAACAAGCAATGAGCCCAGTTTTGGATGTAATGCTGAGCCAGACTTAGTTCCTGGCAGTGCAGAAGCAGCAGGAGTGGTGCCCTCTGTTTTTTGGTCTCCCTTCAGCAGGTCACGCTAACTAGTTTGCAATGCATCCTGACATCAGTAGCTAAAAAGGTCAGACAGTCGTTTTGCATTGTGTAACTAGCCCATGGCGCTGCCTTCTGTTTTTATTGGCCGCTGTCTGGCTCAGTCTGCTGGCAAGTTGAGCAACACAACATGGTTGCCGACATAATGGTGGATTGTAGAATGTACGTTGTTTGAACGATATCCACCTCAACTTTATACAAACTTCTTCCTACGAGTACTATGTGTCTGTAACATCAATAGAAGCGGAGGTTACACTCAGGGAGATATTTTGGGGTTGCAGATATAGTCAGCAAGGTATCCTGTGCACTAGATGTCTTTAATCTGATAACTTATTTCCAGTTAAACTGCTTTCATGTCTTATAATTGAGGGGATAAGGTATAATAATGATGGAAAGCAGCGGTGTCTTAACAGACTTTGCTGCTTGTTGCACAATAAATATTTGCTTGCATAAGGTTGTATTAATCCTTACACTCTGTGTACCCCTTACACAGAGTAGTGCTGTCCCAATTTTTGCTGAGGGTGGGGAAGGGGAGACAATAAAAATGGCTTCCCAATGCTTCTTTCTTACATTTATAGTCTGTGACTCAAAATTCCTTGGAGCTTAGTGTTTAAGATAATGATTTAGCAATTATTTTATGTGCGTGTTTTTTCCATCTACAATGTAGCAATCGCTTCTAATGTTGTGCCACCAGCTGTCTGGTTTGCAAAATAAACATTTGTTTTTCAGCTTAAGTGATTATTTTTAGGAGTATTTACAAACCAGCTTGATGAAGCTTTGCAGTTAAACCTCAATTTGTCTTAAATCCTGGGCATTATCTCTTGAATACACTACATTAGGATAGGATAGAAAATGTGAAATTCCATTTCCCCCGTTTTCTCCAACAAAATGGAATTTCTTGCATTGCTGAAAAGTGCTTCATTCTAACATTTCATTATGCAACTGGTGTAGAGATTTTTATTTTGAGCAGAAGGGAAGAAGTTCAAGGTACAGACATATCTAGAAACTAAATAGCACAGGAAAAACCTGAGACCAAACTCATGTTATATACAATAGTGATTCTTAGTATCAATACTGTTATTCTTCATGCCTGTTCAAAAATATCTATCTATTACCCTTTTATTGCATATTTTTGGCTCACACAATACCTTAGTTTTAATTCATACAAGGTAGCCTACAGGAGCAGTCCTTGGCTTGCTGCAAAGTAATTCTTATAACCAGAATTCTTGATGTGTTTGAGGTATGTACCATTGAATTTTCTGTTTCTCTTCTAGCCACCTCTTTATCTGGCAGACTCACAATGCACTGTTCATTATTTGCTGCTTGCTCAAAGTGTTGATCTGTCAAATGTCAGAAGAGGAGTTGCAAGTTCATTTCACCTACGAGGAAAAAACACCAGGCTCTTATGGTAAATGTTTAACAATTTTAAGGGAACAAATGGCGTCTCGCATATGCTGAAGACCTCTGTTAAAATCTGTCATAAAATATGTCACAACACAGTAGATGGGAAGATAAGATGGATCTATAGACTTTGCAGAAGATAGCCATCTGTGTTTTTCTAGAATATAGAGTAGTAAAGTTTACAGGAAGGGGATGGAAGAGAGTGACAACTTGGACTGAAATAGCTGCAGAGCGCTGTGAAAGCTTTAATTACATGGTAGAAACCTGGCTGCATGAAATACCTACTTCTAACTTAGGCAAAGCTATAAACATTACATCATAATATAGCAGACGGGAAGATGGGGCTGCAAGGGCCTCTCCATCTTGCTAGTTGGGAGATCAGCTCCATCAGCCTTCTCCTCTCCTTGAGCTTTTCCCATTCCACCTGGTCATTACAAGAACCTTTGCAATTAAGAAACAATGTCAAGTACTGTGTGCTTTTTTCATGCTTTCTCCCAGTCCCTTTTTTGCTACAAAGAGCCGCAGTTGATCTGGAACTCTGCACATGCTCAAGGTCTTGCCCTATGAGTATGTGCTTGGTATGTCTTTGCTCTGAACGAAAGGCATGGTGATAGTGCAAACCAAGAATAAGTTAAGCTGAAGCCCGGTATCGTTTTATTAGGGTAAGCCACAGTTGTTACCACCAAAGATCCTCCCCAGGGTGGCCGCTGAAGAGGGGAATAACTGATATGTGTAATGAATCATATATGGGTACACTTAATTTGTCCCCTGGAACCAGTGTTGTATCTAATGCAGGTACACCTCTAATTTGGTCGTTAGCTGTTTCTTGTGAGTAAAACAGAGTAACCTAGGTGAGGACCCTTGTTTGCATTTCCTGAGAAATACAAGCCCAATTTCTGCAGCAGGCATAGTAAGACCTCTTAAAGCATGATCTGCTTGGCTGAGGCTCCTTTCATTACTCTGTGACAAATTAGTGATGGGAAAACGTAATTGCTATGGCTAATGTCAATTCTCTCACTCTCTTTTGTCATATTCCTTCTACCCAGCCCTGTCCTTAACAAGGTTCCCCTCTATGTCAGAGCCCACGTTTGTTAGGATGTCCCTTTCCTAGAATTGTGAACACCTTGGTCCCTGACTTGTTCAGTCTTATGGGTTTGATGCTGGCCAGGCTGCTGCATGTCACTCTTTTCCAAGTTTGCTCCAACCCTATCAATCAGGGTTTTTCTTTTCATAACTATGCCTTTCACCCCCTTTGCTTCCTCTTTTCATTCCTTGTCTCTAAGCAGTGCTTGTTCTTTCCAAGGTAATCCTGTTCCTTGCAATAACATTTGTGGTGGGCAGTCATGTTCAGGAAGGATCCTTAAATTAATAGTTCTGTGCACACTAGTGTAAGATGACACATGTATGTGTGTGAGAGATATGAGCAGATCTGAGAACATTTTTCTTGTCTTACCTTTAAGATTCTATGCCTGTGGGAAAAGCCTTGTCTTAATACAGGCTTAATAAGACAGGGCCACTCTGGAAGCCCATTTTTGGCTTAAGAGCAGGGGAAAACACTGTAAACGCTTCTGGTGGCATAATCTGTGATATTACAAAAGCTCTACGACTACGTAATGTAGCTCTAGGCATTATAGAGAAGTTACGAGAAAAAATGGCAACAGAAGGCAGGTTCTTACAATCCACGTACAACTTCCTGGTCTCTCCCCAACTGTGTAAAATTCAAAATCTCTGGAACTGTTGCCCGAGTAGCAGCCAGATTAGCTTTGTGGGACCAGATATGCACAAAGCTGAATTCTGCCACTGACAGCTCTGTCATATGGAACACTTTTCTAGGGGGGAAGGTTCTAAGAGCCACATTTCTCAGAATTGTCTTCTCCCTCAAACTGCATGTTTCTAGTAGAGCCCAACATTCCTTACACATTAAGGGGAGAAAAAAATTAAGGGGAGAAAACAGTATTAGAGAATGATGCAGGATGCCAGATGAGGTCTCTCTTCTAACTTCCTTTGCTTGATGAAGTGCAGTGTCATCAATATTTAATATTATTTTTAAGTATTTTTAACCTGTTCTGAAGCTAAAAAATCTAAGCTAAGATAGTCCCTGCCCTCAGACTTACAGTCAAAAATAATTGACACATAAGGGGAAAGGGATGAGAAAAGAAGAGGGCAGGAAAACAACTCAGATACTGATTTTTACAGTTCTTATAATTTACCAGCTGAAATAAAACGTTCATGTAGCCTGATGGAATGACTGCTACTTGGTAAAAGTTGGGGGATGACTTATGCAGCTGGTCTCAGTAGAGGTAAGAGGTCTGGGTGTAGATTGGGGTAGGGGACCTGTGGTCTTCCTAGTCCCATCAGCCCCAGCCATCATGGACCATGGTCATGGATGATGAAAGTTCAAGTCCAGGAAACATCTGGCGGGCTACAAGTTCCCCATCCCTGGGCTATGGGCTGCATGGTATTTTTGAATAGGGAAAAACGTTTACAAGTATGTAAGCAGAATATATTGGCAGCTAAGATTCCTACAGTATGTAGCAAATCTTCAAATTATGCATTGAATTCTCAAGGAGCAGCTGTTTGGATACCTCAAGCTTCTGGAACAGTTAAGCTCTCAGCTCTCTGTCCTCCCATAAAACTCAGTGTAACTTTCTCTGCCCCACATGCTAGTTCTGAGTGTTCAGTATAATATTCCAAAGGTGAAAGACAGCTTGGGCATTAAGTAAAGCACTACTAGTCATTAAGGAACATTAATGTTCTTTTATCAAGACCCTGACTGCACAATAGTATATCAGACAAAACCTTAGAGCTGGTCCCATTCATGCTAATGAAGACAGCAAAATTTTTAGCAGCTTGTTGGTTGAAGAAAGTGGCATTTAATTGCTTTGTTTAATAGACAGCATGACATCTTTAAAAAAGAAGGTGCTTGTGTGTGGTCTTGTTGGTTAGGAGCAGGGAACCAGAAGTCAGGAAATTGGAGTTCCTTCTTGGTGGTGATCTCCGCTTCACTGTGATCTTCTGCCAGCTGATTGTTTCCTGCTTTGGTTTACCCCTCTATAAAACTGAGATAATTTCCTCATTTGGAATGCTGAGACTTTAATGATGATGGCACATGACGTCCCTTTGTGCCAGTTCTATGAACTCGTGGTTTATAAAATTCTCTCAAAACATATGTATATTTGTGGATGCAAATGACTGACATGTCCCCAAGTAAACATAATGGAAGTGGGGGAAGATTCTTGTTGCCTTTGGACCCTATGAAAGCAATTACATTTTAAAGTCTTTGCTTAATGACTGTATTTCAGAAAAAAAAACACTTCCCACTACTTATTTTCTCAGCTGTGCAATGCCGATAGTAATTTTGTGAGGAAGCACTAAATTGAAAGAATTGTTAATTGTGCCTCAGTTGGCCTGTTTTGCCCATTAAGGTAACTAAACCTTTTGAGACCCAGTGCCTTTAATCCCAAACAGAAACATAGGACCCACTTTAAATTTTGCTTTGTATATGTTGCTTCCCTTCCTTCCTTTCTTTCTTTCTCTCTCTCTCTCTCTCTCTCTCTCTCTCTCTCTCCCTCTCTCTCTTTCTCTCTTCCTGTTTTTCCTCTATTTATTGTTGACTTTCACTTCCTTTCTCTTGCAAAATCTTAAGCAACAATGACAACGGGCAACGATGCCATTGCTGCAACACATCTTTGGTTGGGGCTTGACTGCCAATGGATGAATGAATTGATCTATCTACAAATGCAGTTCAATTCAGAAAACTTTCAGTAAAAATTACACTTTTATCTCTTGAATGCCAATTTTTATTTTCTGCTTGCCCTCTCATTTCTCTTGAAATGCTCAAATGATGCTCAGCTGAGGCAGGAGACATCTCTGCTATATATCTTAAAAGTTAGATGAGCTCCTCATGCCGCTCTAGATCTGTGGTTCTCCGTCTAGTAGAGTGCTGGGATTCAAAACATGAAACCAATACAAAACACAGCCCAAAAAAGCCTTGATATCTGTATAGCTTTAAAATTTGTATGTAAGTATTACAATATTTAAGTCTGAAGAATTAAGCATAAATAATTATTGAGAACTAATGTGAACCAGTAACCAGAGTGTTGGTCTTGTAGATCAGAGTTTGAGGATGAGTTCAGCTGCTCCCATAGACAAGTTTGGGGCAAGTTAGGCTAGATTCCCTATTTTGTAGACTAGGAATAAAAGTCACCTGCTTTGGGTAGTTGTGAAAGGCAAGACACACAAGGGATTGCAGAATTGATCTGTCTTCTCAGTCTCTTCATTTCGCCCCCCTTCTCTCCCCTCTCCTGTTCTCTGCTGTCTGCCTGTCCATCAGTTCCTTCCATTCTTTCATCAAGACATAATTCTACTGAAACACAGGATTCTAACCACCTTCCAGAGAAGCTAGAACTTCTGTGCTTTTAGTTTGTTCCCAGCAGTAAGAGTGAAAATCTGAAGGCTCAGTTTAATTTTGTTGGAATTTCACAGGAAGCCCCCCCCCCCCCCAATTTCAACATTACATCCTGGAGCAGATTTTTAAAAGGCTTTTCATGAGGGGTACAGTGAGTTTGAACTTCAGTAAATGGGAATCAGGATGAAAATGACGAATTTTCTCTCAAGGAGGGAAAGCAGATCATTCTTATTCTTACTAGTAATTACATTTGTATACAGCCCTTCATCCAAAGACCACAGGGCAGATCACAACATAGAACTACAAAATGAGAACACAAAATAGATTGCTAGTATCAAAATATCCAGCAATGGTACTCTTCTTTGTTTTCTTTCAGGATCAGAATGTGAAGACCTTATGGAAGAGTTATTGTGCTGCCTCATTCAGCTAATTGTTGAGATTCCTCTTTTGTAAGTAAACTTCCTGATAAAAGTTATGGAATGTCTGTTTCAGTTGCCTTCTGAGAAGATATAGTAAAATAACCAGCTAACAGTTTGCCAATTTTATAATAGTTTTACAAAAATAAAAATAAATGGTGACATTTCTTTTGGACCAACTGCTGTTTGAAATGCCAGGAGCAATCTTTTGGGTATTGGTGAAGGTGTGGCAATAGGTCAGTGTTAGGCAGCATGGTACCCCCATACCCTGCTCACCATATTCAGCCTCCTTGAATGAGACTGAAGGTGGTTGAATCTCCTTCATTGGGGTTTTTAAAGCAGAAGTTGGATGGCCATCTGCCATGGATGCTTTAGTTGAGATTCCTGCACTGCGGGGGATTGGACTAAAGAACCCTTGAAGTCCCTTCCAACTCTACAATTCTTTGATTCTATCTTGAGCACTACCTGATGCAAAGCAGTAGAAAAGTTTTTTAAACCTAGCTTGCCTGCATATCAGAACTGGGATTGCTCTCTCTTTACTTATACTGCTCTGAGAAGGGCTTGCTACATGGCTATGGTTTATAAATACGTTTAATATAATTGCCATCCAGCCTTACTGGATGTGGTTAAGCAACCCCTCATAAGCCAGGAAACAAAAACACTGTATTTTTTGCTCTATAAGACTCACTTTTTCCCTCCTAAAAAGTAAGGGGAAATGTGTGTGCGTCTTATGGAGCGAATGCAGGCTGCGCAGCTATCCCAGAAGCCAGAACAGCAAGAGGGATTGCTGCTTTCACTGCGCAGCGATCCCTCTTGCTGTTCTGGCTTCTGAGATTCAGAATATTTTTTTTCCTTCAAAAACTAGATGCGTCTTGTGGCCTGGTGCGTCTTATAGAGCGAGAAATAAGGTAGTTGCCTTAACATTGGATTTCTAAAAAGGTTTAGCAAATAATAATGGAAGCTCAGAGACCTCCCCTCTTGCCACATCATTCTGTAGCTCTCACTACCCACTCTGCCACAATCCTCTTTGCTTCCAGCTCTGTATCCACTTCCTGCCTCAGTTGTGCACATTGTTGGTACCTCCACACACTGTGTTTGTTTCTGCTTGCCGTGGGCGGAGGGGGGTGTTAAAAATATTTCAAAGTTGCATTGTTGCATTGCTTTCAAAGTTGCATTTTTCTTTGCTTTCCTTTTGTACGTTCTTTATTCCAAATCGTTTGGTTTAAATTTTTTCTTCTTCTTCTTCTAAAGGTGGATTTGTTATGAGGCTATCTTAATTGGCCTTACATTTAGCTACCTCCTTATTTTTATGTATTTGTACTGTCCAGCCCTGAAAAATGTCAGCAGAACTTGTTTTCTGTCTCTTTTAGATTAGCCGTTGAAGTTCATGTTTCTCTGTTGGAGCCTTTTCATTTTTCACATTGCTGATTTCTTTTTCACTTGGAATGAGGTTAGCCATTTAGTATCCCGATAAAGGCACAGCTGTTTTCTTTGGAAACCTCACTGTCATGAAACATGGTCCTGCCGTCATTATATTAATTCTTGGACAGTTGCTGTCTAATGAATTTGTGGCATGATTTAGAGTAGTGATTCTGATGATGCAAAGAGGTATTGTTGCTACTTCCTGGAACACTGATACTTCTGTCTGGGGCAGATTAGAGGAAATGCTGAGAGGTGAAAGGACGGAGTAATAGATACACATTCATAAATCATTCTCTTTGTTGGAAGGCAGCGTGCGGCCGTATGGAGACGAGTGATAGCCGGTCACTCCATTTGAAAACAGTCTGAAACCACAGTCAAGCCCTATAAAAATCAATCACCAGGATGCAGAGTTGCATGCATCTAGCTCCAGGAGCCCAAAGGGCAGAAGATACGCGTTTCTTGAACAGCAGCAACCTCATCCCCTAAAAAATGTGGCATGGTATTGAGAGACCTTTGAAAGAAGTGGCCAAAGCAGTCTGTGATATGGAATGGAAGAAATAGCGTCTTCCGTTAAGATACCTCCCTGATGATTGAAGTGAGAATGACTTCTGCACAAGTCAGAGGCCATTGAGGCTTTTACCGTATTTTTCGCTCCATAGGACACACTTTTCCCCCTCCAAAAATGAAGGGGAAATGTGTGTGCGTCCTGTGGGGCGAATGCAGGCTTTCGCTGAAGCCTGGAGAGTGAGAGGGGTTGGTGCTCACCGACCCCTCTCGCTCTCCAGACTTCAGGAGAACCCCAGCGCCAGCCCCACAAGGTCGGGGGACAGCGGGGAGGCGGAACGCCGCGATCCCGCTGTCTCCCGATGTGGTTTGGAGGCTGACGGCGGGGAGACTCGTGCTTCTCCCCGCTGCCAGCCCCGTAAGCTCCGGGGACAGCGGGGAGGCGCAGCGCGTCTTCCCACTGTCCCCGAACCTGGTCTGCATGCGGGCGGTGGGGAGAAGAGCGCTTCTCCCCGCTGCCTGACCCGCAAGCTCCGGGGACAGCGGGGAGGCGCAGCGCGTGTTCCCGCTGTCCCCGGACGTGGTCTGAAGGCAGGCGGTGGGGAGAAGAGCGCTTCTCCCCGCTGCCTGCCCCGCAAGCTCCGGGGACAGCTGGGAGGCAGCGCGTCTTCCCGTTGTCCCCAGACCTGGTCTGCATGCGGGCGGCGGTGAGGAGAGCGCTTCTCCCCGCTGCTGGCCCCACAAGCGCCTGGGGGGGGGGGAATTTTTTTTCTTTATTTCCCCCCAAAAAAACTTGGTGCGTCCTATGGGTCGGTGCGTCCTATGGGGCGAAAAATACGGTATTTGTTTTATTTATTATCTGTCCCTGCTATCTGGGTGAAGGTAATATTTAAAATGCCAGCCAGTCAAAATTATGAATGATTTTTATTTTATTTTTAAAAGAAAAGGTTGCTCAACACTTTAAAGACCCTTAAGGATGATGGGGAGTGAAAATGTTTAGAAAAAGTTTTGACCTTTTCAAATCTCACAACTGCTCTGCCTGCTCGGGTTAATGGGCATTAATGGGTTAGTGGGTTAATGAAAAAGCCAGCTTGAGATCACTGAGTCTTATTTATTTCATGAAATTTATACACCGCTTGGTTGTATAAGCAAAAACCGCAAAGCTGTTTACAAAAAGATAAAACAAGAAAATCAAGAAAAATTGACAATACTTTAAAAGCAGAAGTGAAAGCTTCTGAACGCCACCCAGCTATGCAGAAAGAGGAGGAGCATGCAAGCCTGGGGCGTGCTATGTCTCATTTCAGCTCATTTATCGTATTTTTCACCCCATAGGGCGCACCGGCCCATAGGGGGTTTTTTTTGGGGGGGGGGAAATAAAGGGGAAAAAATTATTTCCCCCCCCCAGGTGCGGGGCTGGGGCGGGGGAAGCCTGAGCTTCCCCAGCCCCCAGAACAGGCAGCTCTCTGCAAGCCGTGGGAGACCAGTGCGAAGTTGCGCCGGGCTCCCGAGGGTTGTGGAGAGCTGCCTGAAGCCCGGGGCACGCTCCGCTGCGCTCCCCAGGTTTCGGGCTGCAGGCTGCTGTCCACAAGCCTTGGGAGCCCAGTGGGAACTCCCGCCAGCTCCCAAGGCTTGCAGATAGCTTCCTGAAGCCTGGAGAGCGAGAGGGGTCAGTGCGCACCGACCCCTCTCACTCTCCAGGCTTCAGCGAAAGCCCGCATTCGCCCCATAGGACGCACACACATTTCCCCTTCATATTTGGACGGGAAAAACTGCGTCCTATAGGGTGAAAAATATGGTATGTTGATCTAAATTATGGTTTAGCATAATGTTTGAACATGACCTGTGGTTGATTCAGATGTAATGACAATTCAACTTTTGCTGCTATAAGTATGAACAACCTTGATCTTAATGCACTTCCCTCTATATGTAAAGGGAGGAGATTAGAAGTTTCCTATCTTGGTGAATGTGAAACTATCGTTTGCTGTTGCTTCCAAATGCAACAGAATATGTTTGGATGCAATAGCAAGCTGTGTTTTTTCATTAACCATCTTAGGAAGTGTCTGTTATCTCATGTAAAGGAAGGCGATGACAGAACACGCTCATCTCATAAAAGCAAAGCATCATTCGCTGGTTTGCTATTATGTCTGACTTCAGCAATAAGAGTAAATCAAGCCTAGAAAAATCATGTAGGTTGTTTGAGGGTTTTTTGGATGGTGGTTATGCGATGACTGGTGCAAGGATGCAAATATCCTTCATTTAGAATAATTCAGTGACTGTTTCACACCACTTATAGATGATAACTTTTACTTTTACGGTTGAATTGTAGAGCCATTGTCGTGTTAAGGGTGAGTTGGTTGATTTGCTTTCCACCAGAATGAGAAATGGTGGTAGTGGGGTTAGGTTCTGTGGCTTGTTGTTAGAAAACAGAACACAACATATTAAACTGAAATGTAAGTAGGGACTAGAAATCAAAATACTGACCATCTGAAGCTTACCCAGAGGCATGAAATGACTCGTAAACAAGGCATCTTAATTCCCTGTTGTAGCTTCTGAATGCACTCACTTCCGTTCTGTGGAGGTGGGAGAATTAACTGGAAATATTTCCTGTTCTTTCCATGGAGAAGAGGGTGGCAGAAGAGGTCACGGTTGCTTTCAATTATTATTATTTTTTAAGTACATTGAGAAGCTTCCCAAACAATTTATGGATGGCTGTAACTAGTATATTCTTTGCATGCATGTTTGCCATTAGTGGGCGTTAATTTTGGGAGCTATGCCAAGAGGAAAGATCAGGTTCACATTAAGTTCTTGTATTCATACCCTGAAAATGATAATTGGATACTCGGCTTGCTTTGCAGTGTTCTAAACTGACCTATACTCTTTGGCAACTCCTCTTTCACCTTTTCTGGTAGACCCTCAGGAAGTATGGCAATCAAACCCTGTTCCTGTATCATTTGAAACTTGCAGTGTGGAACAACCAATTCTGACAATCATAATTAGTGATTTCTTTTATAAAAAAACCTCTTAATGCTTCCAGTGAAATAAGTTAACTGGGTTAAAGTTGAGGTGTGAGAAATTAGAATGGCTTAAAGAAGTAAGGTGGGCCAGTGTATGGGCAGCAAGCAACTAAGAGTAGATCCACTGAAATTAATGAAAATGACTAAGGTTCATGAAGTTCAGTAGGTCTACTCTGAGTAAAACTTAGTTGAATACCACCCTAAAGGCGTATCTACCTGAACACGTTGGCCATCCTGGCAACATATATCAGCAAAGCAGAAAATACAGGCTAAAGTGAAAATTATTAACCATACATGTATCCCTTCTGTATGCTGAATGTAAGAATCAAGTACAGTGGTACCTCGGGTAACGTTACCTTCAGGTAATGTAACTTTTGGGTAGCACACGGACCCCTGGAACTAATTAAGTTTATATCTGGAGGGTCCACTGTAGACTTGTTTATTAAAAAGTGTGTAATGCAAGGTGAAACTTTATGATGTCGCATGTAATATTTTTATACTCTCAGGTGTTCATGAAAACACTTTAGTAGAAAGCCATTTATACATCTTAGGGGCTCTTTTGTTACACCTGTCATGTATGTGGTACTTCTTCTTGAGCAACTCCTGCTTAGCTGAGATAACATTCCAATAATTCTTTTTAAATGGGAGTTGGCTGAGCGAGTCTTTCCCAATGAACCAGCACCCAACTGGTGATGCTGATTTCATTGGTGGGAGCCCCTGGCTACAAGAACTGGTCATTCAAACATCCTAGCCATATGGGATAGGAGCTGTTTTTCTGTGCACATCTCCTGTCTGCCTGGGATGACTTTTAAAGTCCAAATCACAAGGATGCAGATTTCAAAAGAGAGACTGGAAAACTGCGCAAGGATGGTACACAGATTTGTGATGCATTTCTTTTAAAGGAGATACTAGAGAACATCTATTTAATAGTAGAAACATGCCAATTTCTTGTTATATCTAACATGTTTCAAGTACAACATCAGAGGCAATTCCTTTGTCTTTAAAAACTTGCTTGTAACACATCTCTTGAATAATAATAAGTTTATTTTTCTCTTAAGAGAACACTTATATGGTACATCACTTAGATATTTTTTAATGTTGAGCTGTTTAGAGCTGTTTAGAAATGTTCTAAATAGTATACTTAGTGTTCCTTGTCTTTTGCTAAGGTATTCCTTATCTTTTGTTTGGAGCTAAACATGATGCACATGTACACATTATACTGCGTGTAGGATCACTTTCCCCTTGCTGTAAGTCATGGAAATGTTGTGTCTCCACATCTGCCACTGCCAGATAATGATGTTGGGTGGAGAAGCACATGAAATAATGGCACAGCGCAGGGCAGGGCAAATGCTCCTATATGTTACAGGGAGGTCATGTGACACAGGGACATAATTTTTCGCAGCGGCAGCTGGTCTCACATACCGTATAGCTCAGGGGTAGCTAATGTGGTACCCTCTTGATGTTGCTAGACAGCAACGCCCATCATCCATAGCTAGCATGGCCTATGATTGGGGTTGATGAGAGTTGTTGTCTGACAACATCTGGAGGGCACTACATTGCTTACTGCTGGTCTAGCTAAATGTGGGTGTTTTATAAGTAGTAGTAATGAAGCCTCATATGTCAGACAAAGCAAAACAAATACATTAGAGACAGTGTTGTGTAGTGGTTAGAATGTTGGTTGGATTGGGATCCGGGAGATCTCTGCAGGATTTCAGATCCCCACTTGGCCATGAAGGTCTCTTGGTGAATTCTACCTTGTAGGACAGTTGTGATGATAAAATGAGGATAAAATTGTGAAATCTACCTTGTAGGACAGTTGTGATGATAAAATGAGGCGGGGGAGAACAATGTATGATGCGTTGTGCTTCTTGGAGGAAGGGCGGAATGTCAATGTAATAAATAAAAACAAATGATAAATGGAGTTCCATTTTATTTGTTAAGACAAAAGATGGGTGTGGAAAGCAACGAGGGAGCTAGAAATAGGACAGTATTTAATACAGTGGTACCTTGGGTTAAGAACTTAATTCATTCCGGGGGTCCGTTCTTAACCTGAAACTGTTCTTAATCTGAGGTACCACTTTAGCTGATGGGGCCTCCCGCTGCCGCCGCACAATTTCTGTTCTCATCCTGAAGCAAAGTTCCTAACCCAAGGTACTATTTCTGGGTTAGCGGAGTCTGTAACCTGCAGCGTCTGTAACCCGAGGTACCACTGTAGTGTATTCTTGTTTCATTTCGTACATCTGGAAGAGCTTCTGTGACATTGTTGACAGGAGCTGGGGCCCTTTCCTCATTCTCAAGGGCTTCCTTGCTCTAGGCTTATTGCAAACACATTAATTTCAAATATTTGCTCATAATCGAAAAATTCAGCTGTCAAATATATATTCATTGGTTTTCATTAATCCTCTTACTATTTTTCTTTGCAGAGACATAACATACAGCATTTCTCTAGAAGCTGTGACGACTTTTGTTGTTTTCCTCTCCTGCCAACTGTTCCACAAGGAAATTCTGCGGGAAAGCATCATTCATAAATACCTCATGCGTGGTCGATGGTATGTTCAAACCACAATGCTGCTTTCTATATAGATTGTTTTCATTATTGGAGTTCACTGAGTTCTTGTATCTGCCGCTTCAATATTATAAATGCTTTCATTTAGTTGGGATGCCAAAGTATCTCTCAAACTCCTAGTGAACTGAATCTTAACAACTCGGAGACATGAGAAAATATTCAGCTCATCTAAATAGAAGTGTGTCAAGGCAGTAAAAATAGAACGCTGACTCTAAATCTGAAATAGTTTGCATGTGGGTGTGTCTACATACAATCCCACTTTATAATACATATGCAGAATCCTGTTGAATATAGAAAGTTCAGCCTTCTATATTTTATTTTTTTAAAAAATACAAAACTTTTTTCAGAGTACAAAGTGCTTCACAATTCTTACTGCATCTCTTTGCATCTGAGGCACCATTTCTCAGACTGTGTGACTGACCTCCTGTGGGTGGGGTAGGGTGGTGGGCAGTTAGCTGAGAAATCCTTCAGCGGTTAGGGGCTTAGGCGTTGAGGATTATCAGAGGCAAGTACAGAACCCATTGATCCTCTCCCTCTTGTGGAAGACGAGCTGCTTCACTGAAAAACTAATCTCACCACACCCTGGGATACATAACATCTTTTCCAAATAAATAAATAGACCAGCCTCTGGTTTTTTTTAGTAGGATTTTGATTAACTGTGCACAGAATGCAATGTTGTGACTCCCTTTCTGAATTTTATTTTAATAATAAACTGGTGTGTGTTTTTTTAATAAATGTAAAGCCTTGGGGTGATAGTCAAGGAGACCTGTATGCTCTCCCAAATTATTTAGGATTTTTTCAGATTTTCTTTACGGCTATAACTTACCGTATTTTTCGCTCTATAAGACGCACCTTACCACAAGACGCACCTAGTTTTTGGAGGAGGAAAACAAGAAAAAAAATATTCTGAATCTCAGAAGCCAGAACAGGAAGAGGGATCACTGCACAGTGAAAGCAGCAATCCCTCTTGCTGTTCTGGCTTCTGGGATAGCTGGGCAGCCTGCATTCGCTCCATAAGACGCACACACATTTCCCCTTACTTTTTAGGAGGGAAAAAGTGAGTCTTATAGAGCAAAAAATACGGTATTTATTCATATTTCTGGATCCCACTGTAGATTGGGGCTCTGCAGGGGTGGAGTGTGTTTAGAAGGTAGGGTCGAAGTCAAAAAGAGTTTGAGAAACTCCTTGCAGGAAAGTTGGGTTGTGAGACAGTGAGCTTTATGGATAAGTGAGGATTTGAATCTAGACATAGATAATCTCTCATGTGCATGTGCTACCATGTGTCTCTTGCACAATATTCACAGCAATGCTTTTCCAAAGACATTTAGTGGCTTGCCTTCATTTATGTTGAACATGCCTCTTTTTTGCCACTAAAACACAGAGAAGAGAGTAATATATAGTCTCTCATAGTCACAGCACCATATGCCAGAAAAATATTCTTGTGTGGTCAATATGTCAAGGAAGCATATAATCTGATGGTTATTTCCTTTCTGTGAATAAATACAATAAATACATCCTGCACAAGTCAGAGGATGGGGAGTTGGAAGTTTGATGCTTAAATCAAGATGATGATAATGTGAAATGTAAACCATACTTAACACTGTTGTCTGAGACTGCATTCACCTAAAGGACTTTACAGAATCCTAGCAGACAGTATCTCCTTTCCATCTCTGAATGAGGTTATCTCTGCTATTTCCCCCCAATTTAAACAGTTGAGGCATGTGCAAGTTCAGTTGATTATTGATATTATTGACCAATATGTGCAACGGAGTGGAAGGCAACTGCAAGGTTTTCACTTCCTTTATGGGGTGGTGATAAGTCCAGTTAGAATAATCTTTAAATGTGCCTGGACAACCTGAACTACTACATATTTTGCAAAAAGTAAATGTAAGCACTCCTGCCAGGATTAAGAAAGCAACTTCATGCAAGCAGATCCAGAGAATTGTGCACACCTTTTGAAATTTTCGGCATTTTTCTGTTGTTCAGCAAATCCCTCCCCCATCGTACCACACCATAAATTGTTTCAAAAACAGTCTGCCATGTGGCATGGAAGACTGCTGTTTGAAAAGAGGAAGCCTTAACCTGCTTTTGCTTACTTGTGTGACTCTCTAGGTTGTTCGTATTTTCACATTTTTGAAAGCATTGTGGGGTTGGGTGTCCTTCAAAATAGAGGCTTTAAAAATGTTTAGTTATATGGTTATTTAGATTGCACTGCTCTCACATGTATCTCCTGCTGACCCACTGCCAGTTAGGGGAAGAAATCTGTTTTAAACCTGGCATTTTATGTAATTGCATAGTAGTGCCATCCATCCCAATGAGAAGGGTGGTGAGAGAAAGAAATCTGAATTTTATTCTAGTGCCATCCCAAATCATTCTAGATTTCTGGCTCTGTTTTGCATTTTCAGTCTCCCGTATACCAGCAGACTTGTGAAAACATTGCTATATAACTTCATCAGACAAGAGAGAAGTCCTCCCCCAGGGACACATGTCTTTCAGCCAGAGTCAGACGGAGGAGGACTGCTTTATGGAATTGCATCAGGAGTAGCAAGTGAGTCTTTATGTACTGGTGCTACCTATGTACTTGTCCATTTCTCATTTGAGGGTTTGATTCTACTGTATCTGTGGTTTGCTTGCTTTTCTGCAGGAATGTTGTTTTTATGGGGGTAGTAGGAAAAATGGGAGTGGACCAGGACTTAAGCTGTGCAGAGTGCAAGAGATTGTGCTGTAGGTTTTACTAAGACTGGGGGGAAAGCCTTGCAGTAATTAGATGTTATGGAAATCTGGAGTATCTGTGTGTTGCTGCCTTCAGCTTCCTCTTCAGTTTACATACACATTCTTCTAAAATATGCTCTTTTGAGACTGGTATGACCTTTATAAGAACTGGACGGTAAAGGTAGTACCCTTCATTACTATCTGTTTCCACAAACTATGTTACCTAAGTAATTTCTACTCGATCTGTCTCTAGGCCATTGAAATTAGGCCTCATGGGCATAGTGACAAGTGTGTCTGATTATATGTCCAGCTAACACTCTGAGCCTCTTGGCCTTGCTGATCATAAGGTCAGCGGTTTGAATCCCCGCGACAAAGTGAGCTCCCGTTTCTCAGTCCCAGCTCCTGCCAACCTAGCAGTTCGAAAGCACATCAAAGTGCAAGTAGATACATAGGTACTGCTCCGGCGGGAAGGTAAACGGCGTTTCCATGAGCTGCTCTGGTTCGCCAGAAGCGGCTTAGTCATGCTGGCCCCATGACCCGGAAGCTGTACGCCTGCTCCCTCGGCCAATAAAGCGAGATGAGCGCCACAACCCCAGAGTCATCTGCAACTGGACCTAATGGTCAGGGGTCCCTTTACCTTTAACACTCTGATTGTTCCATCCCGCTGGATCATGTGCCCATACCTGGAGATGTAAAGTGAGACTAATTTTGGTTATGTGAAGTGTCCTAACTACTTTTGTACCACATCTCTGTACTAAGATTTTCCCCAAATCATTCTGAAGACATTAAAAGCAAGCAGTTGTGAGTACAGGCAGTTATTTTCATTGCCGTGGCAGTTACATGTCTCAGTACTGAGTACTGGCTTAGTTTCTTTGCCATATAATTGCACACTACCCAGCCTTCTTTTTCTCAGTTTTGAATAGATTTGCCTTCTCTTCTCTTCTGATAGGAATCACTTTTTGGTACGCCCTGCCTCTTTGGGTATCTGTTTTCAGCATGAATCAATTCTGTGTCTGTAAGGAATGCTGACAAGTTCTAACCACAGTACTGTGTGTGGTAGGAAGGCTTTCATGTGCATTTTATTTCCTCTCCCCCCACTCCCCTGTCTGTAACTCTTCTGCAACAAAAACAATTAAAGCAGATTGTCTGCACTTCCTCCCTGCTAAAGACCCCACGGTGAGCAAAATGTTAATCTTAAACATACTAGCAGTTTTCATTACTGTCTTGTCTCAAGCCAGTAGAGAACAACAAAGAGTTGGTAAAGTGTCTTGGATGTACTATGATGCAAACATGATGCATCTGCATGAACTAGAATTAAACTATTATTGCGTATAAGGCAGATAATGGAAACCCTGTAGCTTTGGCAGCAGAAGTTTTGTTGAAGAGGGCTGTGGCTTATGGGTGGGTGCTTAGAGCATATAGATATTTTTTTTGTTAGGAATTGTATTATTATTCAATATTTTTTTAAAAAAACCACCTGCTTGCTAGAACCAGAATTAAGGCTTTCACCTGTTGGTTCAAATCTCACAAATCTGATTGGAAGCTGAGGCTGTTGCCTTAACAGATGTGCCCTTTGATCAGCAATGATGTAGAGTGTCAAAAATTGTGTGTGCTTTCATCTTACCCCCATGCCTTACCCCTTGTCTTTCTTTCTCCCCCAAATCCAAATGGGGGAGACGGGGTGCCTTGGGCAGCCAATATGTCCCACTCTAAAAGATGCATTTTTATCAGCTATAGAATTTGGGGACTTATAATGCCAGGACCACCTCCCCCCCCCCCCCCCGTTCTGCTTAACTAGGCATAAGCAAACTCGGCCTTCCAGATGTTTTGGGACTTCAACTCCCATCATCCCTAGCTAACAGGACCAGTGGTCAGGGATGATGGGAATCCGAGTTTGCCTATGCCTGCGCTTAACTAAGCCCCTTAAAATAATGTTTGCTTTGCTTATATTTCAGCTTTCCTCTAAGGATCTCAAGTTGCTATATGTGGTTATTTCTCACTCTGTTATCCCCACATCAACTCTTGAGACAGGTTAGAATGGAGTATGTGTGACCGGCACAAGGTTACCCACTCATTCATTGTCAAATATTCTGGCAACTACACCACACTGACTCTCACTGTCCTGATCTGTTCATTCACAACTGGCCCTCTTTCTCACCAAGCTGGTTCTTACACATTTCCAGTGATATTTGGAGTGACCATTGCCTACAGGCTCTCAGTCTATAGGGGCGAGTGCCCCTGGGGTTTGGATTCCAATATGACTATCATCTCTACAAAGATCACCATGTGCTAATATGTGGAACAGACACTTTGTGCAGGGCAGAAGGTACAATCAGTTTCAGAACCTTGGGAAATGCTGTGACAGCAACTATATATGCATGTTATTTCTCTCCCCATACCCATTCCCTCCTAATGATGAGGGCTGTCAGCCTTTGCAAAGAAGTGGGTAATCTAGCAATGCGGAGTCTTCTGTTTTTATATAAAATCTGTGCTGGAGCTCTCTTGCCAAGCACATTAAAAGTAGGCTCATTTTTACTTTGCTCGGAAAGTTTTCAGTCAAGCCCATGACAGTGCAGCTGATTCTCCTCTTGGAGGCAGTAAAAGAGCATTTCTTTGTTGTTTGGAGTAAGTGTACAGTACACAGCTGATAGGAAAGAGCCAGCCTCCCACAGCCCCTCTGGGCTCTGTTGAATTTACAAACATGTATCGACTTGCCATGCTAATGCTGTTCTTTCAGACATTGAATAGTAGTTGTTTTCTCTCAAATCACTGATAAATTGCTTAAATTGTTCCAGACGGGCTTTTTAGAGATTCCTGACAATGCAGGAATTTCTTCCCTCCTACTTTAGATAGTGGATTATTTCTCTGGCAAGCGTATCAAAGTGTTTAAGGCATTTCTGCCACATAAAGAAAGGTGAGATTTGGTGTATAGGTAGTCAAGTGCAGCTTGATTATTGGAAAAACAGAAAGACGATGCACTTTTTGCTTATACTGCTCAAAATTTGCAACGTGAACTCCAGCTAGTGCTGCAGCATAGAACAATCCAACGCATGTATGAGATTGAGAATGTGGATTTGCTTTGTCAGCCTGGAATGTAACTTTGAAAATAGAACAAGCCACACAAAAGGGATTCCCCCTTCACACATCTGAACCATGGTTTATTTTTTACGTTTACTGTATTATTCCCCGGAAAGCTCAGAGGAGCTTATGTCGAGTTCCCAGTAGTACCCCTTCCAAGCACCAGTCAGATCCACACACACTCAACTTCAACGATGCTACAGCATTGGGCACTCCCAGATCATTCACTACGTGAGTCCTTACGTTTATTCTCCCAGTCAAGAACATATCTGAGTCTGCTAAAAGTGAATTCTCTTTGCTAGCAAGTAGATAAATAAGTACTGCTCCGGTGGGAAGGTAAACGGCGTTTCCGTGCGCTGCTCTGGTTTGCCAGAAATGGCTTAGTCATGCTGGCCACATGACCCGGAAGCTGTACGCCGGCTCCCTTGGCCAATAAAGCGAGATAAGCGCCGCAACCCCAGAGTCAGCCGCGACTGGACCTAATGGTCAGGGGTCCCTTTACCTATTTAAAAATCCCTGAGCAGGTAGGTTCCTACATGACAGGGTTGAGGAACCTCCTGCAAGCAAGCATTATTAGGCCTGGCATGGGTCCCAGTTTGCTCTGCAAAGGTGTCTTCCGCAAGCCATGTCCACCTGCCCAATGCCTGACATCAAATGTCATATCAGGTGTGGAGCAAGTTAGAGGTATAGCTGCCAGTGAACAATTGGGAACCTTAAAGTTTGCCCCTAGTTATTCCTTGGCAAGCAAGACTTGCTGTCAGTGCTGATCAGCGACAGAATGCCTGCTGGGCATAGCTGTGCTATGGAGTTCTGAGTGGGGAACTCATAGCACAGCTGACCCCTTTCCCCAAGCAGGGCTTGCTGTAAGCGCAAATATTATTTTACATCACTGGCTTGGTGATGGAAAGGATCTTCCTCTGGTGGTGCAGCTTGAGCTGAGCCCACAAAGAAAATATATTGCTTTGCGTCATCTGATGTCATTGTGATGCCAGGTAATTGACAGGTACGGGTGGTCCTGTTACAGTGCCAGTAAATCATTGCAGCCATCGGGAGGGAGCATGGGATATAATATAATTCATTAAATAATAACCTATGGATCCTTGCCTTAATGGCATGCTCTCTGAAATGATAAGATAACAATTAGCACTGAGTCAAAGTGGAGGTTGTGTTTTCATGGGGGAAAAACCTTCCCCTATGAAGCATGTTCCTCTCCTTGTTACAGCGGTTATTAGTAGGTAAGCAAATTGGAGCAGACATCTTCTGCTGTTGAAGAGTGCAGAGGGGGTATTGTCCTCAATCTGATTTGGCTTGGAGATATTGTCATTGTGCCAGAGTTCCTCTACTATGGGGACTTTATAACTCTGCAGTATATGATATCTGATTGGATAATGTAGTCTGCAGGAAGTGCCATCATCATCAAAGCAGCATCTGAGAAAAGCGGTGAACAGAAGTGGGAAAAGCAACATTTTAAGGATCTTCCGGGCATTCCAGGCCTTCCAAACTTTTTCAGCTGTAAAATATTTGCCCACAACTTTTGCTCTGCCCCAATGAAAACACTGTATGCTTGTGTTTCCCTTCTGAGAGAAATGGGCTTCTGATGTTGAGGTAGCAACCAAGCAACATGAGTAAGCTCCTTCCTTGTGGTCTCAAAGCTGACATACCACATGGAAGAATTTTGGAATTCTTAACCTCAGAATACTTTGGGCAACTTTTTGTTGGAAAGCCAGCCAGTAAGTGCCATGAATAAATAAATGTTTACTTTCTGATAATTTAGAAATCATATGTTTTACTGTATCCTGCAGATCTAACTCCCAAATATTGCATCCTCTAGCTTAGAGTGTGGTGTAACACTCAAAAGCCTCTGATCCTGTGAGTCTGCCCAAATATATGCAATGTCTCCATGCCAGCTTTGCACATCTCTGGAAGCCCCCACTATGAATATCCACTTGGGCTTATTCAAGGATGCTTGGAAGCACTGTGCTTGCCTCATGGAGGGCTGTAGCAGGAAAGGGCTTTTCGGCAGCTTCCATGTGGGCATGGTAATTTTAATTGCCCCACCTCCCAATTCTCTAGGCATGGCAACAGATGTCAATATTAAGGAATCTGTTCTGACAGAAGTTGGGCAACAGCCATGGCAAGTAAGGATATTTGTCTTAATTTGCCTTTTTGGATCTGAAGGTTGAGGGAAGTTTTCTTTTACTTGTCCCATTTGTTTTTTTAGACATACAGGCTGGGTTAAGGATGTAGGAAAGTTTCCGACTTTGACATTTATTTCTTTTAATTTAGGCCAAGCTGTTAACGGGATTATAACAAACAACATTATTTTTTCAGTGAACATTTTAAAAGAACCAACTCTAATGAAATATGTTCTGCCAAGCTTGAGTTTCCAACACAAGTATGAGATTTTTTTTTTTTTTACGTAACCTCTGATAAATGGCTGTTTTTCCTTTTGAACAAGCCATCAAAAACATTTTCCTTCTTTCTGTGAAAGTTTGCCCAGCCAAATTATAACAAGACTAAAATAGTGTTTCTGTGCTTAGCAAAATAACAGTGTGTGGATAAAACTAACTACTTAGCTGTCACGGATTAAATTTAATTGCCTCCTTCCAGTTGGGTGGTTATAGATGAGTTGATTTGGGGCTTTGTGCTGCTACATTTGGGCAAGAGTAGGGTGACTTGTGGCACATGAATCTATTGGCTTCTTGAGTGTCTTGTTCAGGGTGACTGATTTGGAGGAAGAATAATGCCGTTATTGGGAAAAAGTGGGATTAAGGCAAAGAAGCACTGATTAATAATGGTTGTCACTGTTTTACATAAGGCCTCTGCTGGTCTAAACCTTTTTGCCAGTTTTGCAAGCCATATCCTCTTCCTCTTTTACACAAGATCTTGGGCAGAGCCGAAACAGAGCCACCGCCTCTCAGGAACCCATCGCACTGTGAGAGAATGACTTCTCTTGCGGCTGATAGTTGGAACAGTCCTTCATATGTCATGCACCTGGTTTGTATTAAGAAGGACTAGTGATAGGAATGGTGTACTGCAGAGATGGAGAAGCCCATGCCCAGGGGCCAGGCCTCTCTGTTTGACCCTCTGAACTCTCACCAGACCACATCCTGCCTCCCACCCCTGGCTATGGCCTCCTTGAGTGTTTTTACTTGGGTGGAATGTGTCCTTAGGCAGTATATGGCATTTATTGGCCTAAGGTCTTCGACACTGTAAATCATACTGCCCTGTGGACTGTCCTGAAAATCAGCTGCCCAGATAAATTTGTGAACATCCTTTGGCTCCTCCATGATAATATGACAGCAACAATCGCAGATAACAGTGGCTCTCAAAGTGAACCATTCTCAGTGGGATCAGGTGTTAAACAGGGATGTGTTATCACCCCATCCCTATTTATTATTTTCATTGCCGTGATCCTACACATTGTCGAAGGGAAACGCCCCACCAGGGTAGAAATCATATACTGAACAGATGGAAAGCTCTTTTAACTTGAGTAGGCTGAAAGCAAAGAGTAAGGTTACCATAACTTCCGTCACAGAGCTTCAGTATGCTGATGACAACATAGTGTGTGCCCTCTCAGAGGATGACCTTCAAACCATCCTAAATATCTTTGCAGAAGCTTACGAAAAGCTTGGCCTATCACTCAACATCCAAAAAACCAAAGTGCTGCACCAACAAGCACAAAACAACCGCTTTGCAGTGCCACAAATCCAACTCCATGGTGTAACATTGGAAAGTGTTGATCACGTCTCCTACCTGGGCAGTTATCTTTCCACAAGGGCCAACATTGATGCTGAAATCCAACATCACCTGAACTCTGCGAGTGCAGCTTCCTCCTGACTGAAGTGCAGAGTGTTTGAGGACCGGGACATTCACAGGGAAACCAAAATGCTTGTTTACAAAGCTATTGTACTACCAACGTTACTGTATGCGTGTGAAACATGGACCGCTTATAAACGCCATCTCCACCTCCTCGAAAGATTCCATCAGCATTGTCTCTGAAAATTTTTGCACATCACTTGGAAAGACAGGCAAACTAATGCCAGTGTACTGCAAGAAGCAAAGCGATGAGTCTTCAACATCAACTTCATTGGACTGGTGATGTTCGGATGCCTGATTATCATCTTCCAAAGCAACTACTCTATTACAAACTTAAAAATAGAAAGTGTAGTGCTGGTGGTCAACAAAAGAGGTTTAAAGAGTCTCAAGGCAAATCTAAAAAACCATAGTATAAACACCGACAATTGGGAAACACCGGCCTCCGAGCACTCCAATTGGAGAACAGCCTTTTCCAAAGGTGTTGTGGACTTTGAAGACGCTCAAACTCAGGACGAAAGGGAGAAACGTGCTAAGAGGAAGGCACGCTTGGCAAACCATGATCAACTCCTGCCCGGAAACCTATGTCCCCATTGTGGAAAGACTTGTGGATCCAGAATTGACCTACACAGTCATTTACGGACTCACTGTTAGGACCGTGTTCCTGGAAGACAATCTTACTTAGCTACAAGTGATTGCCAAAGAGAGGAGGAGGAGCCTAGAAGGCCAGAGAGGAGTGTGTGTAAACCTCTGGCATTTGCCTGGTTAAAATGTCACCTACTGTATTAAGCTAAATTACATTCATTGGTCTGCACATTTTTGCATCAGGCCCCATTCACCACTGGTTTGTGCCAAGACCGTCAGCAATTTTGAAGTGGTCCATTTGGGGGAAAGTTTGGGAACTACGGTATTGGAGCTTTTTCCAAAAGAAGTGTAATATGACCTTTGAATCTTTTCCAGGTTTGAGGGGTTGCTCGACAATGTTCCCTCCAGTGGGCTTTATTTTCTATTGGTGGGTCTGGTGGTTTTTTGTGGTGGTGGACAGGCAAGTGTAGTCATCATATCAGTTTCCTGCAAAGCCCCTGGGGATAGCGTCACTCTGGGGCATTGTGGGAAATTTAAGTGGCAGCTAGATTAGCCGCTTGGCACTTCTCAGCATGCTGACTTCAATTTTGTTTTAGTAAAGCTGGGACATAGGCCTGAGTGGTGGGCCATCCTAGGTGGTAGCTTTGGCAGCTGCCCAAGGTGCTGATATTGGCCTTGGCTGGGTGTTTTTCATGCAGAGAGGTAGGTAGGCATAGGAGTGTTTGTTCAAAAGAGAAGTGTGTTGCTTCAGAATATTGCCACATCAGTGAAGAGAGCACCGTTTTTAAAAAAATGCCCTGTGCTACTTCAGCTTTGGAGAAACTGCTGTCTTGAGGTTTTGCTCACCTAATTATTTTCAGTTGTAAAAGAGAATTCTTTGTTTAAAATAGCCTTTGCTTTACTCTAACCCCCACCCCCTGCTTACCTCTGTTGCATTCTGAAGTTCTTTTTGCAGTGATTTCAGTAAAGTACTGAGTATATTAAGCATTATTGAAAATCTGTTTGAAGGTTTGACTCTTGGTGTCTGCAGAGGGCTGCTGTTGCAATGGCATCCTGTGATGTTTTCAAGCTTCTGAGCTCTGATGCTTGGCACTGTCTTTGCAATCGGGAGAGGGCAGCCTGGTCCTGCTTGTGTTGACTTTGGAATCACAGTTACTTAGCAAATTTCTCATCTGACTCATGGAGAACTCTGTATAAGGCAGATGAACCAATGTAAAATCTGGTGGGAATCGTTTCCTCAGTGCAGTGCCATAGCGAGGAACTTTGTACCTTTGCAGCCATGCTTTCTACTAAGATGTAATTAAACCCAATTCAAAGTGCTGGTTTTGACTTATAAAGCCTTACACAGCCAAGGACTGCAATACCTCAAGGACCATCTCTACCCATATGAATCAACCCAGACCCTGCGATCATCATCATATGAAGTAAGAGTTAGGGTAACAGAATAATAACGTAGCATTGCCTCTGTTAATATAGACAATCCATCTGGCTACGGGGGGGGGGGGGGGGCTGACTAGGATGGTCCGTAGATGATCTTACCATTGCTATGGTTGTGTGCAACACTATTGGGTATTTATCGAGGAGAAAACTGATCACAGTTGGTGTGAGAGCATATGCTACTTCTAATGTTATTATTCTTATTTATTAAATTTATTATCTGCCCTTCACTATTGAGTCTCACTGCACCTTGCAACAATTTAAGATTCGATATTAAACTGTTTCAAACAACTTGAAGGAATATGGTGGGTCCTGAAAACATATCTCTGTGGTTAAAGACCAGTATATAGTGGTGTATTTTTGGTGTGCAACAGAAACTATATTGAAGGTGCCAGATGTACCTTTAAAGGGGGGGGGTTTGTACAACCTATCACCTGCCACAGAGAATGCCCTATCCCAGGCCATCACTGCACCCAACTACTGAGGGCGCTGGAACTACCAAGAAGGCCCCCTCTGTTGATCTTAACACTCAAGAGGTTCTGTAGGGAAGAGGTGGTCTTTCAGATATTAGGGACCTACATCATTAAGCTCTTTTATTTGAACCATCTAGTCAAGAAAGGTCATTGGAGCTTCTTAGAGAAGATATTTCCTTTTGTATTTTTATCTTTGGAGCTTTAATAGCAACCAAACACATCTGTTTCTGGTTTCAGAACTTTTCCAGCTACTCCCCAGTATGATGACACATCACCTATTCACAAACAAACAAAAGTTAGTAAAAGTTCCTGTGTCATTGCACAATAAAACAGATAATATTGTAGTTAACGAAGCTGGACTTCACTATATTGGCCAGCTCCATTGAAGGCCAGCTACATTCCTATTAGATTAGTTGAGGGACCAGGAAACTCTCTGGGTGTTGCTGCAATGGGAATTTAAACTTGTGAACCAGAGTGAGATGGCAACATAACCTTTCTTTATGCTGCAAAAGAGGCCTTAGGGAAACTGATAAATTTCTTGGAAAAGTCAATGGATGAGCACTTCCCCTTATTGGCTCTCCCCTGTGGCTGAGTGTCTGAGAAGGTTGAGCAAGAGTCTCCCCAGATTACCCTTTAACATTATCACATTTGGTACCCTCCATTGATTTTTTGGCAATGAACAAACCATAAACTATGCAAGCTGTCGAGATACAGCACTGATATTTGTTTCAGCATTATGGGTTAAAATTTGAGGAAGGGAAGATCTGATGCTTGAAGCATTTCATATTTATTGCTTTTATTAAAATTACTATAGATTAATTTACAGAAAACTGAATAATACTTCCATTTCCAAAAATAAAATTCTGGAATTATTGTAAATGCTTAGTAGTGAGTTTATTTCTGTCTTCTGGTTTTTGTAAATAATCTATTGTGTAGAATTCAAAATATGCAACAGGTAGATATAGGGAATTTATGCTAAGTGGGCAACTTAAAATTTAAATGGAATCCTCAGGGTTCGTTACTGAACCCACTGCTGTTCATTTTTTAAGCTTGGACATTTTTCCTCTCTTCCATCCCATTTGTTTATTGCAGGGGTTTCCAACCCTTTCTTGATAGAGGAATCCCTATAACATGTTGTGATATCCTGCAGAATCTCAACCACCTATCTACCCCCCAGCACAAAAAAAGTAATTGCATACACGTACATGCATCCTGATAGAGACTCTTAAGTCTGCAAACCAATACACATGTGATCTGAGTCCTATTGCACACAGTAGGACTTACGTTTGAGTAAGCATGCTTAGCATTATACTGTTTCCTATATTTCCTTTGTTCATGGTATTTTATATACTACTTTTCAGGTTGACCTTACAAATGGTGTTCAAAATATTATCACATCAATAAGCATATTTTTAAAATACAATAAAATGGAAATACAACTGTTTGTGTGAAGCAGGAACAACGATGACAATAAAAGCAGTTCATGAAACAAAGATGCATCTGTTTAATTTAGCATGGGCAAACATGAATGTACTTAGTCCAGAATTTTAAAGACAATCATAATGACATCAGCTGAACAGTTCTTGAGAACAAGTTCTAAAGAGAGGACACATTTGCCAAAAAGACCATCTCCGTGCTGGCTTATTCGTTTGATGGCTGGGATAAATCAAACTATGTGAATGGCTGATGCTTTGCATCAACACTGACTATCAATTCAGCAATAGCCCCTCAAGCAATGGTTTTTGGTGTGTGGTGGAGGAGGTGGACCAGTGCAGGTATATTTAGTCCACCATAAAGTTCTTGATGGACAGTTCCCCATGCTTCCCCCCCATTCCACTGGCTTCACCAAATAGTCTTCTCTCTGTATTAGCTGATGAATACAAACAGATTTTGTGGCTGACAAAGAGGAGTAGATAAACCAGTCCCTGAGGGTTTAGAAAGCTGGGAACCCTGAGAAGTAACGGCCTCTGTTGATATTACAGATAAACCAATGTATCTCAGTGTTGCCTCATGTTCAAGTCAGTGACCTACTCTTCTTCACACTTACCTGGAAGGGTTGTGATTTTCACTTCTCCCATCGACCCCCCTCGCACCCTTCTTGCACCGACCCCCTTCGCTCTCCAGGCTTCAGCGAAAGCCTGCATTCGCCCCATAGGACACACACACATTTCCCCTTCATTTTTGGAGGGGGAAAAGTGCGTCCTATAGGGCGAAAAATACGGTACCTGAAATGCAGTTTTCTGCCTTTTGGGTGAAAAGGTTAATTCCAAGTAAAGCATTCATCAAGATAGACACAGAGTAGTTTTTAAATATGCTTGTTAGCTGGGAACTAGGTTAAAATAAAAGGCTAAATATGCTTCTCTTGACACTGAAAAGGTCAGGCTTGAGTCGGAATTGACATTGAGAGCCTGTTGTATAGACAGCTTGTCTTGCAACAAATGGGTTGAGTAAAGCAGTAACAGTTCAGCTAAACAGATTTTTTCTCTATTTTGTTATTCTCTCCCCCTCCCTCAAAATGGGTGTGGGTGCATGATTTATGTAGAACTTAGCACCACCGAGCATGCTGATGACTGACTTTGAAAAACATTTCATCTTCTCAAGGTTATTGGTTTAAAAAAAAAAAAAAAAGAATTCTCAGAAGAGGCTTTTATTATGAGGCAACCAACTTAAAGAAATGCAGTTGGGTCAAATGTCATCCTAATAACAAAGATACCATTAAATATTGGGAGGATATGGGTGTTTAAATTTATGGAGCCTGAAATTATGTGTTAAAAGTGACTGGGCAAACAACCCATTTCGGCAAATGTGATTACAGGGGCAAAAGCGACCGGCTGAGCTGAGGAGAGAAAACACAGAGCAGAGTTGGCTGGTTAGCAAATATGTCCAGTCAGTCAGGAAGCAGTCATGCCAAGGCTCAGAAGCTGGAGCCTTGGTCTAGCCTTGCTGGTGCCAGCGATGTACAGGGGTCGGTCACAAGACCTTGCTAGCTTAACTCACCCTGTCAGCTCTCTGCTCTGACTTGGGAAGCTGCTTGATGGAGGATGCTAAATTCAGGTAGCTTGGCAGTGATATTGGTTAATCCGTTATTTTGCATGCTGTTAACTAAAAATGACAATTTTACAATTGTCACATGCACGTAAGGAATGAAGGTGGAGGATTATAATTTTTTGCTATGAAGTACTGTACATGAAAATATGTCTGGTGAAAGGTATGCTATTTTATTCACTGGGGAAACCAAGTGGTGTGTTGCATTTGTTTTTAAAAAAGTGACTGAATTGCAAAAAGTACATAAAGCTTGAGGGACGCGGGTGGCGCTGTGGGTTAAAGCCTCAGCGCCTAGGACTTGTCGATCGCATGGTCGGCGGTTCAAATCCCCGTGGCGGGGTGCGCTCCCGTCGTTTGGTCCCAGCGCCTGCCAACCTAGCAGTTCGAAAGCACCTCTGGGTGCAAGTAGATAAATAGGGACCGCTTACCAGCGGGAAGGTAAACGGCGTTCCGTATGCTGCGCTGGCTTGCCAGATGCAGCTTGTCACGCTGGCCACGTGACCCGGAAGTGTCTGTGGACAGCGCTGGCTCCCGGCCTATAGAGTGAGATGAGCGCACAACCCTAGAGTCTGGCAAGACTGGCCCGTACGGGCAGGGGTACCTTTACCTTTACATAAAGATTATATATAAGAGTGAAAGGGAAGTTGGATGCATGAGCACAGGGAACCAGATGCCAACATGGTTTGGGAGTTTTCCACCTTGTCTACAATTTCATCATTTCTGCAGGTGGGGACATCCCACAATACCTAAGGTGTCCCAAACTTTAAGACAGTAAGTCCACTCAAAACATTTGACACACAGGACTCAGCTCATGCCCACAATATGGTGGCTAATACCTCGAAAACAGCAAAGGGTAAAATATCAACGGTGGCTACAAAACCATTAAAAGAGGTATTGCAGTTAAAACAAATCTGCAAAGACCTAGTGGAAGAATGGCGTTTGGGGTTTCTGTCCCTTGAAGCCTTAACGGCATGTTGTTGTTGTTTACTCGTTCAGTCGTGTCTGACTCTTCGTGACCCCATGGACCAGAGCACGCCAGGCACTCCTGTCTTCTTTGTCCATGGAGTTTTCTTGGCAGGGATACTGGAGTGGCTTGCCGGTTCCTGCTCCAGGTGGATCACGTTTGGTCAAAACTCTCCACTATGACCTGTTCATCTTGGGTGCCCTGCTCGGCATAGTTCATAGCTTCTCTGAGTTCTTCAAGCCCCTTCGCCACATCAAGGCAGTGATCCATGAAGGGGCTTAACGGCATAGATCAAGTAAATAAGGGTATGTGGATCTAGGGATTTGTCATAGTGAAAAGCTGCAGTGGTTAATTCAATCTCAGTGGAATCTGCAGTAAAGCAAGATTACCTGAGAAACTGTGGTCAGCTGACTGTGAGAGTCTAGAATTGGTGGAAGGCAATGGTATAGTGAGTTCTCTGCTAGAATGGTGGTCTGCACTTTTCCCAGACCTGGTAGATCAAGCTGAGCCAGAATGGGCATATCACAGTGTTGGCCCTAAACCTAAGACAACTGCATTCCCCAAGATGGACATAATCTCATTTTAAAAGTACAGGACAAATTAATGAAAGTTCTGAGAGATAAGGAGGATGTGGCACACAATGGGAAACCTGTAATGTTTTTGCAGAACCTAATTTAGGATACTTTTCTTAGATGGAAGGCAGAGAAATTTGAACAGTCCAAAGTACGTAATTACGTTTCAGATAGTAGTGGTAGATGGCATGGCACATACAGCTGTGAGACACATTGTAAAAATCAGGACCATATATTTTAAAACCCTGCAAATTTTACTCAGTATATTGTTGTAATTCTAAATTAATATTATTAATAATAATTAAATATGCATACGGCCCTTCATCTGAAGATCCCAGGGCGGTTCACAACAGAAAAATATAAAATGAGAATACAAAATATATAACAGAACGAAAACAAAAACCCTCCAGAAAGTATTTATTCCATCCCAATTAAGAAGACTATTAGTATGCAAGTGTTCACATTACCCAAAACTCTTCCCCCAACCTTACATTCTTTGAAAAAAACGGACCTAGTTCTTAAAAGTGCTAAAGGGGGGGACATCCTCCATTCCTGCTTCATTGCAGCATTCTTCTGTGTAACCCAAGATCTTAACCCTAATTATGGCTGCAATCCCGTGCACACTTTTCTGAGACAAAGCCTTGTTTTAATAGCCAACAATTCCTCTTTTTATATGGGCATAGAATTGGTCTTAAAGTCTAAGAGTGTCCTAACTTCGTATTTTTCGCTCTATAAGATGCACCACACCATAAGACGCACCTAGTTTTTGGAGGAGGAAAACAAGAAAAAAATTATTCTGAATCTCAGAAGCCAAAACAACAAGAGGGATCGCTGCACAGCGAAAGCAGCGACCCCTCTTGCTGTTCTGGCTTCTGGGATAGGGGCGCAGCCTTCATTTGCTCCATAAGACGCACACACATTTCCCCTTACTTTTTAGGAGGGAAAAAGTGAGTCTTATAGAGCAAAAAATACGGTAGTTTAGAAACACTGAAATCATCTATAATCTTAGAATGGTACCTGAGGGGATGCTGAGCCTCATTGCTATGGCTCTTCAATGTCCCTCCCCTTCCACCAAAATTTGTTTGGGCCCCCTTGCCATTATTGTACTAGTCTTGGATTTAGCATGGTAGAACCAAAATGTTCTGTGTAATTTCGTTGCATTTATGTCAACCTTAAATAACCTTTATATTTGTATCTGCTGTGCCTGAAAACTTGTCATGTTTTAATACGTCAAAGCTAAGCCAATCTACGGTAGTTTTGAATACTTGGATGCTTTATTTTGTTTTGCCAGACTTTATGTCGCCTAGAAACGATCCTTTCATAATTAGTTTTCAGTAGTCTTTTCTTCTGTGTAGCATACTAGTGTTGGATAATTATCTTAGTCAAATGCCATTCACTGTGTTAAGCTTGCATTCTAAATTACACACAGCCTGTAAAATATTGGTGAGAAGTTCGTGCATTTTCTTATATAGTGTGTGATATCGCTGTCAGACTTCAGAGTCTGTTATCTAATTGTCTATTGGAGCAACATGTTTTCTTATGCCTAAATATTTAAGAATAATGATTCACATTCCACCAAGCATTGAAATTACAAGCTACTTTTTAATTGACCTATCCAGTGCCCTGTTAGTTTCCATGCTTACCAAGCCCATATGTCTGAGCTCTAGGGACTTTGGAATTTAACTGACAAATTGGCTTAATTCAAGGAGAGTTTATGTGCCTATGAAGTGTGTTTTTTAGTCTCTGTGATTTGGCAAAACTAGTCAGTGGAAAGATAAGAAACCAAAGGGGTCATTGGAGTATTTATCTAGTGAGGTGGTATTATATTGTTCCCCTCTTTTTGTTGATCGGTTCTCATCCAGCTTGTATAAGAGTACAAAATTAAATTAGTGTGTGTGCATGCATGCATGCATGTATCATCAATGTGCATGGCACTTACTGAGTACAAGAGGAGAAAGGGTTCTGCCCTAAGGACCCAACATGGGAAACAGGAAGAAAAGGGAAGAGGAGGCAGGTGTAAGCAGAAAAGCCAATGGGTGGGCATTCAGCTAAGTTTTACTCAGGTAAAGGTAAAGGGACCCCTGACCATTAGGTCCAGTCGTGGCCAACTCTGGGATTGCGGCGCGCATCTCACTTTATTGGCCGAGGGAGCCGGCGTACAGCTTCCAGGTCATGTGGCCAGCATGACTAAGCCGCTTCTGGCGAACCAGAGCAGTGCTCGGAAACGCCGTTTACCTTTCCGCTGGAGCGGTACCTATTTATCTACTTGCTTTCGAACTGCTAGGTTGGCAGGAGCAGAAACCGAGCTCATCCCGTCACGGGGATTCGAACTGCCAACCTTCTGATCAGCAAGTCCTAGGCTCTGTGGTTTAACCCACAGCGCCACCCGCGTCCCTTATTTTACTCAAGTAGATCTGTTGAAATCAGTGAACTTTGCTTACTTATGTTCATTAATTAGCCATGTTCATTAATTTCAGTGAGTCAAAATTAGTTGAATACTACCCAGTACGAGGTTGCTTCCATTGTATGTGCTCAGACTTAGTTATTGACTTAGTTACATGAAGGAGTTGAGCCAAAGGCTTCACTGGAAAGGTTAGTTTTGCGTGTATTCTGCAGCTTAGTAAAGAAAAAGGCTTTCACAATAGTGCCATACTTATTTATTGCACTGATACAGATAAAAACAACCTTCCTTCTTTGGCTTTGTAAATTATTATTTTTTGTGCACAGCAGATGCAGGATAATTTAATTTTGTTGCACCTACTTTTGTCTTTGTGTTGGGTAGCCACATTGGCATAAATTCATAGTTGGGCAGTTTTATGCTGGCACAGCTTCCCAATTTGGGGCACAAGCTCATCACAGTGTCTAGCTGAATCTAGGGAGTGGCATCGCAGCATAGTACCATCAGATTGCATGTGGATAGAATTTGCGTGATTCCTTTTAAATTGTATACTGAAGATGGTTAATTTCTGAATTTTGAGATTATTTCTATATGTTCTGCATTGGTGATCAAGAAGTTCTAACCTATTGGAGTGAGCTGCAGATAGGACTGCATATCAAGTCTAGACCTCTAAAATGTCTTAATTTGAATCAGAGTTCAATATACAGTTCATACAGGCTAGCTGCAAAACCTAAGTCAGATATCCTTGTCTTCCATTTAGCTGGCCTATGGACAGTGTTCACATTGGGAGGCGTGGGCAGCAAGCGTGCTCCTCAGCAGGAGGAGTCTTCACCTCTAGCTAATCAAAGTCTTCTGTTGCTACTTGTGCTAGCAAATCTAACTGATGCACCAGATACACCAAACCCTTACAGACAAGCTATTATGTCCTTCAAGAACACACAAGGTATGTACATTTTAAAAACCTATCCATCTGTCAATAATGAAAGAGAGAGTTGAACTTGGGAACCTTGCAGTAGAATCTTAGTTTGGTTATGGGCTTGTTGGCATTAAGAGGACCCAAAGGAGGTCATTACAGCTGCACTATCACTCTAGAAATAAATGTTGTTGGTTTTTTTAGAATTAGGGTCCTCAAATGCATGTCTGGGCTAAAGGTGGGTCCATTGTCTGAAAAGTTTGAATACTGTTGAACTAACCCTTGAAGACTCACCTCACTATGGGGAAATCACCAAATCAGTAAGATGAATCCCTTTCAAACTGTTTGTTTCCCCCCCTCCAGATAGCACTGCTCTTCCTTCACCAAATCCTCACACTTTCCAGATTAATTTTAACAGTTTATACACCACTTTGTGTGAGCAGCAAAACTCTGATCAAGCAACCCTTCTTTTGTACATCCTTCTGCATCAGAACAGCAATGTTCGAACATATATGTTGGCTCGAACAGATATGGAAAATCTGGTAAGTAATTTACTTATTCCACTGCTTTGCCGATCTAATACAGTGGTACCTCTGGTTGAGAATGGGATCCGTTCCAGAGGCCCATTCGCAACATGAAAAGAATGCAACCCGCAGTGGCGTGTCTGCGCACGTGTGGGTTGTGATTCGCCACTTCTGTCCATGCACGTGACATCATTTTGCGCTTCTGTGCATGCGCGAGCGGCGAAACCCGGAAGTAACCCTTTCCGGTACTTCTGGGTCGCCACGGGATGCAACCTGAAAGAACGTAACATGAAGCAGATGTAATGTGAGGTATGACTGTATTCAGCAGAGGATCTTGCTTGTGAAAAGTTTGTTTGTGTACACCATCACAGATATTCCCACTCTTGGGGGAGGAAAGTGTATTTAAATTGTATGCAGAATGCATTTACTTGGTGTCAGGGAACTGCCATCGGAGTAGGAGGAGGTGAGAGGGCTCCCGGATGATGGTGGAGAGGGTCCCAGTAGGAGGAGTGATAGCCCATACGCTGGGGAAGGAAATCAGCGTAACACCAGTGGAGAAGGGGAGGAGATAGAGGAAGCGGAGAGGTGGCTCCAGGACTCTTTGCAGGAGACGAGCAGAGAGGGGACTAGTGCTCCTTTGCCCACACCCACTTTGCGCAAAAAGCTTTCGCGCAGGCAACGGGGGAGGAGACTAGGCGTCAAGCAGCTTTGATGTTGGAAGCGGTTTAAGAAACGCCCACTGACAGATTCTGCCAGCGACTAAGGCAGCCACGGAATAGAGGGCTCTAGTCAGAAAGGGTTCAACCATGCAACCTAGCCAGGAGTAAAGGCTACTTACACACAAGCAATCCCTAGAACCATTACACTTGGCTATGGATCAACCAAGCCCTGGTATCCACTTTACCCTACTTCAGTGATTATAACACCATAGCATCCCTCAATCTTCAAAAACCCATGTGTTTGCTCGTTCCTGCAGTTTAGCCATTCATTGCTGTGAAAGAGATTGAAATAATTTGCTGGATGGGGAGAACCCTGCAGGATGTTTTTTCTTAAATCGAAGCAGCAAAACTGTCTTAAACCCATGTTGGATACTATTAATGATAAAATATCACACTCAGTCCACTTTACCTGCCAGAATGATGGAATTAGATGTATATTATTATTAGCTCTGTCAGCTCTAGAAATTTAGAATGTGATGATCCATCATAAAAGCATTGCCAAGAGTCTTGTTTATTAGGAATTGAATTTTATGTTTCCTCATAGGAGTTTATTTAACTCTCCCCCCCACGCCCGACTGCTTTAAAAACACATACAAACGAAAGGGAGTTAAGAATTTTTGGTCAGTTGTGTGTGTTTTCATCTTCTTTTTCTGAAGCTATTAAATTACTAACAAAATGGTTATGTAAAATCAGAGGGATCTAAAACTGTATGTATATGTTTGTTTTGGGAACTTTTGAATACTAAACTTCTCCATCCCTATTTTTCTCTCTTCAAGGTTTTGCCAATTCTTGAGATCCTTTATCATGTCGAAGAAAGGAACTCTCACCATGTTTACATGGCTCTGATAATTTTGTTAATCCTTACTGAAGATGATGGCTTCAATCGATCCATTCATGAAGTGGTAAGTTTATGAGCTATAATAAATCAATTTAAAATATAAATGCGCTTCTGTATAAAGATGAATTTGGGTTTTTTGTTGCCAAGTTCACTCTGATGGTGGTTGTCATGTCAGCATAGCTTATTTTTATGCATTCAATTTGTTCCTAAGCATTTGAGATTCTCTAGTCTTTTCCCATAGGTCTTAAGCCTTTTATACTGAGGCTAATCAAGAAACTCTTATTGCACCTTGAGTCAGGTCCATTTTGGATGACAAATTTGAGAAATATAACATAACTGATTTACTTTACACAGTATATAGAGTCTAAAAGGAGGAGGTTATGTCCAGTGAGTTTTTGGCTAAGCCTGCATTTTAACTCCAGTTATGATGCAGTTCATGAATGTATTTCAAAATATTAGGTTGGGTTCAGACTGTTATTTCGATTTTGGCCCTACTGAAATTACTGTGAAAAGTTTGTCATGACTATCTTAAGTTTTTTTTATTTCAGAGGGACCTTAGGTTGGATCCATCCAACTATTTATAAGCCAATTCTTTAAACCAAATGATGGAGGCGCTCTGACCTGATCATTGAGTTTTGTTTGTCTGTTCACACTCTTCCACCCCACACTCTCCAGTTTATATGCTTATTTTGAATATTGGAGCAAACTTATCTATAATGAGAAAAATTAAAAAAATTAGCAGTCTGTAGATGAAATAAAGCATAATAGCTGGATTCGTGGAAGTACTTCAGTTCCTAGAAGAAACTTGTGGTAGACCAAAGGAACATTCCCCTCCCCCCCCCCTTTAAACAGCTTAATTCTCCCCACTCCCAACTATATTGCAAACTGTTTTTGAAATATCCCTCAGTTTTGAAAGTCTTTTCGTTCAGCATGGGGTGGGGATATACTTTTCTAAACATTTTTCTTTAAAAAAATATAAATTAAAAAATATAAATATAAATATATGCAACAGAAATCTTTTGTAGTCATCTTAAGAGGGCCTCTAAAAAACTATGCTAGTTTATTTTAGCAACTTTGAAACTTTGAAATGCACAACTTTTGTCCTGTGGTTAAATATTGAGAAAATAAAAATAATAAAGACATTTTGCATCATAATGGGCCTCCCATCCTGTCCTTCGTTGCACGTCTTCCTTTTATAGCCGCATTGCCTTTGCCAATCTCTGTATGTATTTTCCTTTTGTGGTATTACACCCACAATTATTTATTGATATTTAAGATTAATTTTAGTAAGTGCCATTTTATAAATTGCTGATTATATAGACACTTTCCTGGGTTCCCCCAAAGAAGCCGCAAAAGCTTTCCTGTCTGGTTAAAAGATTTTTGTTTGAAAAGAAAATGTGGTTTTGGCTTCCTTGGAAAGAAGATCAAAAATAAGAGATCTTTCTGCCATTGGCTTCAGACAAGCAGCTACCTATGCCTGTATTGAGTCCAGTTTTATTAATAATGAAAACCGCAACTGTTAAGTAAACCTAATATGACATCCGCAAGGGCAACCAAGACGTCAGTGAGCTTGTCTTTGTGTACTTCTGATCCTGAATGCACATCTCTGTATATATTGGCAGCCAGTGCAGTTCTTTCAAAATTAGTGTTATATGCTGATAGTAGGAGCTGCTGATAGGAACTGAGCTGCTATATTCTGGACTAGCTGCAACTTTCGAGTCACCTTCAAGGGCATAGAGCAGGGTTCAGCAACCTTTTTCAGCTGTGGGCCTGTCCACTGTCCCTCAGACCATTTGGTGGGCCAGACTATATTTTTTTTTTAAAATGAATGAATTCCTATGCCCCACAAATAACCCAGAGATGCATTTTAAATACAAGCACACATTCTACTCATGTAAAAGCACCAGGCAGGCCCCACAAATAACCCAGAGATACATTTTAAATAAAAGGACATATTCTGCTTATGTAAAAACATGCTGATTCCCGGACCGTCCATGAGCTGGATTGAGAAGGCGATTGGGCCGCATCCGGCCCACGGGCCTTAGGTTGCCTACCCCTGGCATAGAGCATGTTACCCTAATCCAACCTCAAGGCTACCAGCACATGGGTCAGAGTGGCAAGACTCTCTCTGTCCAGAAATAATCATAGCTGGTGAACCAGACATAGCTGGTAGTGATGTGACCACAAGGTGTGACATGATTAGATTCACTCGTAGACAATATTTCTCTATATAAAGTCTGAGCTGCTGAAAAGATTGATTTTATTTCATCTTTCATTCATTCATTCATTCATTCATTCAGTTTAAAATTGCCATGCATCAAACATGGAGATTTCTAGTCTTTTCGTTTGGATGGTGGTGGGGGGAACCATAGTCCAGAGAACAGCACTATTATACTTGTTTGTTTGTTTGTTTGCATTCCACCTTTTCCCCAGACCAAGACTTAAGCTGTCTTACACAAATTAAAATAACATAGATAAAATTTAACTGTAATAAAATTTAAATGATTTTAAAACAAATATATTAAATTACTGATAATAGCAGGCAGTGGAAGACAATCAAATATACTCTTTCCTTTCTTTATTTCAGATATTGAAAAATATTACTTGGTACTCAGAACGTGTATTAACAGAAATTTCCCTGGGGAGTCTCCTGATACTAGTAGTAATAAGGACTATACAGTACAACATGACACGAACAAGGGTAAGAACTGTATTTTGGGCTGATTTCACGTAGAACGGAGCTGATCAACTTTAATTGCTAATTCCTTTCCACATCCCCAGACCAGCCCTTCCTAGCACTAGAGACACAGAGACTGTTCACTTTAGTTTGGTGTTGTTATTTTAAAAGCCTTTAGGAATTCCCCCCTCTTTGTTCCTCACCTGCCATGTTTAGAAAAGGGAAGCTGCATTATTGCAAACCTTTTTTTAAAAAAAATGTATAAAATAAAAATTAAGGACTGAAGAAGAATAAAAGTTGTTCAGCTTTGTTTCTGACCAGGGTTAAATATATAGTCACACTCTAAAAATATGCAGTGACAATTCCTTAAAAGACCTAAGCATATTGAGCCATGATTGCACAAGCTGTTGCTAAGGCTTACCCCTAAAATCAGAGCACAAGTTGGGTTTGTCTTCATTGCAACTTTGCCTCCGGTAAACGGATGTTAGACTGGTGAGTGATTTCCTTTTGACAGGTCTTGCTGTATACAGAAAGGATAGTTTGATGTGTGTGTTTTTTCCCCTCCTCATCTCCAACAGGACAAATACCTTCATACAAATTGTTTGGCAGCTTTAGCCAATATGTCAGCACAGTTCCGCTCACTTCATCAGTATGCCGCTCAGAGGATCATCAGGTAAATACAAGCCTTTTACAAAATATTTAAACTAGCTTTAACCTAAATTCCGCAGGATAGATACTTGAATTTCCTATTGCTCAGGTTTGAATATTAACCCAGGTAAATTCTGTTCAGCTTCATGAAGTCTAGGTTAAATCTTAAACTGCAGTACAGTGTGCTCCATTTATACTTTAGCTGCTTGCTAATGACGTCTGCCTGTGCCCGCCAAAAATGGTTAACTACATCGAATAGGGGGCCAAAAGGCTGCTCCATAAGGGTGAATGGGGCTCTACCCCACCAGTCACAGGGCTTACCCAAATTTACCTTTTGCCCCGCACTTTCTAGGCACAGGTCTCTGCTTTCCTGGTCTGTGTATGAATGGTTTTTTCCCTTGCCGCTTTTGCTAGGAAAACCTGAGCTTTACCGCTGAATTGGAGCAAATGGCAATTCGAGTTTTTTCAGATTGCAGTTTGCTTTGATTCGAGCAGTAAAGAGCAGGTTTTCACAGGGAAAGCAGCAGATCTGGGACACGCTTGGACACCTAGGAAGCCCAGACCTGTGCCTAGAAATGTGCAGCAAAGGTAAGTGTGGAAGAGCCCTGATTGTCTTCTTACTTGCATGCTGTCCAGTGGGGGGCCATACCTGTCATCTTCCTCCTCCATCTCCGTGTTGCTCTTGTAGACCACAGAAGGGAGGAGATTGGGGACAGACGGACTAGAATTAGTTTTCTGTGGCTCCCATTGGCTCAGGCACCACCTCTTCTTGGCCTCCCTTCTGCCCTACCACTCCCAATGGGCAGCCGCTGCCACTGGCAAACACTAATATTGCCTCTTACTGCTGACACACTAGGGAAAGTGCTGTGTAATCTGTTTAGTGAATGGCATGGGACAAATAAATATACTGGTGTGTTAGACCAGTATGATTATTATAGATTCTTGTGAAGTCATGGACCCTCAATAGCAGAGATCGCTATGTAATATAAACAGCCTCTCCTGTATCTTGTACTTCTTTCCCTTTTTGATGGCACAGCAGAACTTCTGCTTGAATCTGAGCTCTGTTGTCCCAAAATCTTCCAAATCAACAACTTCCCTGCTAGTCATTTTGCCCTCATTGTACTTTCTGGGGCTTTCCTTGGGACCAGTTGTGACCCATTAAATACATCTGTTTCCCAGAATTCCTTCAAGGATGTTTGTTACATTGCGAGCTGATCCCTTAGATTCTGTAGTTTTTCTTGTGTTTAGTTTTGCTTGGTTTTAAGTGTGACTTGGGTATTATAATATTTTATTTTTCTCTTGGGAAGGTTTTTACTCTGGAAGGTGAGGACTAAATATTTAAATAAATAAGACTGCAATACACACACACCCCCCTTATCTGTCATGCTTGGAGCAGCGGGAGCCTCAAACAGTTCTGCCGGCATCGCTTCTTTGGTGTAGAGCTGTCAGATGTTGTTGTGGTTGCTCGAGAGCAAACAGGCAAGACTCCGACCTGTCTTTTCCAGGCTTTCTTCTTAGTGCAAAACTACTTACAGTGAAGAGCGTCACAAGTTCATGTCTGGCTCAGTTGCTAGCAGAATCTGGGAGTGGGCAGTCTTTGTACCTCCCCCAGTATAACAGTCGCTTGACCCCCAACCTTCTTCACCCCTCCCTGCGCCGAAACCTACTGCGCAGACTGGGCGCTGGCAAAGGGGTACTTCCCTCCTCTCCGGCTTGCTCAGGGTCGATGTTGAGGCTCTCCCTAGCTTCCCCTGGTCCTACCACCTCCTCCCCACTGGAGGTGGGGCTTTCCGCCTCGCCAGACGAGGAATTGCTTCGCAAGACTTTTGGAGGTTCCCTATAACACAACTGCCCTTCCACCTCCCACCTCTGAGCTGATGGCAGTTCCTTGACAAGAGCTCTCCATTCCGCCTGCAGGATTCCCACCGGCAGTAGCTTACATAAAGCAGATGGGGGAGGGGATGAGCTAGCCTGGGATCTACTGGTCCCTCTGCGTCAAACCCACTCCTGGCCCAACAGCTATGCCAAATTTCTGGGCCTCCCCACCTTCCACTCTGCCCTGTGTGTGTAGTTATGGGTGTGGTAGCGACTCAACTGCTGCCCATTTGGTTTTCAGATTGTTCTGCAATATAGTAGTCATCAAGCTTTCCAGACCTGGGTCCATCTTCAAACCTAACCTGCTTATTGAGGCACCTATTTAAATTTGTTGTTGTTGTTGTTGTTTTTATTATATTAGTTTGTATCTCTTTCTCTCCCCTCTCCCCTTTTTATCCCTCTCTTAAAAATAAATAAATCCTGAAATAGTGATTGGGAGGAGAATGGTGCCGGCCTTGTGGTATAGCAGGTACAGCCCACTTTACCTTCAAGCACAGTCTCTTGGTGGATCCTGTTCATTCTAGTTGGAGATTAGTGCTGTAATACAGATCATTCCACGTAAATAGATGTTTCTGACTTTCCAGATTGCTAGTTGTTTCTAGCAGCAGCTCCTGCACAAGTAACCCTTACATGTTAAATAAAAGTTAATTCCAATTTAATTTTGAAAGCACTTCATTTTAAGAACATTGATGATGTGGTGACAAATACTATATTTATTTTCTAAAGCAGCCAGTTCAAGAAAATGTGGCTTGGATTATTACCACAAGCATTGCCTTACTTTGGGAGTGGGCTAGGAAGAATTTTTGAGACAGAGAAAATGTGGTGTATAAGCTTTCAGTAGACCTGGTTGTGGAACTGAGCAACAAGCATATTTGTAGGTAACAGATGACTATGATGAATTATTTTAGGTGAAGTAAAATCAGCAAGTGCAACTTTAATTTTATTGCTTTAGGAATTCTCAACTCAAAATCTACTTAGCCGTACAGCTGACAGAGCACAGACGGCCATAATTCAAGATTCACCAGATGCTCTAGTAATTCCTTCCTTAATGTGAGAAGTAATTCAACTTCTATGGAGGCTTTTTTAAATCCTCCTATGAGTACGGACTGCCAATAGTTTTAAATTATGAAGACTATTGTGGATTAAAGGTTGAACTGAGACTTGTCATTTATAGTTCAACCAGGGCCTCAGTAAAATAGAACTTTATGCCACAGAGTAATTGACACATTCTGCAGTCATTAATGTTGACAGGTTTGTGTAAATCATTTCCTCATGCTCAGCTGCTAGCAGTGAAATTAGATGTAACAGATTACTTGGATGGACACTGCCACTGAATTTAATCATTATCAGAATCATCCTTAATTATGTAAGAGTAAATAGAGTCCCAAACTATAATGCTATTCATAACATGTAGATTGCATTTTATTTTTCAATATTTAAAGAATGTGCTGATGCGGAAAGGCAGATGATTCAATAAAAGCATTATTACCTTGCTAATTACCTTAGTATAGGCAATCATGTTCATAAGATGGCAAAACAAATAGTTTAGGACTTGGAGGTAAACTAGCTGTTCTGGTAGGTTATTTGCTTGTTTGTTTATAAGGTTTCTTATCCACCCTTCACCATAAGATCCCAGGGTGGATTACAACAATACACTGGAACAGAGCAGTATGCATTTAGCAAAAGAGGCAACTCCCACAAAACAAAATAACTATCAAATTCTGGGGTAAAGAGGTATGTCCGCAACATATAGCAAAAGCTGTGCAATGAAGATGCTCAATGCACCTTTCTGGATACATAGGATATTTTGAGAGCCCATGTGTAGAAAAGTGACACATGCACACTATTGATCTTGGATCCTATTCAATGACTTAATCCAAGAATTTCCAGCTTCAGTTTTACTAGCTGAACCAGGCAGGTACCTATATTATTTAAAAAGAGAAGAGTTAGCACAGGAGCACCGTATCTTAAATTCGAACCTAAGTGTAGAATGTCAATCTTGACAGTGCGTTTAGGAAACAGAGATCTATCCCACTAGAAATTGAGTTCTATGCCCACTGGACACTGGGGCAATTTCCCCCCAGTTCTATAAAGGAGAGAATTAAGAGCTAACAGAATTTTAATTGAGGAACCTGCCTTGTTGGATAGGGGTTTGTCTCAGCTTTGCTTCGAGCCTTGGAGCGACATTGCACTAGGAAGTGGAGAATCACTTTGGTTCATTTTTCAAAGCCTCTGACATGTTGACCACAGTGAGAAAATCAACAAATGCCTATAACATTTAAGCAAAATTGGATGAAATGTGCAGGCACAGTAGCACCTTCTGAGGTGGTGAAGCCAGCCAAACCTCTGGCAAATAGGTGTACAGTGAGGGAGTTATGGATAAACAAATATTTTTATCTTCTGCTCAGTTTGCCCCAAAGTTACAGAAAGTGCAAATGTGATTACGACAGAGCTGAGTGTTTTGTTAGTGGGCAAGGCTCTGTTCCTGTGTCCTTTCTTTGTTGTGTGTGTTGTATGGCTCTGTGTTCTTTATTGTGTGACTGAACAGTGCAGTCCTATTCATAATTATCAGAAAGCCTACTGAGTTTAAAGGGGTTTTCTCTCAGGTAAGTGGCTACCTTAAGCATACATATATACAATTACCAAACATTACTGTAAAACTTGCCCTGCTGCAAAAGCTTTGAGGAATTATTTCAATTTTAATTAACACTATTGTTTCAATTCACTACCAGTGCTTCACCATTAGAGTGAATATTAAATATTTAAACAGTCTAAAACAAACCACAGTCACAAGATTAGGGTGCTTCCCCAAAAACATACATCTCAGGTGTTAAAGGCCAGGGTAAAGATTTGCATCTTCAGCATATGACAAAAGCTGTACAATGAAGATGCCAGATTCATCTCTGTGGGGAAGGGAGTTCCACCACTTTGGAGCTGTCGCAGAGAATGCCCGCTCCCATGTTGCCAGCCCTAGAAGGGGGTGGAATTACCAAGAGGTGCTGCTGAAATGAGCACAGCCGTTATGTGTGGGATAGCACCTATTCAAAGGGATGCAGAAATAATGCTTGGCGTCCCGAGAGGCATAAACGAAAGAAGCATATGCCAGTGGTATTAGCAGTAGCGTGATGACCTAGTTCAGCTGTAGTGAATCTTATAAGCTGATTAGCTACCCCGGTTCTGGGAGGTGTCACTGCAATTAGTGGAAAGTATTGTAACAAGATGAGGAGCCTATTCAGATTGAGGGCAGAAGTTTGTATTGGTGAATGATCACAGTGGAAGAAAAGGTCTCCTGAAAAAACCAATCTACTTTAAAGGGATTCTGCATGAGTTCTTTTATATAATACCAACCACATCACCCTGCCTTTACATTTGTTACAGCATTAATGGTTCCCCTGTGAACTAAGTTCTGCTATTTAGCTGCATCGTCAAAATGACAATTGCTTCGTGTCCTGGCGTGTGGAACATATGGAGTTAAGGTTTTAGGCTAATAACTATAGTTTCCAGTATGGAAAAACTGTTGAACCCTGGTTAAGCCTGATCGAACCTTCTGGGGATTCAGAAAGAGGCACCTGGTAGGATATTAATACACTCATTATCCATCTGGTGCAAGTATCCAAGTGTACTGAGTTCTATTAGATTGGTGCTGTGAGCCAAGAGGGCAGGGGGTCACAGGTTAGACAGATTGCCTAGATGGGCGGCTTACCAGCCTTGGACTTGGATAGCTACAAAACCTTGTGGAATATTTTCTGGCAAATATCTAGACTCTGAGTTCTGCATCTGGCTTTGAAATATGACAGCAACTATGACTTTGGTCTGGACCACTTGCCAGCGCTTACTTATGCTCTCTGAAATGTATTAATGCTTAACATGCCTGTAATTTTTTTTTTGTAATTTCCATGTGCCTCAACTTTTTTTGTACACTTAATGGTCACCCTGGGAATGGGACTCAAAAAAGCAGGAGCAAGGAAATGCGTTGCCTACCCTAAGAGGAGCCTGCTGGAACAGGCAAAATGGCCCATTTAGCCCAGCATCCTGTTCTCCCAGTGGCCAGCCAGATGCCTGTGGGAAACCAGCAAACAGAACATGAGCACAAGAGCATTTTCCCCTCCTCTGGTTTCTATCAGCTGGTATGTAGAGACATTTCTGCCTCCAGTTGTGGAGGCAGAGTGTAGCCATCATGGCTAGTAGCTATCAATAGCCCTCTCCTCCGTGAATTTGTCTAATCCTCTTATAAAACCACAGGGACAAGGATGGCGCTGTGGGTTAAATCACAGAGCCTAGAACTTGCTGATCAGAAGGTCGGCGGTTCGAATCCCCGCGACGGGGTGAGCTCCCGTTGCTCGGTCCCTGCTCCTGCCAACCTAGCAGTTCGAAAGCAGGTCAAAGTGCAAGTAGATAAATAGGTACTGCTTTATAGCGGGAAGGTAACGGCGTTTCCGTGCGCTGCTCTGGTTTGCCAGAAGCAGCTTAGTCATGCTGGCCACATGACCCGGAAGCTGTATGCCGGCTCCCTCAGCCAGTAAAGCGAGATGAGCGCCGCAACCCCAGAGTCGGTCACGACTGGACCTAATGGTCAGGGGTCCCTTTACCTTTACCTTATAATACCATCCAAGTTGGTGGCCATCACTGCCTCCCGGGGCAACGAGTTCCCTAGTTTGACTATGTGCTTCATGAAAAAGTACTTTTTTCCAACATTCAGCTTTAGTGGATGACCATGAGTTCTAGTATTATGAGAGAGGGAGAAAAACTTTTCTCTGTCCACTTTGAGAGCCAGTGTGGTGTAGTGGTTAAGAGCAGTAGTCTCGTAATCTGGGGAACCGGGTTCATGTCTCCGCTCCTCCACATGCAGCTGCTGGGTGACCTTGGGCCAGTCACACTTCTTTGAAGTCTCTCAACCCCACTCACCTCACAGAGTGTTTGTTGTGGGGGAGGAAGGGAAAGGAGATTGTTAGTCGCTTTAAAACTCCTTAAGGGGAGTGAAAGGTGGGATATCAAATCCAAACTCTTCTACTCTTCTTCACTTTCTCCATGCCATGCATAATTTTGTAAACCTCTGTCATGCCTCCTGTCACCCACCTTCTCCCTAAACTAAAATGTCCCGAATGCTGCAACCTTTCTTCAAAAGGGAGTCACTCCACCCCTTGATCATTTTGCTTGCCCTTTTCTGAACTTTTTCCAACTCAGCAATACCCTTTTTGAGGTGAGGCAACCACATTACTCCATAAGTGGTCACACCGTAGATTGGTATAATGGTATATTTTTCTCATTGCTCCTCCGACTACTTGCGTTTTATCTTCTAAACACTGCAATAACAATTTTCCCATTTGCACTCACTTTATCCTATTCTTGGTTCAGGACCTTTGGCTTTGCCTAATCGGAGTTAAGGTCTCTACTCAAACACACTGAGTAAGTTTTTTCAGAGGTTTAAAGCGATACAGGAGAGCCGTTATTGTGGTTTGGTCCACTCTGAACAAGCTGTATTTTCTGCAGTGAGGTTGTCTCTCCTCCTCTTCCAGGTTTCTGTAGCTACGTAGAAACATTTGCTTTCTAAATGGTCCATAAGGGAGAAAGCTACTCCTTTTACCAGTCTACAGAAATGAGTGCTTGTACACAGCCAGAAGATGTGTTGGGAAGAAGTGATGGAAAGTAGATGAGACCTTGAAATGCAGAATTGCTAGATGAACAGTGCACCCTTTGCAGAATAATCAGCCACAGCAAATACCAGTGTCTGATCAATTTGCACAGATTGTTGATTTGCAGAGGTCACTGTTAGTCTTAGTACAAACAACTGTAGAAAGCAAGTCCTTTAATTCCACTGTAGTGTTTCTGTATTACCAAACATGTGTCTAGCCAAAGGATAAAAATAATACTAAATTTTGATAATATTGTTTCCTAAGCTGCTCTGGCTACTTGCCCTCCAAATAACTGGTACATCTGGGTGATTAATTTTTTTATGTGCTTTGTTCTTGCCTGTTGATACTGTAAAAATAACTTCCCCTCAGCTCTCTTTTTACATTTCCTTAACATGGTTCAGCAGTTCTTTGTCTGGACGTAATCTATAAATCTTCTTTGGCCTTCCTTTCTATGACACTTGCTTTTTCTGGAGATATAGGTTTGATCCCATATAATAACCTCCTTTTTTGTAAAGCCAAGGCTCAAATTTTATTTTAATAGGGTTAATAGATAAGATGTTTTTCATTTCTCACTTCCTTCCTTTTTCTTTAATATCTGTAGCACTTAACATTGGCAATCTTCCATGGATAGAAGATTGGACCGATTGTTCTTACAGAATATTCTGAACATAGGTTTTTGTAACCTATAAGTATAAATTCTTTCATCTAAAATTTAATTTGTGTGCTGTCCAGTTCAAACCACAAACACTTATTTAGATTTGTGTATGCCAGGTTAAATAATAGCATTCCAGTGCTCTCTAATATCTGAATCTATCTTTGAATTTGGTGATGTTTAAGGAATTCGGGTTCAGAAAAGCATAGGTTTTTGCACCTGTAGTCATTTGTTTAATATGTTACAGTGACAGTGCAATTCTGTGCTTCTCTACTTGTAAGTCCTGTTGAATTCATTGATGTTTACTCTCTAGTGAGTGCATATAATATTAGTCAAATTTTGGACATTCAGGCTGCAATGTCAGCATTCACGTAAGAGTACTGATAACCTCAAATTAACCTGATGAATGCCTGAAAAGAGATCTGTTTCTCCACTATTTGGACATACACAAGTAAATGATGACAATGATACTTAGGTGATTGTTAACATCACTTATGTTTGTTTGATTTTTGAAATATCAATACTTTTTGTCTGGGATTTTCAGATAATGCATGTGAGCTTGGTCATTCAGCAAAGAATGAATGATTAGCCTTTTTTTGGCTAAGTAATGCCGTCATATTTTCAAACAGGACTATGTATTTGTGTCTATTAATTGTGGGCATCAGAAACATGCAGACTGGATAATAGTCATATTTAAGTTCAGTAGCCCTTGCCTGCATTGAAGCAATATTTTATTTAGGCAACTTCCTTAAATTACTCTGTGCTTCCTTCAAGCTCCCTGCTATGCTCAGAGTGATAGTAACTAAACAACAATGTGTTTTAGGACCACATAAGCATGTGGATGATAGAGGGCTCGAAAAACCCATCTTGAGCCGGGGGGGGGGGGCACGCGCGCGCGCACACACACACACACATATATATATTCTTTTCAAAAAGCAAGGTATTATTTAAATAGAAGCTGGAATGAATTGCTTCTGCAGGATGCACCTACTCTCCTGCATGTTGGGTACATCTAGGAAACCATGCAAATAATTGTGTGTACTAAAGGACCCAACCTGTACACAGAGGTTCTTGACATCTATCAATCTATCACCAAGTTGCCCATGCCCCCTTTGGGGGAAGGTGATAGAGAAGGTGATGGTGCCACAATTGCTGGCACTATTGGATGAGACTGGTTTTCTGGACCTATTTCCATCCAGGCTCAGGCTCGGTTGCAGGTCTGATTCTGCTCTGGCGGAGCATCTTTATTAGGAGAGAAACAGGAGGAATGTGATCCTGTTTGTTCTCCTTGATCTCACAGAAGCCTTTGATACCATTCACCATTGTATCCTGCTAGATCAGCTCTGTGAATTGGGAGCACTGTATCACAGTGGTTCTGCTCTTATCTACGGGGCTGACTATAGAAAGTAACATTGGGTGATTGCCTTCCAGCCTCCTGGGATATGTTCAATGGGGTGCTGCAGAGTACTATATTGTACCCGGTGCTATTCAACATCGATACAAGGCTGTGGGGACTAGTCATTAGGAAATTTGGAGCATGGTGTCATCAAGTATGCGGATGACACACAGCTCTGTTTCTCTGTAACATTGAGTCAGGAGATGCTGTGCAAGTCCTGAACCAGTGCCTAGACTGAGTAATGGTCTAGATGAGTGCCAATAAACAGCAGCTGAATCCCATCAAGACAGTCTCTGTGAGTAGTTCTCGGGTTCTGAGTAGATTCTGGATCGGATTGCACTCACATCTGAAAGAACAGGAGCATACCTTGAAGATACTGCTTTATGCAGCATTGTCCCTAAAGGTTCAGGGGGCTTCAGTCTCTAGGAGTGGCTGTTTCAGCTGGTATGCCAGGGATAGGTTGGTAACAGTTTTCTACACATTGGTAACTTTTAGACTTGGTTATTGTAATGTGTTTTACGTGGGGGTGCCCTTGAATTTGATTGGGAAGCTGCAGCTAATGCAAAACTTTGCTGCATGGTTGCTCTTTGGGGCTGCTTATAAACAGTATGTGACACTCCCATTAAAAGCTCTGTGCTGGTTGCCAATTTGCTACTGGGCTCGATTCAAGTTTCTACAGCTGGTGTATAAAAGTCCTATACAGTTCTGAACCAGAGTAGCAGAGAAGCCCCCTACACCTCAGCCCCATTCACTTAAACCTGTGACTGAAGATGTGGTGATGGTGCCACATGCCCCTGCAATGAAGCCCGCTGTGAGTTCAGCCCAAGCTTTTAGCACTAGTTCTTTGGAATTCTCTTACCCAGATGTTAAGTAAGTGCCAATGTTGTTATATTTTCTCCCTAAGTCTTTGGCAGAACAAACCTTCAGTTATCAGCAGTTGTACGCCCTGGTTTTAAAAAAGATGGTTGTGTGCCAGAACTCTGTGCTTCATAAAAGCAAATAACCTCATTTCATGCTACAATACTGGCTTGGTTTCACCTTCTAAATCCTCAAAGGATTCGTCTGTAGAATTATAGTATCTTCATGTTAACTGAATCAAAGTAGTTGCACATTAGCTGAATCAAGTTGCATTTTGAAGCAGCAGCAGAAACAACAACAACCCCAAAACTTTGTATAACTAGCCATGACATAATTTTTTGTGCTGTAGAACAGTTCTACTTATATCTAACCATCTTTCCGCACCAAGTACATTAAGCTGTGTAATGGGCCACAAAAATAACTTTGCCCTTGCCAGGTAATTTATGGTGTATGTCAGATGGACAAAACACTAATAGAGGCAGGATACTTACTTTCCAAAGGAAAAGCAAAGTGATTTGGAGGTATGAGAGTTAACTCCGTTGGAAATGACTGAAAGTGGGAGTCCAAGAAATTTTGTACCAATTAGGTATCTCTGAGCAGAAATGGAGAATTATGGGCGTCATATTCTAAGCTAACCACATGTTGCTAGGATAAAGTATATCTCTGGGCCAGTATTCCTGTTGCTGCCATTGCTACTGCACAAGATAAGTTATTTATATCACACCTGATAAGGATTGCAAACTTCTGTTTTGCCAGCTGGTCAATTAAGGATCCTAGTGTTTCATGCAAAGAAGTTGCAGTACTGTATACCAGTGTGAAATCATTTTTCTGTTGGCATTTTGTGACAAAGGGGGGGACTTGAAAAACCAGGTAATAACAAAATTAGGGACTCTTAAAATCTACATAGAGGGAGAGACAGTGTGGGAATGGTGATAGTTTTTCATTGAGGAGACCAGAATTCAAAGCCTCACTCTGCCCTGAGGCTCTATGGGTAGCAATGTAGCCAGTACTCTGCTTCCTTCCTAACCTGCCTTCTTTTATTGTTAATATAAAATGGAATAATTCCATCTACATTTCCGTAAGTTCCTTGGAAGAAGGGTGAGATTAACAATTTCGCTCTTAGTAATGAATCTACAAAGCTGTCTCGTGCTGATTCAGGCTGTTTGTTGATCTCTCATAGTATGGTTTGCTCTGACTGGCCGAAGCAAATCCAAAGCTTGCGTCTTTATTAACCCTGAGGCCGTTCTAACTGGAGATGCTGATACCCTGGGGGCTTGTGCATTCTTGCATTTGATCTACCATGTGCCTCTACCGCATTTGCATCATGGGACGCAAAACAATAGAGCGTATAGGGCAGAACTCAGATAGGTTTTGTTAACCTACACGCAGGAAGATAAAACTCTGAACACATTGTGATAGCTTGCCCTAAATGATGGGGTAGAAATAAAATTTTAAAATGAATAATGTTAAGCATTACATTTGTAGTTCCCAATGTAGACAGCCCTGGGCAAGGATTCCAGTGGCCAGGCCATAGCTTGGCACAAATGTTAGTCTCTCTTCAATCCACATGTCCTTAATCTTACAAACTTCTTTATATTCCCTATCATGCTTTTCTACAAGCCATATGCTCTCTCTCTCCCCACCCCCACTGCCTCCGGTCTGAAAAATGTTGTGTTTGGCCTCAAGGAACTGGTTGCATGGTGAAGAACTCGCCCCATCACTGCCAATTACGGGCCTTTTTTTATTGCTGCTCCTTTTTAAACATCACCATGGGTTGCTCTCAAAATGTGGGTTACCACAATACAGGGCAAATTGAAAACCTCCACATCTGATCATCACCCACCCTTTGTACATATGTGTGCAATTTGCAAGCATTCTGCACATTAAGTATCTTCTAAAAGTCCCTACTTTCACTGTGGTACTTTACAAAGGCATAAGTCGGGTTACATGTCAACCTGACAACTACGTTTTTAAGAGGACCCAAAATGTTTTGCATAGCAAACAATTTGTGTGTGTGTGGTGGTCTGACAATGCAGCTGAAACAATATGACCTAAATATTATGATCAGGCTTAGTAGGGACTGAGTTTTTGTGGCTCTTGTTTTCAGAGAACTTCACTGAGCTGACACACATGGCATGTATGTGCAGAAGACTTGCAAATCAAAACCTTACTTTTTATGAGTACAGTTCTATATATGCTACCCTCGTGTTTTCTCTCCCCAGCATGCTAACTACTGAAAGACAAGTATTTCAGATTTATTAATAATCATTCTTAACATTTGCATAATGTTCTCAAGCTTTCAAATTCTTCACATGAATTCATTTAATTTTACAACAACTCCATATTGCAGGTGTGGGGAGGTGGGGTTAGGTAGACAGTGTGGCTTAAAATTTGTGACAGGATTTGAACCGGGGGCTACCTGATTCATCAGCTCATAGTCTTCAGTACTTCAGAGCAGCTTGAATTTCCTGCTGCTACTGACATACGCTATCTGAGGTCACTATCGTTCAAAAAGGAGAGTACTGCAAGGGTTGCATTTAATATTTTTTTTACACACTAAGTGGAGTTCTTACTCTGGTGGTTTAGAAGCTGCAGTATTACTACTATTTCTCACACCACCTGGTAAAGTGAGAAGCCTGGGGCTGCGCAAGAGAAGCCAGTGTTGCAGCTCCTCTCCACACCAGGGTTAACCCAAGTGGCTTGCCTGTTTCAAGGGGGAAAGCACAACTGATGCTCTTGGCAGGAAGTGTGGTCTGTGAACTTCAAGTGACTTGCTTGGCCATGTCATAATGGTCCCCTTACTTTGTCAAATAAAACCCTTGACTAGGGAGCGGGTGGTGCTGTGGTCTAAACCACAGAGCCTAGGGCTTGCCGATCAGAAGGTCGGTGGTTCGAATCCCCACGACAGGGTGAGCTCCCGTTGTTCAGTCCCAGCTCCTACCCCCCTAGCAGTTCAAAAGCACATCAAAGTGCAAGTAGATAAATAGGTACCGCTCTGGCAGGAAGGTAAACGGCGTTTCCGTGCGCTGATCTGGTTCACCAGAAGCGGCTTAGTCATGCTGGCCACATGACCCAGAAGCTGTCTGCAGACAAACGCTGGCTCCCTTGGCCTATAGAGCGAGATGAGTGCGCAACCCCAGAATCATCCGTGACTAGACCTAACAGTCAGGGGTACCTTTACCTTTACCTAGGGAGCGCCAGAAGAACTTGGCAGACATCCTTCCCTTTGAAAAGGGGTTGTGGTGTTCCACTAATCAACTTAGGTATGTTTTTGCCACTTAGATCTCTGTGTGAGAATTGTAAGAATCTTCTCCTCATCTTAGCTGCCTGATAAGTGTACTTCTCACCACATTTCAAACAATGACACTTTTTTCTTTAAGCTTCACAGAGCCTGATCTCTCTATTAGAAATTATCATGTTTGAAGGGACCCTTAGTTCAATATTTTTAAATTTTGAGCTCTTCTAACAGTAGTAGTTTGCTTTTCCGTCCAGTATTTATTCATTTATTAAAATGTTTATATCCCACCTCCACTCCTAATGGGCAGCTAACGACAGTTATTTGAAACATGATCCTATAAAACTTAAAAAGAACACCACAGAACATCAGTGTTATGTCCATGAAGGAATAAGAATCATTCCACATTATGTCAAGGATCAAATGTCTACTTGTCAGTGTTGTTAGCTTTTGTGCTAAGCATGTATTCTGCTTGTGCCCGGAGTGGCTTGCAAAGGAAAACGCATAGCAATAAATAGTGGTTTTTCAGAAAGTACACTTAAAATAGTGAGGCAGCAGCATCAGAATAGAAACAGCACATGGAAATCATATAAACACCTCTCTCGACAAATTGCTCTTTAACACACCAGCTGAATTTAGTGGGAGGGCATTCTGGTATATGGGTGCTATTACTGAGGAAGCCCAATCCCATATATTGGTCCGCTGAATCTCTAGTGGTGATGGGTCATAGAGTAGGACACCTGCAGTTGATAGCAAAGTCAGGGCAGGTTGATTAGTGATAATGTAGTTCCTGACATAGCCCAGTCCTTGGACATTTAGAGCTTCGAAGGTCAGCACTAGCACTTTATCAACTGAGCCAACTAAATAGGCAGCCATGAATCTTCTATAAGATATATGTTGTGTGGTCTGGGCTCCAGTCAGTATTCTGGGAGCTACACTTCCAGCTGCCTGCAGTTGCCACATTGTCTCTAAAGGCAGCCCAATGTAGAGAGCACTGCAGGAATCCTACTTGGATGTCAGTAGGGCATCAGTGACCAGTTCCGTACGCAGTTTCACATGAAAAGGTAAACCAGCTGAAGCTGCTTTCAACCAGAAAAAGAGAGGCAGAAACCCCAGAGTATTCTAGGAAAGCACTAGGTCCAAGGAGTACTCTTAAGTTGTTTACCTGATCCTCAAGAAAATATAACTCTATCTAGAATAGGCTGTGCAACCAATCCTTAATTAGCGGAACTCCCACCTTGCAACACAACCATCTTGTCTGGATTACATTTCAGCTTGCTCACCTTTGTCCATTCCTGTATTGATGCCAGATACTGATTAAGTACCTCTACTGCCTCCTTGGAATCAAGATGGAAAGAGGTAGATTTGAGTGTCGTGAGCATATTGGTGACACTTCAGCAGAAAAGCTATGCATGGATTCCCCCAGCTGTTTCTTGTAGATTTAAACAAGCATGAAAGGTGAGAGAAGGATAAACTGAATAGAAATCCACATTTCAAACAAATGTACCTACAGAGGTGCTGTAGATCTCAAACATGTTCTCTCTGTATGGCTTTATCCCTTTAAGGCTACATGAATGCATGTGCTTGAGTAACTGGTGTGTGACTGACAGACTGGTTGCACTTAGCTCAGTCTCTGAAAATAGTGGTCCTAATATTTTAAAATTGTTCTCTGGAGATTTTATTTTCATATTGGTTTGGCTGTGCATTTCTTGGATCTTATCTTTGATCTCATGGAGTGGTAGTTCAAAAACATAAAGAATTTTGATACCGCTTTGGTTTAATAGAACAGCTGATAATATTTTATTTTCTAATAACTCTTCAGATTTATACTGCACATAACCCTGGAAAAATTTTATACACTAAGAAGGCGCTAGAGATATTTTATTGGTTTCATTATCTCCAAAAATGGCAGAGTTTCATCCTTAAGTAAGAACAACTGTTTTCAATAGGAAAACTCTAAACCACACTTGTTGATTTCCCAGGCTCCAGTTACCCAGACATTCCAAACGCTAACTTTTTAGATGGTGATATCAAACATTTCAATGCTTTACTGCCACAGAGCTGGGAATTAATTTTACTGTTTGCAAGAGGAAAATGTGTAGCCTGTAGTCTGCTGTGTGTAGCACATGTCTCCTTGCTGCATCCTCTTGGTTGGTTTGGGAGTTAAGAAGAAGAAAATGCTTCTAGGAAAGTGCCTTTTATTCTTTAATAACTTCCTTTTCATAAATTTTAGTAATAAAATGCAGGTATTAAGTACATAATGTTCTTTCAAGAAGCAAAATAATTGGTTGTTTTAAGAAGCCTTGCAAAAAGCCCAGACACATATTGAACCTTGTGTATGAACCCAGCCTATATTTTATTCGTGAGAGAAGTAGAGAGAGAGAAGTTTTGCAGTCAGGGCAATCCCACCAAGATAAATATGACTTCTTCTGGCTTCAGTGTTGGCTTCTGCATGTCATGAGGGCAGCCAGAGGGGTAGAGCAAAAGACCCAATACGGGCCTTGATTTCTGAGGGTGTGGAGAAGTGTTGCCTGACCAAAACACCAATTTCCATTTAAATTGCTAAACCTAGGGACTAACTTCAACATTCCACTGATTATAGCTCCAAACTCACAAAATATAACTGGGGGGGTGGGGAGCCTAAACCGAAGTTTGGGGCAATCAAATACCGTATTTTTTGCTCTATAAGACTCACTTTTTCCCTCCTAAAAAGTAAGGGGAGCGAATGCAGGCTGCGCAGCTATCACAGAAGCCAGAAAGCAAGAGGGATTGCTGCTTTCACTGCGCAGCAATCCCTCTTGCTGTTCTGGCTTCTGAGATTCAGAATATTTTTTTCCTTGTTTTCCTTCTCCAAAAACTAGGTGCATCTTGTGGTCTGGCGCGTCTTATAGAGTGAAAAATATGGTATTTTCCGTAGTTCTGCCTATGTGATGTGATGCTAATTATTACTGAACTATTTTTATGCCTCCTTTAAGGGTAAAAGTCCTCTTGAGGCAGCTCACAAGATAAAAACATGCAACAAAGCGCAATAAAGAAAGCTAGTAATAAATCAAAAAGCCTCCAAAACGTCAAGATAATTGACAGAAAAGGGACAGAGAATCCCAGTCCTGTCCCCAACCTCATTACCAGCTCCACTACAACAATGTCCCAACCCCAAGTACAGCACTTGGCTTTCTCCATAGGAATGAATGGCTACCATTCTCCTAGATGGGTAAAAGTGCGGGACTATACCTGGAATAAGAGCTGAATTTATCCCTGGTTATCTCAGATGTGAGAAGCAGGTCCTCCTGTACTTGCCTCTCAGCTGTATCTCATGGAACTTAATGGGAGCATTGAGGACCAAGCTGACCTTGTTGGCATAGCCCTGCATTTTTCATCCTGAGAGGCCAGTATCAGCTTGGGCTAAGTCACACAGGGTCAAATGCAGTGCTTTGCTTTTCTCCATAATTAGCAGCCAGTCGCTTATGCGGCGGAAGGGCTGTAGCTCAGCGGTAGAGCTGTTCTGGATGCAGAAGGTCCCACGTACAATTCCCAACATCTTCAGGAAGCGCTAGGACCCACTCTTTTCGAAAGACCTGGAGTGCCACTGCCCGGTTAGTATAGATTACCTTTGCTAGCCCTATCACTCCAAATGTTTGGGGCTGTAGCTCCCATCTGATACAGTCCAAAACATCTGGAGAGACACCGTGTTGGCAAAGGCTGATGTAGACAATACTGATCTAGATGAACCAGTGATCTGATTTCCTATAAGGCACCTTTCAACATGGATGAAATTAAACAAATACAACTGGGCTGGGATAACAAATGAATGGTGTTACTGGGCTGGGAGTTAAAGCTGCTCCCTGAACATGACCTGGCTATTGAGACTTGTGTGCTGCTCCTCCTATCTGTGCAGCCCTCCTTTATCTGAATAGGCCCTCTCTGGATTCTGTTTCTTGCTTGTATTACAATGTGACAAATCCTGGGAACTGGAAGAGTATGTGTGAGAGAGAGATCAGTTACAACAGAGTCAAATGTCTGAGTGATTTCCCCCAAGAAGCTTCTGTTTGTGCAGCAGGAAGATAGAAGCGGATATACACTGGAAAACAAAACAAAACTCTAGAACTTAAAAGGCAGTACTAAGATGATTCACGGACTCTAGGACTCAGCAGCCCCATAACTCCCTAACGGTTGTGGCAAACTGGGTTATTGTTAACTGCTAAGTTTCTAAAAGCTGTTGTGAGAACCTCAAAGCATTCACTCAGCAATGAGCTCAGCCTTTTCGTTCCTCTAGTTGAAGATGGCAGTTTGCGTAAAACCACACAAGCTGTGTGACTGTTCCCATAACATTTTATATTACATCTTGGCACAAGAGCATTTGTCTTCAAGTCTCATGAAAAGGTGGTTTGAATTTTTCCCGAAAAGTAAATCCACAAACATTGGTGTGTTTACACACAACCTCCCTGCCAAAGCCGGCAACCTCCTTTGCGTCACTAATGAAATCATCCTGGGTTGTTGTAGAGACTACCCACCCTCTCTGCCTTTGCAACTTTATTTTTGTTCTCTAACTGCTGCTTTGCTCTTTGACATCTGCCACTGACTTGTTTGGATGTAGCTTTCTTAAAGGAAAATTCCTGTTTCTTTTTCCTCCCCACCCCTTTTCCCTCCCTTTACCCTTGTCTTGCAGTTACACCTGCCGCCACTTGCGGAGATATGTATATGTCTTGGACAAACTATATTTTCCCCACTCCCACTGCTCTACGCTGCAGCATTGCTTCTCGAGCCTCAGTGACAATGGAGAGGAGCTGCTGTCTTTAACTTGTTCTCACATTCTCAGATCTTATGCTTCCAGGTTATTAACCTCTGCTGTCCATTTACTGCATGCTGCATGCACCGTGTGACTGGTATATGCATGTTGAAGGAAATAAATTGGGGGGGGGGTGGTTCACCAGTAACTTTTTACTAACAACCCCCCTTTTATGTCTCCATAATACATGGGGTACAAATTGCAGATCCAACATGGGTTCACAATAGAAAAGTATAAGCTGTATTTTCCATAAGCTGAGCATGGCTTTACTTTGCAAATATTCCATACACAGGATATGTAAATGTTTTAGTAACCTGTGGAGCCCCTAGCATAGCAGAATATTCTGTCCCCAAGTTCATTCTCGGGTCATGGAGGGAGTGGGCCTGTTAGGCCTCACCATCACCGTGTGTGAACTGGTACAATGCAGCAGAAAAGCAGTGGTTTACAAATTGTGTTCCGGGGTACCCAGAAAACCTCTGAAAACCTCCAGGGAGTTCCTGAATGGGAAGATGAATCATTGCAGAGAAGTTTGCCTGAACAGGGTTTGCCTATCATGATGTAGAACGAATGCAGACATTTTGACAGATATGGAGCTACTCTTAAAACAGCAGCCCCAGATATATTCTTCTCCTCCCACAATATCTAGGAATACGTTTCCTTGCTCCCATGTTTTGGCTGCCACCTGTAGAGGAAGGGGAAGTCTCTATTTGACACCACATGATGTGGTTGAATCACATTAGACAGCTGCCACTTTCACAAGTGGAACGGAAGTTGTCCCACCCCGAGAATTCACCCTCTTATTGGTGCCCGTCACATCCTGCCCTGTTATGTGAGCAACTGCTGAAACATTGCTGCTCCTTATCATGAATGGCTAACATGTGAAAAGGGTGGGACTAGGGATACAGCCCTGCTTTCTACACACGACATGCAACATGTGAAGTGGACTAGTGTGAGAAGAGGGGGAAATAAGATACAAGGCTGCCATTGTTTTACAGTTGCCCCTGCATCATGTTTTCCTTCATTGAACTAGTGGAAAAATACCAGCAGTCACAGCTGGATTTAAGTGGTTAGGCAGATTTAGAACTTGGTTTAGGCTACCAGGTCAAGTTTAACTGCCTCTCTTTTTTCTGGAGCTCCTAGGGTGCATGTTTCAGGAAAGGTGAAGTCAGGGGTGCGGAGATTGATTGAGCAAAACTTGTTATATATTTTTTCATCCTACCTCTGGAACCTTTCTATCTCGTAGTCAAGTCAGGCGTGAGGTAGCGGTGGCATTAGTTGGGATAAAACCCTAACAGCATTTCTGAGTTGCCTCTCCAATTCGTTGAAATGCTGAAGGCAATATACATAGGAGCCTACCCCCAAAGAACAGTTTAAATAGTACATTTAATTTCATGCTACACGAGCTTTACACATTCTTTAATGTTTTGTGACTGGTGCCAAATTTTTTGGGGAAACATGGGAAAAATTGCATGACAAAATTTGATCAGAACATGGAGAACATCCAGAATGGAAATAACAGTGTCCTGGCTATGCAAGCATATAATGGTGCAGAGACCATACAGTAAACATAAGTAAAACCAGCTTGATTGTCAAGGGAGGAAAATGTGGCATGCAATGTTAAATACTTTTCCACTCTTAGAACAGAAGGAACTGTTGAGTAGTCTTCTAACCAAAGATGAGAACCTAGTTTGCGGGAGTGATTTTATTTACTTATTTTCAGAATTTGTATGCCACCCCACAAAAGAGTTCTCTGGGTGGCTTACAGTACAGGGAATACCAAGTTATTCAGACTAAAAATAAGAGTAGGAAACTTTATTCAAAGAAGCATGCTTAGGAATGAAGGAGCTTGAGGCTTGGATCGCAGGCTTTGCTGCGTCATGAGGCAGAATGAAGACCACCTCTTGCATTTAACTACCTGGGCAAGAGAGTAGATTGCTTGGAAGGTGAGCTGCTGAGAGGGCAGATCCTGACACAGCTGTGTGCTGTCATAACTGCCAGTCAAAATTCTGGTTTCCAGCAAAAGGAAAAGAACAGAGGAAGAAATGATGGTGGGATGGCTAGGAATAAATCTTTCAACCCATATTTTGATAGGCAGTGCCCAGTATGGGGATGAAGAAATGATAAGTGGAGCAGCTTTTTCTTCCTGGGCCTCCTTAGGAACACTGGCCGTTCCCTGAAGAGAGTGTCTTATAAGACATCCCAAATGTAAACTCTCTTGCTCAGCGCATATAGTTATAGCATTAAGATACATGGAAAACGGTTGGATATAAACTTATTTCCGGTATCAAGCATCAGAACTTACCCGAAAGTACTAAAATATCCAAAAAATTCTATATAAATTGAAGATATAGAACCTTGGGACAGAAATACAAACTAACTGGGCAGTGGAATTTCCCAAAGCCACATGTACTTGAATCGGGCAGATGTACTTGCGAGAGTGAATGAGAAAGAGGACAAAGATGATAAAAGTTTATATAATAATAATAATTTATTATTTGTACCCCACCCATCTGGCTGGGTTTCCCCAGCCACTCTGGGCGGCTTCCACAGAAACCAAAAATACACTAAAATATCACACATTAAAAACATCCCTGAACAGGGCTGCCTTAAGATGTCTTCTGAATGTCGGGTAGTTGTTTATCGCTTTGACATCTGATGGCAGGGCGTTCCACAGGGCGGGCGCCACTACCGAGAAGGCCCTCTGCCTGGTTCCCTGTAGCTTTGCTTCTCGCAATGAGGGAACCGCCAGAAGGCCCTCGGCGCTGGACCTCAGCCTCCGGGCAGAACGATGGGTCTGGAGACGCTCCTTCAGGTATATTTCAAATGTCTCCCAGCCAGACTTCCCTACTGTTTAAGAGCCCAGCATGTTGGGGAGGAGTATCGAAAATGCTTCCCCCAAAAAAGCTACTTTCACGTTATAATTGACTAATGGGAAAGAGTTAAAATTTATACCTCTTACCTGCCAATTCTCATCTTTCCTCCCTCCATTAGCTTGTAAGTTAAACATGGAACATGACAAACCATGCTTACTTCCTGCTGCCTGGTTGCTGCCTTAGTTTATAAAAAGTGAACAACACTAGGAAACATTTGATAGGAGAGCCAAATGCCTCTGCTGATTGCTCACATTCAGAACTTCAGGAACCAGATAAGGTTTCACACCTTCCCTTTCAGTGATGTTATCTTGTGTCATACGAATAAAAGCATTGCTATGTGTCTTTTGCTTGTGCACTTTTCCGCATTCATTGGATGATCTGTTTTGATCATCGAAGGTAATTAGCCTCTTCGCTTGTTTGATCACAGTAGATGGAGCTACTTGTTGGCTTTTCGCAGTATAGTAGCGCAGAGAGCTTGCTGGGGAGAGCTTGCATTAAAAAGAAGGGACTCAAAAATAACTTAAACAAGGTTTTAATAAGAAAAACAAAAACTCCTTAAACACTAAATACATCAACAACCAAACCAGACCCAACCACCAACCCATCCCCCAGGGTAAAATGGCAGAGCTAGGTGCTGCCCCTTATATACTGCAGCCAATTCCCAACACAGCTTAATCAATGCAACTCAGCAGCACCTGCTATGCTTCACAGCTGTAAAGCTGGATCTCGTCAGCTTGCTCTGGCCCTTGCTCCGGCCCCTTAAAGGTATACACATTGGGTGAAACAATGATGAACCTTTAGATTTAAAGAAACAGTTCAACACTACTGACATTGTGACGCATGTACTTGTAGGAGGCAGCTCACAGGAAGTTTGCTATAAAATCAGTTTCCTGGGTGCTCTGTATTTTGATACAATTATGTGAAGGTAGAAGGGGAGGGTACAGCAATTCCCCAACCTTTCAGCTGCCCCGTTCCCCAATCCTCCAGAGTGTGCAACGGACTTTAACAGGAGGGGGAGTATTGGCAAAAGCCCATCCCTACCTCTGCTTACACCAGTAGCAGGATCCCCTGAGCAGAGTATCACTCTGTGATGTTCCTACTGGCAGTAGCAAAGTCTGGATCCAAGCCAACATTGGCCACAGTTCAATGCATAGTTACGTACAAAGGTCCTGTACCAATCTGTTGTTCTTAAACATAACTGTGTGCCTGACTGCTTATATTGTTTCAATATTTGCAATAAATATTTCAAGGATTATATTGCTCAACCATGAGCCCCTTTATTATATGTACATAGCATATAGCTATGAGTTACAATATTCTGCTTCCTATCTTTAGCTTGCAGTCTTCATTCTGTACTGCAATATTTGCCTGAGGCTGGATACTAAAATTTGCTTTCGCAGTGCCTTGTAGGTACTACCAGAAAGAAAGCAGTGGCATCAAATTACTTTCACAATGTGACTTCCCTTAATACACAACAGATTCAGTCTCTCAAAAAAAATTCTTTGAGTAATTCAAACATGATCATGCCAAAGGCAAGGTATGAGGCAAGGTTGCATTTTTTAAAACGATGTTACTAATCTTGTGCTTTGGGGCCACAGCATTTTCCCTAAAAGGGGCTTGTTTTAAAATATGTGCTGAGCATCATTTGTCTGGCCATCTATTCACTTCAGGCATTTTTATAAATCCACTTAGAGGTTTGTTTGTTTTTTTAATTGTATTAGGTGGTATAGAAATGTTATAAACTTATTGCAAATCTTGGGCATTTTGAGCAGGCTAGAAATGATGATTCTGTGCAAAAAAATCCCTTTTGCATACAAAATTAATTTATACCTCACCCCATCTCAAAGACTCGTGGTAAGTAACAAAAAGAAGAAACATCCAAAGCAAAGCTAGAACCAGTTAAATCACAGATTTAGCCTTGTTTATTTTAATATACTTTATTATTTGTTGATCAGCTTGCATTGATTACTGAAATTGATTCTACCGCTTTTGATGTTTATTATTAACCAGCAAATTTTTCCTTCATTATGGCAGGTTGTGCTGGCTGGCACTAGTAGGGGTTGCAATCCAAAACACCTGGAGGGCACCAAATTGAGGGGAAAACTGATACTGCATACACATATAACACTAATCTGTAGTTTGTTCTGCAAACCATGAGCCAACGGAAGAGCCAACAAGGCTGGGATGGCCAAACAAACTATGGTTAAGCAAGATTGCTTGGTTTGAACATAATAATAAACAAGTATTAAAACAAACAGTGTAAGCCAACACAAACATGGCTTCACATGGTGTTCTGTTGGCGGAAACAACCCACAGTTCTTCCACTGCATGGATTTGCACGTTCAAACAAAGCATGGTTGGTTAGACTTAACAAAACATAGATTAGTATTAAGTGTGAACCAAGCCATAGACTGAAGGTTCTTAAGCACCAGCAGCTGAAGCACAGAGTTTGTGTGTGAGGGATTTCAAGTGAGCCATAAAGTATCTTCTGGCAGTGCTTCCTATTTTTAAACCAATAGCTCTTTTGTTCCAAGTTAACATGAATATTTTCCGAAAAACAATGCTTTTCTGAAAATTGAAACTAATTCAAGTTTGCATGTTAAAGAGTGTAACAAAGACTGGTGTCAGTTCAGAAACTCTTATTTTCAATACATTGCCCAGGATTATATTTGTGGGTTGGCAGTCTCCATTAACATATTCATTTCATATATATATTTAAAAAGCTATTCAATCCAGAAGTTTTGCAGAGAGGCAAATCTCATTTTTTAAAACAAAATCTAAACTCCACTTAGTTATGAGCAGGCTAGTTGTCATGTAAACTCTTTGCTGTGAGAAGTGAAGCTCAGGCATGTAGGAACCTTTGTGGATTGTGTTCACTAATGTCCTTAAACTAAACATTTTAATATGAAATGAAATTCTGATCTCTTTATTAAGGGGAAAAATGGTATACAGCAAAACGTTTGGATTGCCAACATGACAGCAGAATTCAATCATTTGTGAAGGTTCACATGATTCTCAAAATAAAAGCTAGACTTTCTAACTCAATAGACTCAACAAAGAATAATGTGGTTTTTAAAAGCACTAATAAACCAAAGTATTCATATTACAAGAAGTATCCATTTGAAATGCAGTTGTGTTGGGACAGCTGCCACAAGGAAAAGCTTGCACATTTTGAGCACCTTTGCACCTTCTAATCCACTGTCCATGCTTTATTAAGGCAACCTGGGCTAGGTTGGGCACAAGGCATTTGGAGTCTTCAGAACTAGAGCCCTGTACATTATGGCTAGGATAGGGGTTGGGTATGGTGTGGATTTGTGGGTAGACTTTGTGGGAGAGGACAGCATCAGCCGTAACAGTGCTGTGACTGAGAGGTGGAGCTAAGCCGGGTAGAACCTGATCACCACTGATGACATAATCAGGTGTTTAATTGGTTCAGAATCCCTCCCCATGCCCCTGTGAACCTCCTTTTTCAAACCATGTACCTCTGTACATGGCAGGGGTGACTGTTGTAGCGACAGGAAGGGGGTATTTCCCTCGCCCCCTTCCCCTTGTTGTCTGGATTGCAGCTGTTGCAGCATTCCAGGCACCAGGGATGGGTGAAAGGAGAGCAAGAGATAACTTGAGAGACCTGTAATTCACCTCTACCTGCTGTCAGTATCTGAGGGAGAGAAGAGTGTATATTTTTGGCTTGGATTAAAATCTAAGCAGAATACTATGTCAGGAATCATAATAATCACCTTGTATTTAAGGTTAGCATCACATTTTATTGAGCGTTATAGTCCATGCCAAGAAATTATGAACTCTGGTGTCAATCACTAACTACATTTTCTTCAGATTATTATTTTGCGCATACAGCCTCCTTGTTTCCACCATAGATTTTGCACAAAATATGGCAGGAGCAGTCCATATTCTGCCCAGCTTCAGTATTGTAAGACACTGCAGAATTTTAAATTTGATAAGGCTCCTTACATTACAGGTGACTTAACGTTCATCCTAGAGTGCAGTGTTTCGGAATGTATTCTCTCACAGTGATTTAAGAAGTATGCATAATCATAACAGTACTAGTGAGAGTACTAGCTTCTGAATTTTTGCATTTCTTGTATTGTACTTTATTGTACTTTAACATGTTAAAAACAAAGAGAAGAATCCTGCTAGAACCACAGAGAAAGATGAGTGCGAGAGGAAAAGAACAGCTAGTTAATAGAGTGACTAATCCAGTAGACTTTGAAATAAGACCTTTCTTGTGGGATTTAGGGCAGCGGATTCATTCTAATTGGGTGAGAAACACTGTTGAATGTTTTTTGGTTTATCAACTGTATCACATAGTAGCTAGCAAGAATCTTCACCCTAGTGCAGCAGGGCAGATCTGTACTGCATGACTTAAGTCCTTCAAATGGAGTTTGGTTTTGCATGCCCTGCTTTAGAAAGGGATAAAATGACAGCCTGTCTGCTCTAGAAAGATAGTCTTATTTCTAAAGAATAAATACTAATACTACAGTATAAATGTGTGCTCTTTGACCTTACTAGTGTATCTTAATGAGCAAACTTTCTAATAGAGCCTTCTTTGGCCATGACAAAAGACTAGTATGCAGCCCCTGCTTGCTTATTCCCTGAATTACTTTTTAGTTTGTAGGGTCTCATCAGCCACTGAGGTTAGCCGCTTGTTCATGGGGACTAAATTTGCCTGATGAACTTGACTTCAATTGCTATTTGACATACATACATACATACCCCTGTTGCACCCCATCGCAGAATCCCCCTTCACTCAGTGAATTCTCCTTAAAGGGTACAAGTAAATGTAAAAAAAGAGGTGACTTCTTAAATACACCAGGGGTCTAGTAAAAGATTAGGACAAACAGCTTCAGCCTCAGCAAGATCTTCAGCATCCTTTTGACTATTTCTGGCATCTACCAGTCCCAGCAGAGGAAATAGCTCCTTCCCCCTCCTTGACTTTTCAAATCTCCTCCATAGCTCCTTTATCTGTTTCTTCCCTTAAACATTGAACCCGGCACAACCTCTCCCTCTTTCCTTTCAAGATAGGTATACTGTTTTCCTAATACTTTGTTCTGTTTGGCTACCCCTAGTTCCCAGCGCCCATAGATTTCTTCCAGCTTCCACAATCTCGTTTCAGATGCCTCCTACTGCTTCTCCAGTGCAGTGATTCATCTACATCACATTATTGAAATACATAGTCAGGGCTAGGTCTTAGCCTTCTTTCAGATAAGATGTTAAGCTAAAAAGCTGGAATAAAAATCCCCACACCCAAATATATTGGACTCCCATCATGTTTTTCCATATAGTTTTCATTGTTGGTGTTTAAGTTTGGTTTATGCACAGTAAATTGAAGCTGTGAAATTTGTTCCCCTTCTAACCGGTTTGATTTTCAACCTGGTAAGGTTGCTTTACACAAACATGAGCCTCAAACAACAGAGGCATACAGAATATAGTTTTTGGGGGGCATTATCCTTGTATACTATTGTGAATTAAGCAGAGAGTCAGTAATGGGGCATCTAGGGGCCATTAACTTTCAAGACCATGATACGTATGTGTATGATCTGGAGCCCTATTTTGTTTATCATTGTATGTCAACACTGACACCTAAATCCACCTTTGATTCCTATTGATGTATTCTTCTTGAAAATTATGATAAACTTTTACATAGGTTAATTTAGTTTGCAAAAGAGAAACTGTTTTTTGTTCAGTGATTTATTTCAGTTTTTCAAAGGCTGTATCAGGTTTCGTCTATGGAACTGAGGTTAATTTCCACATAAATTGAAAACAATGTAAATCTAATTAGTCTGCTGCTTGGGCACCAGATATTTTGTTTTAAAGATCATGGTGGTTTTAAAGATGGAAAAACTTGCACAGCCATTCTAACACGAATCAGGACACTGTTTTGGTCTTTCTGACCAGCTTGAATTTTATCAAAGGGGCACAAGGCAAATACCAACAACAGCAAAAACCTGTTGAGCTGAAACTTGGCATACATGAGCTACCTAGTGGGGTCTACTACAAATGTGACAAATATCAAACTGATCCAGTAAAAAATGCCATATCTCCATCATGTTAGAAAGTGCTAAATATTGGCACTTTAACCCTTTTTAAACCACTTGTTAAGCAAGTCGTATATTTCCTTCCGATTTCAGTGAAAGCTATTGATGTAGGCTTGTTGAGGATAACAGTCATTCATTGGTTTGGTGAAATTCTGAGCATCAGTTGGAAAGTTATTAAGGTGTTCCTGCTCTATTAAAGTATGGCAGCACCTACTGAATAAATAATGCAGGGGTGTACAGATTCATTTTTGAAGTGAGCATTTTGCCAGGACTACAGTGTTTGCATAGGGAACAGATACTGGATGATACTATAGTACAGTGGTTAAATGAGAATTTGCCAGCCTTTTTGGGTATGTGGACATATTTGTAAACTTGAGAAATTTTCTCAGTGGACAAAACCCCACAATGGCATATGTGCCACCCCCTTACTGTAACCCCTCACCAAAGTGCCCCCCCCTGCTTTTGTTTGCTCTGTTTCCCAAACCATTGGGAAGACACTAATGCTTCATAAAGCAATACAGGAAAACAAGGGGCTCGTTTCCTTGTCCCAGACATTTCACCAACACTGTCTGGATTTAAGCCTGAGAGTGGACGTATTGAGGGTAAGTTGCAAGTAAGCACGATTTGTGACATTGCACAACTTCATTACTGATCATGGGGCATGTCAGCCTTAGCTTCCAATTTCCTGGCTTGGTGGAGCATGAACCAATATAAAAGAGCGTCAACCAGCATGTTTTTTTAATCATTGGGTGCATATTTGGTTGAAATACTTTTTTGCTGCGTTCTCTTAGCACTTTTCTGTTCTCATACAGAGCAGCAAATGATCTGAATTGATTTTGGCCACTTCAGGTGGCTTTTTGTTTAGCTAACCGCCTGCCTATTGCTTCAGTGTAAACACTGACCATGGTTAGCTGTTTGAAGGAGGTAAAAAGTTGCCCCATGGTTAACTTTGAAAAGAAAAGGAAGAAAGATGGGCGAACCCCTGGCATACTCTGGATCTCCTAACCATGGATAGGCAATTTGGGAATGTTACATCTCCCTTGCACATCTCGGAGGTGTCAGGACACAAAACACAAACTGACCAGGTTTTTGCTATGAAGAAAAAACGTCAGCCTTTAAACCTGACCGATTCAGCTCCTGAAAGTGTCTTGGTGAGCTTGTAGCTGAGCCAAGGGTGCCCTTTGCTGTTTAGCACCCACAGAGAGCCTGCCATGAGAGCTTTTAACTAACGGATCATATCTAAAGCCTGTTAGAGACAATCTGCTGTCTTATCCAGGTGCAGGTGCTCATGTTGCCCTCAAGTTGGAAGTTCAAGCTTCTCTGGGTCTCAAATGTTGTTTAGCGTTGACTTAGTAATACTGTGGCTTACTCTTTAATAGTTTTATGTTTATAGAACATGTGTTGCAATAACTGTTTCTTGTGACTTTGGGGAGGACATAAGTTAAATAGATCATTTTACAGTGGTGCCTCGCAAGACGAAAAGAATCCGTTCCGCGAGTCTCTTCGCCTAGCGGTTTTTTCGTCTTGCGAAGCAACCCTATTAGCGGATTAGCGCTATTAGCGGTTTAGCGGCTGTTAGCGGCTATTAAAGGCTTAAGGGATTAGCGGATTAGCTGCTAAAAGGCTATTAGCAGCTTAGTGCCTTAGAAAAAGCGGGTGGGGAGCGAAAAAAAATCGCAAGAATCGCAAGAAAATTTCGTCTTGCGAAGCAAGCCCATAGAGAAATTCATCCTGCGAAGCACATTGAAAAACAGAAAACCCTTTCGTCTAGCGGGTTTTCCGTCTTGCGAGGCATTCGTCTTGTGGGGCACCACTGTACTTTTCTTTAATTGCAAAACATACTGGTTAAGGAATAGGTGCTTACTTATATCTAAAACTCGCTATATCTAGAAAATTAATTGTTAGAAAGGCAGACTTCTGTGATCAGTCACTACTGAATTACATGAAGGATTTGTAGAAATGAATAGTCCATAAATTATAATGTCAGTGTAAACCCCTGAAATGCTGTGCACATTTCACAATGGTGCATGTGGGAATTGCATTTGTGGTTTGAGGATATTATTAGGCCTGGGGTTTTTTAATGTTAGATCTTTATTTAAACTACAGTGAGCAAAGAACTAAATAAAACATATCTCTGTCTTTTGGAGCTATATTGTGATATATAGATCGTAAGAAAGAGAATCAACAATCTATAAATCAAAAATTGGAGAACAATCTCAGAGCTTCCATTCAAGTCTCTGCGGTATTCAGGAATACTCTATAGAGTGTGGTTTGATAAAGTGCAGCCTGAGTAAGACTGTGTGCAGAAGTGTGCTGTATTTCTTGGGTGTGTAAGTAGGGTTGATAGTATTCATAGTGATGCAAGTGAAACTCTTGGATCCAGCTCGGCACCTTGGAGGGTCTTGTAGCAGTGATGGTCAGCAATGCTTTTTACCAGCATTTTATAATCCAACTGCACCCTTTTAAAAAACAAACAGACCTGGCCTCTGTCATTCATATTCTAGTCACCTCCAGATTATGCTACTCTAATGCATTGCACATGGAACTTCTGAAGACAATCCAAGAGCAACAATTGGTTCCAAAAGTGGCAGCCAGAGATCGAAATGGAACCAGTTGGTCAGATTATTTTACACCCCTTTTGTACCAGCTTCACTGGTTGCCAGTTTGTTTCTGGGCTTAGTTCAAGGTGTAGTTTTTGAACTTTAAAGCCCTAAATGGCCTGGGACCTGGAGAATTGCCTTCCCTCATTTGAGTCTGCTTGACAACTTTGCTTCTCTTATGTGGCCCTGCCTTGGGCCCACCCACCACCTGAAATACGGCAGATGGGTACCCAAGACAGGGCCTTTTGAGCTGCGGCACCCAGGGTGTGGAACCATCTCCCAAAAGGAGGTCTGCCTGGCCCCATCAGCACTCAGTTTTATTCCATTGAATTTTTTTGCAGAGCTATCTTCGTAGGCTGTTGCTGGGCTCACTTTAGTTTTGAATTGTTTTACCGTATTTTTCGCCCCATAAGACGCACTTTTTCCCCTCCAAAAATGACGGGGAACTCTGGGTGCGTCCTATGGGGCGAATGCAGGCTTTCGCTGAAGCGTGGAGAGCGAGAGGGGTAGGTGCGCACCGACCCCTCTCGCTCTCCAGGCTTCAGGAACGCATCTGCAGCCTAGGCAGCTCTGCGGGAGGACCCGCAGGGATGTCTAGGCTGCGGATAGCAGCCTGCTTCCCCGAGCGTCGGGCGCCCTGAAAGCAGAGCGCCCGGCGCTTGGGGAACGCATCTGCAGCCTAGGCAGCTCTGCGGGAGGACCCGCAGGGATGTCTAGGCTGCGGATAGCAGCCTGCTTCCCCGAGCGTCGGGCGCCCTGAAAGCAGAGCGCCCGGCGCTTGGGGATCGCATCTGCAGCCTAGGCAGCTCTGCGGGAGGACCCGCAGGGATGTCTAGGCTGCGGATAGCAGCCTGCTTCCCCGAGCGTCGGGCGCCCTGAAAGCAGAGCGCCCGGCGCTTGGGGATCGCATCTGCAGCCTAGGCAGCTCTGCGGGAGGACCCGCAGGGATGTCTAGGCTGCGGATAGCAGCCTGCTTCCCCGAGCGTCGGGCGCCCTGAAAGCACAGCGCCCGGCGCTTGGGGATCGCATCTGCAGCCTAGGCAGCTCTGCGGGAGGACCTGCAGGGCTGTCTAGGCTGCGGATAGCAGCCTGCTTCCCCGAGCGTCGGGCGCCCTGAAAGCAGAGCGCCCGGCGCTTGGGGAACGCATCTGCAGCCTAGGCAGCTCTGCGGGAGGACCTGCAGGGCTGTCTAGGCTGCGGATAGCAGCCTGCTTCCCCGAGCGTCGGGCGCCCTGAAAGCAGAGCGCCCGGCGCTTGGGGATCGCATCTGCAGCCTAGGCAGCTCTGCGGGAGGACCTGCAGGGCTGTCTAGGCTGCGGATAGCAGCCTGCTTCCCCGAGCGTCGGGCGCCCTGAAAGCAGAGCGCCCGGCGCTTGGGGATCGCATCTGCAGCCTAGGCAGCTCTGCGGGAGGACCCGCAGGGATGTCTAGGCTGCGGATAGCAGCCTGCTTCCCCGAGCGTCGGGCGCCCTGAAAGCAGAGCGCCCGGCGCTTGGGGATCGCATCTGCAGCCTAGGCAGCTCTGCGGGAGGACCCGCAGGGATGTCTAGGCTGCGGATAGCAGCCTGCTTCCCCGAGCGTCGGGCGCCCTGAAAGCAGAGCGCCCGGCGCTTGGGGATCGCATCTGCAGCCTAGGCAGCTCTGCGGGAGGACCCGCAGGGATGTCTAGGCTGCGGATAGCAGCCTGCTTCCCCGAGCGTCGGGCGCCCTGAAAGCAGAGCGCCCGGCGCTTGGGGATCGCATCTGCAGCCTAGGCAGCTCTGCGGGAGGACCCGCAGGGATGTCTAGGCTGCGGATAGCAGCCTGCTTCCCCGAGCGTCGGGCGCCCTGAAAGCAGAGCGCCCGGCGCTTGGGGATCGCATCTGCAGCCTAGGCAGCTCTGCGGGAGGACCCGCAGGGATGTCTAGGCTGCGGATAGCAGCCTGCTTCCCCGAGCGTCGGGCGCCCTGAAAGCAGAGCGCCCGGCGCTTGGGGATCGCATCTGCAGCCTAGGCAGCTCTGCGGGAGGACCCGCAGGGATGTCTAGGCTGCGGATAGCAGCCTGCTTCCCCGAGCGTCGGGCGCCCTGAAAGCAGAGCGCCCGGCGCTTGGGGAACGCATCTGCAGCCTAGGCAGCTCTGCGGGAGGACCTGCAGGGCTGTCTAGGCTGCGGATAGCAGCCTGCTTCCCCGAGCGTCGGGCGCCCTGAAAGCAGAGCGCCCGGCGCTTGGGGATCGCATCTGCAGCCTAGGCAGCTCTGCGGGAGGACCCGCAGGGATGTCTAGGCTGCGGATAGCAGCCTGCTTCCCCGAGCGTCGGGCGCCCTGAAAGCAGAGCGCCCGGCGCTTGGGGATCGCATCTGCAGCCTAGGCAGCTCTGCGGGAGGACCCGCAGGGATGTCTAGGCTGCGGATAGCAGCCTGCTTCCCCGAGCGTCGGGCGCCCTGAAAGCAGAGCGCCCGGCGCTTGGGGATCGCATCTGCAGCCTAGGCAGCTCTGCGGGAGGACCCGCAGGGATGTCTAGGCTGCGGATAGCAGCCTGCTTCCCCGAGCGTCGGGCGCCCTGAAAGCAGAGCGCCCGGCGCTTGGGGAACGCATCTGCAGCCTAGGCAGCTCTGCGGGAGGACCTGCAGGGCTGTCTAGGCTGCGGATAGCAGCCTGCTTCCCGGCGCGGGGCACCCTGAAGCAGAGCGCCTCGCCGCCGGGCAGATATCCGCAGCCGAGGGAGTCGGGGGGGGGGAGGTCACGCAGGGCTGTCTAGGCTGTTCCCTGAGCCACTTGCCGGGGCTTTATGGGGAAACCCATGGCTTCCCCCTTCAGCCCCGGCACTGGCTGACAAGCTCAGCCAGGGCTGGCTGATTCCCGGGGCTGTAATTCAAGCAAATTGAAAGCTGCTTACACTCTGCTAGATTAACAGTGTGCCGGAAGGATCGGGACTGCCCCTTCCGCCCCTCCCCCAGCTTATTGTGCCGGGAAATTCCCGCCATTTCCTGCATTTGCTCTGGTTGCACGAGGCAAGGCAGCTGCCCTCCACAGACACCCAGAGATGTAAGATCTCCCTCGCTCTTCTTTCCCTCCCTCCCTCTTCCAACTTAAAAATATGGGGGGGGGGCAGATAAGCCCCACCTCACAGACAATTCAGCCTTTCTCAAACTGTGGGTCCCCAGATGTTGCTGAACTACAACTCCCATAGCCCCAGGTAGCAAGGCCAGAGCTCAGGGAAGATGGGAGTTGAGGAATGATAGGAGTTATAGCCAAACAACATCTGGGGACCCACAGGTTGAGCTCTCCCTTTCCCTTCCTTCACTCCCTCCCTCTTCCAACTTAAAAATATTGGGGGGGGGCAGTTAAGCGCTCAATGATAAACGTTGGAGATACTGTCCTGTACATTACTGACAGTTCCTTACCACTGTATTTTCTTGCAGAAAACCTCCCCCATTCCGATAAGAATGATAAAGCAGAAAAGACTAGCATATAAGATTCCTTTTAAACTAGAAGTAGTAAAATATGCTAGGGAGCATGGAAACAGAGCAGCGGAGAGACATTTTGGATCACCTCCAACTGAAAAAATGATAAGAGAGTGGAGGAAACAGGAGGATCAGCTGCAAAAAGCAGATAAAAGCAAGCACACTTTTCGTGGATGTGCTGCAAAGTGGCCACAGATGGACATTGCCATGAAAGAATGGATCACAAGTCACCGGAAAAATGGCCTCGCAGTCTCTACAAAAATGATAATATATGAAGCCAAACGGATTGCTTTAGAGAAAGGCATTCATGATTTTACTGGCTCACCATCATGGTGCTACAGATTTATGAAGCGATGTGGCCTTGCTATGCGCACCAAAACTAGAACCGCACAAAAAATGCCAGAAGAATATGAATCTAAGATTATGTCTTTTCATAACTTTGTAATTGATACCAGGAAGAGAAATGGATTTGAAATTGGCCAGATTGGGAATATGGATGAAGTCCCTCTAACCTTTGATGTGCCATCAAATAGGACTGTTGATCGGAAAGGTGCCAAAACTATTGCCGTGAAAACCTCTGGACATGAGAAAACCCATTACACTGTTGTGTTGTCTTGCTGTGCAGATGGCACCAAATTGCCACCCATGTTAATTTTCAAAAGGAAAACATTTCCAAAAGAAGTGATTCCACGAGGAGTTGTTGTACATGTTCATGAGAAAGGATGGATGGACGAAAATGGAATGAGAGTATGGGTTGAAAAAGTGTGGTCCAAACGTCCTGGAGGGCTTTTGAAAAAACCTGCCTTATTAGTACTTGACCAGTTTAGAGCACATATTAGCAAAACTACAAAAAAGCGCTTTAAAGAAGTGAAGACTCATCTAGCTGTAATTCCTGGAGGTCTTACCAGCCAGTTGCAACCTCTTGACGTTTCTATCAACAAGCCATTTAAGATCTTTATGCGAGAAGAGTGGAACAAATGGATGGCTGCTGGTAATCATGATCTAACACCCACTGGACGAATGAAGAGGCCCACTATCACTCAAGTTTGTGAATGGGTGAAAACATCATGGCACTCGGTGAAGGAGGAAATCGTTGTCCGGTCATTCAAAAAATGTGGCATTAGCAATGCTTTGGATGGAAATGAAGATGATATTTTACATGAAGATAGCGAAGAAAGTGATGTCAGTGATTGTGAGCAACTGAGCTTCATAAATTCTGACTCTAGCAGTGATGAGTTCTTGGGGTTCACAGAAGACTAGAAGAGTACTCAAACCTTAAAGTCTCTCTTCATTTGTTAATGACAGTGATGATGGTTCTTAATGCCACTGTTGACTGCTGTTCGCTTTACATGGCTGTAATATGATTCTGATATACTGGTTGTTTATTAAATGCAGTAGTTTATACAACATTTGATTCAGAATTTTTTTACTTGTTTTTCTCCTCTAAAAACTACTGTAGGTGCGTTTTTAAAAGCTCGGGCTTCCCCCGCCCCAGCCCTGCGGCTGCGGGGGGGAATAAAAATTTTTTCCTTTATTTTCCCCCCAAAAAACTAGGTGCGTCCTATGGGCCGGTGCGTCCTATAGGGCGAAAAATACGGTAACTATTGATGTTTTTGTGATTATGCTTGCGTATTTTTATTTCTGTTATGAACCACCAAGAATATGTTATAGGAAGATGGTATACAATTTTTAAAATAATCAATACCTGGTGACAGTTGCTTGATAGTGTTATCTTAAAGATGACTCAAGGGATTCTTCCCTGTTTCCTCTGACAAAAAATACTTGCTTTAGATCTTTACATCGTAAATATCATATTCCCACGAAATATAAACATATAAATCTACTTTGAAATAGCATTTTAAATAGCTGTAGCTATGAGCCAGCATTATGTTACATCTACATCAGCTCTTAGTGCTTACTTACTTACTCTTTTTGGTTGTCAAAACACAATGTCAGTTTTGTGAAATATTTAAAAAATGTTCCATTATGAAAATAAGCTAGTCTGTTACTGAATTCCATTTTCAATTCGTAAACTTTTTTTAAAAGTTGCCTATGTACAATACAATTTAATTGAGTCACTTCTGAATCGGCAATCTTGTTTTATAGAACTTTTTTTAGAAATTGGCATAAACATGCAAATCTTCTTTTCTTCTTCTTGTTCCCCAGTTTGTTTGCATTGTTGTCAAAAAAGCACAACAAGGTTTTGGAGCAAGCCACACAATCCTTGAGAAGTTCCCTTGCTTCAGATGACTCTCCGCTTCCTGATTATGTGAGTACCAAACTTAGTGATGAAGGGAACAGGTCAAAATAGCATCTCCTGACCCTGCAGAAGTCTATCAAAGTGTGTGACAACCTGGCAACCACCAACACCAAAGTAGAGGAAGCTCTGCTGGTGACATCATGTCTGAAACTCACTGAGAAAATTTAAAAAAAAAAAATGCACTTGCAAATGGCAAAATAAAAACCACAGCTATTCGTAGCTAAGACATTTACTTTAGTCTGACAGCTTGCAATTCTTGAACATTTGAGTATAATTGCCATTATGGGGGGTGGGGCAGGATTTTGGTTGGCTGCCTTTTAGCCCGCATCCATCCACACACAGCAAAAGCAATTTGGAGTAACTTCTTACATAGGAAGATTTTATCTGTTGAGAACATTGTCAGATAATAGCCATATTCTGTTTGCCGTTCACTTTCTCTGGATATGCCAAATGTTTGTTGTACGGACCTGCCGTTACCAGAATGCTGATGAGAGCTGGGATATTGAGTTAAGAATTTAAATTATAATCTGTGGAGTCTCCAATTCAAATCTCAGTTCAGCCATAAACTCACAGAGGAGTCTTGTGTAAGCCACATTAGTATGAACCCTTTCTTGAAATATTGGGATAACAAAATAAGCATATGTTGCAGGGTTGTATAAAAACCTCTAAGATAGCAAAGTTGAAGTACTATATATTTTTAATTTTTAAGATATTCACAATTTTTCAAGTATGTATCTCACTGTTTAGACCTTTAAGATCACTCAGATCACCTGGGGAAATTTTACTCACAACACCAAACCCTACAGACTAGGGCAGTGTCTCAAAAGCCAGTGCCTAGGGTTTCCCTGACATATAAAATATAAAACTAGATCCTGCTTTGCATGTTTGAATTGTCTGAATTTTTGTTTTATATGTGTTTATGTTGTTTTTAAAATATTGCTTCTTATTTGGCAATAGGTTGTGTTTTCATTTGAAAACTTAGAATTTTTAATACTATTATGCGGTTTATAGAAGTGTTTAAATTAAATAGATAATAAATAGATGCTCAAAGTGGGATATGTAAAAGCAGTTATAAAGCAACAGCGATAAGCCAGAGTCAATTAACGTAAAGTAATGCGATCAGCTGTATGAAATAGATTATACTATTACTGTGTATTTGTTCACATACATATGCAGGTAATTGGTTTTCATTTATTGCCCTTCAACAATGGTTAATTTGGATTATTGATGTCAGTTGCCAGGGGTAGGCGAGAAATGGGGGGAAAGCACAGGGCTTCTGCTAACAGGACTCAAAAGGTGAATCCAGCTCTGGGTTTCCCAAGTTCTAGTCAACACTCTAACCAAGGCTTTCTCAAATTTAGGTCCCTAAATGTTGTTGGACTACAGCTCCCATCATCCATAGCTACCAGGACCGGTAGTCAAGGATGATGGGAGTTGTAGTCCAACAACACCTGGGGACCCAAGTTTGAGAAAGGCTGCAACCACTACACCACACTGTCAGTGGATTGAGAGAGCTCTGAGGTCCTTTTGCCCAAAAAGCAGTATATAAATAAGCCGTAACATAACCACTAGCATAACTACAGAATTCCTTTTGCCATGTTGTGATCTTTTAGTATAAGCATTACTACTGAGAGGTTGGTCCATCTGAGCTCAGTGGAACTTCCTCCTTAGGCTTACAGTCCTATGCAGGCTGCTCTGGAAATAGCTCTCGTTGACGAGTCTTCTGTTTTTATTTACAGTCGTACCTTGGAAGTTGAAAGGAATCTGTTCCGGAAGTCCATTCAACTTCCAAAACGTTTGGAATCCAAAGCACGGCTTCTGATTGGCTGCAGGGAGCTCCTGCAGCCAATCAGAAGCTGCAGAAGCCCCATCGGGCATTTGGGTTCCAAAGAACGTCCACAAACCAGAACAATCACTTCTGGGTTTGCTGCGTTCAGGAGCCAAAACGTCTGAGTACCAAGGCATTTGGGATCCAAAGTACAACTGTATTTTTTAAAAGTGTATACTACTTTTTCTTTTGGAAAAACTCAAAGGCACTGAGAGCAAAATCAGTTAAAAACAGTAAATTTTAAAACAATACAGCAGCAAATATAATCAAATAAAAAGGCAAAGCCCCTTCAAAACACAATGTCAGTGGAATATCTGTTTAAGAGGGTTGGGTTAGCCCTCTCCTAATACCAGAGGACGCAAGCAACAAAACTGAGTCACACTTAGGATTGGATTGTTAGGGTAGGAAAAACTTTAAAAGTTCATAAAGATTTGGTGTCCTATTGCTGATTTTTTTGGAAGTTTAAAAAAATAGTTATACAATATACATGCTTTCCAATTGTATAATAATAATTTTGTTTTCCGTTATTAAGTTTAGCTTGTCGAGTTGTAATTAAGTTATTGAATTCACATAACAAGATTATTTTTTTTAAAGGAAAGCCCCTGCTGAATTTCAGTTCCTATATATTCCCTGCTTTAAAAGCTGGGCATGGCCCATGATCCCCATACCTTCATAGATACCACAAGAGTACACTCCTTGTCTTTTGCCCCACTAAAGAGGTTCCACAACTAGCAAAATGAGCCAGGTCTCAGATCATGTGACTGCCCAATAATGGACATCACATGACCATAATATGAGGCTTCTTCCAGAGGGTGCAGAGGTATGTACTCTTATATCTGAAAATCCAAAGCTTTATCATGAAGTTTCACCCCAATAAAATAGGTTTCAGTATTAACTGAGGTGCGAGAAATTTATCCACCTCTCAAACTAAAGTGGACATGTTAAAATGGTGAACAAGAGTCCGCTTATGATAGATTTCTGACCACAGTTAATTTCCTTCCTGCCAGAGCACTGATTTTTTTCTTATATACAGTGGTATCTCAGGTTACATACGCTTCAGGTAACATACGCTTCAGGTTACAGACTCCGCTAACCCAGAAATAGTGCTTCAGGTTAAGAACTTTGCTTCAGGATGAGAACAGAAATTGTGCTCCAGCGGCGCGGTGGCAGGAGGAGGCCCCATTATCTAAAGTGGTGCTTCAGGTTAAGAACAGTTTCAGGTTAAGAACGGACCTCCGGAATGAATTAAGTACTTAACCCAAGGTACCACTGTACTGTGCAAATCTGACTGGCAGGCCCAGAACTCTTGATGTAATTCAGTATCCTCCCCTTGATTAATAATCTAAATAACCCTGTTATGTAGTTGCTGGGTGAGATGCTTCTCTCTTTCCTTTTCTTTCTCAGCTAATGCTCCATAAAGGAGTCAAGGAAGGCCCCAGTTTTGATTCATCTTATATTTGTCTATGGTAAATAGAAAGCAGCTGCCAGTTTAAGCATCTAACTCTTGAAAAACTATACCCCCCCCCCCAACATCATCTGGAAATAATATAGCTAGTAAAACAAAGCTAAGAAGAAAAAGAAATGTTTGTTTTATGTGGGATGAATGGCTTCAGTTGGGGTCCTTCTAATTTGGCCATTAGGTGGGTTATTAAAAAGTAGTATTACAAAGGTGGTTTCAACAAAAAGATTGTTTTGGTTCTATCTTGTTATTACATTTGATTATAGCCAAAGTAGTAAGTACTATATAAATAGCCCTTCATTTCATTCCTCCTGAAAATAAGCAAAAAACCCAGTAATCTTACTGTCTTTATGCATTGGTAAATGCTAAATTACTCCCTTACATTATTTTAGTTCCTTAAAGCAACTTGTGTTTTAGAAGTCATATTTAATTTCCGCTTACATGGTTTGACATGTGCGGTGTGTGTCTGAATGATAGCATAAAAGTTAGCCATCTTTTAAGCAAACTAACAATACTATAAATGCATGGATTTCGGGAATGAATGCTCTCCTTTCTGAGTTTACAGTTTTCAGTATGCTTAGGTTCTAGACCACATGATACAAACTCCGGCCACAGTCCAAGACACACCTACCAGAGAGTAAGCCCTGTTGTTCCCAATGGAACATTTGAGTAAAGATGTATGGAATCAGGCTGAAACAGTGGTTTACTTCAGGGTGGAATGGGATTGGTTTGGCGGAAATTCCTAAACATCACCATTTCAAGAGAACATTTTAACAGAATGTAGGCAGTTCTTTTGAGAGCTCGGATACCAAGGGTGTGTAAGGGCCTGTTTTATACAGAGTCTTCACAACTTGTGATCCATCAGGAGAATCTCTGACCGCTATTCATATATGGTGGCTTACTAGCAGGATGATAATTTTCCAGTATTTGTTGCCTGCTGGACCATAAAGAAGGCTGATCGCCGAAGAATTGACACTTTTGAATTATGGTGCTGGAGGAAACTCTTGAGAGTCCCATGGACTGCAAGAAGATCAAATGCATCCATTCTTAAAGAAATCAGCCCTGGGTGCTCACTGGAAGGACAGATCCTGAAGATGAGGCTCCAATACTTTGGCCACCTCATGAGAAGAGAAGACTCCCTGGAAAATACCCTGATGTTGGGAAAGATGGAGGGCACAAGGAGAAGGGGACGACAGAGGACGAGATGGTTAGACAGTGTTTTCGAAGCTACAAACATGAATCTGACCAAACTGCGGGTGGCAGTGGAAGACAGGAGTGCCTGGCGTGCTCTGGTCCATGGGGTCATGAAGAGTCGGACACGACTGAACGACTAAACAACAACAACAACAAAGGACTTCAAGAATTGGTGGTGGAGGGGGTTGTCAAACACATAGCTGTCCATGATACATAGTCAGATAATCCATTTGGCTTGGCCGATGTGCAGACCAGCCTTGTACAGTTTTAGACCAATGGTCCATCTAGCCAAATATTGTTAGCCATAACTGAGAGGATATTCCTTAAATATTTTCTTTGGAGTTGATGGGGGGGGTGGTTTAGGAACTTCAGAACATGTGCTCTACCACTTAGCTGTGGTGAAACCCTTTCTCATACTCAAGGAGAAGGCTTGGGCAAAATTTCCTGTTTCCTGTATAGAATTTCTATACTGTACTTTATGCCCCTTTCCAGGACTATTGAATCTTTGTCCCCTTTGCTGTTCTTGTTTTTTTTAAAAAATCCACTTTTTGAGAAGAAAAAGCATGCTATATATTTATGCTAAATGAGCTGTGCATTGTTAAACAGGTCTGCACAGAATTTCACAATTTGCATAATATAACCTGAATAAAATTGAGTCTCTCATTGCGCAGGAATTGCGCATCCCTGATAGGTAGTGTGCATAAAAATGACTGCAAAGTTTGTCTCAGTATCAATGTATTTTCCTTTTTCTTTTCATGTCTAAATGTGCGTTAACACATAAATAATATCTATAGAGGGTTTCTCCAAATTTTTTTGTTTATTTCATCTGACAAATCAGAGACCAAAATTGTCCTGTGGCAACATTTATTCTTGAACTTAGCTAATATTGTGCTTAGCTGAAGAAGAGACTCCAAAAAGTCTGAAGCGAGTCCACTTTAGTAGTTTTCCAGGCGTGATGTGCAAGCCTCGTGCTTTTCTAGTTTCTGCTGCAAAACCAGGAAGGGAGGCAGACAGCAGCATTCTCTGGTTTGGGGACAACCACATCTTCTTTGCATCTGTTAACAAGATAAAGCATTATCAGTCAGTTTGTCTCGGTGGTGTTTTCTAGAAGTCCCATCTTAACTTACCCATGATGTCTCAGCTGAGACTATCCATACGTGACAGTTTGAGACAGTGGTTTTGTGGACCAGACACTATTTGTTCACTAAAAGTGAAACCGGAATGATTTTCATTTTCTCACAGTCTACCAGCTACACAAATAGCTTTAAGTAGCCACTTGTGGTTGAGAAGCAAAGGTTTTGGGTCAATTTTTCTAATATTTTATTGGGTGGAGGGGAGGTTGGATGAGTAATAGCCCACAAAGTTTGTGCCTGAATAATAACTCCAGTATTTTCACCTGATAAATAATGTAAGTACAGTGGTACCTCGGGTTAAGTACTTAATTTGTTCTTAACCTGAAGCACTTAACTGTTCTTAACCTGAAGCACCACTTTAGCTAATGGGGCCTCCTGCTGCCACTGCGCCACCGGAACACGATTTCTGTTCTCATCCTGAAGTAAAGTTCTTAACCTGAAGCACTATTTCTGGGTTAGAATCATAGAATCATAGAGTTGGAATAGACCACAAGGGCCATTGAGTCCAACCCCCTGCCAAGCAGGAAACACCATCAGATCACTCCTGACATATGGTTGTCAAGCCTCTGCTTAAAGACCTCCAAAGAAGGAGACTCCACCACACTGAGTTAGCTGAGTCTGTAACCTGAAGCGTATTTAACCCAAAGTACTACTGCAATTAAGCAGTGTATGAGAGGCCTTGCTACAGAGAGCGCATGTTGCTTGTCTCTTCCCGCTCCAAATAAGAAAAAGCAGGTGCAAAGATTCAGCAGGTGTTCAAACTTCATAGAATATCATACTGTAAATACACAGGCTATATTTCATTTAGACACCTCAGTGTTGAAAGGAGAAATCACATCACATCTTTTTGGTGCATCTTTTTTGACCCCATGAAAATGAGTGTAGTGGGTGGGGATAAAGCTGGGGTTTGACCTTGAAGTGCAGAAGTGTCCTGAACACACACAAGTCTCCATTGCAGCATGTATTGCCCCAACCTTGTGTCCATTAAAATAGGTGTAAGTTACCGAGATACACAGTTGAATTTGAGGAGTATTTATTTATTTATTTTATTTTACCTTCATCCTTTTTGTCACATGTTCAAAATAAGTAGGCAGTCCTCCAGTATAGTCCTCCAGGAAGCATAGGTGTTCCCATTCTGTTACCAGTTTTCGTTTTACATTTTTACATCTTGCGAACACAGCATTCAGAAAATGCTTCAATGCTCAGTGTTTCGGTAACCTGGTACCTGCTAGCAGAGTTGTCCTATCCTCTTGTGCCAGTCTAATTAGGAGCAATGACTACAGGTAATAATAATAATAATAATAATAATAATAATAATAATAATAATAATATATTATTTATACCCCGCCCATCTGGCTGGGTTTCTCCAGCCACTCTGGGCAGCTTCCAACCAAATATAAAAAATACAATACAGCATCAAACATTAAAAACGTCCCTAAACAGAGCCACCTTCAGATGTCTTTTAAAAGTAAGATAGTTGCTTATTGCCTTGACATCTGCTGGGAGGGCGTTCCACAGAGTAGGCGCCACTACCGAGGTAGTTTTAAATAGTAGTAGCTTCAGGTTTAATGAACTGTACTGGTACTGTGGGTGTGCCTGTAGCTGTTCTTGCTTGTTCCAGGCATCTGACGCCTGTAAACCAATGTAAACAGACCCCTCTGCTGAGAGAAAGTGTATCCTTTAAATGCCCTGCTGTTCACTGTCTATTGCCCACTTCTATATTGTTTGGGGTATCAGTTTAGGCTTATATTTGTCAGCCACAAATATACAAAGTATTCCCTTGAAATACTGTGAATGGCTTTGGTGCCTGTTTTCCCACAAATTTATCTCTAACTCTTGCACTTGTTAGCAAACATATTTTCTAGCTTCCTACTTCAAGAGTTGTTGAAGAAACTTCCATCCATTACTATATGAATGAACAAAGTGGCATTCACATTTTGAAAAGAGAGTTTTGCATCTGCATCTCAAGTATTGCAAGCTCGTGAAGAATATGCGATTGAAAATGATTTTGTTTGCAGCTCCAGCTTAGCCGTTGGAGCTGGCTGCATTTATTTATCTATCCCTGAGGCATGTTCTCCCATTCTGAATCATTAGTAGGGCTTCTCCCACACTGATGTCAGTTTCTAGCAATGCTGCTGGCATGAAGCATGTGAACTTCTACTGCCAGAGGGAGCAGCCTACATATGGAATGGGCCTGAAGGGTTGGGTTAAAGAAAGGTGGAAGAAGAGGAGAAATGCTAGATGGAGATAATATAGGCCTGGCACCAGCAGCCGATGAGGTTGGGCACTGGGTGAGTGCCCTAGAAGCCCCTCTCACAGGCCTGACACTGCTGCTCTCTCACACACCAACTAAGTCCTGGGCTGGATGAATTTTTGAATTGGGTGGGGGGCAAGCTCAGCTGCCATTCCCTGGGTTCTTGTCCACCTCCCTGCCTTGCCTAGACTCTGAGAAAGGGCCAAGGTGGTCCTTCTTCAGAGCCAGGTATTCCGGTCAGAGCCTAGGAGATTGCCTGTTTCACAGCTGCAGTTTCAGCTACAGTGGCTGAAAAGTCTTTTTAAACTTAGAATTTTAAAAACCTTTCTTTTTTAATTCTGTATCTGTGATTGCTCTCCCCCTTTCGCTTCCCAAGGCACAGCCCTGTCCATTTGTGCCCCCCCCCCCACTTATTATTGGACTTCAATTCCCATCATCCCTTCCCATTGATGGTGCTGGCCGGGGCTCTAAAGAATCATGCACACAGACAGCTAAGACGTCTACTACTTTATTAATAACAAATTTATAATGAGGCGATGGCCATAGGGGACCATTTTCCACATTGGCGAGATGAGCGCCGCAACCCCAGAGTCGGCCACGACTGGACCTAATGGTCAGGGGTCCCTTTACCTTTATATTCCCACTAACCCACATGTAAGCACAAGAATGATGAATCTTTAAAATTCCTTGGCCTTCTTAAACAACAGCAACCCTTTGAATTGTTCCTGGAAGACAACAGGTAGCTAGTGCATGTGAGTGAGCATTGGTGCAATATGCTGTTGACAGCCCAGCTGAGTGGTGAGTACACAAATCCTCTCTATGATGCATGTTCCAGCGCACACCCAAGTTAGTTACCATTAATTCACCTTGCTGGCTTCACCCTTAGTTAGCTGGAATGCCTGAACTCTTCTACCATGGCCATTCCCTGGGTAAACACTCCAGAACTTTAGTGTATATGAAAAGGACAAGGTACAGCTTCCTTTAGCAGTATAAATAGTATCAGCTGCTAATAACTTCCTATGATGTTGCCAACAGACAAGCAGATTAGAAAGGATAGGAACTGTTGCAGGAAATTATGAGAAGTCCAAATCTGGTCAGAGCTTTGCCAGGAACAAAAGCCATGTTTGGTGGAACCCATGTTCTGGAGCTTGCATTCTCAGACTTTATCCTAGTAAGTTTAAAGAAGAGCAGTTCAATTAACGGAACTCTTTCTCATCTGGAGGATAGACTAAAGGACAAGCCATGCAACAGAGCTGTGCAGACTTGCATACACTTCTTCAGTGTATGAAGAGCAGACTCAAATTGCAATAAAAGAATACTTATTTCAGTGTTTCTTTAGCACGCAGCAGTAACCAGCCACAGTATACATTCTGGCCTCCCCTAATCCAAATACCGCACAAGAACTGGCCTGCAAGGTTGGGGGATAATCACAGAGTAGGTTGTGCTTCCATAAGAATATCTTCCTCTCACACTGTGATAATATTGTTTCTAGAGGAACTAGATTGACTTATAACTTCAAGAACTTAAAACTGGTTTCTAGCATTTTTAACTTTTCTCTTTTCCTTGTGTTGGGGTGGGGTAGGCCACAGGCTTGCTACTTTTGCCAACATACTCACAGCCTGGGGAAAATAAAGAAGTGGTCATGATCATGAGTTTTTCCAGTTCCCACACTGTTCTTTCTGCTTGCTTGTGTATCGGAGTCATAGAGCAACTCATGTTACACTGCCCTGAGGGAGAAAAAAGCTTAATTGGATTTTCCTGAAATATGAAGTCCAGTCTCTTTGTGTGTTTTGCATTGTACAGTTCATCTCTCTTTTTCTCTTGGCTCTTTCTTATTACAGTTTGTTAATTAAGGTTCTTCAGAAATCTTAGCCTTGAGTTGTTGCTTTTAACTTTGGAGTTAACAACCGTCCCAGCCTGACATGATTATTATTTTTTTAGGGTAATTAAGTGGCTCCAGTGTGGGTATGCAAAATGCAGTGTGATGGTTTTCTCTCACATGTACAAAAACCACAGAGCTCAACTCTGTTGTCACTTTAAAAAGCATGTCTGCTAAGGTAGGGCAAGGTCTCCATAACACCCCCCATTGTCATTCCTTAGCATTTCATTTATTTTCCCTGTGCAGCAAATTATAAACACCTGAGTAGCCATCAGTATGACAGACCACGAGTGTCTTTAAACCTCTTTATACTCTTGCACTCCCCCTCCCTCAAACCTTAGACCTCTTCTCGTTTTTGTAATTTCTTTCACTTGATGCTATTGCCTTAATGCAGGCATAGGCAAACTCCGGCCCTCCAGATGTTTTGAGACTACAATTCCCATCATCCCTGACCACTGGTCCTGTTAGCTAGGGATGATGGGAATTGTAGTTCCAAAACATCTGGAGGGGCGGAGTTTGCCTATGCCTGCCTTAATGTCTTGGATGTCACAGAAGGTCTTTTGGTGTAGTGGTTCGAGTGTCAGACTAGGACCTGGAAAGACCAGGGTTCACATCCTCACTTGGCCGTGAAGCTCACTTGGTCATTAAGCCAGTCACTTACTCTCAGCCTAGCCTACCTCACAGAGTTGCTCTGGGGATTAAATGAGGAGGGGGAGAACCACCTTGATCTCCTTGGAGAAAGAAGTGGGATATGAATGCAATAAATAAATGATTGGGAACTACTCACTTGCAAGCTCTTTTGTGGCATTGGAGGGCCTGGCATGCATCCAAAGTACCACAACTCTCTGGCTGCCCATTGGCTCAGCTCCTTTGCTATGGCAGAAGGGTTTGCAGCATAGGGCAAGGTAGGAAAAAATCTTAGAATCTGAAGTCCAGCACATCCGACATGAAAACAAATAATCTTTCCTGTGGCAGTCTGCCATGACCTTTCAAAGGACACTTCTTGAGTGCACATTAGTTGAATGGTCTTGGAGTCTTTTGCCATTCTTGCTGCCGACAACTTTTTCTATGTTGAAACTCCCTCTCTCACGATTGAGGATATTTGGGATATTTTTAATAGGCAAAATTGCTCACAGTTGGACTGGAACCATTATAGATGCTGATGACTTTGCTGGACTGTGCAGGATCTAAGAAAAGAGGGGAAGCAACTCTGAAAATCTGGCTCTACACATAAAGACTGGCAGAGTAGGTTGATGTGTTTGAAATTAGATCAGTAAAACCAAGTGAAATTTTTTTGCTTGTGTGTATGATTGGAAAGGTGTTGTGGTTTGTTCAAATTACTGTTGCTTGGGAAATCTTGACTTTATTCAGCATGGATGTGTAAAGTATTAATGAAAAATGTACATTGCTAGACGTTCAGAGATACTCCATGGTTAGCATGCATTGCATCAGGTATCCTCTTCCAGGCTCTTTTGTACAGTAAGTGTTTTATACAAGAACAAAATCAGCTGGTGTAGAGACATATCTTGAATCCTATTCTTAAACAATGTAATTTCCAGGATATTTTATTTCACCTTTTACAATTTAATAATACTAGTAGCCTGCATTCGCATCATTACCTGGCTAGTTCAAGTCATGGCTACATTAAAACATCACAATATATTGTAGTTTATCAGACAGGAATGAGCTGTGGCGAGAATTGGACTTCTGTGCTCTCATTCTTTCAACGCAATCACAAGGAGTTCAGGAGCTTTCACTTCCATTTTCGATTAACCACAGTTTAGCATGTCATCCTGAACTAAACTCTGATCAGTTTAGCCATGGTTTGTTCAGATTGTTTTCAAATATTATCTGTTGTGCTGATTGAGGTGATGGGAGTTGTTGTTATAGTGCCACCTGGAGGGCACAGGTTGGGGAAGGCTGACTTAGACAATAATAGAGACTTTACCATCACAAGTACAACACATTTTCCCCTAGTGTATATTTATGGGAAAGGGTTATTGGGGTAGCGGGGCGGGTTGGGATCACAGCCAGATCGCTTTAGGATAGATACCTTATTCCTTTTCCAAAGTGTCAAATATGGCTATAAAGGAAAGGATGTATCAGAACTGTTCTTATATCCTTCCTTTAGGGGGGGTCAAAACATTTTTTCTGCAGTTTATCCTGTCTTAGTTTCTGACTCTAGACTCAGGAAGTTGAATAGCCTGAATTTGCATTCAGCTCTTATCCAGAATCTTGCGGATAATAAGCTTTAAAAATAAGATGGAATGTCATAAACAACAACACCTAATCTAAAACAATAGTTGTGTGTCCCTGCTATCACAGCTCTTCCAAATCTGCCCTAACTTTCCCTTCCTGTTTGTACCTTCAACCGGTCTATTGAGAGAAACCTTTAAGGGAAGACGTAAATGCTGTGTGTGGGTTTTTTGTGTGTGTCCGTGTATACACAAAATAACAAATGGTAAAATAGAGGGACAGTCCTAAAGATAAGTACTTATGGCTTCAAAGCTAGATATTATAAGTTTAAAACTGTGCCATTCATTCAATTTTGTACAGTATCTTGCTCTGTTTGTGTCTCTACAATTGCATACTTAAAATGCTGTATTTCTAAATATTATTTAATTTTATTTACGACTTGATACATTTGGGGAGGGGCGAGGATACCCAAAATATCGTCACATTTAAGTGGAATTCATTCTAAAACAACCAAAACCTATACTGGTGTATTGTTAATATAGCCAATTTAAAATGAAGAATAAAAATGATTAAAACTACTATATTAAGTAGTAAATACTTTGCAGTTTATTGAGCTCTTTAAGTGATGGCCAGATAACATTTTCTTCAAGAAATGCATATACAGTGGTACCTCGGGTTACATACGCTTCAGGTTACAGACTCCGCAAACCCAAAAATATTACCTCGGGTTAAGAACTTTGCTTCAGGATGAGAACAGAAATCGTGCTCCGGTGGCGCGGCAGCAGCGGGAGGCCCCATTAGCTAAAGTGGTGCTTCAGGTTAAGAACAGTTTCAGGTTAAGAACGGACCTCCGGAATGAATTAAATACGTAACTAGAGGTACCACTGTATATAGAATACTCCCAGTCCCAATAAAGTTATTGGCCACAATCCATTGCAAAGTTAAAAGTCCTTAAGTCCATTCATATCAATGGGTATGTGAGTACTTCAGTCTGTGTTAGATTGTGTGCACTGGCTGAGCAATGGTAAGTAGATGATTTTTTCTAATTTAACCCCTGTGTTGTATTTTTAGAAGCTAATATTGAAACAGTTTTTGCATACAACTTAAACACTTTTTACTTCTTTGCTTGTCATTATTACCTTTCTCATGTTTGATTGAACAATGTTTTGGAAGTAACTAACCTGATTGTTCATGGTCTTTTTAAATTTATTTTTAATAATAATAATAATAATAATAATAATAATAATAATAATAATTTTTTATTTATACCCCACCCTTCCCAGTTTAAAAACCAGGCTCAGGGCGACTAACAGCAAATATAAAACATTGATTAAAATGCGACTTAAAAACAGCATAAAATACAACATAAAATGCAGCATCAATATCAATAAAATTCAAAAATTCAGGGGTCATGGGGGGGGAGAGAGAAAAGAAAAGCTTTCCTGTAAACTTTCCAGGCAAGAGTCAGGGAAAAAATACTGCTGCTCAGAGAAGTTTTATTCCTAATTGCTGGAAATGGTAAAGCATGAATTAGAGAGAATACTTGAATTTCCCTCTCCCTGGGCCCCAGAATACAACAAACTTTTAAAGGCCTTGACTTCCACACATTTACTTAATAGGAGCTACTTTTGAGTTGACACACGTAGGCATGTTCTGCTAGTTTCATAAAACATGCTTATGCTCCCCAACTTCTCATTTGTGTGTGGTTTGTCTACATTGTTAATGCAGATTATATCTGGCAGAGGAGTCTTAGAATTGCTGATCCTTGTGTACCAAGCACATCAAACATGCCCCCGCCCCCGCAATCCCATTGCTGCTGAGAATTGAACTGGCCTTCAGTGTATTCTGCAGAACGCTGTCTCATATTCTTCCATCTCCACATGGAATTAAGAATTCACATATGATCTTTTAAAAAATGCATTCTGCTGTAATTCAGCTTTTTTTAAATGGTTGAAAATTGAGATTGCCCATGGAGAAGAACTCCATCAAGTCATATTGAATTATTTCCCTTCAGCAGTACTAATCACTCAAAAATCTTTTAAGTACATATTTAAGTTGGGATAGTCTTTTTCTTTCTTTCTTTTTGCAGTGCAGTCCTCCTGTCCTACATTAGTTGAACTTGCTCTGGCAGCTGACGTGTATATAAATCCTTGTAGCCACTAAGAGGTTTGAAGTGGGTACTGCCAAACCTTAATGGGGTCTGCAAACCTGCCACAACCATTGCCATCACCACCGCCATCTTGCTGATTCGTGTATGCTGGAGCCTAGATATATACACATATACATATGCATGTATATATAGTTTCGCATCCCAAGGCCTCTTCAAACATTTGCTTCCACGCAATCGGTTTTAGAATCGTTCCCATGTGGAAAATATGATGTTGGAATTGAAAATCTACATGGATTTCCCAGGGAAGGTCTCTAATAGGCGATGGCAGAAATTCAGCATCCTGCTCACAGTTCGTTCCTGGAACATTCTATGTCTGTTTGTGTGTGTGTGTGTGTGTGTGTGTGTGTGTCTACTTACAATGTAATGTTTTCCAGGTGTATTCTTTCATGGGAACTATTCCCAAAGCAGTTGTGAAGAGGAATATATTGTGTCAGAATTAGTTCTCACTCCTCAGTTTCCTTGACTGTTGAAACATGATACCTGTAGTTGGATGCAGAAATGCCACTGTATACCAGCTGATGGAAAGCAACTGTTGTGTAGGAGTGTTGCCATTATGTCCCTCTTGTGGACCTTCCATTGATACTTGGTTGGCCACAATCTTGGCTGGGCAAGATGAACCTCTGGTCTGATCCAGGAGGGCTAGTCTGATGTTCCTTTGATGAGTTGTTTTGATGTGGTCATTGTAAATAGAACTGGTATGGGGCAATATTGTCCAAAGGCACTGGCTGGTGGGCGTTAGTCCTTACTCTTCTAGGCTAATCGGAAAGAATGTGTGTTGATGGTTCACTAAAATTAATACAGATTAAGGAGGCAGGTCCTACTCATAGTTGCAAAACAAATGGGTTCAAAGGGGATGATGGTTATTTTAATGTCCTGTCTTTAAGGCAGCTCAGTGTGGTCTGGAAGCATTATGTACGTGTGTCAACAAATCTATTACATACGCACAACGGAGCTCTTATCACTGAAAAGTTGGCTTTGGCCCTGAATTCAGCTTTCTGCGCACTTCCTTTTTCTTCTTTCCTCCCCCACATCAGTTTTATTGCAAGGTTTTAGTTTCTTGTTAAAAATGCAGGAAATTCAGGAAATTCTTGGAAACTGCCCAGAATTACTGCAAACAAAATACATATGCTTCTCTCGTAATAACCCAAAATAAAGGAAACTATCTTATACTTACTAACCAGACCAAGTTTCCTTAGAAGTTGAACAGAATGTCACAATTTTTTTAATTATATGCACTGCTAAACGAAGTTGGGCGAGAAATTGAACACTGGATGTGAACCATTAGTCTTGCTGCTCCGGAACAAGTAGTTTAAGAATATCTGGATGTGATTTCTGATAGCTGTAGCACATTTTCCCCCGGGTTAAAATTGTAAGCACACTTCACTCTTTTATGCTCTCAAAATGTAAAGGTGTGTGTAAGAATTAGAAGCTGTCACAGAAGCCAACATTTTGCCATCTCTGTTTCTTGCTATGTGAATGCCTAATCTGAGTTTGCCCTTTGATTTGATAAGACCAATACCACGAATTCTGAAGAAATAAAGCAAGAAGGCTGAATAAGTGCTTTGGCCTCTCAAGAGTTTGTTTTTGTGGCACACTACTGTGACTCATAGTGTACAGCTCAAGATTGTGTATGTTTTTCCTCCTCTTCACCTTTTTCTATTTGCAACAACCTTGTGAGGTAGGCTAGGCAAAGTTAATATATGTACATACGCAGGAGTACAGTGTACTCAATACAACGTGCGGAGCCCTGGAAATGTTGTTGGCATCCCTGTATGTATGTATGTATGTATATATAAAGGTAAAGGTACCCCTGCCCATACGGACCAGTCTTGACAGACTCTAGGGTTGTGCGCCCATCTCACTCAAAGAGGCCGGGGACCAGCGCTGTCCGAAGACACTTCTGGGTCACGTGGCCAGCGTGACAACGCTGCTCTGGCGAGCCAGAGCCACACACAGAAACGCCGTTTACCTTCCCGCTAGTAAGCGGTCCCTATTTATCTACTTGCACCCGAGAGTGCTTTCGAACTGCTAGGTTGGCAGACGCTGGGACCGAACAACGGGAGCGCACCCCACCGCGGGGATTCGAACCGCCGACCTTTCAATCGGCAAGCCCTAGGTGCTGAGGCTTTAACCCACAGCGCCACCCGCGTCCCTATGTATGTATATATACATATGTCCTAAAACAGCCTGTGAACTTCTGGGGTGTATGCCCTGTTGAGGTATGATCTGGAAAAAGATTCTTTTTGAGAATCTTGCCTGCATACTTCTGGCCTATTTTGTTGTCTTAAAAATCAGTAATTGCCTCGGATGCCAGCTAAAAAAAATTTATAGTATCTTGGGATATTTATCAGCACTGGTCTCAATTATTTCAGAGTTAGAAGGTTCAGTAGTTTTTTTTGGGGGGGGGGGTTCACAACTGTTACAAAAGCCCAAACTATGTGGTGCAAAAATACCAGTTTAATTATATATCTTTCTGCATGGAGAGCAGCTGTTACATTGGAGAAAAAAGCTTTTAAAGCATTTCTCATTTGAACCATTGTCTTGTCTTAGAGAAAGGGAAAAAAATCTGTTTCAATTGTTTTGAAGCTGCTGCACAAGTTATTACGCAAGGTGATGTACATGAAATGTTTTCATAACCTTGTTTATATCTATCCTGACGCCATGTCTAGATGTAGAGGTGCCTGATGTATAGAGAGCAATGAAGTGCAGTTTTTCCTTCATGTATTTCACCTTTCATCCACTTACTGTCTTCTTCTTTTTTTGAAATAATATTTATTAAAAGTTTTATAGTTACAGAAGAAAAGAAAGAGACAGTAAAAAAAATTAAAAAACAATACATCAAAAATAAAAGAAAAAAACAATACATCAACACAACAAGAAAAAGCAAAAACATTTAAAAAGACATCCATTTTCCATATCTTTATCTTTCAATGACTTATTTCCTCGACCTCCTCCCACCTCCCATTTTTGTATTCCAGTTAATAATTAAATCAGCAAATCCTTTCCATCTTTCACTGCTTTCTATCGTTTAGTTGTCTTAATTTATTTTATCCTTATCTTACCATCAAAATCTTAAAATTTATCTATACTTAAATCCTTATCATATTTCTACTAAAGTCATTCCACCATTTCCCAACATTCCTTAATTATGCTATATTACTCTGAATAAAGTTTTAAAAATTTTCCCAATCTTCTTCCACCGTCTCTTCTCCCTGGTCTCGGATTTTGTCAGTCTTTTCTATCAGTTCCATATAGTCCATCAACCTGGTGCTCATCCACTTACTGTCTTTGACTTTCTGTTTGTGTAACCCCTTCCCCTTCCCCAGAAGCCCATTGTTTAAATTTACCCCAAGTAAGTTTTTGCATGTAAGAACTTGGAGAGTTATTTCATGGCATTTGTATTGGGGTATAGCTCAGCCTTGTAAATAAGACCATAAAACAGAGTGTTCTTCCTGTGTTCTGAGAGAATTCTATTTTGTCTGTCACTTGGTATTATGATCCATTTTGAGGTTAAGAGTATCCTGCAGACCTGTTATTAAATAACCATTGACCAAGATTTATTAGAATTCTGCAAGGGGGGGAGGCTTTGAGGAATGGGTGTTCATACCACAAATGACATGAATTCATGGCTCCTCAAGTCCTCTACCTTTTCATTTAAGAAGGAAATTACTTACTTATAACTTCCTATTGTTCCTCTCTGCTGAGAAAGCTTACAACATTTCCATGCACATTCTTATAGCCTCAGTTTAATTTGAGTCATCTTGAATACATGGGATTAAAAATGTAGAGGCACCTACACCATCCGCATAATTTCCAAAGTGGTGCCATTATAGTGATCCGAAGATGGTTTCCAGAATGTCATAAAATAATTATTAAAACACAGAAAATAGCAGATCAGCCTGAAAATACTGAAAGCAGAAAGTGGCCTCATTGGTTCACCCCAAATGCCTCGAAAAATAGGAATGTTTTTACTTGGCAGCAGAAACTCATCAGAGTCTCTGCCACCAGAACTTCCAGAAGCAGAGTTCACAGTCATGGAGCCAAAGAAAGGTCTCTTGCATGTCATCCCACAGGGCCTGGGACAGATGATACGGGAGAGGGGGGGTTCAACAAATAACTTTATCTGTGTTCTATGCCTGCATGCTGAGGTACTGTCTGTCATCCTACAACAGTTTTCTGTACCAGCAGAGGCCCAGAGGGCGGCAACATGAGAATGGGCCTTTTCTGTGGTGGCTCCCCATTTGTTGAATGCTCTCTCCATGCCTTCATTACATTTCTTTAGGTACTAGGTGAAAACATTTCTCTGTAACCAGGCCTTTGTTGGATTAAACATACTAAGGCCTTTAAAGTGTGTTTGTGTTTGTGGGAGGTAGCTGGGTATTGGTTTGTTTTTGTTCTTGTTTTAAAATATATGTTGTGTTCTCATTTTTGTATTTTTATGTTGTGAACCACCCTTTGATCTTTGAATGAAGAAGAGTGGGATGATGATGATGATGGGCTACAAGATTGGGGATCAGCATGTCTAGACTATTCTTATCCAGATATTTATTTGATATTTCTCCTCAACTTTGACCCAGAAAGATCCCTACAGTGGTTTACATAAAATAATAACATGTACTTTTATCAAGCTGCTTCTGACCATTTTAGTTTGTCTGCCCTTACTGATCTTATCACTGAGGAACACTGATAAGCTTCCCAGGAGCCACAGAGTTTCCTGGAACCCAGACAATACTGTCTGCCCTAGCTGGCACTAAAGTTATTCATGACAGAGCATAGTGATTTTTTTCTTTTTTAATGGTAAAATAATACACTTCATTGAAGTATGAAGATCCACCTTTTGAAATGGAAAATTTTCAGCACTGCTGCCGGATAGACTAGTTGGGCTGAGATGTATTGCCATATTAGACCCACAGAATAAAGCATGGAAAATAAGTAAAGGTGCTAATTACATCAATGTAAATTGGTCTGCTAAAAGGTGCCACTACTTAGTTAGAATCTACGAGATTAAATACAGTCTGTTTGCCTGTGGATAATCACCATTGGAAACCGTGCCTGGATAATGTTTTTTTTCTATTCTGCCTAATAGACATCTACTTGTTTCTTATAGGCACAGGACCTGAACGTGATTGAAGAAGTCATTCGAATGATGTTAGAGATAATCAACTCTTGCTTGACAAACTCACTACATCATAACCCTAACTTAGTATATGCACTGCTTTATAAGCGGGATCTCTTTGAGCAATTTCGAACTCACCCCTCTTTCCAGGACGTAATGCAGAATATAGATCTGGTAAGTAAAAATAAACTCTTACGAACTGATCTTCTACAATGCCCTTTATAGTAAAAGGTAAAGGTAAAGGGGACCCCTGACCATTAGGTCCAGTCGTGGACTACTCTGGGGTTGCGGCGCTCATCTCGCTTTACTGGCCGAGGGAGCCGGCGTACAGCTTCTGGGTCATGTGGCCAGCATGGCTAAGCCGCCTCTGGCGAACCAGAGCAGTGCACGGAAACGCCATTTACCTTCCCGCCGGAGCGGTACCCATTTATCTACTTGCACTTTGACGTGCTTTCGAACTGCTAGGTTCTTAAACTCCTGCTTTTTGTAGATGTGGATTTTGCTTTTACAATTGTTACATTCATTGTGGAAAGCGATTTGTATTTTTATTTCATTTTTGCGCAGATGCATGTGGTTCTCACATCATACACACAGGGGGGAAGTGGTCATTTATGTATAAAGCATCTAAATCCTGTGGGAATTGTACAGAAATTTTAAAAAACAGATAAATGCCTGCAGCATTATATCCAACCACCCACAAAAAGTTGGAGAGGGGAGAAGAAAATATGCTATTCAGATTCAGATTCAAATATGCTTCAGATTCAAGGTCATACATACTTGTTATGAGGACCAGGTAGCCAAGGCAATAGTTACCCCTGCTGTCTCATCTCTCTGTCTGATGCTACCTATACTATGGTAGTAAAGCATAGCACACAGATTTTGCCACTAGACAGATGTGCGATTACAAGAATTTATTTTTTAGAGATCCAGAGCTCTTAGATCTGTCCAGAGAAACATTTACAGTGGTACCTCGGGTTACAGACGCTTCAGGTTACAGACGCTTCAGGTTACAGACTCCGCTAACCCAGAAATAGTACCTCAGGTTAAGAACTTTGCTTCAGGATGAGAACAGAAATCGGGCGGCGGCAGGAGGCCCCATTAGCTAAAGTGGTACCTCAGGTTAAGAACAGTTTCAGGTTAAGAACGGACCTCCGGAACGAATTAAGTTCTTAACCCGAGGTACCACTGTATAAGATCTGAGCTCTTTGTGACAAAGTTCAGGGACCTAGTGGCATGCCAGAATTAATTACTAAGATGCACAAGGTGCAAACAGCTGAGCAGCTGAGAAAGTGACAAAGCAGCTTATCAAACTGGACTGGCAATGCTATGCAAAATATAATCCCTAATAGATGAACTCCATGTAAGCCTGAATCTGATAAGGACACTGGAGGTAGGATAGTACCTGTAAGTTTTTCATCTGAGGGCCAAACAGCAGCATGGGGAGTGATACCCATCAGGAAAAGAGGGAGAGGTTGTTTTGTTTAAAAAAAAAATAATATGTGCTGTAGTGCACATTGAATTTAGAGGGTCCTTCCACAGCTTTTATTACAGATCTGCAGTTAGAGATAACGCAGTGTCATGTTTAGTTTGACTGTAGGTTAGAAATAAGCAACTGGGAGCCTCAGAACCAAACTTGTCCCCTGCAGGTTGCCAGCTGTCCCTCCTGGAAAGTGTACAGAAGGAGTGATGGCAATGAAATTTATTAGCCTTCCACCCGACCTTCCCATTTAGATAGTCCTATGGTGAACCATTGTGTTTCTCAATTGATCAGTTCAGCTGTTCAACAGTTCAACACTAAAGTTTAAAAAATGTTTTACGATGCCTTTGTTTTTTTATACTGTACTTCTACTTCTATTCTCATGAACCCTTGTGGAACTATCAGGTGGCACAGAACAGCAGCTGCGATGAAAAGGGAGGTTTTTAATTATATCATACTTTTCTTGAAGGCTGCTGTGGTAAGAATATCTGCTTTTCCTCTTGCAGAGACACCAGACAAGACAGGAGGTGGCAGAGCAGGCACTCTGATTACTGCAGGAGAGATTTATTTATTTATTTGCTTGTTTTAATCAGTTATACATTGCATTCTCTGCCAAAAAGGGGCACCTGAAACAGCATATTTTAAAAAGCTAAAAAATGTCTAATTAAAACATTATCAGCCAATGAATCACTAATGCTTTATCCAATCCCCCAATCAAAGCCTATATAGGAAAATAATCATCATCAGTTGCAATGATGGTATATTATCATCGGTTTATTGGAACAAATATATCCATTCTTATTTGTGCAAAAAACGTCAGATAACTTGTATAACACATGCCAAAAAAAAGTCTGAAAGCCCTCAAAAAATCAGAATCTGAGAGCCAACCAAAAATATAACAATAACTGGAAAAGGCTGGATCTACACTAAACACTGGAAATCACAATTTATTAATAACTGTCTAGCAAAAATATTTCAGTAAGGCAGTCTGTCAAATGTCATTACAGCCATTATTTGATAAACTGATTTTATAGAAATATTTTGCCAGACATTTCTGTTTAAAAAAAGAAACAAAAGCCATTCCAATCTTTTCAAACATATTTATTTAAGATATTTTCCACCAGCCTTTCCATCTACAGGCGTGTTTTACATCAAAATAAGTGTGTGAGTGTGTGTGTGTGTGTGTGTGTGTGTGCGTGTGTGTATTAAAATAATCATACCAGAGTTGCAGAATATATAACTTTAAAACAATTAAGAAAAAGCCAGAACATCAGCTGTTCTGCTTTCCCATACATCCTATAAAACATTTACTGTTATAGAATCATAGAATTGTAGAGTTGGAAGGGACCGCAAGGATCATCTAGTCCAACCTCCTGCAGGGCAGGAATCTTTTTGCCCAAAATGGGGCTTGAACCCAAGACCTTGAGATTAAGAGTCTCATGCTCTACCGTCTGAGCTATCACTTTTCTCTAATTGAAGTGGATGTCAGTATCCCCTGATGCTGTAAAAGAGGGCAGCTGGAGGATTGTGCATTACCCTATAACTGTCCCTGGAAGTCTGGCTGGTACAGAGAAAAAATACCTACACAAATGAGGTATGCTGTGCTTCTCATATTCAGAAACTTGGGTATTGGTACATTATTTGCATAATATAAGAATAATTCTGCCTGGATTTGTGGGACTGAGCTACAACTCTGATTTTGTGCAGATAGAAAACATATGGTTCACTTAGCAACCAGGAATAGAATGATTTCTGTTTTCATTTACTGCTCAAGCCTGTTCCAGAAGTAAATGGATTCCCATTTTGAGGGATGCAATATGCGCTTTTTTACTGGTAATTGTTAATGGTGTACTGATATCCTAAATGTTACACAAAGTTGGTTACTTATTATTTTTGTTGTATTGAGGATCTTCCTGCAAGTAGGGTAATTCTTATAAGGAACTTGAAAAGCATTTCAAAAAGTGGGGGAAAATCAAACAAGTTAAGAATGACTACAGCTGTTTGCCGCAGTTGCTGGCTGTTGGCTCTTAAGGATATCTTTGTAGGCAAGATGTTAACTTACTGTAAACACAGATTTGTTAATTTATGAGGACTTAATAAGACTTGTTGCATTAAAATAAGGAGTTACTTCGATTCCTGAGCATCCGATACCATTAGAGAGTAGCTTTCCCATGACCGATACACTGAACACTGCAAAATCTGTGTATGTGGGTCTACCCTCTACCTTCTTTTTCATGGGCTTGTATTGTTATTTTTATTTATTATTCTAAGAAACTTCCAAGACATTTAAAACTTAAACGCAGCTACGTTCTACCATTAAAAACAGAACAAAACAACCCCAAAACAGCCACAGGAAACTTTGGTAGTGCACTAATAAACATCACTTTTACCTGCCACCAAAAAGATGATAATAGTGAGAGCTTGTATAGCACTGATGAATGAAAAGTCCACTGTTCAAATCTTACATTTGCCATAAACTCAGTAGGTGGTTTTAGGCAAGCTGCTCTCTGACTCAGCATCCCTCTCACCACAGTATGAGGATAAACTGATATACCTTTCAAATGTGTTGTTGGATTACTATGATAATGTATGGGAAATGCTTTAAGCACTCTAAATGGGAAGGAGAGAGGTAGGGGGAAGAAAGAGAATGGAGGTGGTGAAAAGAAACGAGGTGGCCTCATCCACCTATGTGCTTTGAATTTGTTGGAGGTGTGGCCTTCAAGGAAACAGCTCTGAGGATGCTCAGAACAGAAGTACTGGCTCACAGGTCTACCAAAAGGGTAGATCTGCTAAGGTTAAGGTTTGTGGTAATTAAAACCTTTACAAGATTTTTGCTTAGGATTTGCAGTCGACGGTAATTAGGATCAGCAGAGTAGTTATTTCATTACAGGAAGGGATGCTTTTCTGTTGAATTTTGTTCACTTTCTACTTTAAGCATATTCTGAAAAGTCGTCTTTGCAAGCCTGGCAGGTCTCCCTACTTATAAGAGAAGCAATGTCTGTGCTTGCCTGCAGCAACAGTATGTCTCATTTGAATCCTGGAGTAATCAAACCATCAGCTCTCTTTTGTTTTACTAATAGGTTGTAAGGGCCTAATTAGGCTTAACAGCTTCAGTTGGGTGCCTAGCTCTGCATTGCAAAAGCATCCCAAGAACATTATTGCCATGCAGTAAACCATTTCCTAGTCCTTGGCTTCGATTATCAAAGGAATGTTAACTGCCTTCAATGACATGGGCATTGTTTCTCTTCTTAAGATAGGTCTACCTAACTTCTCAAGATTGCATGTTTAGAGATGTGTCAGTGGCATTTCTAGATCTACCTTCCTTTATGTGATATTACGAAACATTATCGTATAGGCCTTGGTGTGTAAGATAAACTAGCCAATGTGGTCTTCATGGTTCTGAGAATTATCATGAAGATTAAATAAAAACCCAAAGCAATCATTACTCCTGCGATTTCCTGTTTTCTTAGGAAACTTTGTTCCTGCTAGAGTAGTCAAAAAAAGCCAAAAATTCACTGAACTTTGCGGTCTTTTAGCTGCTATGCAGTATTGCTGAAGTATGCATATGTACATTCTTGGATCATGGTCATAGTGTATAGGAACAAGCTGAAGATGTGGAAATAATAGTGCTTAAATTACCTGGAATACAAATGCTAAATACTGTTTTTAATCTAGCATTTATACCTACCAGTTGAAGAATCTCAATTAGGAAATGACTCACTGCCATAAATCAGCTGGGTAGGTTTCTATATCCTTAAAAAAAAAAATCTAGTTGACAGATACCCTGACATTGTTTAATTAACCTGTGCTTCCACTTATTTACAGACAGAAGTGTATGTGTGTGTGTATACATAATATATATTTCCCTGTTCCATTCCAGGTGATCAGCTTCTTTAGCTCCAGAATTGAGCAGGCTGGGGCTGAGCTGTCTGTAGAGAGAGTTCTGGAAATCATCAAGCAAGGAGCTGTTGCTCTGCCCAAAGACAGGCTCAGGGTGAGTGCTAACAAAACCAGTCAATGTGTAGCATGCCACAAAGCAGCACTTTAAGGATTGTTTTCTTTCTTTAGGTTAGAGTTCCAGTGTTTGTATGGATTATTAATCTATAACGGAATGCGCAAGCATGCTGTGAAAAAGAATGAATGGCTGTATAACATTGGTATAGAAATTATCATTTCTGTGACCGTATGCTTCTTCAAGAACCCTAATGAATTATATGCACATGTTGCTACTAGAGATGTCTTGTGACTACAGTGGTACCTTGGTTCCCAAACTTAATTCGTTCCGGAGGTCTGTTCCAAAACCAAAGTGTTCTAAAACCAAGGCATGTTTTCCCATAGAAAGTAATGCAAAACGGATTAATCTGTTCCAGGCTTTTAAAAACAACCCCTAAAACAGTAATTTAACATGAATTTTACTATCTAACAAGACCATTGATTCATAAAATGAAAGCAGTAATCAGTGTACTATACTGTAGAAAAAATAAGACAGTATTGTAGATGATAAAAATTTAAAATATAAATATTTCTTACATGCACTGATGATAGTCATTGTTTGGATGGGGGACTTTTATCCATTTCTGCAGTCACACAATCAATCAGTAGCTGAATTGTGTTCCACACAGGCACAAAAACAAGTCACAAAAACAAAGTCACAAGCCACACTCACCAGTCAGTCCCATAAAATGAAGAACAAGTCACAGTAAAAAACCCGAAAAAGCCACACAAACAAAACCACAAAAAATAGCAAAAACAAAAGCTCCAAAAATCACCTCTGTGTTGTGTGGGTGCTCAGGACACAACAGCCAACGAGACTCAACAGGAAGCGGAACATGTTCTGCTTCCAAGGCAAAGTTCACAAACCGGAACACCTGCTTCTGGGTTTGCAGCGTTCTATTTCCAAGTGCTTCATAAACTAAGCTGTTCTAAAACCAGGGTACCACTTTATATAGTTTATTATTTTATTTTTTTATTTGCTCATTTCATTCCTATGCCACTTTATATATTTAAGAAAAAATACATCAAAGCAGTTTACAACACATTAAAACATCAAATAGAACAATCCAGAATAAAAATTACTAAAGAAAGTCAAACATTAAAGTATACAGTTAGGCCAACAAAATAACAGGAAACTAAAATATAATTTTAAATATTTCAAAATAAAACGTTACAAAGGAGGTAAACTACAGAATGCACATTTAATGCATCAAAGTTAACAAAAAAAGTTTTATCTTAAACCTTTCAAAAGAAAACATTACTAAAGGAAGTCATTTTTTAAATGCACATTTAAAACAGCATAATTAGCAAGAGAATAAAATATTATAAGCATAGGACATATCTGCTGCTGTTGCTGCCAGTCCTGCCAATGGTGGTTCATGGTGGACCGCTCTTGTGGAAGTTCGGGCTCGATGACCTGGGTCTGCACTAAGAGACAGCTAGGATGGTCTCTGCCCTCTTCAGCAATTGGTGGGTTGTATTTATATACATTTTGCCCTCCCCTGTTTTGAAGCTCAGAGGCATGGAAACGAACTCAAATAAATTAAAAACACACTGGAATGTAAAATAGCAGCCCGGACCAAATAGTTCACTCCTTCCCCTACACTTGGTGAGGAAATGAGAACGTGCCTTCCTTCTGTGCCCCTGGCATTTTTCAACAAGGTGTATCCATGTCAATATGGTTGATCCAGATTCTGTGGTCAGTTTTCTCTAGGAGATCTGTCACATTGTTTGAGACATTCTAAATTGGATTTTGCACAAATGCATTCTACTCATCCATTGGACCAGTGTGTGGATGTCCAGTGGCCTGAGACTGTGAACTGGCTTCCCAGGTAAATGAGGGGTGTTTCTTAATCGCTCAATAATTCTTGTAAACCACTTAGAGGTTTATTACAACCAAGTGGTATAAAAAATTTATTAAATAAAATAATCCCATGGCCCACCTCTGATCCCATAGTTCTAGTTAAAATTTGTGGCCCCATCACTTCTACACTGTCTCCAATTTCCTTCTGCTTTCCGGTATGTAAGCTATCTAGTCCTTTAAGGTTGCAGCACTTTGTAGCAAGAACTCTTTACTTTAGGTTTTTGGGATAGGGAACCTTTATACCACACTTTCGAAAGAAAGGTACGCAAGCACTTTTGGAGCTTGCTACCTTTTACTTCAGAGGTGGATACTTAGATTTAAAATGTAATACTCCCCCACTGTCCATTTTGACAGCACTGAGACTCACCAGTTATTCACCTGCTACCAGGTTATTCAACATTAAAGGAAGCATTAGGAGCATATTTTGGGACGCGGGTGGTGCTGTGGGTTAAACCACAGAGCCTAGGACTTGCCAATCAGAAGGTCGGCGGTTTGAATCCCCGTGACGGGGTGAGCTCCCGTTGCTCAGTCCCTGCTCCTGCCAACCTAGCAATTCAAAAGCACCTCAAAGTGCAAGTAGATAAATAGGAACCGCACCGGCGGGAAGGTAAACGGCGTTTCCGTGCGCTGCTCTGGTTTGCCAGAAGCGGCTTAGTCATGCTGGCCACATGACCCGGAAGCTGTACGCTGGCTCCCTCGGCCAATAAAGCGAGATGAGCGCTGCAACCCCAGAGTCGGTCACGACTGGACCTAATGGTCAGGGGTCCCTTTACCTTTAGGAGCATATTTTAGGATATACTCCCAGATTCGTCCTTTCTCGCCTTGCAGCTGGGCTTGAATTTGAGTAACGCCAAGAAGTGAAGACTCAAGTGCACACTCTAAATGCACTTCTAACTCCAGCTGTAATTGGGTGTGTCTTAAATTTGGTGACAGAGTGTTGTATCCCATGATTGTCATACTCAGCATAGAGCCTTTGTATGTTGTTCAACTGAGCTTTACTCAGAGCAGACCCACTGCAATGCATTCATCTAACATAGCCATGCTTATTATTTTTCCTGGGTCTGCTCTTGAGTAAAACTTCATTGAATACCACTTGAGCTTAATGGACATGACTAACTTAGCTCCATCAGTTTCAGTGGGTCTATTCTGCACAAAACGTGGTTTGGTACAACTCAGGAAAAGGGTTCTAAATTCAAAAGGCACCAAACTGTACCTATCATCATATATAATATGGCCCTGCACCTGATATCAGATGATGTGCAGGTGGATGTGGCTTAGTGAAAACTACACATGGGACAAATGGAAAGGCCTGGTAGGTCTCAGTAGACCTGTGGGCCTGAGGTTCCCCAATGCTGTTTTACTTCCTGTCACCCCTGAAAAGAACAAGTTTTTTTCCTTCTCAAATTTGAATAAAAAGTCCTTCAGAAACTATGTGGGTCATTTTACAGAATAAAAATAACAAAATAAAACCCTCAGATCTAAAGGCAGAACTGTGTTAGAAACCCAATTATAAGAACAGAAGGCCTCCTAAAAGGTTAACTTGATTTTCCACTTGACATTTTTGGAGATGGAGCCATCATTATATCCCAACATGAATCTAGAATTGTGCTCACTGGCCTATTCCTAAAAAGTTAGATAGAGAGCTGATCCCCAATATCTCTATGTGTATGTTCTGCGGAATCTCATCAAGGACCACAAAACATTGCATCAAAATGAACAGAATCCTTCAACAATTGGCAGTTCAGAAAAACAGACTATCCTCCCACACGGAAACACACTGTGAATTAAGATAACAAGGATTTGCTGCTGTTTGGATAATTGAGAAGAGTGCATTTATACTGCAGATGTAACTAAATACATTTGTCAGATGTTTGTTTGCTTTCCCAATGAGCACATGTAATGTGTGTTTGTCATACGCTTTGTGGAGTAGGCAGGCCCCAGGCTACATAGAGGAAGATGAGATGCCAGGCTAGTGGGTTTAGTGCTAGGCTAGTAGGTGAACTCTTGGTTTGGATCCAGTCAAACCGTTGTGGCGTTCTGTCGAAGGAATCTGGTGTCAAAGTGAACCCATCATGGCACACATTGGGGAGTAAGAGGGTGGACTTGTTTGACAGTCAAGTGTTTGAGAACTGGAAACTCCCTTCGCATCTTCACCTGACTGCTGCTCAAGATAAGCGTGATTATAATTAGCTGTTGCTTTAAAGTGTCTGCTCCTGGCCATGCGCTACGCAGGGTAGGGAAAGTCCAAACTGGGTAATTAGCCTTCTTAGAAGATTCCAGAAGAAGCTGGGAGATAAAGTAGCAGGTGTTGAAATAACCAGGCCTTGGATTTCTCCCTCACCCTGTGGAAGGAGATAAATGAAGCTAATGCGCCTGGGTCTTGAGGTGGAAGCCGCGGCATTCAGAGATAGAGCTGTCTCCTTTGCAGACAGGCAGCCCACAATACAGGCTCCTTGTTTTATTGCAGAAGATTATTATTAAGAGTAATTTAAAGATCAGAGTGATAACTGAAAATTGACTTCAGTGTCTACCCCACCCCCAGCCCCAAGTTCACAGTCTTTCCCCCCCCCCCTCCCTCCCTTTGGGTGAAATTATCTGTAGTTTGAGGATTAAGAGCCTGAGAGGAGTGAGACTGTGTCTGGAGTCTGGAAGTTATCTCAGGGTTTTCAGGGAAGTTAGCCAGAAGATAGCTGCACTTTTTTTTTTTTTAAGTGGGAAAACCTGTTCTGAATGCCAGACGTTATTAACTGGAAGCTGACATTTGAGTTCATAGAATGAGCAACATTTAAGAGATCACATTTAAATGCTTTTGAAGGAAACTTCCCGCTGGTAAGCCATTTGAAGAGAAAACATTTATTTTACAAATGGTTTTCCTCTGTTGAATTTCCCAGTTTTATTTCGCAGTGTGTTGCCTAGTTTTTTACTCCTTCCTTTTCTCTTTCATGTCTCTAACATGCTTGCCAGTATGTTCTTACGTTGCCCCTTGCCAGCATGGCATGAAGTATGTAGTATTTATTGAAATTTGTTCTGCTTAACAGAGCACTAAAGCCTGCTCTTTACAAATAGGGCCAAAAGCCAGGGCTGGTGGAGGAATGGTGCTTTTCTAGCCCATTCCTTTGCAGATTCTTTTTGTCTCCAGCAATCCAAAATGCTGATCTGTGTGTGTGTGTGTGTGTGTGTGCGCGCGCGTATGCACAGCCTGGTTTTCCTGCTTGATGGCTTCAAAGTGTACCTGTATTTTATAAGAAACCATTTCTTTGATGTGCTAAAGAGATGAATAGCAAATGGAAGTAGCATTATAGTGACAACTAACAAATTCATGATCCCAAGATACAGGAGTCATGCCAGCTCCAAGAGAGAATTTTCTGAGAAAGTAACCGTCAAATTGATGCCATCAGGAAAATTAGTTCATTGGGACACAGATATTTTATTAGGAGCTACGGCTTCTCAGTGGGTGATGCTTGGCTCTCTCAAGCTGCTTTGGGGTTGTTGTTTTCTTAAAATCAAGCAGTATGTAAGTTCTGTGAAGTAAATAAAATGGGCAGGTGACAAGAGAAGCAAGGCACCAATTGCATCATAAATTGATTTTTGATTTTATTGTTATTTACGCTTTATACCGTTGTTACCGGAAAAATCCGAGGGCTCCCTTGGACAAAAAGTAAAGACACCAACCAGAGTAAATTGGAGCAAATCAGCAGCCTGTAGGCTTGGCCTTTATTGTACTGTTGCAGCAGGGTGTTCCCCTCACTCGCAGGAGAGAGGAAAGACCCAGAACAATGGTGTGCAAGACCTTATAAAAACTTTTGAAATTCCCCTTCTCTAGGTCAAGCCCACCCCCAGAAACATCATGCATACATTACAGAAAGGAGGGGTTGAGGGAGGAGTTGTGGTGGTAACCTGAGTGTCCTGTCACCTGGCTGGTTCCCCTCTTTCCCTCCCTCATGAGTCATTTTCTGAAGACAAAAGGTAGTTGCAGTTTCCTGCCCCCTGAGGGGGAATCCAATCACTGTTCTTTTGTTATAGTCCATGTTGAATCCACTCGTGTATGCAGGGTTGATGGTTTTCTGTCTGAGACCATCAGGGTTGGCATAGCAACTGGGCAGGGCTCCTGTGGATGTGCTGCTATGCTCAAGGAATTATGGTGGCCTGTATCAAACCTTCCCCATTTTGTAGTCCTTCCTTCATGGAGTAAAATAAAAGTGGAACAGTGCAAATCTGATGTATGGTTGATTTTCTATGAATTTATAACAGAAGTGTAGCGTATGTAGTGTGTGAGTGTGAGTGTGTGTGAAGTCTGTACAAACTGAATGATGGGGGGGGTTCCTGCTACACCGTATTTTATGCTTTTTTTGTAGCCTCAATTAAGTGTTTTAAATTTGTTGTTAGCTGCCCTGAGCCCGGTTTCCTGAACCGGGAAGGGCGGGGTATAAATAAAAAATTATTATTATTATTATTATTATTATTATTATTATTATTACTGGAGTCCTGTGCACATAAACCAAAAATGGTCCAACAGAGCATAGAAAAGCACTGGATTGGACACCTCAGCTGGAACTGCAACAAAAGTGGCATCCAAGGCACTATTTGGTGGGCATTTGCCCCTAAAATCTAACTCTGAATCTTTACCTCTGGAATTCTTCAAACAAACATTCTGAGAGGAAGATTCCTTAAGAGCCGTTGCTGTTGAGAATGAATTTGAATTCCTATTGAGAAGTTCACCTTTACCACCCTGGAAACTGTTCTGTCCACCACAAAGCAATCATCAGCACCATAACTTTCGTGCTTAAATCTCATGTTGAGAGCAGCCACTTCCTCAGCAGCCAGTACAGAAGCCAGTCAGGGGTTCTGCTTTGCCTCCCCAGTAGCCAATGGTTTGCCATCCCAGTCCCCTTCCATGCTGCTACTGAAGAAGTGAAGGGACTTGAGCTAGTGAAGCAAGACCTGAGCACTCCACTGAGCCAGCCCCACCAGCTGTCTTCCCAAGCTGCAAGGTGAGAAAGAGGAGTCCCTTTCTCACTGTGCAGTATGGAGAAAAACTTGTCAGAGGGTGGGAGGAATGGAAACACAACAGTGTGTGCATGCTTTGGCCCCAGCCATTCACGACTTTGGCCTCACCCACTGTCCTCCATGCACTTTCCCTCAGAAGAACAATGGCTCCCCAGTCCTGGAGTAGACAATATTGCAGTAGATGGACTGGGGGCCTCATCCTGTACAAAGTAGCTTCATATGTTGATATGAAGTTGTTGGTTCAGAGAACACATTATTAAACATTATTTCTATGCAGCAATCCACAATGCTGAAATCTGAACTTAAAAAAAACAAACTAAAGTAACCATACATTGGCTAGTTGTTATAGAACGTTCATAGACTAAAATAATAGCCTTGTGTAAAAATTTTCTTGAAATTTTTAAATGCCACCAACACACCCAGTAAAATACCTTCTCCAGTAAACCTCTGAAAGGAATTACCGTATTTTTTGCACCATAACACTCACTTTTTTCCTCCTAGAAAGTAAGGGGAAATGTCTGTGCGTGTTATGGAGCGAATGCCTATGGATGGCGGGGGGATCTGCTGCAGTCGTGAGCAGAGGATCCATGGTTCCCCTTCCTTCCCTCCTCCATGGCTCACTTTGAAACAACAAAGCGGGAGAAGAGCCGCTGAGTGGGGAGGAGAGAGGGACAGAGAGCCTGCATGCTTTAAAGGAGCAAAGCGGGAGAGGAGAGGAGCCGCTTACACGAGTCCGGAGCTGTTTCTTTCAGCGAGCCGGGGAGGAGGGAGAGAAGCAGAGCCTTTAAAGGAGGAAAGCGGGAGAGGAGAGGAGCCTTCTCCTCTTATACCCCTCTTCTGCATTATTAACAGCATCCTTCTCCACCCACCCCACGCGTGCTCCTTGTCCCTTGAGTGCTTTTCCTTCCCTCCCCACTTAAAACATGGTTACAAAGCACGGATCCACATGGATCCTCAGGATTTTTGCACTGGGTCACCCCAAATTCACCATCAGATCACATAGCATGCCCATGGCTACAGCTTGCACCAAAAAAATCACGCACCCACTGTTGCCTGGGGCCGCAGTGGTGCAAAATCGTGGTTACAAAGCATGGATCCTCAGGATTTTTGCATTGGGCTACTCCAAACTCACCGTCAGATCACATGTCTGTGGCCACAGCATGAACCACAAAAATCATACATCCACTGTTTCGTTTAGAATATTTTTTTCCTTGTTTTCCTCCTCTAAAAACTATGTGCGTGTTATGGTCGGGTGTGTGTTATAGAGCGAAAAATACGGTACTTAATTGTTTCTCATTCCAAGGATCGGTTTATTTTGTTCTTATGAAGATAAGTCCTTTTTCCACATAAGGTCTTGGTTACGTTAAAATACAATATTGGTCAAAGGATTGCTTGATGTTGCAGCAGTGGTGTTTATCATGGCATCCACAACCTCTGTGTGACTCTCCCAAAGAGAGCTCATTCATGTTGTAACTGCAACCTTATTTATATATTACTCTCAAAATTTGAAAAGGAGGACATGCACTCCACCTCACCCCAGGTATCGTCTGAGTCTGAAAATCAACATATATTAATGTAGACTTCACGGAAGGGGTAGAATCCGTAGAAGGGCTGTAGGAAATTCATTTTTCAAATATGGCTAAACATGAGAACCCAAGCACCTGAGGTTTGCTTTTATACTGTAGCTGTCAGTTAGTTCCAGAGTTTAAAATAGCATTTCTACCTCCGTTTGGTTGAAGGGCCCACTGTGGGATTTGTCTTATGGTAAGGCGATGTCGGGGGGGGGGGACATCTCGGTAGGAGAAGAACTTACTAGCATTGCTGACCTATGCAAGAAAGAAGGAGCAATTTTATTCTGCATGCCATTTTGGCATTAAAGCTATAAAATGCCCTAATGCTTTTCTGGCTCTCCCACTGAAAAGGAGTGCAAACATCACTTCACGATTGCAACACAGGAAAATGTGCATTAGCAAGACGCACTTGAATTTCTGCCACTGAAACTCCTTGAGATAATATCAGGTTTTTACTGTAAGCATGCCACAGAGTTCTCCAGTGGAATACAATTATCTGGCTTTCCAACTTGCAAGGCAAGGAGCCCCCTCCATAAAACATTTTCTTTGTAGACCAAGAGTAAATAGATCTTCAACCCTGTTCCTGTCCAGTGTCCAAGAATGTGAGGCGTCATTGCTTAGCATTTCAAAGAACGGCAGCTCTTAAAGGTTATGAGCTACCACTAATTGTTTTCAGGGTACAGGAGTTTGATCTTGAAGCAAGACCATCTTTCTTAAAAAGAAAGACTTAAATAGTTGGGTCCGTTTTACCTTAGGAGAGAGAGAAAAGAAGGTTGTGAAGTAGTTTTGAGAGGGGTAACCATGTCAATTCTTTGCAGCCAAAGCACCTTAAAGATGACGTTTTGGCCTTAGTTTTGTCACATCTAATGAAAAGTATTTGGCTTACAAGAGCTTAAGCTGCAATATATGTGTTTATAAAGTGCCATGGGGTTCTTTGTTGTTTTTGTAGGTCAGAATGCAGAAAAAAATATGGGAGGGAAATGGAGAAAACCGTTGAAAGAAACTGATAAGCAGCAGTTTAAGATAAATAAGGACTTTGCATAATGTGCCATCAACATAGTAATAATAATAATAATAATAATTTATTATTTGTACCCCGCCCATCTGGCTGGGTTTCCCCAGCCACTCTGGGCGACTTCCATAGAAACAAAAAATACAGTAAAATATCACAGATTAAAAACCTCCCTGAACAGGGCTGCCTTAAGATGTCTTCTGAATGTCAGGTAGTTATTTATCGCTTTGACATCTGCTGGGAGGGCGTTCCACAGGGCGGGCGCCACTACCGAGAAGGCCCTCTGCCTGGTTCCCTGTAGCTTTGCTTCTCGCAATGAGGGAACCGCCAGGAGGCCCTCGGAGCTGGACCTCAGTGTCCGGGCAGAACGATGGGGGTGGAGACGCTCCTTCAGGTATACTGGGCCGAGGCCGTTTAGGGTTTTAAAGGTCAGCACCAACACTTTGAATTGTGCTCGGAAACGTACTGGGAGCCAGTGTAGATCTTTCAAGACCGGTGTTATGTGGTCTCGGCGGCCGCCCCCAGTCACCAGTCTAGCTGCCGCATTCTGGATTAGTTGTAGTTTCCGAGTCACCTTCAAAGGTAGCCCCACGTAGAGCGCATTGCAGTAGTCCAAGCGGGAGATAACCAGAGCATGCACCACTCTGGCGAGACAGTCCGCAGGCAGGTAGGGTCTCAGCCTGCGTACCAGGTGGAGTTGGTAGACAGCTGCCCTGGATACAGAATTGACCTGTGCCTCCATGGACAGCTGTGAGTCCAAAATGACTCCCAGGCTGCGCACCTGGTCCTTCAGGGGCACAGTTACCCTATTCAGGACCAGGGAGTCCTCCACACCAGCCCGCCGCCTGTCCCCCAAAAACAGTACTTCTGTCTTGTCAGGATTCAACTTCAATCCATTAGCCGCCATCCATCCTCCAACCGCCTCCAGGCACTCACACAGGACCTTCACCGCCTTCACTGGTTCTGATTTGAAAGAGAGGTAGAGCTGGGTATCATCTGCATATTGATGGACACCCAGTCCAAACCCCCTGATGATCTCTCCCAGCGGCTTCATATAGATGTTAAAAAGCATGGGGGAGAGGACGGAACCCTGAGGCACCCCACAAGTGAGGGCCCAGGGGTCTGAACACTCATCCCCCACCACCACTTTCTGAACACGGCCCAGGAGGAAGGAGCGAAACCTTAGTACGCAATTAATTGTGGTGGCAGGTAGCAGCAATGCGTTTTAAAAGAGTTGTGGTTGAATACAAGGTGGGTAGGTCTCTCTGTGGCTGCTAGCCATGATAGCTAAAAGGGGAACATGCATGCTCAGAGACTGCATACCTCGACTACCAAATTCCAGGCTTTTACAACAAGTGATTGATAACACCGTCATAACCTGCTTATAAAATTTCTAGGACATCTGTCTTGGCTACTTGCTGTTGACCAAATGCTGTAGATCTGGAACTGCCATGCCAATTCTCATATATCAGTTCAGCGCTATGGACTAAGTACATCAGAAATGAAACATGAATTCGTGTGTAAACCGACACACCAGTTAAACCAAGTGGTGGGAGCCAGCAGTATTCTTCTGTTGCTCTTACTCCTAAATAGTTACACCCAATTATATTTGTTACATGGCTGGTGGAATAACCAAAAATGCTGGGAAAAATGTGTTCTATATGAATCGTGCACACAGTTTTATTGGATGTGCCTTTTTATAAGTAGAACAGTTTATACTTGGGAATTTGGGAATTTTTCTAACTTGAGGGTGCAGCTAATTGACTGCAGATTCAGCTAGTAATCTAGCCTACGAAGCCCAAATGTACTTGTGTTATGAAGGACCTGAATTTTAAGGGAAGTTATTTGTTTTTACTTTATATCTTCTCCTTTTCTGGGGTCATCAGGCTCATATACATACATACAGAAACTGATATATCAATTATTGTTTTTGAAGGTGAGGTTTTGTTGTTTGAGAATCTTTGTGGATTTTGGAATTAAAGCAGCAACCTACCAAGCAATCCAGTTATCTGTTGCTTCAAAATCGATAACTTTGGACCTCTTTTCTCTAGCAAAACATATATCCAAATGTACCATCTCAGAACCTGCTCCCAAAATACGGGGCTTATTTTTTTAAATGAATAATGAGCAATAAAGCCAGCTAAGAGTGTTGTTTTATACAGTCATGCATTTCCAGGGCATTGACTTAGAACAACACTATAGGAAGTGTGCTACATCCTCTTTGTATTCTTAAAGAGCTACCACACGTGTGTGAAGTGCTATTGCATTGTCCTTCAGTAAGAGCTCTAAATGGAGTCTGGCAGTTGCAGTGTTTTGCATGGTACTCTTTGGCTCAGCAGTGATAAGCAATAGACAGTCTGGCTCCTTCAAGGAGTCCTTCAGCAAGTCTGAGCCCTCAGCAGTTCCAAAACTCTCTGGCTGACTTTCCCCAGTGGACCATTCATTTATCAGGAAATGAAATTGGTTACAGGATTCCTCGTATTGCCAAACCTCACTGACGAAATCTGGTTTATTGCTAGCTTCAGAAACTGCAAGAGTACATTAGCTGGCTTAGTCTTGCTCTAAGTTTCTTTCTGACATCGTCTGAAAAGAAAACCTGTTCTGTTTAGATTGTAAAGATTCAGGACATTTGTTTGAATATCTATATTCTCATGATACAAACCAATTGATAATTCCATGTCCCCAACAGTTTCATCCCTGAAACTGGGAATCCTTTCTTTCTTTCTTACATATTTCTTCTTCAAAGCTGAAAATCTTTCACCTGCTAATACACTCTGTTTAACAGTCTAAACAAAATTTTGTCGCTATAGATCAGATTATGCACATAGAGGGTTATTGGGGGCAAGGGGAGGATGACTGCACACTATTTTAAAGCAGGCAGTCTTGTTTATATGTTTGTGGGGTGAGGCGAGACAATTTGTTGTAGCTGTGTGATTGATTTAATAATTTTTACCTCACTCTTCAGCCAAAGAAGCTTTCAGTGGCTTACAAAAATCAGTGGTAGGACAATCCGTGCCCTCAGCTTTACATTTTAAAAGACATGACACACAGAGACAAAAGGATGTGGAGGGAGGAATAAAAGAAAACAAGCTCACACACAGGTTCTTAAAGTTCTTGTAATGACCAGGTGAGAGGGAAATCATTCAGGTAGCCTGCTGGAATGTCTGCTACTAGGTGATGCCCAGGGACACCTGGTCTCTCAAAGAGGCATTTGTCGCTCTGACAGGGACACAGGTTGTTGGGAAATGTACATTCAGTAACCATTGTCATTTTCATCATTTGGAGAGTGGGGGGGAAAGAGATCCGTGGTTGCTTTTTAGCCTACAGATATTCTCAGTTACGCTGAATTTTATAATGCTGTTTTACAAGGGATCCAGTAAACAGTCTGGACGCCCCTGATTCTGCAGCACTGCTAACCTAAAGCAGGCGTAGACCTGGTCATGACCACTAGGATATCCATGTAAAAATGGATATAATTAATTGTGAAATTCATTTTAAAAAAGATTTGCAAACATGAGTCTCGAATTTTCTAAAAATCACTGCTTTTATAAAAATGGTATTAGCTGAGGTGATGGTGATTATTATTTGTTACATTTGCAGACTGCCATTGACCCATAGATCTCAAGGAGGTTCACAACATAAAATTACAGTTAAAAAAAAATATATAAGATCAACAAATTTAAACGGGCATCGGGTATCAGACAGCCAAGGTGAAGAGTATAAAGAGTATAAACCCATTTGTAATGAATCCTATGCATGAATGTCCAATTCCATACACAATATTTTCTGTTTGGGAACTGTTTCGTAGTACTAAATACATAAAGAGAGTGGTCTTCTTCAGGAGCACACACATGTATAAATTTGCAGCCAGCCTAATTTTATGCAGATCTGCACCATTTATAATGTGGCAGGAGTTGCTCATGAGAGTTATATTTCCAAATGCCTGGATTAAAAGATGTGCATCTTTTATTGTCTTAAAGCACAGCATGGACATGAGACTGTTGGAATAGGTGCTGCATGACCTGTATATATACCTAAGATCTTTGAAGCATACACTTACAAATGTGCAGTTTAGACCCCTAAATGTCTGAGGAGCCTCCATGCATAGAGTACTTGTCCACTGAAGAACATTTGCCACAAGATGGTGGCAGCAGGGGCAACTTTGAGGGCAGGGCGAAATGGGTGGGCCCATTGCCATGTGATGTGGATCTTTTTCATATGAGTAACACCTGGAGAGAGCTGGAGTTTTGTCTTTATTTGACTTCTCCCTATTTCCATGCTGAATCCTAATTTATTGCATTAACTTCTCCATTATTAATAAATCCCAAACATGTTAACCCAATCTCCCCATCTGTTTTTTTAAATAACTTTTTTTGTCAATTTTGTGTGTTTTGCCAACTGCTTACAGGAACAACTTCTAGCTTCTTCCTTAATGTAACTAATAGTAGTATTAGGGGTTCAAAATTTAGCTTGTATCATCATTTTCATAATGCCAGCTCACATGAATTCCCCAAATTTTGCGGAAAAAACCCACCCTTAATTAGTTTTCATCTGGTATGTGATATGATCCAAAAATCAATATACTTTACAGCCATGTTGTAGTTGTTTTCTCTTGTTTATTAGCGATGACTCAGTGGGTAGTTTAAGAATCTCATCCTCTGTCTGTACACTTCAGCCCATCTTCCTAACATTTGCTTCTGCAATCAGCTACCCTGTGACCTGCTGGGGATGTTTGGCTGTCTAGTTTGCAGTTTCTGAGCTTTACAGAGTCTCACAAGACCAGTTCTTGTCTGGTGCCAAACTAGTGGCCTTGCTCATTGTCTAGACCCTACAGGGATGAAGCCATTTAAAATAAAGGCTAAATAAGTGATTCGGTCTTCCTGAGTAACAGTTAATCACTGACATTGTCAAGAATTCTATAAAATCATGTTTTCAAAGCCGCCACAGCTGTTAAAAACAAAATTACAAGCCTTATTAATATAGCTTCTTCCCTTTATTTGAAGGGAAAAAATTAATAGCAAAATTCCTGGAGATGAGAAGCTTTCATCCAAAGCACAAAAAGGTCACACCGCCTTCTTCCAACCCCACCTTTATACCTCAGTTTTGTTAAGCTGAAAGTGGTTTCTGTTTAGCTTGCTTTCTGTTAGAATTGGATTTTATTATTATAAAATTTCCATAAACCTTGGGGTTCTCATTTTGCTTTTAACTGACCTTATTCACACAACACCCTTGTGAGGCTTCATGTAAATAGCTCCATTTTTAAAGATCATCATTATGTATCTGGCAGCTCAGATACCAAGTCAGCCAGTAAATTCATTGTTTTGTACCTAAATTACCCTATAATTCCTGAATGGGGCCATGTTCTTCTTCTGTTGTTGTTGTTGTTTTTGTTATGGATCCTCATATTACAATGAATTACTTCTGAACACACTTGAGGGATTTGATGAGCCCAAAGTACCAAGGTTGCCCATGATATTTCTGCTGTGGGTGAGTGACTTTTCCTCTGCTGTAAGGTGATTAAACCACATAGTCACTCCAAATGCAGAAATACAGTGGAACAGTCCTCCATCAGAAGAGACTGCCTATTGCATCTGTGCATGGGTTTTTTCTCTCAGCCTTCCTTTTTCCAGTCAGGAGGCAAGCCCAGAGCAACGACTCCTACAGAAGCATGGCAGGCTCTTCTACGCACTAGAAGTAAAACTTTTCAGGTGTAAGAACAAAACACGCATTCAATTTTAATTTGGATTCATCCATGTATGTTTAGCTTAATAGCACTATGGTATCTGCTCTCAATTAACGGCTTGCACCAGGTTCTAGATGCCACTCAAAATTAAGTCCAGCATCCTTGCCCCTCTGGTTGGTTCCAAGATCAGCTGCCCTAGGACACAGTCATTCAGGGTGTCTAGAATTTTTCACCTCTTCGTCATGTCTGGAACACACATATAGCCAGGCTATATTATAATAGTTGAAGTCACCATTACAGTACTACATTTCCTCTTTTAGATGCTTACTTGAATTCATTCTTCTCAAGATCTCTCTGAGAATTTTGATTAGGGGGATGATAGCACACCCCCAATATCACCACTTCCAGCCGTTCTACAGAGTATTAAATAATTCTACATTGTCTTGCATTGATTGGTCGAACAATTTTTTAGGAGGGGGGTGATTTTAAGTGTCACTAAACCCTTATTTCGATCTTGCATAATGACAAGCGGGTCGTTATCTGACTTTTTCAGAACACAGGGGAACATGCAACCATTTTGAGCAAATGGATTTAGGTTCTACACATTATAAAAATTAGTTCAGCCTATTGCAATTTAGAAAAACTTGGTTCTCCAGCCCTGGGTTTTATTAAGCAAGTACTTTTGATCATGCAGTGATTCAAGGGAAATTATGGCGAAAAGCAATAACAATGTCACTGTAAATTACAGTGGAATGAAAGGTAAATGCACAAAATGAGGAATGGTTTTAGGGTATTGAATTCAGGCTTGGAACATGGTGTCTCAATTTCAAAATTATTAAAGGTAACTGCTTGCCGTGTTATGTTTTGTGTAGATAATAACCTGGGTCTGTAGGTTTCACAAAAGTATTCTCGCTCAGTACAGCCACCTGATCATTCAAACCATGTCTCTTTTCAAAGGTAATTTAGGTATTTCCCCCCTTTAATAACATGAGAATCAGAAAGTACTGTTGGCTTGGTAACAGATTGGAACGATTCCAAAGTGGCCAGACTTGATGGAGGTAGAACTTCCACCCTTGAGCACACCAGGGCAAAGGAAGTAGAGGCAAATGACCTTTTCTTTTGAGGGCTTTTAAATGATAGACTTACATCTTTAAGGAAGGGAAACATCCTCAACCATCAAAGGACTGAGGTTTCCTCCTAAATCCTTGCAAAGCTGCATAGGTGATATGGCCCATAGGTCTTGTCATATATCACAATAACCCCTCCCTTTGTATTTTTTAAAGAAGGCAGAATCCAGTGGGAAATTTTCTTTCTTAAGCAAAGCAATCAGGAATGGGAGTCAATTGCACAAAGGTTTAGATCTGGAGAGCCACAGATTTTAATTTGCTTCAGTGCCAGCCATTAGTTGTGCTTTCTACTGACATGACCATACCTCCGGACGTAGACATTTGTTCATGCCAAGGGACTTGGGGAGAATTGTGGAGTGTCTCGTTATGATGGCCTATGAAACAGGCAGAAAGAATGCAGTTGTCTCTTATTTCTGCTGCCTGCCCCAAATCTCACTGCAACCTTCCCTCAGACACTTTTCATGGGGATCTTGAGTGAGGACTCTGTGTAATGCCAAGTGTTCTGCCTTGGATTTGTGGAGTCGCAATTAGTGGTTTAATGACTTAAAATATGCCCCCAAATTAATCAAGCAGCAGTTTTTAGTTATTTTTCAGACAAGCCACTTGCAAAAGAAGGCAGGTGCTGACTTTCTCCCTTCTCTTTACCCCTCCTTTTGAGATGGAGGCTGCTGTGACACATGCTGGGATCATCTAAAAACAAATAACGAATGCCTTTTTCCCCTTTCCTATTTTTATTCATAGGCAGATTTGACTGATTAATCAATTATTCAGTGAAGACTTCTCCAGTCGGGTGACAGTCCTTGTAAAGTTCCTTATGGGGTCAAAGTGAGTGTAATCCTTGTAGGGCTGGGTCCTGCAGATTGGGCAAGGCATGTCAAAGCAGGAGGGAATCCGAGGTTATTGAGCCAACAGGTAGACAAGCAGTCTGGTGAACCAGCAAGGCAAGCAAATCACTAAACCAGCAAGATATCCAGAGTGTTATGCTGGCAAGGTCTACAGTAGATCTTTCAGTGTTGGATAACAGCAAAGAATACAGAAATGGAACCTAGTGAAGTGATTTGCTGAATAGAGCTTAGTTGAAAGACTGCTCAACATGGTATATTGTAACTAGGTTTTCCCTGCTTCAGAGAATGGATTTGCATTGCCTGAAACTCTCTTCCTCGGACCATGGCATGCAATCCTCATTGTCTAATTATTCAGTTGGTTATACCACCATCTTGAACTGTACAAACAATGACTACCATTAATCATTCAACTTATTTTTATTATTGCTTGTAAGCTGCTCTGAGCCCGGCCTTGGCTGGGGCGGGCAGGGTATAAATAAAAAAATTATTATCATTATTTTATTACCATGCTTACAACTCTGAATAGCCAGTGGAAAGTGAGCATTATTGGTTGTGATGCCTCTCTTCAGTAGGCTAGCAAACTTGCAACTTGTAACATCTGTTCAGCCACTTGGGATGCATGTCATTGTCCTGAAAGTCATACTCACAGTTTGTAGCTGAGAAAGGAGTGGTATTGCCTGTGATGAATGCTAGAAGCTAATAGCACGCAGCAAAAGTAATCTAGTGTTCTCAGAGTTAGTTGAATTCTGGAGACCTATCCTTGATTCTGATTCGAGACTTGCATGGCCTCACTGATGCATCCCTATTCTTCTTTCCCAACCTGCCTGATTTGTAAGACTTCCTGGGGAGAGCATTCCACAAGTGGGGAGCCACCACAGAAATGCCCGTACTTGTGTTGCCACCCTTCGGACCTCTTGCAGTGGAGGCACACAAGAAGGGCCTCAGATGATGATTGCAGGGTCCAGGTTGGTTCATACGGGCAGTGGTAATGCGGTCCTCTGTTGTTTAAGGCTTTATAGGTCAAAACCAGCACTTTGAGTTGGGCCCAGAAACTAATTGGCAGCCAATGTAGCCAGGCTGGGGTTGGCTTACATGCTCAGACCATCTTGCCCTGGTGAGCAACCCAGCCGCTGAAATCTGCACCAGCTGAAGTTTCCAAACTGTCTTCAAATGGCAAAGAAAATCCCAGTGCATCGTTTTCCAAAAACAACTGACCATGAACTTATCATGATCTTTTCACTGCTTGGAAAGGGAGAGCAAAACATACAGAGAGCTCATCATTACTTCAGTCTTGTTGGCATTCAGTTTCGTTTAGGCTTGCCCACATCGAGTCCCTTTTCATGGCCAGACACTGAGTCATCTCAGAGGCTGCAGGACCTGGGTCATACAGAAACTTAATAGAAAGTTATTTGTCACTGGTCTACTTCATAGCAGCATAATCCAAACATTCCCAGAATCTTTTGTAGCAGCCTCAAATGCACACTGATCAAGGTCTGAAGTACCAAGAAAAAGCTGTGCATTTCCTCAGAGCTGATCCCAGGAAGATATAGGCAAGAATCTGTCTTCCCTTCCCTAGGAAGAAAGCCAGATTGGTGTCGTGCAGGGTTTCCCAAACTTAGGTCTCTGGCTGTTGTTGGACTACAACTCCCATCATCCCTAGCTAGCAGGTTCAGTGGTCAGGGATGATGTGAATTGTAGTCCAAAAACAGCTGGAGAGCCAAGTTTGGGAAACACTAGTGTGGAGAATCAAGTATCAGTTTAGACACCATAGCAAACTTTTATTTGTATTAACCATAGTTAAGCACTTGCACCATGATTTGAACTTCCATAAATGCAGTGGGGAAATCATGGTTTAAAGTTGCTTGTCGTCTTGTATTTTCCATCTGCTCAGCACACCACTTTGTGAGGATAATAACATCACAAAACCCCATGTGTGCTACTCTGAGCTCTTTGGAGTAAGGTCAGGATACAAATGCAATAATAACTGATATTGTTCTTGTGGTGGCGCATCTGGTGCCGATTGATTGCGCTTGTGAGTTGGCATGAGATGCTCAATTGCTCAGGGAGCTAAGCAGTATTGCAGCCCAGCTTTTGAAAGGGGAGAGAACATGGTCAGTTTGGCTCAGACTAAGACCACACAGGGAGAAACTGAAGACTGGGCATATGTCCTGGCAAGCCAAGGGGCAAGGAGTCCTAGAAGCAGAAAGGGAGCAGACTGCCTATTAAAACTGAGGTGCCTGAAGGAAAGATAGAAGAATGAGGCTTGCAGGGGACAGGTGGTATGGAATGGAGGTGTTGTGATCAGGTAGAGAAGAAGAGCCCTGCTTCATCAGACAAAAGGCACATCTTGTCCAGCATCCTGGACAGCAGCAATGGTTCCCATTGGAGCTAAATAAAAGGGAAAGCAGGGATCTGAATGAAACAAATGCATGGTGGAGTCATGAAGTAGAAGAACTGAAGAACCTCTGATGAGGGCAGAACTTCACACAAATGGCTGTACACAAGTGGTGTGAAGCAAATGAGCAGACAAGGGTTGGGAACCTGAAGGTTGTAGGGCAGGGAGCCACAGGGACATAGTGCTGCTGGGCCATAGGTTTGGACCCTGATGGGGGAATACTGCATTCACTGTACTGCTCTGACCTGGCAACTCTTAAGGGGCAGATATTGGGGGGGGGGGTACGACCAGTTTGAGGGGACTGAACTTCACATACTGATTTTAATTAACTAGCTACATCTTGGGCTGCAAACTCCCAGTAGCCATAGGAATGAGCAGAGGCACTCAAGCTATCTCATGAACGCCTCTCAAGTTATTCAGTTGTGATCCAGCACTCCTGATCAGCCGTGCCAGAAAGCCATAGAAAGATATAATGGAGTTGCTAAAGGCAGCTGAGCTTCCCTTATCTGGGCTTTCAGTGGGCCGCGATGGGGAGATACAGAGGTAGAGCAAGCCACCCGTAAGCAACCTTGTTAGCATCCCATGACTCTCCACACTGTGGCTCTGGAAAGATGCAGTCATCTTTAAGCAAATAACTAAACCCGTTCCACCCAGGGTGTGATGCATGTTCTTACTCCATCACTATTCGCCTGTCTCCACTTTTCTTTCTTCCTTTTTCTGTCCTGGAACAGTTGAACTTTCAGAGACTTTGCTGTTGCAATACATCTTCATTTCTCTGTACAGGGATATGAATTTGATTTTTCTCCCGTTTCAGTGTCTGGCCTTCTCCACCCGGATTACAGTTCTCTGAACACTTCTGAGACCTTCAGTTACTTAAGAAGGGAATAATGTCAGGCAGCCACGTACATTTTCCAATACACAACGATTGTGGAGCCAAAGGTCTGCTGCCTCAATAGGGGTGTTAGTCAGCATGTCCTGAACTAAGACAGATAAGGACCCACTTCCTAGGCTGCCCTGATCAGAAAGTTAACAGCTGGTGACAGTAAGTCTGTCTCTTGTTCTTAAGCGATTGTTATCATTTTGTAATATTTACAGGTCTGGCTTTCTCAGACTAAAACGTACAAAATCAAGAACTTTATTAAGAAACTTATTGCCACTGCTGGACACTTGTTTTGCCAAAGCTACAACATCCCTATTTCCATAAGCAAAAAAAGAGGGGGGGGGGTTACACGCCTTCAGGTACCGTACATAAGAGGTCACAGGATAGGGGTTGATGAACGGTTTTAGCTGCATCTATGGAGTTCTGTTTCCATTAGGAACCAGTCTGTTGGGAGGGAGATTTGGGGATTTTGCTCTGGAGGTGGCTGGGCAGATGGGGGGGGGGGAGAGAGGCCCCGTTGCCTTCCAGCTCCTGAAACAGACCAGATGTGGTAATGGGCATTGGTGTGCCGGGTGTGACCTTTACCCCCGCTTGCCCACAGCTTGTCCTTTCTGGCTCCTTAGGCCTTTTTGCAATGATATCATTGCTTTGCACCAGTTCTGGGTGAAAGCATGTCTGGAGCCTCTTCTTTAGAAAAGCATGCAGGCTGACTCACGCTGCCATTCCTTCTGCCACTCTCCGCATGAAAAGGATTTTTGTGAAACCAAAAACGCAGAAGTCTATTTTTAAACAAGGAAGGGGTTTTTCACCTTTTAGGAGCCCCGTCTGCTTAATCTCTGAAGTTGAAATGTGGTGAAACTGGAACCATCCCTGGCTACGCCGAAGCCAAGTGCTGGTTCATACTGTACAACTCAGAGAATGGTGGGGACAAATAAGACTGAACACCACCACCACCACGTCTTTCCCCATTTCCACTGTAACATGGGAATTGTCATAAATCTCGAGGCAGAGAATACGAAAGGAGATTGCAGTGGGGATGGGGGAAGGACTGTGTGTTAATCAGGACCAACTTCCATTTTGCATACCTTGACCTCAGTGTTCGAAACTCCCATCATTCGAGGTGCAAGTTGCGACAGGGAATTTCATTAGCGTGAGCAGTTTCTGAGCTCTGGGCGCAGTACTGAGCCTAAGATTTCAGATTAAAACTGGGTTCTTGTTATAGAAAAGAGTGCCTAGACATTCCGTTGTTGCGCCCATAACCTAGGTTTAAGGTCGGCGACTGGCTTGTATATCTGTGTTTCTAACACTGCTTGACTTCAATATGCTGTGGATCTTCGTTGGCAGTTTCTTAAATATCTGTTTACACAATTCCTAGCTCCAATCAGGAACTTCCTGCTGTTAAAGGGAAAACTATTTTAAAACAGTTGATCAGTAGCATTTAATGCCAGACATGTCTCCAGAACCTAAAATAACTTTATTTGGTAATATAAATATTATTGTAAATATTCCTGTTTTTTTAATGTAGTTATTTTACGTATTGAGTCGAGAGGTTTATAGAGAGATGGTCATTGGGTTGAATTCAGATTTCTGAAATAGTAATTTTCATACAACATACAACAATCTATAACTGTCCGTATTCAAGTACCATGGATACTTGTCCATGCATCCCAGGACTATTCCATCCTCCAGCACCAAGGACTGTTTCATACACAGTTCTTGGTGGAACTTCATGTGTGCACAGAAGCCAGTGGATTGGGCTGACCAAGGGGCCACCAGCCAAGTTTAAAAACAATGAAGTGGAGGTTCATCTCAACAAAATTGTTAAGAGTTTTACTTAGTAATAGTTCTATGGGAGAAAGTCAGCACATTGTCATAGAACTTTGTTTGCAAAGGGCAGCAAGGGAAGGCAGGAGGCAAAAATGCCCACGCTTGGTTTTCATGGGGCTTGTGAAGAGTTAACTGTACTGTCACTTGAGCAAGCAAAATGTGCTGGCTTTTTGGTGCCATTTTGGGCAAAATATTTGTGCTCAAGTTTATAGCATGTGGTATTTCTGGGAAAGTACAGACCTTGGATGAGTATGTGTCAGGGAAGTTTTAGTTGTGACTACAGGGAGTTGGATTAAATGAGCCTTGGGGGTTCCTTCCATTTCTATAATTCTGTGATTCTATGAGCATATGACTGTTGGTCCATCTAGTTTAGTGCTGTCTACTCTGGTAGGGAGGGAGGTTCTCCAGGGTCTCAGGCACAGGTCTTTTCCTCCTCTGCTCTCTGTGGTCCTTTAAACTTAAGAGACACCAGTGATTGAAACTGGGACTTGGTGCAGGCAGAGAATTTGTTTTGCCATTGCTCTCTTTGGAACTTCAGGTGCTTAATGTGCAGGTTAAGGCACTAATCATCATCTATCTTGTAAAGTTTTTCATATTTAAATGAAATAAGAAGACGTTTTAGCTCTAAAGCTCATGCAGTGCTTTCATGGCATGTCCAAAAATAGCCTCCAGCTGATATGTGTCCTCTTCAAATCCCTCACCAGGAAGCAATTGATGTCCATTTCGTGTCGGTGAGGGTTGTCCCCAGTAGCTCCCTAATAGGCTCATCTCCTTTTGTATGGCAGGGCAAGATGACAATATGCAATGACTGCGTTAATGCAGGTCTGGGGATTATTCTGTTTTTCAGTTTTTAATTCCCCAAACTCAGAAACATACAAAGGGATTTTACTTATCTGTCTGAGCAGTCAATCACTTTGTATGCTTAAATGGGGTCACAAATGCTTTAGCAAGGTCAGGAAGTAGAACCGTTTTATGGTTGTTGTTTTTTAGTCAGTAGTTTATTGCTTGCTTGTTTAGAGGGATCTTGTCATTTTCCTCAATTGTTTCCCAATATGTCTGCCTTGAAACAGTTTCCTCGTCAACCATTTCTGTCACGTAGTGCATAACCCTCCCTTGTCTGTCTAATCCCATTATGAAATCATTCCTCATGCCCACGTAATTCCCTACATAAAAAGACAAAGCACCTATTTATTTCAGGGAGTTACCCCCACGGACCCAAATGAATATTGTACGGTGTTAACACCTCTTTCTCCATTTCCCAGATTGTGTACACTTTAGTCTCCGTTACATAAGCACGTAATTCTACTTTCCGTGCTTTTGTTTAGAAAGGGCTTTTATCCATATTTGTCCCAGAATATGAAGGGCACACAGAGTAGCAAAGGTGATCTCTGTTATTGGACTGCCTTGTATGTCTTCCCAGTCCGCATCCTGCAGAATTTTGTGCATTTTTAAAGTTTGTTTGCTCTTCAGCTGATCTAGTAAATGGAATTGTGCTTTATGTACATATCTCCGCCTTGTGAGTTGGAGCAGATTTAAGAGTGACTTTTTTTACAGATCATTTTTTTGTTGTCCTTCAGAGACGAAACAAGCAACACACTATTCTCTGTTGTGATTATTCTCATCTATTTCTTGTCTGAAGAAGAGCTGAATGAGGCGTTTCATTTCAGCATGTTCCAGCCAAACTGAAACACTTTTTACTCCTATCAGTTTCAGTGGGACAAAGGAAAGTAATGTGCTTTAACTCTCCCATTGAAATAAATTGCACTAAAAAGCATGTGTTACCTTTTCTATCAACGGTCTGATCCTGTGCCTGGCTAAACAGAAGTAAATCCCCATTGCATGCCATGGGGCCTTCTCCCAAGTGCCCATTGAATTGCAGCAGTTGTGACCTTTCATCTTAAACTACTCTTGACTTTAGTTCTATAAGGCCAACATGGACGTAACAAGCTAAGCCTCGTGTGTTTGTTCACCCGCAGTCTGCCTCCCTTGTTAATGTCTTCTCTGCCATCTTGAAAATGCAGCCCAAAGACATAATTTAAACGGCACACTGTAAAAAAAGGGGGCAAGTTCATAGCACTAGACTCCTTTCCAATTGTTTCATGTCTGTAACTTGACAAATATAACTAAAGCATCTCCATTGCTATAAATAGCTGCATCACATACTTATCCAATATTAATTCCTAAAATATACAAGAGAGGTTTGGCTGATATTAAATGGGAGTGGAAATTATCTATTGTCTTCTTCCCTCCTTTGTCCTTTTTTCTCTGGTTTGGGGTTAGTTGGCAAAAGTGTCTGTGCCGCTGTATATGGGTAATTGCCTCTACTTCTCATACTATCAGAGAAACTGAGTCATACCTTGCAAATTATCATCATACCCTCTACTATAGTTGAAGGTGGCCCTGTATAATTACCTGATTATTCTTTTTAACCAGGGATCTGTTTGATGGGGTAAGGTCTTAAATACTGTTCCAATTCCAGATGTTTCTGCTGTGGGACTAAAAGAACCAAACCAAGTCAGTTTGGTAAAGGACATTTTCTTAAAACCAGTTAGTTCCTTACTTGATACATAAATGAAATACCCTTTCCCATATGTGTGTGCGTTTTGTAGGAGAGATGTGTGGTGTTAAATTTCTTACAAGATTTGATACTGCTATCCACACAAATAAGCAGCAGATCTGCAGTTTGTTTCTTTAGTTGGACTACCTCCATATAGCTTTCATGAGATGGCTTGTCACACTTTGGAGAAGACTTGTTTATTTGCATTCCCAGACTAGTTGTAGTCCTGTGAACTGGGTGCCGAGTTCAAAAGCCAGGCCAGTAACTATTACAATTGGCAAATTCTCATGTGAGGTTTTAGGATATAGTCCTAGGAGTTCTCATGAAGTTGCGCTGGACATTGAGGGAACTGCATATTACTTAAATAATCTCTTGTCTGGGATTTGTGATCATGTTCCATTGATCTCAGCTGCTGTGATCCAGCTAATAGGATTTCAGCTTGAGAGGTCTTGATTTTATAGCCCTTTCCGCCATAGCATGAGTTTTGCACAGTGGATCAGAGTTTGAACCTGAAAGAGTCTGCATGCAAAGATTAGCTCTGTTACTAAGCTGTGCTTCTTTCCATGCTAGGATATGGTGCCAAAACTACCTACAGCTCAGGCTGGCACACTGAGCACCATTATGAGCCATAAGCAACTTCTAGGGAGCAATGCAAGAGAGTACTAGGGAGTATGTGAGAAATGGCCACGAGGCTGGCTCTTTAAACTCATTTAGCATTAAAGCTCTAATGAGCTTTATAGTCAAGGCATGCCTGCAGATGAAAGGGGACAGAACTTGCTTTGCCCTGTAAATTTCCACTGGTCTGCTTTGTCTCTCTTGACTGTGAGTTTTTCCACAGTTGATGTCTCTTCTGTAAGTCCAAAAAAAGGCATAAAGATACTATCAGGCAGACTCTGCAGCTGCATACCATGTGGACACTTCAACCGAATCACATCCCCATTTTCAGCCGATGCAGGTCGTGGCGACTTTCTGTCGGCAGCAAAAGGAAAGCAATGCAAACAGTGCCAGTGGAACCTGAAAAGGGGGGTGTACTTGTGGGGCTCAGGGGGATCTCCAACTTGCCTAATACTCCAGAAAAGACAATGGCAAGCACCACGGCAGACAGCCTGGGCAAGAGAATAGGCCTTCAAAGGAACAGCTTGCTGTTTGCAAAAGTTTGAGTTTATTGCTTTCAGTTAGTTTTGCACAAATTGAAACCATTTAAAGTACATAAAATATTACAGGTTTGTCCAGGGCGCTTAAACTTTCTCCTTATAAAAGCATGAATTATTTGTCTGTTGCAGCAGAGGAGGGCATAAGCATCTTGAAAGCAGTGAACACATCTTGCATGTTGTACTGAGATTCACTGTGGTGCCTTAACTGTTCAGAGTTGAAAGAAAGCGGGACAGTGGAAATCAAAGACATGGGATCTTGGGACCGTTCCACATAAGGATCAGTAATAAACTCATAAGAACATAGGAATGCCAAAGGCCTACCTAGTCCAGTATTCTGCTACCACTGTGACCAACCAAGTGCACCAGGGAGGCCTATAAGCAGGATATGAGCACAGCAACCCTCTCCTTGTGATCCCCAGTAACGTGTTTGCCACTAAGTGCAAAGCTCAGTAGGGAGCTTTAGCCAATAGTACAATACACATGGGTCTGTACACACAAGTTTGTCATATTCAAAGTATAGGTTTTTAAATGTGAATATAAAAAAAGGTACAAGATGCATCAGCTTTTATGACCACTTTATCCCCCATGGGGATGAACATGATCCAACTACCCTTCATGTGTTCCTCCTGAACATGGAAGTGGCAGGATTGTGACCACTGACCACTGCATATTCAGGATTAATAAGTACCGTATTTTTTGCTCTATAAGACTCACTTTTCCCCTCCTAAAAAGTAAGGGGAAATGTGTGTGCGTCTTATGGAGCGAATGCAGGCTGCGCAGCTATCCCAGAAGCCAGAACAGCAAGAGGGATTGCTGCTTTCACTGCACAGCGATCCCTCTTGCTGTTCTGGCTTCTGAGATTCAGAATATTTTTTTCCTTGTTTTCCTCCTCCAAAAACCAGGTGCGTCTTGTGGTCTGGTGCGTCCTATAGAGCGAAAAATACGGTAACTATAGTCGAGATTCCCTGTCCGAGTCCTGTGCACATACAACCCCTTTCTCACTAACATCAAGCATAAAGGCACATTGGCACATGAGAGGCATGGTGAGGGAGCATGTTCCTGCTGTCCCTCACAAATTCATTAGCACCTTCTTCTGTTTTTAGACGTTGGCCTCACATTTCTTAAGCCCCCCTTAGACTTAACAGCCATGGCCAGACTATTATGTCTGTTTCTGCAAAAAGATGATCTTGCCATAATTATCCAATGCCTTGGTAACTTCCAGATTAGATTACTGCAATGGATTGTATGTGGAACTGCCTCTAAAAACCAGTTTGGAAGCACCATCTGATTAAAAATTCAGCAGCTGAGTTCTTAACTGGAACTCACTGCTTTTATTTTATTTTATCTACAGTGGTACCTCGGGTTAAGAACTTAATTCATTCTGGAGGTCCGTACTTAACCTGAAACTGTTCTTAACCTGAGATAGCCCTATAGCTGATGGGGCCTGTCGCACCGCCGCCGCACAATTTCTGTTCTCATCCTGAAGCAAAGTTCTTAACCCGAGGTACTATTTCTGGGTTAGCGGAGTCTGTAACCTGAAGCGTTTGTAACCCAAGGTACCACTGTATTTGAAAGATTTCTAGACCACCAAACTGTGCCAAACATCATAAATAGTATATAACAACAATAAATTACAACAAATAAAAGCTGATAAAAACAGTTTTCCAAAGAGAAATCCAATGCTAGCCTGTAGAAATATATATTTAGGGTATATATATATGTATGTTTAGGGAAGCTTTTAATGTTTGGTGCATTACTGTATTTTAATATTTTGTTGGAAGTTGCCCAGACTGGCTGGGGAAGCCCAGCCAGATGGGTGGGGTAAAAATAATAATAAGTAGTAGTAGTTGTTATATTTTTGGCATCTGGCGAAAGGTGAGCAACATTGGCCATTATCTAACGTCAGTGGACAGTATGCTTCACAAGACAGGTGCCACTACACAGAAGGATATAGCCTGAACTTAGGTGAATAAGACCTTCAGCACAATGTGACACAACAAGGATGGCCTTTGTGCTAGGAACATATCACTCCATTGCTCAAAAATCTCCAGTGGCTCCCAGTTGGTTTTCAGACACAATTTGAAGATGTGGTGTTGATCTATAAAGTCTTGAACAGCCTAGGGCCAGGCTACCTGGAAACCACTTTCACCCATATCTATCTGCCCATTGACTTAGGTGGTCATCTGACATCCTGTTCTGGTGCTCCCACCTCTTGTGGTTCGATGTGTGGCTTCTCAGTCATGGCTCCCAAGTTGTGCTGTGCTCTCCCCAGAGATGTTGACCTACTCCTCTTTTCTTTTATTCCTTTTCTTTTCAGCATCAGGTTAGATAGATAGATCGATAGATAGATATTTAAATGAGCTTCTCTTTTAATCCAGTGAAGTTTAAAAAAATTAACCTCAGTCCAGTTTTTGTTCTGATCTGTTTTGTATTTTCTCCCCCTGAACTGCGTTTCTACACTAGCTGTCTTGAAGGCTGAATGGTGGAAGGATGGCGGAGAAATATTTTAAATATATAAATACTGATAAGCAGGAGGGCACTGCAAAGCGCAGGAGGTCCTTGGTGGAGGCTGTAAGCTGATCTTTAATGTACTGCAGTGGCCTTCTGATTCTGAGTAGCATTTAACCCTCTGGAGCAAAGGGTTATGATTTTCTCCTGCTATCTGCATGATCTTTTGGGCGCCTATGGGGGTTATGCACGAAAGTAGCAGTGAAACTGCGGCTCTTGCATCTGTTCATGGGGACTTCCTGTGGTTTTGCATTCTATCGCAGACTCGGTGGCTCAGACAGTCTGGTAAACTTTGGACCCGTCTAGCTACATAGTCCTGTTCCAGCCACCAGCTCAGACTCAGGACAGGACTTCTTGTGGTTGTTTAGGCAAATAATGTTAGCATTACAAGGGCATGGGGTGAGCAGGCTTAGACTGGACTGAGCAGTTTCATTTTGGAGAAAAAGCAGCATAAGAAGAGGGCTTTCCCTCCAGGGTGAGTTCATGTGGCAGTGAAACTGAATTGCCTGCAGTGAGGTCTTGTTGCCGGGGCAGCCCAGGACTTCTATGTCCCCTGCCCAGGCTTGTGTCCCGGAGAGGTCACTTGGGTGCTGCTAATGCTGCAAAAACATCACGGGAAACGGCAGTTACAAGCTATAAGCTCAGCCTTATTGGCTTTAGTATGATATAATAATGATAAAATATAATAATTTTTATTTATACCCAGCCCTCCCCAGCCAAGGCCGGGCTCAGGGCGGCTTACAAGCAATAATAAAAACAAGTTGAATGATCACAACTTAAAAAACAAAATTAAAATACCACATTAAAATAATGAAACATTAAAATATTAAAATGTAGCCTCATCGCAGGAGGAGAAGGAAAAGAAAAAAGAGAGAGGGAGGGAATCAAATTGGCTCCAAGCCAAAGGCCAGGCGGAACAACTCTGTCTTACAGGCCCTGCAGAAAGAAATCAGATCCTGCAGGGCCCTGGTCTCATTAGGCAGAGCGTTCCACCAGGCCAGAGCCAGAGTTGAAAAGGGCCTGGCTCTGGTTGAAGCCAATCTAACTTCCTTAGGGCCCGGGACCACTAGGATGTTGCTATTTATGGACCTTGAGGTTCTCCGTGGGGCATACCGGGAGAGGCGGTCCCGTAGGTACGAGGGTCCTAGGCCATGAAGGGCTTGAAAGGTCAAAAGCAGCACCTTAAATCTGACCTTGTACTCCACCGGGAGCCAGTGCAGCTTGAAAAGCACTGGGTGAATATGCTCCCATGGCAGAGACCCCGTGAGGAGCCTCGCTGCAGCATTCTGCACCCGCTGGAGTTTCTGGGACAGCTTCAAGGGCAGCCCCGCGTAGAGCAAATTACAGTAGTCACGCCTGGAGGTGACCATCGCATGGATCACTATCATATGAGCACTATGGGTTGCCTTTCTTGCTGGGAGAGCCCCCGTATTGGTCTCTAGAGTCACAGCAGGCACTGAAACTCACCAGCACTTTGACTTTACCCCTGATGGTGCCCTCTTCCATTGTCTCTCAAGATGCCAACACTGGCACCTGCCAGCACCTGGCTTGATCAATACAAAGAGGATAATTGCCTGGAAATATATAAGGTGGCCTCTTGGGGATCAGAACGGATAGCCTGCTCAGAAGGTCATCTGTGAGTTAGATCCAGATTTTGTCATAATTAGACTGTTGAAACCAGTGGGACTTAATTTAGTCATGACACAAACACACGTGTGCGCATACCGTTCGTCCACAATGTATTCATGTGTATTCATCTGACAGGAAGACATTTTTATTATTTTGCTTCATTGTTTAGGGAACGATCCAGCATGTGACTAAGTCTTTCCCATTGGAATTTATGGAACTTAGAAGTGTTCAACTGTGCCCATAGATAGCCTTTTTCATATAGTCAGCAGCTCCAGATTGCATGCTGGTCTTTGGGTCTTGACTTTTACATCCTGGCCCCTGTGCATGTTTACTCAAAAGCAACTCTGGCGCAGCATGGCAGGCTTTTGTCTGTCAAGCGCCATGTCACCCACCCTCACAGCAACTGCAGAAGAAGGCACGAGGTGGAGATAGGACTCTCTGGCCACATTTAATTATTTCTTTAAAAATTCAATACAGCACTTCACACACAAAAAACAACACCTCAAGGCAGTTCGCAATAACAAAAAAGAAATACTAATTCACTGAAGCATGATAAATTGGAGGACTTGTGAGAGGAAGCGGCTGGCCTAAGACCACTCCGTAATACGGGATCCAGCCCTCAGGAGACCAAGTCTTGACTCTTTCTACTGGGCCTTTGCCTTCTCTCACTGCCCGTTGTTATTTGCCAACCTCACTCTCCTTCTGTCACAGTGCAGCAGTTTGTACTTAGCCTTGCCCACATCATTATAAATAACGAAGTGGGACGTGTTTTATCTTCGCTCGAACTGATGGCTGAAATGTGGCTTTTGTCTGAACTCCCGCCAAGCCCTTGACACAGGCAGTATTTAGAAGTCAGTTTAAAAAAAAAAAAAGGAAAGGAAAGGGGGAGAGCTCATTAATTTTTGTTTTTCCCCTTTAAGGGCATCCCAACATGAAACAACATGTGTGGCTCTTGCATGGCTCTTCCCAGGGATGCCAGAGAACAGGCAGCTTCCACTTCATACTTAGCATGTCTTTGGCCAGGAGTGATGGGATTTGTAGTTCAGACATATGGAGGGCACAAGGTTGAGGAAGCCTGGTTTTGGCTGTAGCTGCAGAATAAATACCAAGGGGGAGGGACTGTAGAAAATGACTGCTGGTCCCAGTTCCAGCAAGAACAGCAGGAAGATTCTTGATGCAGTTCTTCCGAAAGGCTAATGCGAGCAGCGGTATTGAGTGCTTCTCCAACTGATACATTTTGGACAACGCTTACAGGACAAGAGGGAGGGAAGGAGCTGGCTGGGCAGAACGGAAGCAACGCAGAAGACCCAAGGCCAGCCTCCTCCTCCTCCTCCCCCCATAAACTTTTATGGGAAAGTATTACGAGGAACAAAGGGCAGCATAATTGCCATTCTCCCACTGGAATGTGCATTCTGAACATTGGGTAGATACAAAACATAAGAACCTTGGAATCGAACAGCCGATCTGTGTTCCCAGAAAGCAAATAGCTTGCCGGCTTCCTCGACTTGCTCCTTTTAGGCCCGAAGAATTAATTCCTTTCTCGCGTGTTGCATTCACCAAGAAATGATTCGACTTCTCGGGTCTCCCTTAGGCTTTCACGCATTCATTCATTCTCTGCTTGTCCTTTCCTTTCCAGAAATTTCCAGAGCTGAAGTTTAAATACGTGGAAGAGGAGCAACCTGAGGAGTTCTTCATCCCTTACGTCTGGTCCCTCGTGTACAATTCTGCAGTGGCACTTTACTGGAGCCCACAAGACATCCAGCTCTTTACTATGGATTCTGGCTGAAGGGGAGAGACATCCACATGGCCCGCCCACCCCCTCCCAGAATGCATCCCTTCAACCTATGGAACAGGAAGTTTGTTACTAATGTACAGCCTCGCTGACATTTTCAGGGGGCTTATTAGGAACCAGAATAATAGGGGAACTCTCATAAGATTGTATGCTTTTATTTATATATTTGTAAAAAAACAAAAAAACCCAAGAGATTTTTTTCTAGCGGCTCTGAGCTTGGGGGTGATAAAGCAAGATGTTAGCAATGAGCAGCTTTTTAAAAACTGAGAACAAAAATGTAAAACGGGAAAGTGGGGGGAAGTATTTTGATTTGAGAAGTCAGCATTTGCAAGCTGGTTTCCTTCAAGCTTTTTGGTTGTGCTTCACTTTTTTATTATTATTACTTTTTTGTTGTTGCTATGGGCTTCTCATTTGATCATCAGAACAATCTCCCCCCTTTAACGTTGTATAGAACTGAAATGTCTGACTGATGCAATTTAAAAACATTACAGCATTAATGCTATTTCGTATTGAGGCAGGAAGGATAAATCCTTGATTTTGATAAGGTTGACCCCTACAATGAGGGAGGATTTTCAGCGTGATTGTGATAAGGCACTAAAAGTTTGTCTCTCTGGCTACTAATACTTAATGAAAGTTTAACAGAATTAAGAGCAGCCCACAAGGAGTGCCATCTGCAAAAAATAAATATAAAAAATGTATCCATCTCAATAAGGGTTGTGCAGGTGATTCTCCCACCGGATCATGCCCATTCATTTCCAGAGTTTTGGTGTTGTATTTCACACATTTTCATGGACTCCTTGGAAGAGTGCGGGAAAGTGATCAAAATTCAGCAGAACAGAGGTGTGCCTCCTGTACTTTCAGGTTTTTGCCAGAGATGTGCAGTTATGCACATCTCTGGATGTTTAAAAAGAGTGTCCTACAATATACTTTTTCATTTTCCCTGGTTTAAAGGGAATGGGCAAATGCTGTGTTTGCCAGCAAATGGGGGAGAATAGAGGGAAATGTTTAATATAAACTTTTCACGTGGAATGTGGGCTTATGGTGATTACCTTCAACTGCACAGAACGGCATGCCAGGCTTCGGTGAAAAAGGAACTGATGACATACATTAGTATATTACCTTGCCCAGCATGGTAAATGTGGCACACTTTATTATGTATTGGAGGGAGATGGTGACACACCTCTTTTTTATGTGGAATGTTTTGCTCTTTTTTAAAACAACCTCCTGACAAATGTTAGAATCGTGTGTCCGTCCACCTTAAGCAAGGTCCTGTATGGCATTCTGCAGAATTGGAACTTAAAATCCTTGTCATATTTATTTAAAATTGCAGATGTAGAGAAATGCATAGCATATGACTTCGTAGGACTTTGCACAGACACAGATTTGGGGAAGAGGCAATATGAAGACTGAATTATCAACGTTTTCAGTGTAACATTAAGAAAATTGGAAGGTGATTGAAAATAGGAGTAAATAGGATTTTATGCTGTGCTTGGGCTTTTCTTTGTTTTTGATATATTAGTCAAAGGAAGGTGAATTCTTTGTAATGTTTTTTGCAACCTTTAAATAAAGGACTGTTGACTGCACGACTGCACATCTTGGGAAAAGTCAATGTTTTGAAAGTGTTCTTCTAAGTTAACAAATTCTGAGGCTTGCCTGGAACAGTTGGATTAAACTACAGTGAGATATCTACTGCTGAAAGTCGTTGAACACTCTTAATTTTTCTGGCCTTGTCGCTTATTGAAAGTTACATCCCTAGCAGGACCTGCTGGCCGCCTAGGTCTTCAGATTGGGAGGGAATCAATCATATAACCAAATTACAAGGGTTTTCTTTGTGCTGTCTGCAAGGGCCAATTAAGAAAGCAAGTTATTGCAGTTCAGGCTGTCCCATCCTGATGACACTGAGCTGCTGAATGTCACAAGACAAGAAGCATTTTTACTCTTGAGCTTTCTTTTCAGATTTTAAATATGGGTCAGCAAGCCTAGAACTGGAGGAGCCATGATTCATTGCTGAAACAGCAGAATGGGCCCAAGACAGGAGATGGTTTTATACTGAACTTAATCCTTGTGTGGTTGACTCTTTTAGGCACTATGAAGGTCTATTGATGTCCTGGAGACTGCAGTCTGGTACATCCATCAATACTCCTTTGTGTCCTCCAGATCTATAAACTACCATCTTTGGAAATCCTTTTCAGTACTTGGTGTGGAAAAGTTACCATGTAGTAATAAAAAGGATGGAAAAGCACCATGCATTGCAGTGTTTTGCGTTTTCTGTAGTCCTTCCCTTTCCCCTGTAATGTTTATCACTTTGGCAAACGCTAGCGAAATCATATTTCAAAATCAGGGCTCCTGTTCAGTGCCAGAAAATGGCTATCTATGTAATGTGTAACCTTCTTCTACAAATTACCCAAAACAGAGAAGAGCAACAACAAAGTATTAAAACAATCCAAACAGCAACAAACCATCAGTTAAAATCTGGAAACAATGTAATAGCAACAGTACACTAGCAATGATACATCTGCCCCAGCAGGAAAAACTAAAGCAACAGCAAATAATAAATCATGCTCGGCAATTGACATCTCTGAAAGGCCTTCCAAAAACAGTATATAATTTACCTGGTAATGAAATGCATACAATGATGGGCCCAGGAAGGCTTCCCAGGGAGAAGAGCAGGAGTTTCACAGCAATGGAGCTCAGGGTGCAAATGACCTGTTTCTATATTCTGCTTTTGCTCAGAAAGCGGCTTAGTAGATAGAAAAATCCTCAAGCAGAGGGTTTTTTCACTGAGCAACTCTGTGATTTTATGAAGTGCGGCCACCAGCTTCTCCCCTCTTGCTTTTCAGTTGGTCCTGCTAGCTAGGAATGATGGGCATTGTAGTCCAACAATAACTGGGGACCCAAGGTTGGGGAAGGCTGGCCTACCTACTCAAGGTTCAAGAATCAGCGTCTTCCTATTTTCACCTATTGCCAAGACATTTCCAGGGAGGGAAGGGGAAACTCGACAGCCGGGGGGGGGGGGGGGGGCTTTCATTTTTCCAAAATTGCATTTACTGAAACAAAAGCTTTTTTTCAAAGAAGGAAACAACTTTTACTGAAAGCTGGAGATTTTAAACTAGAAACATCTGTATGCTTTCTGCCAATTCTTCTGTTTTATGTAGTAAGAAGTGCCGGCGTTCCGCCTATCACTTGGGAGCGCTGGGCTGTATTTTCGGCTTGGAGAACGTCACAAGGAGAGACTTGCAACATTTAGGCCAGTGTTCTCTCCAGCTCAGTAACGTCAGACTCGCCAGCTCCACCTCTCTGGTTGGTAGAGTTACATGGGCACCATTTAGGTAAAGCCCAGGATGTTAAAATAAATAACTCCGAAATAACCATATTTCAATATTTGCATTTGGTCAGATCAGAAACCCAAAGCGGGGTGTTTTTGCATGGGTCTATGAGTCAGGACCATAGCCATGGTGAAAGGGAGGGGGGATTCTGCAGAGGCCTACCCTTTTCCATGATTTTTTCAGCTTTCTCTTTTAATCGTGAATCTCTAGCCTATTTTTGAAGACAGAGGGCACGGAAGACATTCTCCCTAGTTGCTCAGTGAGAAGTAAATCAGCTGTTATCAGTATGCTCAGAATCCCTCGTGTGACTGAAAAGCTTAGAAGTATACCTCACTGGTTCCGATCCGGCAAAAATTAGTCATCACTGCAATCCTATACATACCTGGGAGCGAGTCCTACTAGATTCAATGGGACTCACTTATTAGTATACTCTATGGGACTGCACTGTTAGTTCAGTTGAAACCCATGGAACCAATTGGTTGCAATTGGAGTTAATCAAGACTTAACTTTAGCTGGATTCGAGTCACCAGCTAAGTTCAGGCATCTTATTTTTGCCTTCCAAGTGGTTTGCTTTTCCCAGATAACATTGGACCGCAGTGTTACAAAGCGCTGGTGTTTTATTAAGATTTTCTAAAACTGAGCCAGCTAGGCCAAGAGTGGAGCTCCTTCATCCTTTGAAAAGCTCAGCTCAGCTCAGCAGATGAATGCACAAAATTAGCTAGTTATGCAAAACACTTCTATTTTATTTTATTTTTTTACAAATGCATTGAGACTTTACACAGTCAGCATTGGAACTACTTTTTAGCAATGCACTATGCAAGGTAATCTAAATGAAAGCCCTCCTGAACATTTTCTGGGAAGCAAATGGGATTTAGCTGAATGTAACTGGACATTAGAGTCACTCTGCTAAAGTTATAGCACCTAGGGTCGTCGTATTGGCATTACTTTTAATATAGCAGACATTCAAAATGGCACAAAATACATGTTTTTAAGTAACTGATTAAAACACCCTTAGATTTAAAGAGCACAAGAGTATCTTTGCTGAATCATAATCCAGTAATCTGAATCCAGACACCTCTGAGAGTTCACAAGGCATGGATCAGAGGTTCACAAGCAGAAATACCGTATTTTTCGCTCTATAAGACGCACCAGACCACAAGACGCACTTAGTTTTTGGAGGAGGAAAACAAGAAAAAAAATATTCTGAATCTCAGAAGCCAGAACAGCAAGAGGGATCGCTGCGCAGTGAAAGCAGCAATCCCTCTTTCTGTTCTGGCTTCTGGGATAGCTGCACAGCCTGCATTCGCTCCATAAGACGCACACACATTTCCCCTTTCTTTTTAGGAGGGAAAAAGTGAGTCTTATAGAGCAAAAATTACGGTAATTGTCTCTTCCGACTACAATTCTGATTCTGTGATTCTCTTGTTTGTGCATTGTATAGGGTACTGAGAGGTCTACTGCCTCTGAGCATTGAACTTCTGCTTAGCTATGTTGATAGATGTATTCTTAATGAAATTTCCCAATTCATCTGAACTAGAGCCCATTTTAGGGAACTCCACAAAAAGTTGTTTCATTGCACAAAGGAACTATCCACTGGATTTTTCTACTTGTCCGGGTGACCCCCTAAATTCCAGGATTGTGAGAGAAGAATGTTTATCTCTTCTTCATGCCGCGCTATACCAGGAATAATTTTATAAACATTTATCATGCTCCCTTCCTCCTCCCACTTTTTTTTCTTTTCTTTTTTTACTAAACCCCAAAGCTTTAACCTTTATTCATTTATTACCGCTCAAGTGGAAACAATCTTTTAGGTTTGACGCCTGCCGACAACATCACGACCCCAAAACAATTTGTACCAATGTCTTCAGCTGATCTTGTTCAGGAATCACTGTCTCCATTTTGTCTGTATCCCAAATAAAGTGTTTTTGGAATCATTCTGTGTACAGAACAAGAGGTTGTCAAAGTAGGTGGGTAAACAGTAACTATTTATGGAATGTCTGCCTTGAGCGCCAACCAAGTTTTAAATATACATAATATTGTGGGGAAAGGGAGAGGCTATAAATAGGCCCTAGCTCTGTGGGAGGTTTTTGCAAAGTAGGTCGAATAAATGGTGGGAATATAATGACTCTATAAAGGCATGATGGCTCCTCGTTGTGTTTTCATAAGGCATTTAGGTTGCTGCCTTTTTGACTCCACCAATTCAGGGCGGCTGCTGCTGCTGCTGCTGCTGCTGCTGCTGCTGCTGCTTTTGCTTCATGGGGCCAGAGCACAGAATCAAGGTCCAGTTATGCATTATTGTTTTATGTTGTTCATTTTATTATTATTGTTCCATCGGGAGGCAAACTAAGGTCTGGGGGCCAGATCCGGCCCAATTGCCTTCTAAATCCAGCCTGCGGACAGTCCGGGAATCAGCGTGTTTTTAAATGAGTAGAATGTGTGCTTTTATTTAAAATGCATCTCTGGGTTATTTGTGGGGCATAGGAATTAGTTCATTCCCCCCCCCCCCCCAAAAAAAAATATAGTCTGGCCCCCCACAAGGTCTAAGGGACAGTGGACCAACTCCCTGCTGAAAAAGTTTGCTGACCCCTGTTTTTTTGCATTTATATCCTGCTTTTATCCAATTTGATTGTGCTATTTAAAAAAAATAAAACCAAAAAAGACTTCCACTCTTCTGTAAATTGTCCATCATATTGATCACTTATATCAGGAATGTCTTCCGACAGCACCTTGAAAAGGGAATTATTGGTACGACAAATTTCCGTCTTTCTATGTTTGCCTCAAGGTGTTTGCCTTTTCTGGTAGTCTAGCCATTCCTTTGAGATGGTGATCACTTAATTCCTGAGACAATGGAAAAGCTCCCTGACCCCCTCCCTCCTTGCAGAGAAACATTTGGCCAGTTTGGGGAGTCAAAATGGTTTCAAGACTGTCTTCCTTTGCTGCTGCAGACATGTGGTTTATATATTTATGTACGTGTTTGCTTGGCACATTTATGAACATTTATTATATATATATGAGACCTTAATATTTTTTTTTATTACACATAAGTAGGTAGCTTTGGCTTATTAAATTATGTTCTCGCATTTGCATACCCAAAAAGATCCCTATGATTTCTGTTCTCGTCATATGCACATGTGCTTAAACTGAGTTAAACATCTGATTAATCAGCTAACAGGCAACGAACAAATAAAATAATATGCAAGCCTTCGATAGCACGTGAAACTTATTGCCACAAGACTGCCAAAAAATCCAGCGTCACCTTAAAAGACAAAGGCTGGTCACCACTGAGAATTTTTAAAAGAAATGGTATCTAATTGATTTGTGATTTACTTATCCCAGTGTCTTCAGTGAGGTTTAATCGCAGCTAGCTTGAGTTGGAGCAGGGTCTAACAAATCTATTGTGACCTTTTTTAAAATAAAAAAAACACCTGTGCTTCTGATGAATTGGGTGCTACTCTGGGCAGCAGGGTCGTCCCATCATCATCTTCAGCCGGCTGCAATAGCCACTAGATGGTGCCCTGTTTTGATTAGTGTTGGAAGACATCTCACTTAGTTTGGGACATTAGCTCCTTATTGTACATCTGAAATCAATGGGTTAGCATACAGATTCGTGCTGAGTCAGGCCACTGGTTCATTTAGTATTCCCCAAGCTGGTGCTCTCCATAAGTTTTGGACTACAGCAAGGATGGGGGAAAGTTGTGGCCTTCCACATGTTGTCGAAATGCAACTCCCATCCCGCCGACCACTGGCCATGCTGGCTGGGGCCTGTGCGTCCAGAGGTGCACATCTTTCCAACCCCGGACTACAGTTCCCATCATGCTGGCCATGCTGCCTAAGATTTAGAATGTAGAATGGTTTTTTAGTGTTTCGTGTGCCGTGGGTGGTGCTGTGGGTTAAACCACAGAGCCTAGGACTTCCCGATCAAAAGGTCGGTGGTTCGAAACCCCGCAGTGGGGTGAGCTCCCATTGCTCGGTCCCTGCTCCTGCCAACCTAGCAGTTTGAAAGCACAAAGTGCAAGTAGATAAGCAGGTACCGCTCTGGTGGGAAGGTAAACAGTGTTTCCATGCGCTGCGCTGGTTTTGCCAGAAGCGGCTTAGTCATGCTGGCCACATGACCCAGAAGCTGTACGCCGGCTCCCTCGGCCAATAAAGCGAGATGAGCGCCGCAACCCCAGAGTTGGTCACGACTGGACCTAATGGTCAGGAGTCCCTTTACCTTTACTATGAGAATTGGCAGCATGGGTTCATTTCATCAGGCCACGCTGCCTGAGGCTGATGGAGGTTGCAGTTCAGAACAGCAGGAAAGCACCAGATTGGGGAAGCCTGGCACCCACTGGCTGGCAGAAGCATTCCAGGGTAGCAGGTCTTACCTAGTTCTGCCTGAAGATGCCAGGGACACTGAGCCTGCAACCTTTTGCAAATGAAGCATGCATTCTGCAAAATCCAGAGAAGTGCAAATTTCGAAGGAAGACTCTGTCTTCCAGCTGGAAATGCCCTCTAATGCAAATAATAAGTGATGTGCATCTCTCTTGGAGGCCACATTCCTAGAGGTGGATCAGAACTTTAGAGCCATTTATTTCACTCTCTGAAATATTTTAACTAACTTTATGTATTTTTATGTGATCTTAACAGTTTGTTACTGAGAAATATTATAGCCCACTAAGTCACTATAGCGACATGGGTGGCACTGTGGTCTAAAGCACTGAGCCTAGGACTTGCCGATCAGAAGGTCGGCGGTTTGAATCCCCGCGACGGGGTGAGCTCCCGTTGCTCAGTCCCTGCTCCTGCCAACATAGCAGTTCAAAAGCATGTCATACTGCAAGTAGATAAATAGGTACCGCTCCAGCGTGAAGGTAAACGGCGTTTCCGTGTGCTGCTCTGGTTTCACTAGAAGCGGCTTAGTCATGCAGGCCACATGACCCAGAAAAATTGTCTGCGGAAAAACCTTGACTCCCTTGGCCAGTAAAGAAAGATGAGTGCCACAACCCCAGAGTCGTTCGCAACTGGACTTACCGAAACTGTCAGGGGTCCTTTACCTTTACAGTGGTGCCTCGCAAGATGAAATTAATTCGTTCCGCGAGTTTTTTCGTCTTGCGAAGCACCATGGCGGGGGGGGGCGGGGAGAAGCAGGACAGCTGCCGCAGCCGGTCCTTGGACTCACCCGCGCCTTGTGGACACCGCGCGACGCGGCTGCTGGAGGGCGGCGGGGCTCAGGAGCGCGACTCCGGCTGCAGCGCTGGCTGCTGGCGGCAACGGCTCCTGAGGGGAGCGAGCGAGGGCGGTGGGCAGCAGTGCGAGGCAGCCGGAAGGTCGGAAGGTCGGCCGGAAGGTGGGAGGGAGCCAGAGGAGCCGTCAGCAGGAAGATGGGAGGGAGCTGGAGGAGCGGGGAAGCGAGCGTGCGACCGTCGCCATGACAGGAGAGGCAGGGCTGTTTCGTCTAGCGAAGCAAGCCCTTAGAAAAATCCGTATTGCAAAGCACCTCAGAAAACGAAAAACCATTTCGGCCAGCGGGTTTTTCGTCTTCCGAGGCATTCGTTTTGCGGGGTACCACTGTACCTTTTTAAGTCACTATAAGGGAGAAAGGCTATAGTGCACCAGAAGTAGTCTACAATCCAAGCTCCCAAGCTTCAGGCTTGTTGGACCTACTTTATTGTTTTACTAGAACCCCAAAATCTCCCAACTGGTGCCAGGTGCAAAATACATACAGTTAAAAATTAAAGAGAGACGTGTCTCTGAGCATATGCTGAGCTTAGGAATTTGTCTTCAGTACAAGAGCAGAACTGAGCTCATGGTCCTTTTGCAAGAAACTCCACTCCTGATTAACTTTCTTAACTGTGTAAGCTTAGGGTACAACTGCACTCTGCATTGAAAGCAGTATCATTCCACTTTAAACAGCCATAGAATCCTGGGAACCATAGTTTGTCAAGGGGGCTGAGAGTTGTTAGGAAGCCCCCATTCTCCTCACAGAGCTACAATTCCCAGAGCGGTTTACTAATCAATCCCTCTTCCCAGGCAACTAGGGGAATTATAGATGCAAATGGGGTTTATTAAAAATTCCCAGGGCACATGGCACTGCAGTCCTGGGACTGGACTGGACTGCAGCTCAGTAGCTCCTCTCAAAGTGGTATAAAATAAATTAATAATATCATATGATGCTATCAGAAGGAATAACAAAAATCCTTGCAACTCCCTGTAAAATATTCAAAGCAACAGCCTAAGAAATATTAATGAAAGGCTATGGCAGGGGGCGTTCCGTCCCTGAGATTTCTCCTGTGTTCTGTAAGGGACAAAAAGGTTCTTAACCCAAATCTCCATGGAGTGAGTGGGTTACTCCATCAGTATCCTAAAAGTGTGTTGCAAGGAGAAGCTTGGGTGAACTTTCCTGCTGCTGCGCCCCCCCCCCCCATTCCGGAGGGGGCTTAAATAGCTCACAGTCAGGAAGCTCGTAAAAGCAGCCTTGCCAACAGTCACGGGGACCCATGAGCATCTTCAAAGCCCAGATGAGTTTCCATATCCTTTGGGCAACTTTGGTTGAAGTTTCCGATTTTAATAGTGCTGTGTTTTGCCCTCTCTTCCCCCGCCCCACCTACCATCCATTCCCCCTGCCTGCAGTGGGCTGTAAGCAAAGCAAATTAGATTCATCCATTTGGAGACATTCGTCCTTCTTAACACAGAGAGGCTATAAAAGGAAATAACTACCACACAGGCTACCTGCTAATGTCGAAATAACAGAGCAAAAGATGAATGTTTTGTGTGTGCACACACACACACACACGCATCCAAAAGAAGGAACTAAAATAAAATATAATATAATATAAAATAAAGTAAAATAAATAAAATATAATATAAAATAAAATAAAATAATTGCTGTTTGTCTATTTGGGGCTCCATTGTGAGATTCTCCCTAAATCCTGGACCCAGCATCGCACGATGGTCTGATCTAGAATCTAACAAAGTAAATGGGGCATGTTCTGAGTTGTCTAAACACACCCTAAACTGGGTCAGTCTCCGCCTTGACACTGACAGATGATGTCATTGATTATTTCCCCTTTTTTTCCAAACAGCCTTTTAAAAGCTCTTCAATAAAGTAAAGGACAGGCGACTCCACCGTTTAACACTGAATCAATTGTCCAGGAACATTTATAGTCACCCTGGCTTATAATGGCATGTCTTTTGCAGGGCTAGACCTGGTATAAAAAAAACAGTAACCGGTGATTAAAGGTGCCAGTTTGGCAAGCCTGTGCAATGCCAGCCATATGAAGAAGCTCCCCACAGGGAATTTCCAGCTCACAAGCACTATTATTAGCTATCGGTTTCAAGTGCTTTCAAGCGCTGGGCAGCTGCTCAGGTAACAGCGAGGAACACAAGGCAGGTGAGGCGTAGGAATCCGCCTTTATAGGCCCTGCTCCGAAAGCCCGCGCCAACCCACGTCTCGGTCTCACTTGTTACCGTTTCCAGCTCAGAAAAGGCATTTATGAAACAATTAACAAGTCAGCGTCACCACAAAGGCCTCCGCTGCCAAGGGCACAGGTGAGAGGGAACCAAAGTCACAATGCACCATGGTACTTAGTGCTCAGAGACACTCGGCACTGCAGAACACTCAAAACACTTCAGACACATTGGCTGCTTTTGAGCAATGAGTCCCATGCTTAAAGCTGGGGTGTCGATGAGCTCAATGCACCAGTGACCCCATTTTGCTCTTCCCTTCACACGAGGGGTGAGGAAATAAGCCATAAAGCTGCATTTAACCACTGTTGTTGTTGTTTAGTTGTTTAGTCGTGTCCAACTCTTCATGACCCCATGGACGCCAGGCACTCCTGTCTTCACTGTCTCCCACAGTTTGATCAAACTCATATTAGTAGCTTTGAGAACACTGTCCAACCATCTCGTCCCCTGTCATCGCCTTCTTCTTGTGCCCTCAATCTTTCCCAACATCAGGGTCTTTTCTAGGAAGTCTTCTCTTCTCATGAGGTGGCCAAAGTATTGGAGCCTCAGCTTCAGGATCTGTCCTTCCAGTGAGCACTCAGGGCTGATTTCCTTCAGAATGGATAGGTTTGATCTTCTTGCAGTCCATGGGACTCTCAGGAGTCTCCTCCAGCACATAGCTTTCCATAATGTGCATCCTGAGAAAGTCTGGTGGAAAAATATATATGAGGGGGGGAAACCCTAAGGGAAAGAGAGCATCTTATCAGGAAGTCCATTCTGCACAGTGTAGGAATCGGGCCTTTAGTGTTGTGGCTCCTGCCCTTTGGAATGACCTCCCCTTGAATAGTAGACAGGCACTGCCTTGGCTGAATTTGGGGGGATATTTGAGACCAACCTCTCCCAACAAGCCTTTTAAGGTGAGATCTTTCCTAGTCTGCATCTGAATTGGAATTGTATACTACTACTACTACTACTACTACTAATAATAATAATAATAATAATTTTATCACTTGTTGTTTGCCTCCCTGGGATCTTTAGTGAAGAAGGATGGGACATATATTTAATAAATAAATAAGCTCCCCTCCCCACACAGAGGAGTGAGGACTGAGCATGCTGACTTATCAGGAGAGAAACTGGAATATCAGGTGGAGGCGGAATGGAATGCGGGGCAGAGCTGGCTGGCTGAAACCTGAACAAGGGGCACTCCATGCTGCAACTTTTTATTGCAGGTCCTACCTAATAGCAATAAAGAACAGCAGCTCAAGGCGGAGGGATGGGGCAGGAAGCAGGACTAACAAGGAAATGCAGTTTCACATACTTAGGTTTTCTCTTGTTTAGGGTGAAGACTAAATGAGGTTGTACCTCTAGAGCACTGTTTCCCAAACTTGGCTTTCCAGCGGTTTTTGGACTACAATTCCCATCATCCCTGACCTCTGGTCTTTGTAGCTAGGGATGGTGGGAGTTGTAGTCCAGGAGCACTGCTGGAGACCCAAGTATGGGAAACACCGCTCTAGAGACTTCACAAAAATAACGGGTTTTTAGTATGATTAGCCTGGGAAAGAGGAGACGGGGAGGAAATATTTCAGCCATCCCCAAATATCTAAAGGGCTTTTCGACAATGGAACTGCCTCCCTTGGGAGGTTGTGGACTCTCCTTCAATGGAGGCTTTTAAGCAGAGGTTGGATGGACATCTGTCATGGATGCTGTAGCAGAGATTCCTGCATTGCAGGGGGTTTGGCTAGATGATCCTTTCCAACTCTACAATCCTATAATTCTACGGTTCTTGCTCCTGCCACTGCTCTCCGTCTTGGAGAAGGCAGGCAAGCTGGCAGCAATGGCAAGGAGAAGGTGCTCCTGCACATCTGGGGAAGCGATGGAGCATCTGCTTTGCATGCACAAGCTGCAAGCTTCAATCCCCAGCAGCCTCGCCAGCTAGGGTTGGAAAAGCCTCATTTTCTGAGCACAATTCATAGAATCATAGAATCATAGAATCATAGAGTTGGAAGAGACCACAAGGGCCATCGAGTCCAACCCCCTGCCAAGCAGGAAACACCATCAGAGCACTCCTGACATATGGTTGTCAAGCCTCTGCTTAAAGACCTCCAAAGAAGGAGACTCCACCACACTCCTTGGCAGCAAATTCCACTGTCGAACAGCTCTTACTGTCAGGAAGTTCTTCCTAATGTTTAGGTGGAATCTTCTTTCTTGTAGTTTGGATCCATTGCTCCGTGTCCACAATTCAAAGTGTTGGTGCTTTAAAGCCCTAAACGGCCTCGGCCCAGTATACCTGAAGGAGCGTCTCCACCCCCATCATTCTACTCGGACACTGAGGTCCAGCACCGAGGGCCTTCTGGCGGTTCCCTCACTGCGAGAAGCCAAGTTACAGGGAACCAGGCAGAGGGCCTTCTCAGTAGTGGCACCTGCCCTATGGAACGCCCTCCCACCAGATGTCAAAGAGAACAACAACTACCAGACTTTTAGAAGACATCTGAAGACAACCCTGTTTAGGGAAGCTTTTAATGTTTGGTGGACTACTCTATTTTAATATTTTGTTGAAGCCCCCCAGAGTGGCTGGGGAAAGCCAGCCAAATGGGCGGGGTATAAATAATAAATTATTATTATTACGCCTGCCTGAGACCCCAGAGAGTCGCTGCCAGTCAGTGTGGACATTGCTGAGCTAGATGGACTGATGGTCTGACTCTGTACAAGGCAGCTTTCGATGTTCCTCTACATGGCCAGGGGTCTCTGGGGTTGGAAGTGGACCCACTAGGGTGATGCAAGCCTTGAGAGGCACCCAGGGAGGCCAACCCCTAACACCGGCCCTGGCGCAGGCAGGAGTGAAAGCAAACAATAGAGGCTAGAGCAAGGACACAAAGCACTTTAAAGGTAAGGACAAGAAGTCTGTGCTTTGCTGTATGTTTGTTGGCAGAGAGATGAGACACAATAAATAACTATCTTGTGCGCACAGCAAAAGGAAGAGAGAACATGGGGCGTTATCAAGGGAATATGTTCAGGGTTAGATCTGGGTGTGTGGCTCTGTGTGTGCGTGTGCGCGCACAATCCCTATATCCTGGGAAATTGTGTACAATTCTCCCTGCCCCCTCCCCCCTTTCATGTTGGTCATTTGTCCCACACTTGCTGTTTGTAGAGGCTGGAGAAGATTGGCATCTGCAAGCCACAGGACCAGGAGACAGGAAGTCTGCATTTTCTTCCTGGTTGTGCTATGGGAATGATTCCCAGCCTTTATTACTGGCTCCCTTGTCGCTGGCTCTCGCTCTCGGTCAGCTCAGATAAGTCACGTACTTTCTCCCTGGCCCCCATAAGTCTAGGGCTCGAGCATAACGGGAACTGCCTCAAAGGGCAGTCAGGCCAGAGACGGAATCAGAACCCGAGTTCAGAAAGGGAAGCAAGCTCTTCATTCAGTTAGGAAAGCGGAGTAGGGAGGAAAGGGACAGAGGCTTGCGCAGATAACATTTTAAATCAAGGACCGCCTTCCCCAACCTGACACCCTCCTATCAGCCCCAACCAGGCATGCCTCTTTATCGACCTTTTTGTGTGACTTGAATGCTAGGATGCTCCAGTCTGAAATCCTGCCTGTTTGGTCAGTGCAGTACCTCAACAAAATAAGGTGCAATATAAAATAAATTGTACACAACTCTTTTTTTAAAAGGCTTTCTGAGACCCCTTGGGAAAGGATGGATAAGTCCATCAGAGTAAACTCTCAGATCTTGGGGTTCTTTAGGAAGTGTCTCTTAGCCTAGTACAGTGGTACCTTGGGTTACATACGCTTCAGGTTGCAGACTCCACTAACCCAGGAATAGTGCTTCAGGTTAAGAACTTTGCTTCAGGATGAGAACAGAAATTGTGCTCCGGCGGCACAGCAGCAGCAGGAGGCCCCATTAGCTAAAGTGGTGCTTCAGGTTAAGAACAGTTTCAGGTTAAGTATAGACCTCCGGAACAAATTAAGTACTTAACCCGAGATACCACTGTACCCAAATAAATGTCATTACAGGCCCTAAGCACTGAAAAGATTATGGTGCTCCTCCCCAGGAATTTCAAAAGAAAACCAATATTAAACCATAAAACAGCATGTATAAACAAAAAAACAGATAGATTTACTGTGACACATGGCAGGATCTTATTTCCTTGCATTATTTTGATCGAAGTTAGCAGGGCATCCAGAGGCATACCTAGGCTCCCTTGCACCCTTGGCAAAGAGCTGTATCATCAAGGAGAGGTGTGATTTTTGCAGGGGGCCATCCAGGCCTGTGCCCTTGGCCCACCCCTAGGTACGCCCCCGAGGACATCCCCTAGTTTAGGTGAAGATAAGCAATAAAAAGATAACAGAAAAACGGGGGAAGAATGTGCAGTGGAGGGTCAGAAAGTCTAATGAAGTTATGGTTTTTCCCATGATTACTACTGTCAAATGTCAATTTCTTTAAAAAAGAAAGGTGTGTGTGTGTGTGTGTGTGTGTGTGTGTGTGTGTGTGTCCCCACCCCTGCTTTGCTGGTGCCTTAAGTGCATGCTTAATCTGTATACTGGTTAATTCAGCACTGTTGACACCCAAGAGATCGGTAGTAAAATGGATCAGATGTTGCAGGCTGCCCTGTGATCTTTGGATGAAGGCAGTACAGAAATTCAATAAATAAGAAACAGTATAGTATAGAAATTCAATAAATAAGAAATAATAATAACAATCAGATGGGAATCTAGTTCCACCAGCTTTATCACTGGAGAAAACCATGGATCTGTTGCCCTTAGAGGGTTGAAATGCAGTGAGGCCATTCCCCACCCCCTCCAATTGCATCTCGAGCCGCATTTGTACAACGCTGTTCACATCAGAGGTGGGTTGGGGACGTCTTCACCTGATGCGTATGGCCTTTTTGGTTTCCATGCCGCCCCTGCGACATCCCTCTGCCGCCAGAACTCCTATTCATTAAGCTTCCATCTGCACTTCTGCATTTATCTGTGCCTGAACAATGGCTGTTAGGTTATGTTCAGATTACCACTGACCCCACTTCCAGTTTTCTAAGAAGACTGAAACTGGCTTGGGGGGGGGGGATGCATGCAGCAGTATTTGCCAAGGAACCTCAGGATCAATATGGATTGCGGTTAGGGACATGTGGAATGCAGCTTCAGAAATTAGCAGTGGGAGCGCAATGTGAGCATCCCCCAAGGCTCCTATATCCACTTACTTTGGAGTGAGGACCATTGAATGCAATGGGATAGACATGAGAGGCAGGCCCAGAGCCCAGCTATCTCTCTAGGCTAAAGGAAAAGGTAAAGGGACCCCTGACCATTAGGTCCAGTTGTGGCCGACTCTGGGGTTGCAGCGCTCATCTCGCTTTACTGGCGAGGGAGCCGGCGTACAGCTTCCGGGTCATGTGGCCAGCATGACTAAGCCGCTTCTGGCGAACCAGAGCAGTGCACGGAAACGCCCTTTACCTTCCCACCGGAGTGGTACCTATTTATCTACTTGCACTTTGACATGCTTTCGAACTGCTAGGTTGGCAGGAGTAGAGACCGAGCAACGGGAGCTCACTCCGTCGTGGGGATTCGAACCACCGACCTTCTGATTGGCAAGTCCTAGGCTCTGTGGTTTAACCCACAGCGCCACCCGTGTCCCTCTCTAGGATACGCTGACCCAAAAGCATCACTGCCATTCCCCAGCACATGATTCTAAGCAGCCCTCTTGGGCATCTCTCTCTTGACTAGGTGGAGAATGGAGAGATCCATGAGAGTAGAAACCTCTGGCTTTGTTGTGGCTGGAATGTAGCTTAAGGATCCTATCAGTTGCTCCCCACCCTCATCCCATTATGCCTCTGGCCCTGCCCACCCCTGGCATGCAGTAGGAACGCAGCCCTTCAGCTGGAAAAAGCTTTCTCACCCCTGATGTATAGGATTGTGCTGTAAATCTTTCCTGAAATTTGCCACTTGTCTTGAGCAGCAAGGACTCTTGAGGATTGGGGTGGGGGAGAGAAGTTGCCACTTTGATTTAGAGATCTGCCCGGCTCACTCTGCCTGAAGGGCTTTTCTACTGAGCCGCTGAATTCTGCCCAATGTTTATTGTACTCCTGGTATCTTGGCCAAAGGGAGAACGGATCAGCTTGGGATGTGATAAGCCTTGTGGTTTCTGCCGCTGCTCACCCACCCACAGCACGCAGAGTTAAGGCTCAGCCCTTAACTGTTAAGGCTGGTTATTTAGCACACAGATGCAGCAGTCAAAGGAACAGAAAGCAAAATGTTCTTTCTTTCTCGCTTAACGCTTTCCTAGGGGAACATCACAGGCAGATTGCCAGGAGCACTGCTGGTGTCACATATCGGAGATCAGGCTAAATGGTGAATCAGGGAAATCCCCATTTTTGACTCTCACTTCAGCCACGTACTCAGGCAGGCCCTCCATCTCTTTGCCTCAGACCCACACCAACAATATGGGGGAAACCGACCCACCTCATGGGATTGTTGTAAGGAAGAAGCACGAAATAAACGGGCGTGAAGTGCTTTCAACGTTACAAAACCATTGTGGAAAGGCTGAATATTAAAATCGTAGAGTTGGAAGGGGCACCAAGGGTCATCTAGTCCAACCCCCTGCAATGCAGGAATCTCAGCTAAAGCATCCATGACAGATGGCCACCCAACCTCTGCTTAGAAACCTCCAAGGAAGGAGAATTTGCCATCTCCCAAGGGAGATTGTCCCACAGTCGAACAGCTCTTGCTGTCAGAAATTTCTTCCTGATGTTTAGTCAGAATCTCTTTTCTTGTAACATGAAGCCATTGGTTTGAGTCCTAGCCTCAAGAGCAGGAGAAACCAGCTTGCTCCATCTTCCATGGGACAGCCCTTGAGATATTTGAAGATGCCCATCATGGCTATCAATATTATTTGTGCTTCCTTTGTTACTGGAGAGAAGCAGTTTCCAAGTCTGAAATAAAAGTGCGTTTCTGCCTCTTTGGGAGGCATATGCAGCACAAAATTTAGGGAGCAGAACTTTCACATTCCTCAGACTGGAGGCAATTTACAAACTGACCCACTGAATACTCGTAAAGCTGAATGAAATCCCCAGTTTCACCAATGCTGCCCCGATACCTACTATTTCATTCTTCCCACCAAAGTCCTGTTTTTCCTAATCATTTCCTCCTTTATCCCCTCGCTTTTAAAAGTGGCTTTTTCCTTTTGTTGTTGCAGTTTCAGGGCAGCTAGAAGAGGCGAGCATCTTATTCGATAAAAACAAATTGATCTTAGAGAAAGTAAGACACCACCAAGCTATCTGACAAACAATCTCAGGAACTATAGTGCAAAGCTTAGCTGCTGTTGTGCTTTAGATTAAACTGAATCTGGCAACCCCAAATCCACTCCCAGGGACAATCCGAAAAGCAACGTCTGGTCACAGTCTGAAGTCACAACAAAAGAGGCAAGGTCCAGAAACGGTCCAACATCAAAACACTGGGAATTTCCATCGTCAGCTAAATCACAAGGTGCAGCAGGGAGCCGCTGCAAGGACAGCCAGCATTCTTTGCCAGGACCTGGACTGAGCCTTCAGAGTCCCACCCAGGCAATCTGGATTGCTCACCTTCTCAATTTAGAGTAACCCCTCCACCTATAGCCTGGAAGAAGGGATGCTAAGGCTATCAGCAGCTACCAACCACACTGGCTATGCTCTACCTCCACAGTCTGTGGCATAATGCCTCTGAACGTATAATCACAAATGAGGAGGATGCTTTTGTGCTCAGGTTCTGATCGTTGGTTTCCCATAGGCATCTGACTGGCCTTTGTGAAAACAGGATGTTGGACTAGATGGGCCATTGGCCTCTTCCAACAGACTCTTCTTATGTTCTCATTCTGCTGTAAACACTCAAACGCAGGTTCCCTTGGGGGAAAAGTAGTAAGTCTTATAACCAAAACATAATGAGTGGACTTCCAAGAATTGGATAGTTGGTTAAAGTGTGGAGCTGATAACAGCAAGATTGCAGGTAGAATCCCTGTAATGAACAGTTATATATATTCCTGGGACTCGATGGTCCTCCGGGTCCCTTCCAAGTCTACAATTTTACGATTCTGTGATTCTACAAACTGGCTTGCTACTCATATTATACTTATCTGGAGGTTGCCTAGTCTATATAGCCTGTATAGGGAAGCAAAGGGCTGTCTGCAAATTCAACTGAGAAAATTGAAAAACACGCAGTGAAAGCCATTCAACCTCCAAGGCGCGTTGGAAAACAGAAGCATTTACATCCGGGTTTTCGGTGTTCGGGTTCTGAAATGTTCGTCAATGGAGAACCTCGAGAACCGAGAACTGTATACTGGAAGCTGCCCAGAGTGTCTGGGGCAACCCAGTCAGATGGGTGGGATACTAAATAATAATAATAATAATAATAATAATAATAATAATAATAATAATATAGGCACAAGCAGAACACAGATTATTAGAGCTAGACAAGTAAACACAGCAGGGGTGACAGCTTGAATAAAATATTGGCGGGGGGCTAGTAAGCCCCACCCTGAATAATCAATCACAAGATGCGACACACACACACACACACACACACACACACACACACTTGAATGGAAATGCCCATCAACTTTGGGCCCCCCTGGCCTCATCAATTATTTTATGGGGGGAGCGAAGAGACTTCAGCCCTTAGGAGTTGGCTCCTATGAAACAGCATATTCCTGTGCGGCAGGCAGGTTTATTATCTGCCCAGTCTTGCCCATGTATATCAGTGGGGACCACACGATGCCCTTCGTGCACAGCCGATCACATCCCCCCTCTCTGCTGCTAACATACTTTGCGCACAAAACATGTGGACACCCTGTACAGTAAACAAGGATTGGAAGATGTGTTTGCCATGCTGCAGATAACTAAATGAAAGGTCCCCACAGAAACGTGAAAGCCAAGAAGGTAGGGGGGGTGGGATTAATTTGTTTTGCTTGGATGCGATTTAAATATGTCAATATTAGAGCAGTATAATTACCATCCGAGTCATTCCGGCAAACAAGCCGGTAACAGAGACAGCTTTAAAGGAGACACGTTTCCTCCTGGCACCGTTCTGAGACAGGAACCAATTGAATAAAATTAGCTCTCCTGATGTATGTTGCTTTGTCTTCAAGACCAACTCCAAGGATGCCTCGAAACCTAAAAGGTGGAAGAGGCCAAAGCCTGGTGGAGGTAAGCTGACAGTTGCCTTGTTGAGGAGCTATATTGAGACAAATCTCCTGGCAGAATCCATTCATTCAAATCATTGACATTTATAGGTCCGGAAGAGGTCAAAATAATGAAGTCCTGCCTGCTTCCTGAAAGTAGGATCTTCCATGCATCAACGGCACCTTTGAGATGCGTCAAAATTAACGTTCATGATCCAGAAAGCGGTTAGTCCCAAGCAAATCAGCAGGCATTAATGAGTGGCCTTGAAATACAGGTGACTCCAGACAGCTTAAGCAGGTGTGCCAAGCCACAAACTACAGCTTCCCATAGCTGCTAGTGAAAACAGACTCCTAAAACAGTTAACAACCTGATCCATATTTACTCAGAAGACAATCTTACAGATTTACCGTATTTTTCGCTCTATAAGACGCACCAGACCATAAGACGCGCCTTGTTTTTGGAGGAGGAAAACAAGAAAAAAAATATTCTGAATCTCAGAAGCCAGAACAAGAAGCGGTATCTCTGCGCAGCGAAAGCAGCGATCTTTCTTGCTGTTCTGGCTTCTGGGATAGCTGTGCAACCTGCATTCGCTCCATAAGACACACACAGTGTGGTGTGTGTGGTTAAGAGCGGTAGTCACGTAATCTGGGTAACCGGGTTCGCGTCTCCGCTCCTCCACATGCAGCTGCTGGGTGACCTTGGGCCAGTCACAGTCTCTCAGCCCCACTCACCTCACAGAGTGTTTGTTGTGGGGGAGGAAGGGAAAGGAGAATGTTAGCCGCTTTGAGACTCCTTAAAGGGAGTGAAAGGCGGGATATCAAATCCAAACACACATTTCCCCTTACTTTTTAGGAGGGAAAAAGTGAGTCTTATAGAGCAAAAAATACGGTAAATTGTGCTTATGCTTATGTTTGAACTGTTATTGGGCTTGGGTTTGGGCTGTTCTTCATTCAAGTTAGGAACTATCAATCACAGCAGGCCTAAGTGATATTACATTTTTGATGTTGGCATCCGTCTGTCTCAAGAGAGAGTGGAGTGCAACTATGAAGGTGGAAGTCAAACTGTTGTGTTTGCAGCACCGAAGTAATCTCCCCAGGGCGCAAGCCTGGACAGCATGTATGGAAGTCCTGGGCTTTCCAGGTGACAAGACACTCACACACACAGACACACACAGACACACACACACACACACACACACACACACCCCGCCTGGCTGATGTGGTTCAAAGGAAAAGAGCGATACATTTGGCACCAGCTTGGCTGTAGGAGTTGTTGGAAAAAGGTGTGCAAGCCGCCATTCAACCCTCTTAGGGACTCCACTTTGGATTTGTGTAGGGTTTACTCAGTGATTTTTTTCTGGGGGGACGCAGGGGTATGCATACCCCTAAACATTTTGTGTATCTAATGGGAGAAAATTTTTAAAATTAAAATAATTATTTTTTAGCACGGTGATTCGTCAGTTCCATTGCTAACCCTGATGGCAGCCTCATTTCCTGTCGCGGTGTTTCCTGATTCTCAGACAGAATGACAGTACCCCTAAACATTTTTTTTAAAGAAAAAAAAGCACTGGGTTTACTCCTTAGGCTTTTCTTGAAGAAATCCCACAAGGCAGCAGAAGTATAGTACCAGAGTTTTCTTTCTCCTGGATGAGCTACCTTCCCATATTGACGAGCCCCACCTGCCCCTCACGTCCATCTACAAAAACGAATAAAAAGACTCTGCCTTACCTTAGTCAGGCCATTGCGTCCATCGAGCTCAGTATTTCCTATGAGCTGGCTCCAGCCACATAGCTGCCTCCTAGGCCAAGAGGTCTACTTGTGAGTAAGCAAGGCTTGATACTCCTTCACTGTCTGCAGCTGCGGTTTCAGAAGCCAGCACATAGAAGGCCTCCCTCTTGAGCAATGCGATTCCTAGGCCTCAGGGCCCTTGGGCCTAGTTCCCGAGTACAAGCCTCCGGCCTGCCTTGCGTGTTGTGCCCTTTGCCTGTGCCACGGACCTTGGACTGCTGCCTTACTCCGCTCCTGGGTCGTGTTTGGGCCTAGACTGAGTCTCTGGCTGCTTTGGGCACCCGCAGCCCCGCTATCGCTGCTGAGCAGTTTAGGGAAGGCTTTCGTCTTCGCCTCACTGGGGCCCCTGACATGACAGCACCCTCGAGTGCCCATGAAAAGAAGCTGGATGATCCAAGCCCCAAATTCTCAACAGGATTGCAAGCAGAAGGCCGCCGGTTCAACCCCCAGCATCTCCAGGTACGGTCTTGCCTCAAATCTTGAAGAGCTGCTGCCGGTCAGAGTAGACCATGGGTAGGCAAATTAAGGCCCGGGGGCCGGATCCGGCCCAATTGCCTTCTAAATCTGGCCCATGGATGGTCTGGGAATTATTCTTTTTTTTACGTGAGTAGAATGTGTCCTTTTATTTAAAATGCATCTCGGGGTTATTCGTGGACCCTGCCTGGTGTTTTTACATGAGTAGAATGTGTGCTTTTATTTAAAATGCATGTCTGGGTTATTCGTAGGGCATAGGAATTGGTTCATTCCCCCCCCCCCCGCAAAAAAAAGATATAGTCTGGCACCCCACAAGGTCTGAAGGACAGTGGACCGGCCCCCTGCTGAAAAAGTTTGCTGACCCCTGGTGTAGACAATGTGGGGCTAGATGAGTCCAACAGTCCCATGGCAGCTTCCTGTCTCTCTGGCTACCTGCAGGGTTCCTGCAGGGCCTTTTAAAAGTGTGCCGTTGCTAGTAAATAAAAACAAAGTAAATGCCAGTTGGCTTTTTTCAGTAGCCTAGGGTTGCCGTATTCCGAGCAGCAAAAATCCGGACAGAAAAATTGATGAGCTTTTTTGGCAAAATCACACACACACACAAAATTGATGTTTTTGAGCTGTCTTTAAGGAAAATCAGCAAAAACAACGCTGCCGACCTGGTTTGCCATGCGCCTGGATTTTCCTGGACATTTTGCTGATTTCCGCCAGGACACTGCGGTATTCCACATATGTCCGGGAAATTCCAGATGTATGGCCACCCTACAGTAGCCTGATGAGGAATTCTGGAGGCACTGGTTCATTTTTATTTTGCTTTGCTTGTGATTTCTTAACTGAATTGACTTGTAGGGCAACTTCTGCAAAGTTTGTCTTCGGGGTCAGCTCCATGTTTGAGGGGCATCTGGCCAAAGTGGTCTCTGGTGATCTCGCACGAGACTTTCCTCGTGTTGGTGGTGGCAGCAACACACCAAGGGCAACTTCCGGTTTTAGTTTTTCATAATGCCCCATTGCGCCTGATTTGGGGCCCCCCAGGGCATCGTGGGAAATTAAAATTGAAGTTCACAGTCCCAGCTGCCCAATGTGGACTACCAAGAGTCAGTGTCAGCCTATTGGTGAGTCCTGCAGGAACCCTGCCACCTGCCCTCAGATGCCAAGTAGTTATGCTGAATCTCATACCCCACAAGTGTCCCAGAAAAAAAGGGACATCCCATTTTTCTCTGCAAGAGCAATGCAACCAGTTTGGCTGCTGTGATATCGCATGATTTCGCACTGAGATCTTGCCCTGAAAAAATGTGCTTGTGGGGGGGGCCATCATCTCGTGTGGCATCCCCAAACAATCCTTTTTTTGGAGCTGTTAGAGCACGGCCCCAATAACAGCACATTTTTCAGACTTTGTGATATTGCATGGGTCATGTGATTTGGGAGCACAGATGGAAAGATGCACATTCCCAGTTTTGGTACTCAATAAGTTGGAGGGTATAGGATCTGCTTGTGTTGTTTGGCTCAAGTAAGAGCCAAAGGTTATGTTTATCCTAGCTGATAACCCCGTTCAGACATTAACTTACCGTATTTTTTGCTCTATAAGACTCACTTTTTCCCTCCTAAAAAGTAAGGGGAAATGTGTGTGCGTCTTATGGAGCGAATGCAGGCTGCGCAGCTATCCCAAAAGCCAGAACAGCAAGAGGGATTGCTGCTTTCACTGCGCAGCGATCCCCTCTTGCTGTTCTGGCTTCTGAGATTCAGAATATTTTTTTCTTATTTTCCTCCTCCAAAAACTAGGTGCGTCTTGTGGTCTGGTGCATCTTATAGAGCGAAAAATACGGTACCTTGAGTTCGATATACACGAGACCTAGGCCTGCTCAAACCACACCTTCTCTCTTATTTTCATGGCGTGCCGCAATCAAAGACTTCCTAGGTGAATTAACTATAGTTTTCCATACCACATTATTGATGTCTATAGGGGTATTCTTGCTCTATAGCACAACTAAAGTGGGACATTTGTGGCCAAGAAAAGTTTGTAGATGATCATAAGCAAGTTATGGGACGCACACTTATTGGAAATGAAGTGGTACGTCTGCCCAGAAACCTTTGCAGGCATAAACAAGTACTGAAAGCAGGATCAGATATAACTGCCCGAAACCATCATAAATACACAATAAAAAGGACATCATGGGGGTCCTTCACATGCCTGTTCATCCCCTTGCATATGCATATGCTGGACTTCAGCCACTGTCTTGTAAATGCTTTAAATGCCTCCCTTGATTATTCATTGGGGCAGGATTTACAATGCTCCAGCTGTGGGGTGGACTTCTTATATTACTGTATTCATATGGTTAAAATACCAGCATCCCAAGAATACCTTTAAGGACAGAAGTGGACTTTCAGCTTATCTAAAGTCTTTCCTGCTGACACACGTAAAAATAATAACATTAATAATTCTTAACACTTGCCTTCTCCCTCTTTAGCTGGTTTTGCTAAAGAGGTTTTTTGGAGCAGCTTTGAGTTTAGCCATAAATATAATTTCCAAATCCTGGCTTCGGGTAAGATGATCCGAGGCACCATTCCAGTGTCACAAAGATTTTGTTGCCCATCTACAAAGAAACAAACATTTCTTGGAAGGCGACAAGCAGGAGCTCTGTTTGTGTCCGTTCCCCGAGGGCAACCCAGCAATCAGTAAGGTGTTATTTTTAGGAAAATGAGATCCAATGCAGATATCAGTTCCCCTTAAAGCTACTTTTGGGCCTGCACTATTTATCTATTTTGGTGCCACTTCTGATGGCAGCACTTACAGAGGCCCTCTCAGCTTCCACCAGAAGGACTGGCCCAAATGCCTGCAGAAGAATGATGAGCAACAGTTCGTTTCCAGGCCCAATTCAAGGTGCTCATGTTAGTGTTTAAAGCACATAATGACTTGGGCTCCAAATATCTGAAAGACCGGCTTCTTCTCTACAGAAGAAACTTTCTTTTTACCAATCTCCTCCTTTGGGGAAAGTTTGCTCTTTTGAAGTCAAATGTGGCCATGTTGGGTTTTCTTGGTGATTGGTCGTTTGTTTACATGTATGGTTTTCCCAGTGCTGATGTACGGAAGTGAGAGCTGGACCATAAAGAAGGCTGCTTGCCGAAGAATTGATGCTTTTGAATTATGGTGCTGGAGGAGACTCTTGAGAGTCCCATGGACTGCAAGAAGATCAAACCTATCATTCTTAAGGAAATCAGCCCTGAGTGCTCACTGGAAGGACAGATCCTGAAGCTGAGGCTCCAATACTTTGGCCACCTCATGAGAAGAGAAGACTCCTTGGAAAAGACCCTGATGTTGGGAAAGATCAGGGCACAAGGAGAAGGGGACGAGAGAGGTCAAGATGGTTGGATAGTGTTCTCGAAGCTACCAGCATGAGTTGGACCAAACTGCGAGAGGCAGTGGAAGACAGGAGTGTCTGGCGTGCTCTGGTCCATGGGGTCACGAAGAGTCAGACACGACTAAACAACAACAACAACAAAATGTTTAGTTTAATACCACCATGGTCATTGCTCTCATATTTGACTTGACAACACCTACATCTTGCAGCAGGTTCTGAGCACCACTCAAGATTAGGTCCAGGGTTTCTGCCATGGCTAATTGCTCTTGGGCACAGTCAAATGGAATATCTAGAAATTGTACCTCTTTGTCATGACTAGAACACATATGTAGCCAGTCTATGTGCAGGAGGCCTCGTCCCCAGAGTTGCTCAGGAATTCCAAGAAACGAACAAATCAGTGCAGTGTTTAAATCAGTGGCTAAGGTCAGTTTTGATCAAGTTCATTCCACCACCATCTTTATTCAAAATGGTGTCCTGCTATATCCGAACTCAGACAAAAAACGGCTCCTTGATCTCAGGAACCATCACAAAAAAAGTTGGTTTTGCTATCTTAATAGGTGTACAAATGAACGAATAAACACACAACTTTCCAAAATATATAATGCAAGTGGATGTCACTTGGCTGGCAAAAGCTGTAAAATTTTCTTCCATCTGGTAACATGGAAGCTTACCTTTCAGCAGAATCTGCTGAAACACCTATCTTGGAAAGCGTTGCAGCATCGATTAAAGGCTCCATTTCTTTACATGGCCCTGATGCCTATATTCTGAAATTCCACTTGGCAGTATTTTCATTGTGAAGAAACATCTTTCCTTTCTGAAGCACCAACTTCCTTGTGAACTGGCCGTTCTCCGTTTGGATGTGTTCACAGATACAATGGAAGTTCCATCATCGGGCCATCCTGAAGTGACTTATAAGAGGCAGGGGGTTCTTTTCAGTGCCAGGAAATGTAACATTATTGTTGTCTCTGAATTGGTGCTCTCACAAGCTGTTAAATCCTTGGCCCCAAATTAAAAAGAGACACAGAGAAGTATAGAATTATTTCTTTTCTTCCCGGGCCAGGGGGGAAGGCGGGAGGGAAGAAAATATATCAAAGGAAACGAACACAGTTACACAACCCTTTCTCACCTACTATCAAGCCTCATCTCTGTTAGCAAAAATATCATGTTACCTATTTTGTGTCTTTCATTGTGTGGGACCAACAAAAGTACAAACACTGTGATCTGCTATGGTGGATATCATATGTTCCAGCCGGACAGGGTAATTTTGTGATCACTGAAAGAAGAAAGTTCGAGCAGAGTGTTCTCTAACTGCTACACAACTGTGTGAGACAATACATTATACTGAGGCGACTCGACACCACAGGACCCTTGCAGACTTCCTTTTTTTTTGTTGTGCGTTTATGATGATTTGTGCTCATGATGGTATTGGGGCGGTTATATGAGATCCTGCTTTCATTACTATTCAAGACTGTAGAGGTTTTGATTTGAACATATTTCCAATCAGTGTATTACCCTGAAGTAATGCTGAAAACCTGTAACTTCTTAGGTCTCTATGTGCATCAGTTCCAGTTAATTTTTTTCCTCCTTCTGCTGCACTGTATTTTGAGAGTGCCCCTGCAGACAGCAAGAATATGGTGACACGGTGGAAACATCACACAACTAATAATGCAGAATGTTGGACGGGTGGTCTGGTGTAAGTCCAAAACTATTTGCATCATGTTGCAGAATGCACCTGCAAAAAAAAGAGCAGTTTGGAGAGAGCCAGAATCTCATCAACCACTACGTAAGCAATTTGCAAGCTTTCTACATTCAGGAAAAAACTTTCCCATTAACCAGCCCTCTGGCAAACCGCTGTATATTTGTTGAAATGCCTTTTCCCCATATATCCATCCCAGATGGGGGAATCTCTTCTTGTTCCATCAGCTCTGTTCATCATTATACCATCTGTATGGCATTGCAAAGCTGGTGTTTCTGCTCTTGTGGCTATTAAAGCAAAGCGGTGCGACAGACTGGCTGTTGAAAGTGACCTGAGATGTGGCAAGCACGGCTCATCACATTAATAATAATTGAAGGCGCCTTTTTGAAATTTCATGTGGGTGAGGGTTTTTTTGAAAATTTGCATATATATATTGGAATATAAATACTTAGATTTACTTATCCCAAAATTATTATTTGACGTTAAAAGTATGGGAAGAGTATGGGATTTTTCTGTTGGCTGAAAGGGGGCATGGGTTAGAAAAGGCTAAGAAATAATGCCCCAGCAGAACGAGTGCACTGGATACTGCCTGATATCTTTTCCCCATGTACTGTACACATAAAAGCTTTTTGCGTGTGTACGTAAAAGGTTAACGGTGAATGGTTCCAAAATGAAAATGGAAACCTGACGTAAAGGCCGCAGGTCTGTGCAGCTTGTGACTCCTGTTACTCAACCTGATGGTGAATCCATACAGTTTATGGAATCTCTAGTGAATCCATGCCTGACCCCAATGGATTCCATTTGGCTTCGTGGCTCATAAATGGCGCAGGCTTTCTCTAAAATTCTATTTTGACTTACATCCCCAACCCCATTTGCTACATTGGTTTTCAAAGGGCTTAAAGAACCAAGTACGTTTTATCAGGGTACGGTGGCCTTCTGATAGGGCTAAGTGTGGGACCTCTGTACCACGGACCCAAAAGGGGCTTTGAAGGCCCTGCCCATTAGCTGGTTGATCACCTGATCGCATGAGCAGTTTGGGCATCCGTAAGCTGCGTTGGTCAGATGCTTGGGTGCAGGATAGGTGCAAACCAGTTCAGGCTCCTACATGCACTTACATTGGAGCGGGCCGTGTTGAGCAGAGTGAAGCTTACTTCTGAGTAGACACCGCTGGGATGTCACTGTTAATTGTCCCCTTTGGAAGTGGTCAAGGCTTACCGAATCTGATGTGGAAAGTGATATGGTGCCAAGCGCAGGGGCTCGAGGCAAATGATGACATATTCAAAGCTGTTTGAGGACGGAACTTCCATTATCCCCGCTCTGTTCCAAGAACATGCCGCTGTTCCAGCAGCAGACTGGAAGGAGAGGCACATGTCGCAAATGCCGGGTCTTAGCAGCAGCCCAAAGCGGCTGAGGGTGATGACGGGAATGGGATATAGAGGTTGGCGCAGGCACATGGGGCCCTGATACATCTCTATAGCAAAAAGGTCCACTCCTCCTCCTCAGTCCTGTGCCTTTTAAATTTAAAACGGGCTTCGCCCTGCCAAAATGCAATCCGATTTATTTACAGCCGGGACAGAACCTGTGGCCTCTTGACTTCCTAAGAACACGGCTAGCAACCAGGGCATATCAGGAAAGGCCTGGGATTCTGTTCCCTCTTCAGAAGCGAAAAGTAAAGCCCCAGAGGTTCCCCTCCTTCCTCTTTGCAAGTCCTTTGCACTCCCTCCACCGATGACTGATATATAAATGCAACGATATCAAATGGGCTGGTCCCATTTCACAAGCACGCCCTGGCTGCCTTACATCTTGGCCCGAGATCGAATCTCACAAGATACTCTGCAGTGATTTACGGGTGACTCTCAATTTGTCACCGGCTGTTGCAGGAATTAAGGCTGTGTTTTGCATGCTAAAGCCTTGCTTATTTTTCTGTTCTTTCTTAATCTATTTGAATAACACTACCAGGGTGCTGTTTCATTTGGAGCATTTCCCATTCAAATAGTTATTGCTTCACTTTCTTTGCTCTTTCATGTTGCCACAGATGTGGCGGATCTGTGTTGTGTGCATGTCCCCTGCGTCGTGTTGCAGACCAAGCCATGACACAAGATTTAGGTAACGCAGATTTATGGCTACAGTTTTGTAGACTCCATTGGGGAAGGGACGCAGTCGTAATCGCCGCAAACGCTTGTTCTTTCTTTCTGCCGGCGCCATTGTTGTCTTTTTCTCCTTGCAACATAATTTTTCATTTCGTTTCTATAACACTTTATATTTTTTAAGAACAAAAATATCAAAGAAGTTTACAAAGCATCAAATAAAGCACCCCAAAATAAAACTCTCCCCCCACAACCTCACAATGCCTGTGATAGCATCGTCCCATACCAGATGTAACCTACGGATAGGACTCTGAACTGAAAACAGAGATGTTTTATGTACCTTTGTTATCCATGAAAATCGTTCAATAAAAAGAATTTTAAAAATACAAAATGTACATTCAAAGCAACACAAGAGGAAACTAAAATATAATCTTTTGCACAGAAGGCCTCTGCTGCAGTTGCTGCCGCCGCCAGTGATTCTAAGTCAACAGCCATGCTCAAGAACACACAGCCATCATCATCCAGAAAATCAGGTGAGTTGAGTGTGATGCTACTTCTTGCTATTCTAATTTTGCCCCAGGAGCGCTTTGGGCCTTCTTGTTATAAGTAGTAGTTGCGGGGCAGTTGGAAGAGCAGGCATCCTTTGGGCCCTGGTGTTCAAAGAGGATGTGGCAGATGCCAAGAGGGCAGTTCTCAAAAGTGTGCCCACTCTTAACACCTGGTCTTTCAACAGCAAATATGACGTTGTTGACTGTGATGGTCTTCCAGGACTTCAAGAGTCTGTTGACAACAGCTTCACAGTTGTCAAAGGGACATTCCCACATGCCAAAGAAGAACATAGGCTGCCAACTCACATTTTATTCTATAAGCAATGGACGCTAGAGTGTTTGGGTTTTCCCCCCCTACGTAGTCCACTCATAGTTTAGATCTGTTACAAAAAAACTCGCTCCTGAAAAGCTGCTTCTTGAGAAACCCGTATCATTCAGAAAATAAAAGCTCGTTGCAGGTTGATTCTGTGCTATCCCGCAGTTTGAGAACAGATGTATGTGGTGCCAGCCACCAGGAGGGTGATTATCCAGACCTGTCCAACTGGCACTCTACCAAGACCTGTAATAGGTACTTCCTTCTTAATTTCTCAAGTCGGGAGGAAAATGCATGGATAACTTAATGAAAGGAAGGGTTTTCAGATATGTTGTGAAGTTACCACATCTACCCTTATGAGTGGCATGATCTAGCGTGTTGAGGATGAGCATGGATCATTCCAGATTGAGAGGAACAACATTTTTTATGTTACAAATGGGTTTACTGCATACACACTTGGATTAGCCTCTTTTGCTCTTCTGCAAGAAAACAGGTGGCCTGTCGAGAAGCTAAGCCAAGAGAGGTCAGTGGCTGGAAGAAGTGAAATCTATACTGCGATAAATGCACGGAGGGTGATGTTCTGCTGGTGATTGTAATAATGAAGGTCACATCCACACTATGCCTTTAAAGCACTATTATATACCACTTCACGAATCGCGACTTCCCCCAAGAATCCTGAGAACTGTATTTTCATCAGAGTGCTGGGAATTGTTAGGAGATCTTGAACAAACTATAGCTTGCAGGATTATTTGGGGGGAAGCCATGACTCTTAAAAAGTCTTACAACAGTGCTTTAAATATAGTGCAGATGTTTGCCGGCTTTTTCGATGGGTTTCAGTTATGCACAATTTTGCCAACACGCATAGTGACTTGGAACGTAACCCCCGCACAAACCAGGGAGTGGGGAAGTGCCTGTACTTTTGTGAAACATTTCGCCACAAGACACACGAGGACCCCTAGGCGAATTGTTAAGCGAACCCCCGGCCGTTACGGAAGATTATGAGGCATCTCCCAGGATACTCAGTAAATTGGCTTGGGAACAAAACAAGCCTTTTGGGTCTGGCCATAACTCTGTGATGGCTCATGTGTTCTGCCTGCAGATGACTGCGTGTTAACTCCCTACCATCTCTTGGGTAGCAGCTAGATAATACTGATCTAAATGGTCCAGTGCTCAGCCAATTAAGCTGCTATGTCATAGTTCCAAACTATCTTTTGTGTTATGGGGAGAGATTCTCCAAACAACTCCAGTCTAGCTGTGGTATAAGTTAACACATTCCAATAAGTCTTAACCTTAGGAGGTTTTTATTTTGTTTTATTAATCATACATATTGAACCACCCTCTCCAGTGGATTGAACCCAGGGGTGGGCAACATGTGGCCCTTGAGATGATGTTGGGATTCCCAACTCCCATCAGCCTTAGCCCGCATGGTCAGTCGTCAGGGATGATGGGTGTTGTAGTCAAACAATAGTTTAGCCAACCCTGATTGAGCCAAACTTCACAACAGAAGGTTTAAACCTGTCTGGCCCACAGCGTTAGATTATCCAAACGATAGGGTTGCATCCCACACAGGCAAACTTGGAGTGCTATAAAATGGGATTTACAATTAGATTTTTTTGAAGAATATATATATAAATAGGAATCTCCTAGAAAGACATTCAGGTAATGCAAAGTTTGCGTATTTGCCCAGTCCAAATCCCATCAAATTCATTTCTTTCTTTTTTTTAATAAAAAAAAATTGCCCAACAAAATGAAAGTCAGGCTAGTTATAGCTTCTGCTAATAGCTGTCATGGTGACTGGTCCTGTATGCATACTTTGAACAGGTGTAAACAATACTTGTGGTGGTAACCCACTGTGTCAGAAATGGGGCCTGGGCATTCAACTAAGGGTGTATATTTAAGATCACTTAATTGAACTTCTGCATATTGTCCCTCTGCAGTCTGGTATGACCCCCAAAGTGTTAGGATACTTAAAATACCACTCTGTCCTTCTGAGAATTTGCCTCTTAAGCCAGTCCCATTAGAATTTATTGGATTTTTGTATTTTTATCTGGAAATGATAGGAGGAGACATTGATATATGTCTTTCTGCCATCCGTTTCCCACAAGGACTAAAAAGAAAAAAAAAATAAGAAGGCAGCGTACCTTATTTTATGATCAAGGGGTCATTCATCTAGAGCTGCTTTAAAGCCACAGTAGACTTTTTGCCAATCGCTAATAGAAACTAAATAAACACAGCCAAAACAGTGTCATCTATCTGTGGGTGAGTAATTATGAAGGATTCCTCTTTAAATAGATGTTTAAGTAAATATAGAAATATCGTTTTACAAATGCTGGCTCAAGACGAGAGGCTTGCCGGACTGCACAGCAAGGGCACTCTTGTGTGTGTGTGTGTGTGTGTGTGTGTGTGTGTGTCTGAGTGTGAATAAGAGGCCCAATTTACATGTTATCGACATGGTGCAACAAACAAACAAACTCCCATCTCCCTGTGGTCAGGCTCCATGCCACATTTGTTATGGGCCTCCAGGCAAGATGCCTTCAGTTGGCTGTCTCTCTTTCTGACCCAGTAGGGCCTCCTACAAAGTCAGAGCACATCCAATGCCCTTTGTGATGGCACAGCTGAGGGTCAGCAATCTTTCTGGGCCAGTGGGCGCATTTGGGAATTTGGAGAAAGCCTGGTGGGTGCCGGTCACTTAACGGTTGCCATGTCTGTCTCGCCAGCGTGGTGCATGCTCTAGTTATCTCCCGCTTGGACTACTGCAATGCGCTCTGCGTGGGGCTACCTTTGAAGGTGTGACCCGGAAACTACAACTAATCCGGAATGTGGCAGCTAGACTGGTGACTGGGGGTGGCCGCCGAGACCACATAACCCAGGTTTTGAAAGACCTACATTGGCTCCCAGTACGTTTCCGAGCACAATTAAAAGTGTTGGTGTTGACCTTTAAAGCCCTAAACAGCCTTGGCCCAGTATACCTGAAGGAGCGTCTCCACTCCCATCGTTCTGCCCGGACACTGAGGTCCTTCTGGTGGTTCCCTCACTGTGACAAGCCAAGTTACAGGGAACCAGGCAGAGAGCCTTCTTGGTAGTGGCACCTGCCCTGTGGAACGCCCTCCCATCAGATGTCAAAGAGATAAACAACGACCTAACGTTTAGAAGACATCTGAAGGCAGCCCTGTTTAGGGAAGTTTTTAATGACTGATGTTTCAATGTATTTTTAATCTCTGTTGGAAGCTGCCCAGAGTGGCTGGGGAAACCCAACCAGGTGGGCGGGGTACAAATAATAAGTTGTTGTTGTTGTTAAGCCATAATACAAAATGACTGGAGTGGGGTCACAGCATATTGCAAGATGGCTGCCACACCAGAAAGAGCAGAAAACGAGGCAGAACCACAAAATAGCGCAGGTGTGCCCTCCTATGAACTGTCTCCACCGATGTGGGGCGGGGGGCGGGAAGGCACCTATATCAGCCACTATTCCACGCACTCACAGAGAGTAGTTCTTCAGAACAGAAGAGGCGCATGCAGTGGCGTAGCGTGGGGGGTGCAGGGGGGGCCGGCCGCACCGGGCGCAACATCTGGAGGGGGCGCTCGCACTCGCAGCTCTCTGCCCTTACCTGGCTCACTCACTCTCTCTCACTGGCTGTGCGAATCTGATCCGAGCCGCCGGGTCGCCGCCCACTGTGGAGGGGAGGGTGCCAGGCGTGTGGTGCGGTGCGGAGAGAGAGCGAGGGACTATCTGGGGACAGTGCAGCGGGGGGGGGCGCAAATTACTTGCCTTGCCCCGGGTTAGGGGGCGCAAATTACTTGCCTTGCCCCGGGTGCTGACAACCCACGCTACGCCACTGGGCGCATGTGAGCATGTTGAAAGGGGCTCGTTCAATATCCAAATAACTGATCAGGAAGAGCAAGCCATCTTTGTAGAAGAACCTCCCCAGAAACAAGCCTTCTGGACCGTGCTCTCCCTTTGCACGTGGCTTGGCTAGATCGGAGGCTATGCACGCTGTGTATGACCTTCCCAAAGCCCATCTCCGCTCAAAGTGAGAGCCTCTCGCTGTTGCATAACATGAGACACAGCCGGGTCAGAAAATCAGATTCAGCCGATCTTGGTAATCTTATTTGGTAGGCCTTAGCAAATGGTCAGCCTTGTGGGCTGCTAGGAGCAGCAATGACTGGTTGTTGTGGGTCACATATTTCTTTTTCCTTTTTTATTATTTGGTTTATGCATCTTTACAACTTACATATACATCATACAGCATTCATCGTTATCTCTTACCTTCCAACTTCCCAGTCCACCTCTCCATGGCATTCTAGGCAGTCTTTTGTCGGCTTTATGATTTATTATTCCACCCATTTTCGTCTCAAATCATCTTTTATTTAATGTTATCTGCTGCTCATATGTTCATTCCTACTTGTAGGTTAAATTGACTATTATACTTTCTAAGATACTCTTAAAAGCACTTCTACTCGTCTCTTATCCGTGACTCATTCTTATTTCTTAGTTTCACGGTCATAGTTACTAATTCTGTGTATTCTATCAATTTATTCTGCCAAATTTCATGGGTATATCTTTTTTTTTTTTTTTTTTGCATATACTACTCTAGCTGCAGCGGTTGCGTTTAAAAAAAGAGATTGTGTGCATCTTTCGGAATACCATCACTTGTTATCCTTAACAGAAATTCCTCAGGTCTTTTGGTAAATGTGATCTTAAGGATCTTTTCTAATTCTGTATGAATCATCATCTCCCAGTATTCGCTAGTATATTTACATGACCACCATATATGGATTAGGGTTTCCTCTACCTTGTGGCACTTCCAGCATAGATTAGACCCTTTTCGGTGCATTTTTACCAGTTTGCTGGGTGTCAGGTACCACCAAAACATCGTCTTTTGTAATTTTTCCTTAATAAGATAGCCCATTTAATCATTGCCACCTTCACCATTTCGTCTTTAGTCTCCCACTCCCAATAGCAGTTTAAATTTTTCCCCCCATTCCAACCTCACACCTCCATAGGACCACGGCCTGGCAGATAATGTTGCCAAATACCCCGCACCAGACACACACACATGTGCACACGCACAAACACATTGATTGGTGCTTTTATGAGATTGCTGCACTTAAGAGGCCAGTTGCACGGAAGCTGGTTTTCAGGAGCCGGTGCTCTGCCTAGATACCCTGCAAATTGAGTCTTAATCAGCTTGATTAATTAGCACATAGCAGATGTGCTTTTTATCTCCCCACAAACTCCTCACTCCTGTTTTATAAATGCACCATCGGTGACTGATACACTGCATGCCTTTTATTGTCATGATTTCAGCACCTCCATTCATTAACAAGAAATTCATTAGGGGTTTTCACATTGTCTGAGAATCTTAATTTCTCAGGTGGGGGTGGAAGGGGAGGTGAAAATCTTTGTGACATGACAAGCTTGTGCAATGTGAAGAAATGCCGTAATGTGCTTCCTTGCGCTTACATCCCGTCTGCTTATGGCTGTTAATGATCCAATAACTCCTTTTTGCAAGCGTAAGGGTGTTAACCAAGTAGCCTTTTCTGGCTTGAGGCCAACACAGGTAAATTTGTTCTCCTTGCAAGTTTATAAATTCACCGAAACCCAGAAATGTGCATTATTTCAAGTACTTAAATCCTGCCTTTTCCAGTGGCAAACAAACAAATCTTTTTTTTTTAAAGCAAGTAAAACAAAAAGCACAAATGGACAATGTTAGAAATTAAACTTGTTAGAAATTAAACAATGTTAGGAATTAAATATTCTGCAACCACATTTAAAGTAGCAGGTGTCATCATTAAAACGGAGCACCCCCAAAATGACAGCGAAAATGTCTTAGTTCTCTGCTGGAATGTGTGCATGATAGGCCAGAGGCGAGTCCCTTAGGAGAACGTTTGACATTCTTGACACCCGAACAAAAAAGGCCCTGTTGTGTTGCTCGTACTCACATAGAGGAAGGAGAAAGGTTGTTTTCTGCTGCTCCAGAGAAGCGGACACGGAGCAATGGATCCAAACTACAAGAAAGAAGATTCCACCTAAACATTAGAAAGAACTTCCTGACAGAAAGAGCTGTTTGACAGTGGAATTTGCTGCCAAGGAGTGTGGTGGAGTCTCCTTCTTTGGAGGTCTTTAAGCAGAGGCTTGACAACCATATGTCAGGTGTGCTCTGATGGTGTTTCCTGCTTGGCAGGGGGTTGGACTCGATGGCCCTTGTGGTCTCTTCCAACTCTATGATTCTATGATTCTATGAGTAGGTATCAACAGTAGATCTCAACAGGAAGAGATCCTTGATACACTCTGAGCCCAGGCTGCTTATGGCTGTGAAGGTCAAAACCAGGACTTTGAATTCAGCTTGAAAACGTAAACTTGGCACAATTGTTATGAGTTGTGGCTTCTGGATTGTGCTAATTTGATGCAGGCAGCAGTGGTTGTGTGCTCATTCACCATGCACCTTGCTTGCAACCCAAGTGCATTTGCTCTCACCATCTGCCAGACTAATGGTACGTACGCTTTAGCAGTTAAAAATGCAACAAGCTTATTTCCCTCTGCTGTGTTCCAAGTCCTATGTTACGTCAGCAAGGGGGTGAGGATCTCTTCAATCAATGCACATTGCCTGACTTGGTTCCTTGTACTTGCATTCCCCAACTCTGCTTCAAGGGATCTGTCATCTGAGCATGTGCAACTGATCTTCAAAATGTACACACCTCAACTTAACGGCAGCTTAAATTTTCAAACCGGATGGGAGCTGATTTGAGGGGAAACACATCAAACAGCACTATTTCTCAAGGAAATACAGGATACATAGGAATTGGGATTAACATCGTGTGTACTTGATTCAGCCGCATGAGCTCGCTGGAGCCACGATAAATGGTAATGTGTACACAACCTGAGTGGAATCTTAGGTAATGTGGACTCAGTTCTTAGCCAGGCACCTGGTGGAGCAAACACATGTTTTCAAAACTGCACAGATCACTCACTTTGACCAAACGCTCAAGTCTGGTTGTGTGGATTGGCCTTTAGATATTGTTGTGGCTTTCATTCATTCATTCATTCATTCATTCTTATGGACACAAGCTTTATTCTGAAATGGATGCATAACATGTAGAGCTGAACAGGGGATGATTTTTCAAGGACTGAACAGAAGTGAAAGTGGGCAGGTGCACCTGCTGAATTGTTGCCACTCCGTGGCAAAGGTACCAATTCATTCTCAAAGAGCAGCTGCTGCAAAAACAATCAAACAAGGAAGAGGCTTTTGGCATCCCACAGACAGACAGGTTTACTGTGACATAACTTTTCACATTAGCAGTTGCATCTGATTTAAGTCGGCTCCCAACCGTGAAATGTTGGCATCTGTCTGTCTCAAGAGACAGTGGAATGCGCCTCCAGTGGTGAAGTCAAACCACCGCGTTAGCAGCACCGAAGTGGCCTCCCAGGGGCGCAAGCCTGGGCAGTGTGTCTGCAGGCCCTGGGCTGCCCAGACAACAAGACGCCCCTCTCAGCCTCGCTGATGTGGTCCAATGGGAAGCAGCTGGTGTTTGGCACCAGCTTGGCTGCAGGAGTTGCCGGAAGGAGGCATACAAGGCGCCATCCAACCATCTTAGGGACTCCACTCTGGACTTGTGTGGGATTTACTCCTTTGCCTTTCCTTCTCCCGAAGATATCTCGCAAGGCAGCAGAGGCTTAGGATCAGAGTTTTCCTTTTCCTAGATGGGCTCCCGTGCCAAGGTTGACGAGCCCCATCTGCACCTCACTTCCCTTTTTCGCCTTCTTGACTGTTACACCCACTATGGGGTTTGAGCCCCATCAACTTTCAACAGCTCATTCTGTAACACAAGCCCCACTGAGAATACCAGGTCCCTGATCCAAGACCATCCCCTATACAAAATTCTAGCAGTCAGTGGTTTTGAGATCAACAAGGCAACACTATACGATGTGTACTTAGAAACATGTTCCATTGAGTTCAGTGTTTGAAATATACTCGGAGTCGAGTGCGAATTTCATGTTTTTTATTCAGCTTGTAGTAGCAATGAGTGAAACTTTCCCCAAAATGTCTAGCTATATATACATTATTTATAGGATGGGCCCCGCGTGATTGGCGAATTCCGGGCTGCTCCTGCAGGCCAATCAGGTCGCTGATTCACTTCCACCTGGAGCAGGAATGGGTGGCTCCTGCGGACCAATCAGACTGCTGCATTCTGGATCCTATTGTTCTAGGATTCAGCTCAGTACATAACAGGGTTGCTTTTACTCCTAAGCAAGTTCTGCAGCCCAAGAGACTGAGCGGATTCCGCAGTTGTTAATTTAGACCCTCGTCTTTGCTGCATGCACTACAGAGCAGGGTGCACCTATTTACTATTTATGCTGCTGCCCATCTGCAAATAATCCGTAGGAGGCTTACACTGCAAAAAGCATAGCAAGATACCATGTTAAAAATGTTGTTGTTTAGTCGTTTAGTCGTGTCCGACTCTTCGTGACCCCATGGACCAGAGCACACCAGGCACTCCTGTCTTCATGTTAAAAATACACTTTGCAATAATTCAAAACAGAGAGCAATGATAATTCAGCATAAAATTTCGTAGTGATCTCCTTCAGCATCTGCTTTAATAAAAATTTCTAGTCCTCATTTCCACAGGGAACAATATTTGAGTGGTGTATTTACTCAAGCTCAGAAAATGAAAGGGCCCTTTGGCCCCTCTCCGTTTTCCTGGGAGTCCTGATTCCAGTAGTCCCAGTTCTATGGGCACCTGGTCAGAAAAAAAGCCTCCTTAACAAGGCACCTGGTCAGAAAAAAAGCCTCCTTAACAATGCAACCCTATCTACTCAGAAGTTGTTCGTTTCATTGAACTCAATGGGGCTTCCAGGGAAGGGGGGTTTAAGGATTGTGGTCACCGTTCTTCCGAAAATGTCCCAAATTCTTCATCAATCGGAAATAACAACTACACAGTTAAAGGAGTGCATGCAAAGCCTTTTATGATTTGTTCCAATATCTGGATCAGACGGTTACATATCTTTCCTTTAGGCAAAGAGGCTTTCCTTTGCCCTGCCCTGCCTAATCTCCGCACATCATACAAATTCTTAATATTTACATGGAACCATTAAGTATGCAAAGCAGCTCTCAGATACGACACCCCTTGCGACATCCATGTAAACGTAGGTAGGTCAATATGATGATCAATTTCTTTCAGGGCTGCTGCTGATCTCATTTTACTAATCAGGAACTGAAACCGAGATGCCGATACGAGACATGTCTGGCGCAAGGAAGCTGAGCCACAGCTGCTGCTGCCCCTGCCTCAGAGGTTGCGCACTGAGTCGCAAGTCTGCATTTTAACAGAACCCGGGACATTTCTTCATTCGTGGAGTCATCCGCAATGCAATCGTTCATTCCCTCTTCTGGTTGCCACGTCTGGATTATTTATTAATTTATGCATTCTGCACCATCAGCATATATCGAAATACGAACCATGCAATCAAATGCAAAGCTAGAGAAAGCAGTCACAAAACAAATCAGCAGCAAGTGGGGGGGGGGGGACAAAAAATACCAAAGCTAGATAAAAGACTTGAGAACTTGCTCTTTTCAGTTATTAAAGGTAAAGGTAAAGGTACCCCTGCCCGTACGGGCCAGTCTTGACAGACTCTAGAGTTGTGCGCCCATCTCACTCAAAGAGGCCGGGGGCCAGCGCTGTCCGAAGACACTTCCGGGTCACGTGGCCAGCGTGACATCGCTGCTCTGGCGAGCCAGAGCCGCACGCAGAAACGCCGTTTACCTTCCCGCTAGTAAGCGGTCCCTATTTATCTACTTGCACCTGAGAGTGCTTTCGAACTGCTAGGTTGGCAGGCGCTGGGACCGAACAACGGGAGCGCACCCCGCCGCGGGGATTCAAACCACCAACCTTTCGATCGGCAAGTCCTAGGCGCTGAGGCTTTAACCCACAGCGCCACCATTGATATTCCATCTTTTGTCCAAGGAGCACAAAGTGGCATACATGGTTCTCCCCCTCCCCATTTTACCATGACAACAACCCTGTGAGGTAAAATCTCAATCAATTTTTTATTTCCCCCTGTACAGAGGAGGCCATCACATAGGCCTGTTTCTCTGAATCTACACATGACAGTGTTTTCACACTTCTTCCTACACCAAAGTACTGTCAGTTTCAGAAATCCATAATGTTTGAAGCCGTGTGGAGAGGTAACTTGGGAGAGTCCCAAAATAAAAGCTCAACAATACAGTGGTACCTCAGGTTAAGTATTTAATTCGTTCCAGAGGTCTGTTGTAACCTGAAACTGTTCTTAACCTGAAGCACCACTTCAGCTAATGCAGCCTCCTGCTGCTGCTGCGCTGCCGGAGCCCGATTTCTGTTCTTATCCTGAAGCAAAGTTCTTAACCTGAAGCACTGTTTCTGGGTTAGCGGAGTGTGTAACCTGAAGCGTATGTAACCTGAAGCGTATGTAACCTGAGGTACCACTGTATCCACTTATTTGGCCCTGGTGGGTTGTGGGTTTTTTTTTACGGGTGTATTCTGCAACTCGTCATAGCGCATCCCTGGAGGATCTATACTGAAGCATCCACACACCATTCTGCTTTGTTAGTTGTTCTGTGATGCTTCCCCAATGCCAGAGGCGTACCTAAGGAATTGGTGCAACCAGCCTCCGCTGGGAGCGCAGTTGCCCCAGAAATGTGTCTCCAACTATCCGTGTAAAGTTGTGGGATTAGACAAGCTGGGAGCTGAGCAGTGTGAGAACTGGCAAGGCAGTATGAAAGGTAGGCTGCTCGAGACTATGGGATGTATGATGCATATGCCCATGGTGATATGCCACCACTATCTATATCGCAGCAAGATCAAATGTGAGATAACTTGCTTTTTGGCAGGGAGGAAGGAACACACTGATACAGCTCCTTGCCAAGGGTACAAGGAACCCTAGAGGAAGAAGTGGGGTTTTTTGGGTGGGTGGGAGCCGATACAGCTCTTTTCCAAAGGCAGAAGGGACCCCAAGTACGCCCTGCCCAACGCTCTTGGCCCTGCTGCTGTCTGCAAGTAAACTCCAACACTACAGAGCGATAAAAGTGGGGAAACCCTCCCTCCCAATATTTGCAGTGTAAAAAGTTAAATAATTTCAGCAGGAAGTTACAGAACATGCACTGATTGGAAATGAAGCAGTATGCCCACCCCAAAACTCTTGTGGGCCAAACAGTATTGTCCATGTATAAATCACCCCAAAACCGTCATGACCACAAATAATAATGAATGCCCTTGCAGTAGAGCAGGCATGTCCAAAGTCTGTTTTGGGGGCCTAATCCGGCCTGCCGGTCTGTTTAATCCGGCCCCTGTGGCAGTTTATTTGCACACCCCTACAGTAGAGGAACCATAGGATAAGTACTGTAGTTCTTTATTTTAGAAAGGACAAATCTCTGGTTTCTTGAACGATGGGAGTGGAGACCCTCCTTCAGATACACAAGCCTGGATGATCCTCAAGGTCTCTTCCAACTACAGTTCTGTGATTCTGTGACCCAAAGGTCAGTCCCCAGGAGTGAATGTGTGAAATTAGGTAGGTTGTTTGGGGGGAGGTGGCCCCAGGGGGTTCACTTCACACGTGTTCACGCTGAATTGCATTTCCTACCTTACCCATTCACTCCATTTGGAGAGATCTTCTCTGAGCACTTCCAAATCCCTCATTTAGTCCTAACCACCCTGAAGAGTGGCGCTGTGGGTTAAAGCCTCAGTGCCTAGGGCTTGCCGATCGAAAGGTCGGCGGTTCGAATCCCTGCGGCGGGGTGCGCTCCCGCTGTTCGGTCCCAGCGCCTGCCAACCTAGCAGTTCGAAAGCACCCCTGGGTGCAAGTAGATAAATAGGGACCGCTTACTAGCGGGAAGGTAAACGGCGTTTCCGTGTGCGGCTCTGGCTTGCCAGAGCAGCGATGTCACGCTGGCCACGTGACCCGGAAGTGTCTTCGGACAGCGCTGGCCCCTGGCCTCTTTGAGTGAGATGGGCGCACAACCCTAGAGTCTGTCAAGACTGGCCCGTACGGGCAGGGGTACCTTTACCTTTACTTACCCTGAAGAGTTTAGCAGCATCAGCAAACCTGCCCACCTCCGCCACTCACCCTCAAATCTAGATAATTTATAAACAAAACAAAAAGTGCAGATCCGAATACGAATCTCCACTTATTCCTCCTCTCCGTTTTCTATGTATCCATTTCCTGATCTACAGAAGGACCCCTCCTGTTATTCCATGACAGCTAAATTTACGGGGGGGGGGTGTATCTCAGAAGCAAGCTGAATATCATCGTGTTCTCTCCCTCTGCAGCGCAAAGCCAAGTTGAAGTCTGTGCGTGCGAGGCAGGCTTGTCCTGCTTGCCCTTCTCCCTGCTGTAGCTCGAGGGGCCGCGCGTCAGGCAGGCCGCCCACCGGCCCAGGAAGGCACCCGGCGCTCTCCCCCCTGGCCCGGCCCGGCTCTCTAGCTGCCTCCGCCTCCCGCTGGGCTGGAGGGCCCGCCGCGGCGCCAGGCGGAACCGGCTGCGAACAATCGGGGGCCGGGCGGCGCCTGCCCGCTTCGGCCGCCCCCGGGACTCCGGCAGCAGGGGCAGGAGCCGCGCGCCTCCTTGCTGCTGCTGCGCGCTGCCGTGCGCCCTTGGCCTGGCGTGGCCCCGGCTGCCTGGCTGCCTCGCCCGCCCCCAGGGCTAAGCCATTCCTCGCCCGAGCGGCGGCGGCGACTGCCGGGCTGGCATTGCACAGCCCCCGCCTGAGTCATCATCACAGGGGCCGCCGGCAATGGAGCAACGCGGGGCGGGGAGGGAGCGCAAAGGACAGGGCGAGGGCGGAGAGCCGGGTGCTTCTCTGCGGGGTCACCGCCTCCCTGGCTGGCTGGCTGGCTGCTGCTGCTGTTGCTCTTGCGCCGCCCGGGGACATCCAGCCCTGCCCAGCCCGGCTCGGGGAATCCCTCCTCCTGCCCTGGCTCCAGCCGAGCAATTGCGGAGTCGGGTCACCGAGTGCGCGCCGCTCCGGAGTGCCCGCCCAAGGCGGCGAGGCCACGCCGCAGCCAACCCGGCAGCTCGCGCAACCAGAGCGCCCGCGTGAGCCAAGGCGGCGCCGGGCAAAGGCGAGCGCCGCAGCCAAAGGGCTGGTGGGGACGGAGGACGCGCAGCCGGGGGCGCGCTGGGCCAGGAAGGAGCAGGTGGCAGGGATTGCTCGGGACGGTTCTGTGGGGCAGGCCGAGGCTGCCCATATTCGAGGAGGGAGACAACGACGCTTGAAGCGGCGGGAAATGTGCCCGAGGGCTGCGAAAGGCAACCGCGGTGCAATGGCTTCTCCACTCTCTCTGCTCCACGGCTTTTACGCACGAGGCAGGCTCTGCCGGGGGTGCGCTTTGTACACCGCTTTGAGCGCTTTCGCTTGACAATTCAGCGCTCTATAAATGTGGTTAAAGAGATAGAAGGCTGGTGCTCCCTTGAACTTTAGGGCCACTTTGGCTAGCTGCCAAACTGTGGTGGAGGCAATTGTTGGGTCATGTTCACCCCCTCTCCTCCTGCCTTTTGTGGTTTTAGCGCACACATAAAACTCCTTCCGGTTGCTATTGCGACCAGATGCAGAAATAGCCACACACAGCTGTGCCATTGGTTAGGAAACATTCTCCGTAGCTGGGGTCCCCCCCCCCTTTTATTAGAGCCAACTAAAAAGCCATAACTCCTGCTAACCTAGCAGTTTGAAAGCATGTCAAAGTGCAAGTAGATAAATAGGTACCACTCTGGCGGGAAGGTAAACTGCGTTTCCGTGCGCTGCTCTGGTTCGCCAGAAGCGGCTTAGTCATGCTGGCCACATGACCCAGAAGCTGTATGCCAGTTCCCTCAGCCAATAAAGCAAGATGAGCGCCGCAACCCCAGAGTCAGCCACGACTGGACCTAATGGTCAGGGGTCCCTTTACCTTTTAAAAAACTATAAAGTTGTGTGTGAGCATTCGAGTTCCCCAGAGTGGGAATTGTGTGTGAATTTGCATCGCACAGAGGGTGTGAATGTCTAACTCTAGGGGCACTTCTGGCCCATTTCTGTTTTCAGGCGAGATTAAGTCATTGGCAAATTCAGGTTGCCGAGTTGATTGTGAGTTTTTGCACAACAAATCCGCTTTGCAATAAGGAAAGGGATAGGATAACACGTGCCTGACGCAACATAGTCTAGCCTCCCCATAAACAAGTCAGAATGAATGCTCATCAAATAGCTGGCATTGTCTAATCGCCTTGTAAGCAAATCAGGTTGCATTCTCAGTAAGGTAAGATTACACCATATGTGAGTAAAGCAGGGAGGCAAGGAAGGGGGTGCGTTTGAAACATGTCAAGAAGGCAGTTTCTGTATGTGGTGTAAAGGGAAGTGAGGGGCAGGTGGGGCTCGTCAACCTGGGAAGGAAGCTCATCTAGGAGAAGAAAAACTCTGGTCCTGAACATCCACTGCCTTGCAGGATATCTTTGGAAGAAGGAAAGGCTAAGGAGTAAACCCTACACAAGTCCAGAGTGGAGTCCCTAAGACTGTTGGGTGGGTCTTGCTTTGCTTTCCTTTGGACCACATCAGCACAGCTGAGAGGGGGGTCTTGTCATCTGGGCAGCCCTGGACCTCCAGACACTGCCCAGGCTTGCACCTCAGGGAGCTCACTTTGGTGCTGCTAACAAAGCGGTTTGACTTCACCCCTGGAGGCATACTCCATTGTCTCTCAAAGCCAACACCAACAGCAAGTCAAAACAAAATATCTAAAAAATATTATTTTGTTTTGACTACGGCAGACCAACACAGCTACTTACCTGTAACCAACAGCAAGGATAGGGGACCTTTTGCAGCCCAAGGGCCACATAAGCTTCTGGGGGCCATTTGCCAGTGGTGAGTGAGATAATAATTAATAATAATTTATTTTTACCCCACCCATCTGGCTGAGTTTCCCCAGCCACTCTGGTCAGCTTCCAGCAGAATATTAAAATATAATCATTCACCAGTCATTAAAAACTTCCCTAAACAGGACTGCCTTCAGATGTCTTCTAAAAGTCCTATAGTTGTTTATTTCTTTGTCATCTGATGGGAGGGCGCCACTACCGAGAAGGCCCTCTGCCTGGTTCCCTGTAACTTGGCTTCTCGTAGTGAGGGAACCAACGGAAGGCCCTCAGCCCTGGACCTCAGTATCCGAGCAGAACGATGCGGGTGGAGACACTCCTTCAGGTATACTGGAAGCAAAAGTGGGCAAAACAAGGAACATTAATTTTACCTTTGCACAGTAGGCTAATTTCTTACATGCAGACATGCTCCCCCCTCCCCCCGAGTTTCTGAAAAGTGCATCATCGACAGGCGCTGAGTACACAATGTAGGAGCGGAATGGAAATAAAAGATAACAGTTCCCAGTGTCATCAGTATACATTGGTGGCACTGAACTCTATGTCTTGCGCATGCAAGGCAAGCTTGCTGCTGATGTGTCCTTGCAAGTCAAAAGGACAGATAAACATTAATGCCCACCCAATCACCAAGTCGGGGAACAGATGTATAAAGGCATGAGTGCAAGAAGAAAACTGAGGAACGTGCACATCAGAACAATTCTGTTAGTAAAAACAATTCACCCACCAAGAGTAATCTGTGTATACATAGATGATTCATATATAGATAAAGGGATTGCTAGTCCCTGGCCAACCCAGGGAGTGTTACATATCAGTGATGGGGGAGCAAGAAGTGGGGACCACAAACACTTTTTGTGTGCACATGCAGACAGTTACCAGCCAAGGAGAAGCCTATTATTATTTTAATTTATTACCCTCCCTTTACCCTTAGGTCCAAGGGCAGGTTACAACAATTTAAAATACAACATTAAAAACAGTTTTAAAAATCACCCCAAAACAGGGTGCGTCCTAAAAACACACATCTCTCGGGTGTCAAAGGCTGTTCACTGAAAACTAGAATGGAAGCTGCCAGATGCAGCTCTGTGAGAAAGGAATCCACAGTTTGGGGGCTGCCAGAGAGAATGTCCCTCTCCTAGGCCACTTCTCAAAAAGACTTAAGAGGATGGTGGAAGCTCAGGGTGCTGAGCTTAACGCCTGAGGGTCTGTGGGGAAGGTGGTCTTTCAGATATTGGGCCTGAGTCATTTAGCCCTTTAAAATACTGTTGTGAACTCCTTGGATTGGACCTGGAAATGAAGTGTCAGCCCAAATGAACTCCTCTTTGCTTATCAATGGATTCAACTGATTCATTCCATTGATTCAACAGAGGAGGCAATCTGCATTTCCATCAGGGTGCTGGGCCCCTAGCATCTCAGTGCAGTCTGGCACATGGACCTACTTCATTTACAGTTTAGTTTCCAGGCCAAGCAGGGAGGCATCGGGGACACTGCGGAGGAAAGTCAATCTCAACTCCTGAAATATATGCAATCTTTCAGTCACTCCACAAGCCAAATCAGCAACCAAGGAGGTAGATTCGCGCGCACACACACTTCACACATTTGTGCAGATAAGCATTGCTTGCAGAGAGTAGACGTACACTCTGATGCATAAATGCACTCCTAAATCTATATATGCAGAAAGAGGTGATCGTGGAATTGCAAAAGTAGATACAGTGGTACCTTGGGATGCAAACGGGATCCGTTCCGGAGCCCTGTTGGCATCCTGAATGGAACGTAAGACGCGACTGAGCGTGCGCGGGTCGCGTTTTGCCGCTTCTGCACATGCGCGTGACGTCATTTTGAGCGTCTGCGCATGCGCGAGCAGCAAAACCCGGAAGTAACATGCTCTTCCAGGTTGCCGCAGAGCGCAACCTGAAAATGCTCAACCTGAAGCACATTCAACCCGAGGCATGACTGTATATACTAGTAGACCCACAAAATCAGCTCCGCTGCTGATAGAATAATAGTACCCAGAGTGTTTCAGTATTCCTTACAACCGCTCTGCTAGGTCACCCAGAATTTTGGGTGCTTCCAGAAAACCTGTTTATCGAGCATTTGTCCTGATTTGTTTGCAGATATTGGCTGTTCAGTGGGAATTCGGGGAACTTGGGTGACGTTGCCTCAAAGCAAGTACTCTCCCAATGCATTTTCCCCTCCCTTTCCTTATCACAAAAAGTCCGGTCATCTAAGTATCTAAGACTAGCCTGCTGGATCAGGCCAGGGTCCCATCGAGTCCAGCATCCTGTTCTCACAGTGACAACCAGATGTGGGAAACCAGGGAGCAGAACACAAGCACAAGAGCAATTCTCCAATGGTTTCCAGCAACCTCTAGTCTTTCTTTGGAAAGCAGGCTTGTCGCCCAGGACTTCCCGATCAGCTTTAATTCTGCAATCTGAATTTGTTGGTGTGTGACTGAATCCTACCTGGAAGTGGGGGCAGTCTGGAAGTGGTTTGCCATTCCCATATTGAGGACATGGGGAGCCGTGAGGCTGCAAGCCACTTGCTTAAGGCTACCCAGAAAAAGAGGATTTGATCCAGGAAACCTCCTGGCCTACAGCTCAGTCTTTTCAGCCACAGTGCCATACTAGCTCTGAAGAAGGCACACATGCATAGGTTGTGGGGTAAGTGCAAAGCTAGTCAGTCTTGGATCACACACCCTTTCATTCACAGCTTAGGACTGCCTTCTTATGAATCACATACTTCAGTCAAGAGGTGTACAGGAAGGCAGACAGCAAGCCAAGAAGTATTCAGTCACGCACACCCACACACCAGCCTGGGAACGAACACATCCCGTAAAGAAACGGATATAAATACTGCTACAGTCAGCCCATGTTTTCAGAAATATACCTCCCGAGTCCTCGAGTTTCTATTCTAAACTGACCAGACATTAATCTGTTTCTAGGCTAAGGCTTACAGATGTCCCTTTCCTGTTAAGATGCATTAAGTCCAGTGCTAAATCCTCTGCTTTGCAGAGCAATCCTGTCTCCATTGGGGCTTACTCGGATGGGAGCTGTAGTTGGAACATCTGGAGGCCACATCTGGGGAAGTGGTGGCTAGGACTGATGGGGGGGTTGTAGTCCAAAATGTCTTGGGAGTGCCAGACTGGGTGTTCACCTGTTGGAATACGTATTATCTATGTGGGGATAATTCAGAAGTGAGGGTGCAGGTTCAGAACATCTGAGAAATGCTATTCATATATTTTCATTGTTGGGTCTCTTTTCTATCTGTAGACATAAATAGTTTGAAGTCTAAAAACATCCCTCCTAATGTTGTTGAATCCCACCATCCCTGGCCTTTGGCCACATTGGTTGGGGCTGATGGGAACTGGAGTCCAACAACCTCAGGAGGGTCCAAGATCTCCACCCCTGCAATAAAATCTCAGTAAACAACATGTCAATAGGATACAACTAGGAAGAAGAGGAAGAGGAAGAAGAAGAAGAAGAAGAAGAAGAAGAAGAAGAAGAAGAAGAAGAAGAGAGTTTGGATTTGATATCCCGCCTTTCACTCCCTTTAAGGAGTCTCAAAGCGGCTAACATTCTCCTTTCCCTTCCTCCCCCACAACAAACACTCTGTGAGGTGAGTGGGGCTGAGAGACTTCAAAGAAGTGTGACTGGCCCAAGGTCCCCCAGCAGCTGCATGTGGAGGAGCGGGGAAGCGAACCCAGTTCACCAGATTATGAGACTACTGCTCTTAACCACTACACCACACTGGCTGCAGAAGAAGAGGAGGAGGAAGAAGAAGAAGAAGAAGAAGAAGAAGAAGAAGAAGAAGAAGAAGAAGAAGAAATTATACACCACCCATCTGACTGGTTTGCCGCAGCCACTCTGGGCAGCTTCCAACATGAATACACAGCAAAACATCAAACATTAAAAATTTCTCAATACAGAGCTACCTTCAGATGTCTTCTAAAAGTCTGATAGATGTTTCTTTCCTTGACATCTGATAGGAGGGCGTTCCACAGGGCAGGCACCACTAGCGAGAAGGCCCTCTCCCTGGTTCCATGTAACTTCACATCTCGCAGTGAGGGAAGCACCAGAAGACCTTAGGAACCAACCCAACGTGGAAACCACCAGGTGTTAAAAGCCCGCTGGAACAAAGCAACAACAAAAATAACCCAGTGCAAGCAGAATGGAGCCTGGAACATCTTCCGGGGAAGGGGGTGTGTTCCACAATCTAGGCACTACCTAGTAGTCTATAGAAAACATTCTTAGGATAAGGTTTGGGGTTGTCATTAGAGAAGGCTATGCTGTGACTGGCATGAAATATATTGCAAACTTCCTTAAACCAGGTCAAACTCTTGGTCCTTCTAGCATGATATTGTCAACTTGGACAGCTCTTGAGGGCTTCAGGCAAAGAGAGGAGTTTCCCATCACCTATGGGGAAGTGGGCCGTAGCTCAGTGTCAGAACATCTGCCCTGCAAGCAGAAAACCCCAGGTTCAAGCGCTGGCGACAGGAGGACCCCAATCTGAAACCCTGGAGAGCTGCTTTCAGACAGTGCAGGCTGTACTGAGCTCAGTAGACCAGTATTCAGAAGTGCCCTTGACAGCCTCATCCCCCAGAAGTGAATTCACCTAATTCATGGTTTTTGAATGGTGGGGTTCCTGGCCTGGGGCTTAGCTGCTATGCAACACTAGTGGGTGGTGCAAGCAAGTGGCTTGTACAGTGAGATCAATGCATTGCCCTTGCACTGTCCTTCATATTTTAACTGAAAGGGTGCAAGGACTTTATATATATATATATCTGCCACCCTGCCATCAACACAAGCCTAAACCAACACTCAGCAGAATCTTGGTGGAAAGTTGTCAGCAGGCTTTTGTGCTTGCAGCCAGCACTTTTACTTAAAATAGCCTTGATGTATGGAAAACACCACTGTCCTTACCAGTTTCCAAGGCTCCAACATGGGTGTTATACCAGCCTAGTCTAGACTTAAAGTCAAAGGGATTTGCAAACATACTTATTAAGGCCCAAAGGGTTTTTTTAAAAAAAAACAACAACCAAAAACTAGTTTGCTGAAGTTTAAGAAGAAATGATTTTCCCCTTCCTTTTTTTGTTTGTTAGTTAAAGAATCTTAAAATAACTTTCACTTAAACAAAAATTCCACCTTGATGTTTCAAGCAAGTGCAGTTGAAAATAAGCAAGATCAAGCTGTTGCTGCTTTTCTGGCCTCACAAAATGAGAGACTTACAATAGGTGGAAGACCGGGAATCCAGATTGCATCAAACGTAAGTGATTTTGGGGAGGGGGGACTCAGAAGAAACAGAAACAGTTCAGCAATGTAATTCCTTGCATTCAACAGCTGCTGAAAATGTTTGGGTGCAAGCTTTTGAGCCGTACAGAATGTTTCTTGACCAGGACATTCTGAGGAAGAGTTCTTTGTGATTCAGAAGCTTGCTGTATGCATTTTAAAATAAAAGGTGGTTGTGGTGGTGGCGGCGACGACGACAACATCATCATCATCATCATCCCACTGGCTCCCTGTTGCTTATTAATTAACAAGGGAAATCTCTGGTTGACGATTCATTTACATAAATAGGAGCCCTAACATGAAGTGGTGTAACTCCCTTTTATTTCCAGTTGGCTTACACTGGATAATTTCTTGGTGGGTTATGCTATAAGTAATAATATTCTGTATTCTGGCATATTTGGATCACACAGGTTTACTGAGAACGGAATAGTTTTCTATGGCTGCTACAATCTTTACACCCACCTTTAAAATTATTTTTATTATTATAACTAATATTACTAATAGCCTTTTAAACAACTGCCTCAAGGCAATTTATACATAAGATAATTAAAAACACTTACTTGGCAGTAGGCCTCAGTGAGATTTGCTTCCATGTCAACATGCAGAGATTTACAAATGCGTGCGGACCCAATCAACCATTTTAATCGACTAAAACTCATGCTATTAATTTTTCTCGAGAATAAGTGGGTGGGCTTCAGTTCCAGATAGAAGAAGAGTTTGGATTTGATATCCCGCCTTTCACTCTCCTTAAGGAGTCTCAAAGTAGCTAACAACCTCCTTTCCCTTCCTCTCCCACAACAAACACTCTGTGAGGTGAGTGAGGCTGAGAGACTTCAGAGAAGTGTGACTAGCCCAAGGTCACGCAGCAGCTGCATGTGGAGGAGCAGGGAATCGAACCCGGTTCACCAGATTACGAGTCCACCACTCTTAACCACTACACCACGCTGGCTCAGAATACGAAGTTTCAGATAAATGTTTGCAAACAGTAGAGCAGAATAGCAGGGGGGATGCACCAGATGCAATGGCTACTTGGGGCAGAGTTGAGAGGTGAAACAGAATGCCTAAATCCCACTAGGTGAGAGGGTTGTGACCTGAACAAAAAGAGGCAGGAGGGAGAGATAAGGCAGCATTTTTTATATGGAGTTAGACCATTGGTCCATCTAGTGCAGTACTGTTCACATTGACTGGCAGTAGATCTCCAGGGTTTCAGACACAGGGCCTCTCCCACCCCTATCTGGGTTGAACCCGGGACCTTCTGCACGCAGAATAGATGCTGTAGCCCTGATCCTACTTGAAAGGCTAATGCAAATAGATCAGTGAAGAGAGGGGTATACCTTTTAGAAATAAGATTTAGAAATGAAGGATGGGTTGAATCTGAACTTAGTCATGCTTCCATGTAACACAAGTCTTCAGTGGGTCAACTCTAATTATGACTAACTTCTTTAGCGATCACTCGTAGCCAAGTAAGATTGTCTTTTATAAACACGGTTTTAAAAGTGAGTCCGTAAGTGACTGTGGAGGCCAATTCTGGATCCACACATCTTTCCACAGTGGGGACATAGGTTTCCAGGTGGGAGTTGATCATGATGAGGGTTTGCCAAGCGTGCCTTCCTCTTAGCGCATTTCTCCCTTTCGTCCTGAGTTTGAGCATCTTCAAAGTCCGCAAGCCCTTTGGTAAAGGCTCCAAACATCAGTTGTCTGTGTTTAGACTACATTTTTGAAGATTTGCCTTGAAAGAGTCTTTGAACCTCTTTTGTTGACCACCAGCATTACGCTTACCATTTTTAAGTTTGGAATAGAGTAGTTGCTTTGGAAGACGGTAATCGGGTATCCACACAACATGACCAGTCCAACGAAGTTGATGTTGAGGAATCATTGCTTTGACACTGGGGATCTTTGCTTCTTCCAGTACACTGGCGCGAATTCGCCTGTCTTCCCAGGTGATGTGTGATTTTTTTCGGAGACACCGTTGGTGGAATCTTTTGAGGAGTTGGAGATGGCCTTTATAAGTGGTCTGTGGTTCACAAGCATACAGTAAGGTTGGTAGTACAATAGCTTTGTAAACAAGCATTTGGTTTCCCTGCGAATGTCCTGGTCCTCAAACACTCTGCACTTCAATCGGGAGAAAGCTGCACTCGCAGAGCTCACGCGATGCTCGATTTCGGCATCAATGTCTGCCCTTGTGGAAAGATAACTGCCCAGTGTTCTTTTGTGGAAAGAACACTGCAGTCCCAACCATGTCTACTCAGAAAAGTCCCCATTGAATTCAGTGGGGTTTACTCCCAATTAAGCAGGGTTAGGATTGCAAACTATGTCTGGATCCAAACCACCCACCCACCCCAGACACTTGATGTGCCTTTAAAAAGTGCTTTTGATTTGTTGTTGCTTCTGTTTGGAGAAGGAAGTCTAGGAAGACCGGGCTCGCTTTTGGGCGTGTTCCAGAGGCTTCCTGTACTTCCTAGGCAATATCTGTTGAATTCTAAAACACCTGGCTTGTAAACGGCGAAATTTCGCAAAGGTCTGTTTTAAGAACACAATTAGGAGTGGAAATTTCACCAAGGACACTTTAAGTGTTCCTGATGCTGAAGAATGATTATGGACAGCTCCTCGCCCACGGAGAAGCGTTTCCCCAAACAAGACAACTCCCCTGTCCGAACTCTCTGCCTTTCTCCTGAAAGGAAACCTGGACGTCACCTTTAAAAGACTGAACCTGGGAATTAAACTTCACAACCTTGTTGGGTACAAAAGACAATGGGCTCCCTTATTCAGGTCTAGTCAGGCCTGAATATTTAGGGCTGTGCCATTCACATAATGGGTTATAAAACTGGTGGCGTCCTTAAAATCAAATGACAATTTCTGGGTGAAACCTCGGATGAGGTCATTTCATGGAAGCCGGCTGGCGTGGCCATTGCTTCATGGGGCAGCGTTTACGTTTGCTAAATGGCTTGCATGTCAAACCTTGAAGTGTTAAGACATGAGTCTTGGCGTTTCGAATCCCCTCCACAAACACCTTTAAACAGAAAGGAGGTGGACTCTGTCCTGCAAAATTGTTCCAAATAAGGGCCACTTCACATGCCATGGGGCAACAATTGTCCCCTGTGTGGATTGCAGCTAGGAAAAGGGAAAGATTGGAAGCTGCCATCTACCAGTCACGGCACCGGTTCATTTGTCTACATTGAATGGCAGTGGCTCAACAGGATTTGAGGCAGAACTCCTTCCCCCACCACTGGCCCTACCTTAAGACACCAGAGATTGAACCTGTGGCCACCACTGAGCTATGGCTGTTCCCCAAATAAAACATGATGGATGCAAGCCGGTTTTATTTCGAGCTGTCACCAAACAGCTGGTGACCCTGGTGATCCAACCAGCTCAATGGAGTTCAGATGAACATTGCACTACAGTTTGCAGGTGAATCCAGATGGGCAGTGCATTTTCTACAGGTTTGCTTCCCCATGACAATGATCTCCCTTGCTGGATCAACACACATAGGTGTGAGATCAGTTAGAGGGCCTCAAACTTCAGCCTCACTTGAGCTAAAGGAAAATCTCCTGGTGGAAACAGTTCCATTGTTGGAAGCTGGAAGAGGCTTGCTTTCTGTGTGACTCGGGGTCCCAGGGGCAAAATCATTTGATGTAGTTTAGTTACCGTGTCCTACTTAACAATCGTGGAATCAAAAGTTGTACAGGGGCTCTTCCCCCCCTTTCTGCAGGTGAATCTGTTGTAATCCACACTAGGGATGCATGTCCATGGAGTTTTCTTGCCAGGGATACTGGAGTGGCTTGCCAGTTTCTGCTCCAGGTGGATCACGTTTGGTCAAAACTCTCCACTATGACCTGTCCATCTTGGGTGGCCCTGCACGGCATAGCTCATAGCTTCTCTGAGTTATTCAAGCCCCTTCGCCACGGCAAGGCAGTGATGCATGAAGGGATCACTGGAAGGACAGATCGTGAAGCTGAGGCTCCAATACTTTGGCCACCTCATGAGAAGAGAAGACTCCCTGGAAAAGACGCTGATGCTGGGAAAGATGGAGGGCACAAGGAGAAGGGGATGATAGAGAACGAGGTGGTTGGATAGTGTTCTCGAAGCTACCAGCATGAGTTTGACCAAACTGTGGGAGGCAGTGGAAGACAGGAGTGCCTGGCGTGCTCTGGTCCATGGGGTCACGAAGAGTCGGACACGACTAAACAACAACAGGGATGCATGGGGTGTTAGGAGAGGGAGGGGTGGTGCCTGGGGGGACGACGACACACATTGTGCTTCTTCTGGGTTAGTTTGTCCCTCTTTGGCCCCCACCTTGCACTCAGCCCTCACCTGTAGCTCCTATGTTCCTATACTCTGCCAAACAGGCTAAGCCAAAGATGCTCTCTCAGATAGGGTAAGCTTCCAAGGAACAAGTGCAGCGTTACTCAGGAGGGACTGGGGAACTCCTTGCAACTCCCGTAAATTTATTTGGAGGCACAACATAGGAGCGGCCTTGGAAACCCAAGCTGCAGACTACACAAGCCACTGCAGACAAGAGAGAGCATAATAGCAGTGATGATCCAGGTCATCAAAATGCTTAGCACTTAATGACAATGGTGGTTAAGGATGGGCTGGGTCATTTAAACGTTTGTTTATGGGCTGGTGATATCACTTATTCCCAGCAAGAGGTCAGCAGCTCAAATTTCTGAATGTCTTTAGGAGGTGGTAATTACCTGCCCTTTAATCCCACCTTTCTCTTTTTAAAATGTTCCTGAGATATTTATTTTCCTTTCTGCCCCTCCTCTTCCTCTCTTGTTCTTCTTTTAGAAGCCCAAAGGTTTGCTGGGCCTCTGAGGCACCCCCTCCCCTTTATCCACTTCATTTAAAGACATTTTATCCTTTCAGTTATAGCTGAAAATTGGGGTGTGTGTATGTCTTTTTTTAAAAAAAAAAATATGTTCAAAGTGTTTTCCTTTTCTTTGCTGCTCGTTGAGTTTTTAATAAGTAGAACCGCCACCACGGTTACCATTCCGTTTCCTTTTAACCTTTTGCTTTGAATGTAATTGATTCCTTCCCTTAAAACGGAGCCTTGAGGGTATTCAGAATAAATGTATCTGCGGCTTAATTACGTGTTCCTCAATAAAACTTGCAAGGAGTTAAGAACACAAAAAGACGGGGGATTTTGACAAGAGGGTAAGAGCATTAGGGCGCTCTAGGGTGTGGGGCAAGAGGGAGAAATTTGTTTATCTGCTTATTTTTCTGACTCATTTGGATAGACATATTGGACAATGACCAGTCTTTATTGAGCTGATTTCTGTGCAAGGAGGTTATACAACAAGGAGCATCCGAACTGAATTCATCCAGCTTTGCTTGCAAATTGCTTAAAAGTTGCCCTCACCTGGGGAAGACTTGGGTGAGAAGAGAGAGCCAGTGTGGTTTAACCGTTAAGAGAGCTGGAACATGATATGGGAATCCTGGGTTCAAATCCCCAGTGGCGTAGCGTGGGGGGTGCAGGGGGGGCCGGCCGCACCGGCCGCAACATCTGGGGGGGGGCGCTCGCACTCGCAGCTCTCTGCCCCTACCTGGCTCACTCACTCTCTCTCACTGCAGTGCTGGCTGTGCGAATCCGATCCGAGCCCCCGGGTCGCCGCCCACTGTGGAGGGGAGGGTGCCAGGCGTGCGGTGCGATGCGGAGAGAGAGCGAGGGACTATCTGGGGGAGGGACAGTGCAGCGGGGGGGGGCACAAATTACTTGCCTTGCCCCGGGTTAGGGGGCGCAAATTACTTGCCTTGCCCCGGGTGCTGACAACCCACGCTACGCCACTGCAAATCCCCACTCAGCCATGAAGCTCGCTGGGTGACTTCAGGCCAGCTACTGCCTCTCAGCCCAACCTACCTCACAGGGTTGTTGTGTGTGGGGGGGGGACTGGGAGGAAGAGAACCATGTATGCCAACTTGAGCTCCTTGGAGAAAAAGGTGGCATATAAAGGCCATTGTTAAATAAATAAATTCACCCCACACTTTTCAATGCATTTGATGCCATTTTCTTACCTGGGAAAATTCCATGCCCCCCCCTTCCCCGCAAGTGGATTTCTTGCAATAGAGGTAACCGAGTATTTTGATCCACTACATGAACCTAAATGCCCCACAGGCGCTTGCATCCATCTCCCACGAAATAATGGCGGCCTGGGGGAGATCTGTGTCACTGTCATTTGGTGGGAGAAATGGCACAAACTAGAAGAGGTGGGAAGAGGCTTCTTTGGCAGGCAAAGAGGACGAGTCCTAGACAACCCCAGCTGCCTGAAGCCTTCTCAAGGTAAGCATGTTTTGCAATCAGTGCTTCCGACTGAACTGGCAACGGTCCTGGCGAAAACAAGCAGAAAGCGTCGTTGGCACCAGAATTCTGAAAACTAAGGAGAAAATTTGGGGCACGCTCCATTCAAAGCTGCCTTGTGCCCAAGCCCCATGGTGCAAACATGTGCAACAGCATAAAGGTGTACAGGTGAGGTCCTTGGTAGATTGCATCCTTCATGGAGAACTTGTGGTCTTCTAGGTGTTGCTGGAATCCAAACCCCATTGTCAGAGGCTGGCTGGACCCTAAGGAGCAGTGGCTGGATGCTGAGGAGTGAGCACTGAGAGAAACTGGCTTGGAAGAAGGGATCTGTGATCTGGAGGAGCCTGTAACAGCCAAGAGACGAGAGTTAGAGGCAGAAGAAGCTGCAGGATTGGAGAATGAAGAACAGGTGCAGGAGGTGGGAGAGATACAGCAGGCCAGACTGCAGAGTCAAGGGCTTCCACATCTCCCAGGACCAGAAGAGGAATGAAGAGGGAGGAGCAGAAGCAGGTTACAGGCAGACATAGTCTTCAACTTGCTTGCGCGCAGCCCGGATGGTGGAGATACATAAGCCGAGGTCAAAGGTGGGCCCTCTCTGTTGCCGCAACTGCCTCACCGGTTGCACACTTAGAATGTAGGACTGGTAGACATGTTTTCCTAACTTGGAAGTGTACTATTGACAATTAAGAGTTAATTCCTCTCTCTGGACATTCCTTGCCTAACAGCGCCGTGACACCCATGATCTTTGACTGCTGGGTCTGGTGGGAGCTGAAACCCACAATTCTTCCACACCAGAATGGAGAGTTATAACTGTGCACATCAGACCTGCAACAAAATGTCGCAGTGCACCCTAACTGCGGTGCTCCTGTTCTGGGTTCCACCTTGCCGTGCCTTCCTCCATAATACCTCATAAGGTACCCAAGCAAGCCAGTCCTCTCCCTGCCCCACCATCTCCCATTTCTGCTGAAACTCAGAATGGCTGTTGGAGACCATTGAGCATCCTTCCCGTCATTTGTCTGTTTTTGTACGGTGCTGCCCTCCTCCACTTTCCTATGTTCTGTACTTCCCTTGTTCTAGGGAAACCTGAGATTCCTTGAAAGACGTATCAGTGAGTCTGCATGGCGTAGAGGTTGGGATGTCAGATGGTTGGGGGAGATCTGTGTTCAAATCCACTGTTGCCATTGAGAGCCTTGTTCCTCTGCTGCTTGGAATATACCAAAGGTTTGTTTTTAATTAAGAAAATAACCTCTCTCCCACTTCTGAATCCTGCTGAGACAAAACCAGTTTTCCTGCCTTGACAAAATCAGGCCTCCTGGGCAAGCCAAGCTCAGTCTTCCCAGCATCTGTCTTCTCAACATTCGTGGTCACCTGCAGTTGTGGTCCCTCGGTAGGGTTGCCAGACCTCCAGGACTTACCTGAAGTCTCCAGGTTTGCCTGGCAACCTGGAGGACTGGAACCTCCAGGTGTGTGAGAATGCCTTTAATAAAGAAAGATAGTTAAGAAGACTGTGCTTCAGCTCAACAGGAGATGGCTGCAAATTATAGTATACACCAGGGGTCAGCAAACTTTTTCAGCAGGGGCTAGTCCACTGTCCCTCAGACCTTGTGGGGTGCCAGACTATTTTTTTTGGGGGGGGGATGAATAAATACCTATGCCCCACAAATAACCCACAGATTCGTTTTAAAGAAAAGCACACATTCTACTCATGTAAAAACACCAGGCAGGCCCCACAAATAACCCAGAGACGCATTTTAAATAAAAGGACACGTTCTACTCATGTAAAAACACGCTGATTCCCGGACTGTCTGTGGACCGGATTTAGAAGGCAATTGGGCCGGCCCCGGCCCCCGGGCCTTAGTTTGCCTACCCATGGTATAGACATTTGGTGAGGAGGGTTCTGTGCTTCTTTTCTCCTCTCTCCCAATTAACCTCCGTCTCCAGGGCCCACCTCTAGACTCCAGATTTGGGCCCTGAAATCCCAGGGTCTAGTCTGTTCCTAACCTGCCAGCCCTATCCCTGAGTGTAGCAGGGACACCCTTTAGAAAGCCTTGAGGTTGAGGAGTCAGTCCTTTAAAAAATCTAAGAAACACCTCCTGCCCTCAAAAAGCTAAGACTCATGCCAGCAAAATGGGGGGGGGGGGGAGGGAGCCTGAGACTAGCTGAGTATTATTACAGGCACAACACATTCTGTTTAACGGAGAGCCACCCTGCCTTCCCTCGTCCCTTTGGGCGTAGGTGTTCCTGCTTGGTGCCTCATTCGCTTTGGGTGCTGGTAATTCCATGGGGGGGGGGCAGGGAGAGTTAGGTGTTGGGGCTTGGCTCCCTCTGAGGAAAGCTGAGCCGCCACCACCTAGATTAGATTGTCTCTGGGCCTCGTGTGTGGTATGCACAGGACAAAGGCACAGGGTCCCGCTCCGAGCAAATGTTTTAGCCCGTTTTCTCGTCTCTTGCACAGACTCCGAAGATCAGTGAGAAATCTGAACAAGAGCGCTGCCTGTGATTCACCTAATAGCCGCGGCTTTTCAGATACAGATCTAACCCGCACCCTGGGCCCCAGCCAATGGTTTTTAGATGACTAGCTAGAAAATGTTCTGCACTAAGCATTTGGCAAGTAGAGCAAGCAAAATGAAAGGTGGTTTTTGAGTTAAATAGCTCCGCAGAAGATTCAGAAAATGGAGATACAGTACTTCATATTTTCTCATGGGGCTGTGAGCTTAATAAAATTCGCCAACCAAATTGTTTCGGTTCATACCTAAGGGGGAAAGCACACTTGGGGATTAATTATAACTTGACTAAGCAGAATTTAATAAATGCGTCTTTGCACAAGAATCGGCAGAGAAAATAGGATTACTTCTCCTCCACGCAGCGCACAGAGTTAAACTGTGGAACCGGATCCCACAGGAGGCAGTGATGGCCACCAACTTGGAATGCTTTGAAAGACGATGAGGCAAATTTGTGTAGGGCAAATCTATCCGCAGTGGCTATGCTCTGCCTTCGCAGCTGGAGGTAGAAATGCTTCTGAATTTGAAAACCACAGAAAAGGAGAGAGCTTTTGCGCTCGAATTCTGCTTGCGGGTTTCCCACATTCACCTGGTTGGCCACTGTGAGAACAGGATTCAACAGGCTCTTCTTATGCAAATGGTCATCTAGAAGCAGTAAAGGTAAAGGAACCCCTGACCATTAGGTCCAGTCGTGACCGACTCTGGGGTTGTGGCGCTCATCTCGCTTTACTGGCTGAGGAGCCAGCGTACAGCCTCCGGGTCATGTGGCCAGCATGACTAAGCCGCTTCTGGCGAATCAGAGCAGCACACGGAAACGCCGTTTACCTTCCCGCCGAAGAGGTACCTATTTATCTACTTGCACTTGATGTTCTTTCGAACTGCTAGGTTGGCAGGAGCGGAGACCGAGCAACGGGAGCGCACCCCGTCGTGGGGATTTGAACCGCTGACCTTCTGATCGGCAAGCCCTAGGCTCTGTGGTTTAACCCACAGTGCCACTCGCGTCCCTCTCTAGAAGTGGAGCCAAATGCAATTAGTGGTTCATGTCAGAGCCCACCTGGAGTCCTGTGTCCAGTTCTGGGCACCACAGTTTGAGAGGATCTTGACAAGCTAGAACATGTGCAGAGGATGGCGACCGACGGTTTGGAACCAAGCCTCATGAGGAATGATCGAGGGAGTTGGGTATGTTTATCCCGGAGAAGAGAGGACTGAGGTGTGATATGACAGCCGCCTTCAGACATCTGAGAGGCTGTCACAGGATGGCAGATGGAACAAACTGCTCCAAAGGGTAGGACCCGAACCAATGGATTCAAATTACAAGAAAAGAGATTCCAACTCAACATCAGGAAGAACTTTCTGGTGGTAAGAGCTGTTTTGACAGTGGAACAGAGTACCTCAAAAGATGGACTCTCTTTCCACCTGCCTTGCCCCACCCTCCGACCCTAGGAGTCCTCATAAGGGAGCTGTTCCTGGAGGAAGAACTGTGAGGGGAGAGACTCCATCAGGCAAGGCCTCCTTCCACCCTCTAGCCTCTGCTTCTCAATGTAGTTTGTATTGTTTTATGTACTGTGGCTTGCTGTTGTTTTATTGATTATAAATGTAAAGGTAAAGGGACTCCTGACCATTAGATCCAGTCGTGGCCGACTCTGGGGTTGCGGCGTTCATCTCGCTTTATTGGCCAAGGGAGCCGGCGTACAGCTTCCGGGTCATGTGGCCAGCATGGCAAACCAGAGCAGCGCACGGAAATGCCCTTTACCTTCCCACCGGAGTGGTACCTATTTATCTACTTGCATTTTAACATGCTTTCAAATTGCTAGGTTGGCAGGAGCAGGGACCGAGCAATGGGAGCTCACCCCGTCGTGGGGATTCGAACCACCGACCTTCTGATCGGCATGTCCTAGGCTCTGTGCTTTAACCCACAGTGCCACCTGCGTGCTTTTATTGATTATAGTTTAGATATTACTTATTGTAACTGTTGAGTGGATTTCTGTTTAACTTTTATATGTTGATATTACTATTTTATACTATTCTAATGATTGTTGAATGTTACTTTTTGATGTAGGTTGCCTATTTTAAAGTTATGTTTTATTGACACATTTTTGTATTGAATTAGATTGTTGTAAGGTGTACATTTTTTGTTTCTTTGGCTTGTAAACCGCCTTGAGTATTGTAAGATAGACGGTATACAAATTAAAAATGATGATGAACAGAGGTTAGATGCATAGCTGTCAAGCGTCCCTTATTTGGCAAGACAATCCCTTATCCCAGCGCCATGTCCCGCTGCTGTCCCTTATTGATGAGGCTTCGTTTGGCTGCTGGCTGGGCTTTCTGCCTTTGGCTCAGAGGGGCTCAGAAGCTGAACATACCTGTGCCTGGAAAATCCCTTATTTTGGTTGCTGATCCCTTATTTTCGAGGCTGCTGGTCCCTTATTTTCAAATCTGTAAGTTGACAGCTATGGTTAGATGGCGATCTGTCTGGGATTCTTCGGCTGTGGTTCTTGCATGGCACGGATGACTCTTGGAGTCCCTTCTATCTCTACAATTCTATGATCCTGTGCTGTGGTTGACTTGAGGGCCATTAGCTGGTGCCTTTCCTAGAGGGTGCCACAAGTCACAGGAGCTCTTGAAGCTGTGGAGGCACCTAGAGCTGAGTGAGTGGAAGCAGCTGATGCAAATGCAGCAGTCTGTGCTGGGCAGCTGGGCCCATTCAGCAGCAGCATGCCTATCTGATGTTCAGGCTCCCTTGGGCCCCAACACAGCTCAAGAGTGCCAACAACTGCCCCAGGGCCTCCCAGGGCCAGCCAAACGGGTTTCTGAGCCACCATTGAAATTTCCCACAATTGGGAGATGCATTTATTTTTCTGGGAAAGTGGTGGCAGGTGGAGGATTAGAAGGTGCCTTACTGAGGTCATCTTCAAACCTGGGGCTGGCTGTGACAGTGATTATGGAACATAGGAAGCTGCCTTATGCTGAGTCTGTGCAGAAATCCATCCAGTATTGTCTGTACTGACTGGCAGTGGTTTTCCAAAGATTCAGGCAGTGGACAATGCCTGCCCTACTTGGAGGTGCTGGGGATTGGAGCTGGGACCTTGTGCATGTAAAACGGTTGCTTTATTCCCCCTTCCATTGCCATCTTCCTCCACCCACCACCTTGCCACTGCTGGCAAAGCCTCCTGATTGGTTCTGCTGCCGCGTCCAAGCCTCCCAGCCGACCAATAGGGCCGGCTGGTGGGCGGGGCTAAATGCCGCGGCAGCCCTCTTCTCTCAGTTTGCTCCTGCTTTCTTCAGATCTCCCTGCCTCCCTCCCTCTTAGGCCAGCTTCTTTTGCGTATTGACCTTCCTATGGACTTCGGTTAGTTGCCTTGGTTGCCCAAGGGGCCTGGTAGGACTTTTTTATCCATTTGGCAAATTGGCACCAGCCACTTGGTTTTTTCGCCTGCCTCGTAGCAATTCGTCACAACTTTCTGGTATTGGCGGTTAGGCATTGGAATATGTGTGCTGTGTTGGAGGATTGGGTATGGGCCATCATCTACCCCTCCTCTTTTGGGTATTCCGTTAAAGGAATCTGGCGGTCATGGATCCTGTCCAATGCCCTGCTAGTGGCTAGGGCCATGGCACGACCCCCGGTGACATCATGGGGTTGCTTCCAGTTGTATTTGCATCAACAAACTCCTCCCATTGGTTGTTAACCCTGATATGACTCCTGGCTGTGTGGGGTGGAGTCTTGTACAGTGGTACCTCGGGTTACATACGCTTCAGGTTACATACGCTTCAGGTTACAGACTCCGCTAACCCAGAAATAGTGCTTCAGGTTAAGAACTTTGCTTCAGGATGAGAACAGAAATCGTGCTCCGGCGGTGCGGCAGCAGCAGGAGGCCCCATTAGCTAAAGTGGTGCTTCAGGTTAAGAACAGTTTCAGGTTAAGTACGGACCTCTGGAACGAATTGAGTACTTAACCCGAGGTACCACTGTATTGCTGTTTCATCCAATGCCTAAGCCAGTTCTACTCAGATGCTGTAATCAATAAAGGTTGTGGCCTAATTTTGCCCATTAACCTAAAATAACGTGTCTGTGTGTCTTATTATAATCCTATGCGAGTGGAGGGTCCTTGACTCACAAGTTTCTTTGCCTCTGCCTGAACATTGACTGTTGCACTCTTATTCCCCTCTCAAATGAAATGGGGGTCCATCTCATTTGCATCTCCTCCAAACATGACCCAGCCTAACTCTCCTATGCTGCCTTCGTCTACAGATCACCGCCTCCCACAGCGAGGCCAAGGTCTATTTGCACCACTCCCTGCTGAAAATCTCTGCCAAGGATCTCTTGCTTTCAAAACTGTGGGCTGTTTAAACCCACTGGGAGACCTGCCTTGCCTGCAAAGTCTCCACTGCAGGCCCTTCTGTTGGTAGGTAATCTCATCACTCCATCTTCAGACAATCTCCCTGGCTCCTGGTTCATTACACAATGACAGCCAAATTGTCCTCTTTTGCTCTGCTAAATCTCCAGGGATCTGCCCCAAGCCTGGGCAGGTGCCTTCTCTTTTTGCTGCTTTTCTCTCTGTCTCTCCTTGCACCACTGGCAACTTCCTGGTTCTTTGTTTTGTTTTGTACTTGGTCTCCTTGCAAAATGCTGGGTAGGTGATAAAAGTGTGAGAAAACAGTGACAGGATTCTCCATTTTCCCCATTATCCTCTTCCATTGTCCCAGTGCAGCTGATGGCAGCAGCTGTTCCCTTCTGCCTGGTGTTTTCTGTTTTCTGGTGTGTGTTTTTTACTGGATGTGATTTATTTATTTGACCAGACAATTTATAAGCGTCACCCTAAACTCCCAAGGTGGCTGGCATATAATTCAGAGAATTTAAAAACAACAACTATACAATGAAGAAAGATTAAACCATAAAACACAGGGGCAACAGCAGCAGCTGGCAATAAAAACCAGCCCGAACCACAAAGCAAGCAATTAAAATAACTATTTGGCGTGCTGAATTGCCACAGCCAAACAATTAAATAGGTGCGACAGGATATCAAAGCAGGGGCTGGGCAAGCTTCTTTGGGGAGGGCAGTGAAATGCAAGGCTTGCACCACAACACTCCAATCGCCACTGTCCTGAGCTCGGATGCTGGTGGGACTCCCAGGGTGAAGATCTACAGGGGTCAGCAAACTTTTCCAGCAGGGGGCCGGTCCACTGTCCCTCAGACCTTGTGGGGGGCCGGACTGTATTTTTTTTGGGGGGATGAACGAATTCCTATGCCCCACAAATAACCCAGAGATGCATTTTAAACAAACGCACACGTTCTACTCATGTAAAAACACGCTGAACCCCAGACCATCCGCGAGCCAGATTTAGAAGGCAATTGGGCCAGATTTGGGCCCCGGGCCTTAGTTTGCCTACCCATGGTTTAATACCTTGGTATCTAGAGCCCTGTGGCCCTACAAACACAGTGGAACCTTGGTTCTCAAACGGCTTAGTTGACGAACAAATCCGCTTCCAAACTCCAAAAACCCGGCAGTGTTCCAGTTTTTGAACGTTATTCAGAAGCTGAACGTCCAACACACCTTCCACTTGAGTGTACGAAGCTCCTGCAGCCAATCGGAAGCCGCGCCTTGGTTTTTGAACGTTTTGGGAGTCAATTGGACTTCCGGAATGGATTATGTTTGAGAACCAAGGTACCACTGTATACTTGGACACCCAACCCGGTCAGTCCCAGGCAGCAGTTCCAGGACTGGAGTCCATGTATATCTGGAGGGCCACAGATTCCCCGTTCCTGTTGTAGGCACTCCTAGTTAGTAACCTAGGAGCTGCAATGTACAAAATTTTTGGAGAAGTCTCCAAGGGCAGCCCCATGCACAGTGAATTGCAGCAGCCCAGTCTAGAGGTTACGAGGCATGGATGACTGCAGCCAAGCTTCGTCTGTCTGGAAGCTGCAGCCGTCACACCACTCTGAAGTGCTGTGTGCCACTGGGGCCCCGACAATGACAATGTTGGATCTACCAGTATTTCCAGAGCATGCAAACATGAAATAGCACATGCCTCTCCGTGGTGGCATGGGAGTGGGCTATGACCTGGGCAGTCCTGTGCCTGCTGAGTCTGCTATGCAGGTGCAGCAAACTGTGGGCAACTTGAAGCCCCTATAAGAGACAGCTGCATATTCCTGTATTCCACGGGGTTGGACTAGATGATCCTCAGGGTCCCTTCCAACTCTGTCGTTCTATGATTCTATGATCCTGCTCTCCATTCAGACTTATACCAGGCAGCTCTAGTGAGGGCACACTTTCCTCTGTAGGAGATGAAAGTTGGGATACAGTGATGAGGAAGGATCTTAAGAGTTTCTTTTTCTGTTCCTTCTTTCTTTAGTTTCTTTCTTTCCTTTATTTCTTGTAGATTGGCTTGCGTTTTTTTTTATTGTACTGTAAAAACTTCAATTAATTCTAAAAAAGAGGCAGCTCTTCAAACAAGAGTTCTAAAGTAGGACCAGTGGTCACCCTGAACTTACCACAACAGCCCAGGAACTGATAGGAACTGATCAGGGATTTAATAATAATAATAATAATAATAATAATAATAATAATTTATTTATATCCCGCCCTCCGCAGCCGAAGCCAGGCTAAGAGCAGCTAATAACAATATAAGTAACACAGTTAAATAAGCAAATGTTTTTAGGCAGATAAAGACTGCTTTGCCCCCAACACAACAACCAACTCCCATAAATCTGGGGTTAGGGAGAAAACTGTCCTGGTTTGCCAATTAAAAGAAAAAGGTTCCTGCCAGGTAGGCACGGCCTCTGATTTTATAAAAGCCTTTGCATTTTGAGCCTGTTTTGGAGGAGGTTGGCAATCAATGAAAACATTAAGTTAGGTTAATCCCAGGAAAATACTGAGCATGTTGAAGGGAACAAAAGGTATTCAGAACAACTTTCTTCCACCTAAAACCAAGTTTTCTCCATGAATGACCCTTGATGAGCCTGTGCTTCTTCCTGGCTCTGTCTGGTCTGCCGGAGGACAATTATGTGTCCTCTGGGGGATGGATGGAGGCTCCAGCGAAATGGCTTTGTAGGGGGAAAGAGCCCAAGGAGCTAAAGCAATAAAGGGCTTTTTCCTCTTCCCATTTTTGGTGGTGTCCAGTCACGCTGCATAATAAGAAAAAACAGGATATCCCCACTTAAAAGGTAAATCCCGGCACTGTTAGCAACATCAGCATTCAAAGTATCCGATGTACCTTTTTGGATTTAATACCGAATGAGGGCAGCCGCCAGCACTTTTCGGCTGATTGTCAGAGCATCTCCTCTTGGTGATGTGTGGAAGGCGGTATATATTATGCTATCCTGCTGCATTGTGAGCCTCCATTTGCGCAGCCATAAGGTCTGGCAATTTAATGGGCTATTTAATATTTAAATGAGAGCTGCAGAAAATTGATGAGCATAGCCAGGGAAGGAAGGAAGGAAGGAAAGAAGGGGGATATCGGAGAGAGAAAGAGAGAGATTCGAATTCTTCCTTGACAGTCAATGGGACTTAAAAGTGCTTAACATTTGGTGAATTGTGTGCCCTAGACTAGATCTGCTCAGGTAGATCTCTGAGTGATTTGCAGGAGATGAGGAAGACTGGGATCTGAGTGATTTGCAGGAGATCAGCAAAGATTCCAGGCTTCTGATTGTTTGACAATAGCAGAAGCAACCACATTTAATAGCTGCATGGAGGACACCTGCTGGCATTGTCCTTGTGTTTGATTTCTAATACAGTGGTACCTTGGTTCTCAACGCCTCGGTACTCAAACAACTTAGAACCCAAACACTGCAAACCCGGAAGTAAGTGTTCCGGTTTGTGAACCTTTTTTGGAAGCTGAACGTGTTCCGTTTTGAGTGCTTCGCTTCCGTTTTGAGTGCCACACTTCTGTTTTGAGTGTTACGCTGGGGTCTGTCTGTTTTTGCTGTTTATTTTGCGTTTTTGCTTTTGGAGCTCTTTTTGTTTTTGTGACTGTGTGGAACCCAGTTCAGCTACTGATTGATTGTGTGACTGCAGTACATTGTTTTTCGCTTTCATTTTATCTCATTAGATAGTAAAATTCATGTTAAATTGCTGTTTTAAGGCTTGTTTTCTAAAAGTCTGGAACGGATTAATCCATTTTGCATTACTTTCTATGGGAAAGCGCGCCTCAGTTTTGGAACACTTTGGTTTTGGAATGGATTAAGTTTGAGAACCAAGGTACCACTGTAGTTACTGATGTCTTGATGTTCTGTAGTGTGTGGTGCCACAAGTAGAATTTGTCCAGGTGGTCTGAGCAATAAAGGCTTGTACAGGTGCAAGCAGTCTTGCAGGTAACCTGATCCCAAGTTGCCCAGGGCTTTCTTAACAAGACTTTGAGCATGCCTGGGATCTGAAATTCTGGAGTATTGGGGCGGGGGCATTCAGAGAAAGATGTGCTCCAGCACCAAAATGTTTAAAGGTAAAGGGACCCCTGACCATTAGGTCCAGTCGTGGCCGACTCTGGGGTTGCGGCGCTCATCTTGCTTTATTGGCCGAGGGAGCTGGACAGCATGACTAAGCCACTTTTGATGAACCAAAGCAGCGCATGGAAACGCCGTTTACCTTCCCGCCAGAGTGGTACCTATTTATCTACTTGCACTTTTGACGTGCTTTTCAACAGCTAGGTTGGCAGAGTAGCAACCGAGCAACGGGAGTTCACCCCGTCACAGGGATTCGAACCTCCGACCTTCTGATTGGCAAGTCCTAGGCTCTGTGGTTTAACCCACAGCGCCACCCGCGTCCGTTTACCAGGCATCTGGTTGGCCACTGTGAGAACAGGATGCTGGACTAGATGGGCCATTGGCCTGACCCAACAGATTCTTCCAAATTCTCATTCTGCTGCAAACACGCAGACCCAGGTTCCCTTGGAGGAAGCCTAGTAAGTCTTTAAAAATAAAAAGGCCTGATTCACCCATAAACAACAGAGCAACAGAGAAACGCCTCTCCTTTTTCTTGACCCACTGACTATTACTGGAGGAGTGTTAAACACGAGATTAACTTCCTCAGTGAAATAAATGCAGCTAAACAAAATCACATCTCCGTTATCCTGCCACAATTTCCTTAAAAAAGAAGAATGCAAACCATACATACTAATGATTTAGTTGTTCCTAATGGAACCAAAAGGTATCAGCTAGGCACAAGAAAGAAGTATCAGCGGGTTTGGTGGATTCCCATTTGGTAGGAATGCAAACAAACAAATAAATAAATAAATCTGAAAGACTCCAATGAAAACTGAGCAAGCACAGTGGCCAGGAATGCTGATAGACACCTGGGGGGCGGGGGGGTGGAAGAGAAATGGTAAACTAGGAGAAGAGAAGAAATGGAACAGAGTACAGTGGTACCTCGGGTTAAGTACTTAATTCGTTCCGGAGGTTCGTTCTTAACCTGAAACTGTTCTTAACCTGAAGCACCACTTTAGCTAATGGGGCCTCCCGCTGCCGCCACACCACCGGAGCACGATTTCTGTTCTCATCCTGAAGCAAAGTTCTTAGAGGTACTATTTCTGGGTTAGCAGAGTCTGTAACCTGAAGCGTCTGTAACCTGAAGCTTATGTAAGCCGAGGTACCACTGTAGCTGGAACACTAAGCTGGAGATCATCATGACATGAGCCACTAGATAAGATAAGAGCTCCCAAATGTAGAGGGGAAGGAAGGTATTGTGCAGCACAACCCTATGCAGGTTTCTTCAGGAGTAAAGTGCAATGATTTAGGGACGCGGGTGGCGCTGTGGTCTAAACCACAGAGCCTAGGGCTTCCCAATCGGAAGGTTGGCGGTTCAAATCCCCGCTATGGGGTGAGCTCCTGTTGCTTGGTCCCTACTCCTGCCAACCTAGCAGTTCGAAAGCACGCCAGTGCAAGTAGATAAATAGGTACCACTCTGACGGGAAGGTAAACGGCGTTTCTGTGTGCTGCTCTGGTTTGCCAGAAGCGGCTTAGTCATGCTGGCCACATGACCCAGAAGCTGTACACTGGCTCCCTTGGCCTATAGAGCAAGATGAGTGCCGCAACCCCAGAGTTGCTGGACCTAACAGCTAGGGGTCCCTTTACCTTTTACTCCCAAGTAAGTGTGCAGAGGACTGCAGGTTTAACAGCGCAAGCAGAGGAAAGCAGAATAATCTTACAGCAGCTTAATGATGTCAGGACTGAAAAGAGTTTGGGATTATATCTTTGGCATGTGTGTGTTTGTATGCCTTTGCTCTGTCACACCCTGGTGCCGTTAGTAAGACAATTAGTTTAACAGTTCCCTGTCTCCAACTGTCTGCCAAATGTTGAATTGCATTGCAAATTAACCTGAGTTTATCGCTTGCCATTAACTCTTCAAAGGCAGTTGTGGAACAAGATTTCCAGCAACCCCCTTGGGAAGTGCAGTCTGGAAATACGGATTGGCATGAACCAGAAGCCTTGATTGTTATTATTTCTGCGGACAGCAGATCAGGGACAAAAGATTGTCTGGCTCCATATTAACCACCACCATTTTCCAGTTGAATACTATATACAAATGCTGATACAGAAGACAGTGCCGTACAAACTGTTTCTGTTTTTTTAAAAACCCGAGAACTGCGCTGAAAATGTTTTTAATCTGTTAATACTTTGGAAAGCTTTCAGCATTAAAAATATATATAAAAACATGTAAGGCATATGGAAACAGGTGTGTCTGAACTAAGCCGGATGTCTGTATCAGATAAAGAGAGGCGAAAGTAACTCTGTTCTCTTATCTAGGTCATTGAGCCATCATACTGATGAAGAAGAGTGAGTTGCAAACTGTTCGATATATTCTGATGCAGTAATGAGGAAGTAGGTCGGAAAGATTGTGGTCACCTTGGGGAAGATGCACAATTCCCCCCCCCCCATTCTATCTCCAAGGGGCTAGATCCCAGACTCTAGCACAACTTGAAACAGGAGATCTGCTGTTACCCTCAAGGCCTGACTTAAAGGTAAAGGTAAAGGTACCCCTGCCCGAACGGGCCAATCTTGACAGACTCTAGGGTTGTGCGCCCATCTCACTCAAGAGGCCAGGGGCCAGCGCTGTCCGCAGACACTTCCGGGTCACATGGCCAGTGTGACATCGCTGCTCTGGCGAGCCAGAGCCGCACACGGAAACGCCGTTTACCTTCCCGCTAGTAAGCGGGCCCTATTTATCTACTTGCACCCGGGGGTGCTTTCGAACTGCTAGGTTGGCAGGCGCTGGGACCGAACAACGGGAGCGCACCCCGCCGCGGGGATTCGAACCGCCGACCTTTCGATTGGCAAGCCCTAGGCACTGAGGCTTTAACCCACAGCGCCACCCGCATCCCTAAAGGCCTGGCTTACCTTCTGCTAAAGTCTCAGCCTCAAAGTTGTAACTGATTGATGAATTACAAAGTTAGTCTTCAGGTCTGTGTGCCCCTTTTCCACTAAAGGAAGCACTGTGCGGTGAACATTTTGACAAGTCCAAGACACTAATCCTGCCAGAGTTCTGAACGGGTTCAGCTGTTGAGCACATAGCCTGCATGCTTCTGAGTGCTTTATTGTTTGAAAACTTTATAACAGAAGTATACAATAGATATTATAGGCAAAATGAGAAATAAAAATAAACAATTATTCATTCTTTAACTGATGCTTGCTTTGCACATCCATTTGTTATTAAATTTTTCAAGACCTCCGATCTTCCCTTTGCATTCCCGATTTAAATTCCTTAAACACGCGCTTAAACTTTACTTTCTCCATATTTTTTTGACTTACTATAAATTTTGTTTTGTACCATTATCCTATTTAGATCAATCAAGACCTTCCAACATTGACAATGTTCTTTTACATAAACTCTATAAATATCCCACTCTCTGGATAATTTTTCCATCTTAACTTTGCTGATAACCTCGCCAGTTTGGCGTATTCTCTTACTTTATTTTGCCAGTCTGATTTGGATGGGATATCCTCTCCCTTCCAATCTTTTGCGATTAGAATTCTGGCAGTGACCATAACATACAAAAAGACTCTCCTGTACTTTTGGGGGATTTCATTTCCCATAATTCCCATAATTCCCAGCAGGAAGGCTTCAGGTTTTTTAGGGAAGGATCATTTGAACATTTTCTTAAGCTTGTTATAAACCATTTCCCAAAATTGTCTGATCTTTTTACACTTCCACCACATGTGGATCCATGTACCTTCAGCCTCCCTGCATTTCCAGCAAATGTTTGTTCTAGATCTGAACATTTTAGCTAGCTTAACAGGCCTTAGACGCCACCTGTAAAGCATTCACTGGCAAAGAGTTCATGCTTCGTGATTCCCGGGGACTGGTAGCCCCCTTCTTTACAAATCAAGCTCTTGGTTCTTTTACTGTGCTTTTACTGTGCTTTGTAAGTTTTATTAATTTTTAAATATATATATATATATTTAAAAAGTTGTTTTTAAATAGAGCCAGCTGGGGCGTACAATTTTAAACAAACCCTCTGAATTCCCTCTGTCAGATTGCTTGATCTTTGGATGAGCGCTGGGTTGGGGAGAAGAGAGAGCCAGTGTGGTGTAAAGAGTGTTTGCAATGTCTCTCTCTCGTATTCCCCCCCCCCCCCATGTAACATTTTTACAAATCAGTTTCATTTGTTGAGAAATTAGGAAGAAAAGGGGGAAAGAGGTGGAGGGGGGAGAAGATGAGTGGGGTTGGGGTTGGGTGGTGATGTTTCTATTTTACTTACTATATGTAGGGTTTGGTGTCAGCGTTGCTTGTGCAGGTTCTTTGCTGTTCGCTTGTGTTCTTTTGGTGGTGAGAGAGGTTGGGGTTGGCCTAGGGTGTGGTTATCCGTTCGTGTTTGGCTGTGGTGGTCTTTGTTTTCATGTGTGAGTGGAGTGGGTGGGTGTTTTGGATCAGGTTAGCCATATTGATTTGTATGCTGTTGGTGGATTTTTTGTCGTTGTCTTGTTGGGCTGTGCATGTGATAAAGGGGAGCCATACCGGGGTGAAGGCGTCTTCTTCTATTTGTCCCTGTGTCAGTTTCAGTTTATTGGTTAATTTTTCTAGTAGGGCTGTTTCCCATACTATTTGGTACCACTGGTCCATGCTTACTCCTGATAGGTCTCTCCAGTGTGGTGGTAAGAGAGATGGACCACGACCTGGGAAACGAGGATCTGAATCCTCACTCAGTCATGGAGCTCCCTGGATAACCTTGGACTAGTTGCTGTCCCTCAGCCTAACCTACCTTGCAGGCTTGTTCTGAAGAGGAGGAAGAGAACTATGTACTATTGAGAACTATTGCGCTCACTGGAGGAGAAGCTGGTTTGTAAATGAAATAAATAAAATAAGAGAGGAGGCTTTCTGGATTGCCATAGCATCTCTTTATGAGCTTCTCTCCCTAGGAAGGCCTGCTTGGCACCTACTCTGATGTCTTGTTGGTGTTAGACATCATTCTCTTTATGTTACCCAGGCTTTTCATCATTTGAATCTGGTTTATAACTGCTGGAATCTCTCTCTCACACACACACATTGCTCTGCACTTTTAATCAGTTTTTAAATGCCTGAATTGGTCAAAATATTTGCTTTAAACCAATTTGTTTAAATGGTGTGTTAGTTATTTGATCATACAGTAAGACGCATTGACGACAAAAATATGAAAGGGTGATTAGAAACATCACCATATAAAAAACCAATTTCAAATCCAATATTAATGCAGAATGAGATAAAGATAGCTACTTAAAAGGCTTGTTCTCGTTAGGGTGAAAACAATGTATTTAAAATAATTTAAACAGATATCAAAACATTTTTTTTAAAAAATAAACCAAACAAAAAAAGAGAAGTTTGAAAATTATATTCCCCCCCCCAAGCAAACTGCCAAAGATCTTTGGGAAATTCTTCTTAATGTCTTAAGAAGTAACCTAAAATTCAGCAATGTAGCCTGAAGAAGGGTCCGCATTCTAGCATTTTAATGTCACAAATGAAAAAAGGAGTGTTTTGGACACTCGCCACACAGACCTCCTGTTCTTAAGGAACCCTCAACAAAGCCTTCTGAGATGGGGAGTTAAAAGCAGCACCTTGAATAGAGCTCTGGAAGAGTTCACACCCATTGCTGACCTGACAAAATAACTTCCGTTCTCTTACCAGCTATCGTGTGGAGAAATATTCAGCAGGTAGAATTCTTCCTGCAGAAGCTACTCTTCTACAGGTCGAGCGGTGGCTAAAGGAATGGAAGCCTAAAGCATTGGCGAACTTACATTTCAATCCGTTTCACTGATCAACTGAAAAAAGTTCAAACTACTCATGTTTACATTTGAATTATCCATGAGATGGGCGAGATCCACCAGCCTTTGTATGATCCTGTATTCCAGGGGTGGGGAAGCTGTGGCCCAGGAGATGTTCCTAGACTACAACTTCGGCCATCCCTGACCATTGGCCAGGATGGGTGGGGCTTGTGGGAGCTGCGGTTCTTCAACACCTGGAGAGCATAGGTCCCCCACCTTTGCTGCACTCCTAGGAGCAAATGATGATAATATAGCTCAAACTATGAATCCAGTCAGTCCAGTATCACTTCTTCTTGGAAGTTTCTCCAAGGCATAGATGGAGGTCTTTCACGTCACCTGACCCCTTTTTGACTAGAGAAGGACATGGGACCTTCTGCCAATAAAGGATGGCTTCTAACACGGAGTGGTGGCACATTGAGAACATCTTGCATTTCTCCAGACCTACCAATGGAACTTCTTTGTGCATTGCTAGACGATCACAATGACTTATGCACAATCTCCCTGCTGCCTGGGCGTGTCTGACTTGTTTACTTCCTTGCGTGATTTCATGAATGCATTTATTTATAGCAGGAAAGCATTCAAGGCAAGCAGCTAGAACATTGGGCTTGGACTGAGAAGACCCAAGTTCAAATCACCACTTGGCCATGTAGGTAAAATGGGAGGAGCAGCACATAGAACGCCTTGAAGGAAATGTAAATATAATAAATAAATGAAAACTAAAGGGGAAAAAGGAGGAGGAGCTGCATTGTGGGATATGGCTTGGACTTAGAACTGTGATGTCAATGCATTCAGGGGGGAAATAAGCTGAAATTTTACAACAGCATGGAGCTGGGGGCGGTTCTGAAATGAAAGGCGTCCATTATATGCTCCAGGAAATTCTGAAATAAGGAAATCTGAAATAACCTTACAGGAGAATTCTGCTGGATCAGACAAGGACCCACCAACATCCTGTTCCTTGCAGTGGCCATCAAGAAGTCTCTAGGGAGCCTACAAGCAGGGCATGAGGGCAACAGCCCTTTCTCATTGCTTGTGCTGGATGTCAGGCATTCTAAGGTTCACTGCTTGTGAACATGGAGGTTCTACACATCAGATGCTGCTAAGTGGCACCAGATGACCCAACTTGCCTAGCCAGTTGCAATTTCATTGCTGGTTTAGTTTGTATCCCACACTTTCTGCCGGATACAGTTTAATCCATAAAAGCTGCTAAGGACAAAGCGGCTAAAAATGGCTGACGGAATATAGACAACTTCCTTACACTGAGTCAGACCACTGGTCCATCGAACACAGACTGGCAGCGGCTCTGTAGGGATTCATACAGGACCGTTCCAAGATGTTTGGGACTGAACCTGGGATTTTCTGCGCACAAGACATGAACTGGACTTTCCATTTAACATAAAAAATCTTGACCAGTTGATCAGAGGTAGAAAAAGACTGTGCCTGGTAAACCTCCTTAGGCAGGGCGTTCCAGAGGTGGCTACTGCAGAGAAGGCCCTGCTGCATTTAACTATCGATCTAACTTCTGGTATATGAGACAAATGGAACCACTGCTCCCTAAAACTTTCCCAAAGACATGTGGGATTTTAGAGATTTATGGCACAATTCTATACCAGCTGTGGTGTTATATCAGGATTGTGGTGTTATGTTTTAAATGGCAGAAACAGAACCTTGAGTTGTGCCCAGAAACTGAATGACACATGAGGACACCTTATTTTTAATTTCCACCTTTGGCGCTGCCCTACCTACATTTCCCAAAGCAACTCACTTAACTGATCTCTTGGCTCCATAAGCTTTGTGAAAGCATAAATTACCACACTTAACATTTAGGAAGCCCGTTCAGCTTCCACGTAAATGCGACTTTCAATAACTATTTGCCAGGCAAATAGCACGAAGCACTAGGAGTCAGGGCGTCTAGACTGCCCTCGCGAGCTCTCCTAAAACAGGCTTTATGAGCACCAGTGAGAATCAAGAGTTTCCCATGCCTCAATGTCCCCTCTATAAAATGGGTGCAATAGCAATTTGCACCACCACGTCGCCCATGGCAGGCCACTTTCTTTTGTCCAACTGATTGAGCTCATAGGGCTGTGATCCAAGAGACTTGAGTTTAAATGGCTGCAATATGCAAAAAACGAGATTGCTGAATCCCAGATGGCATACACTGATAGAATTTGCATGACAACAACCCTGGAGTTGTTGGCTTCCTGTTAATGAGCAGCATGCTGCTCCACACTGCCTTCCTGCTCCATGGTGCAAGTGCTAGAAACAAGACAGTTGATGTCCAAACCCTGGATTGTGTGGCTTATTTCTTGCTAACAAACCAGGATTTGTAAACCAGCAGTAGAGATAGGGGCGGTCTTTGGCAATCTTTCATAATAGAGGTCAAAATTTGGCACCCCAAAATGGATCTTTTCGATTACGGATCTTCTCAATTTTGCGCCCCCTGGCTTGGCACCCTGTGTGAGGGAATTGCTAAAGGTAAAGGTAAAGGGACCCCTGACCATTAGGTCCAGTCGTGGCCGACTCTGGGGTTGTGGCTCTCATCTCGCTTTATTGGCCGAGGGAGCCGGCGTACAGCTTCCGGGTCATGTGGCCAGCATGACTAAGCCGCTTCTGGCAAACCAGAGCAGTGCACGGAAACACAGTTTACCTTCCCACCAGAGTGGTACCTATTTATCTACTTGCACTTTGACGTGCTTTTGAACTGCTAGGTTGGCAGGAGCAGGGACCGAGCAACGGGAGCTCACCCCGTCACGGGGATTAGAACCGCTGACCTTCCGATCGGCAAGTCCTAGGCTCTGTGGTTTAACCCACAGCGCCACCCGCGTCCCAAGGGAATTGCTACACTGTCCTAAATTTGGCACTGCTTAAGGCTCTCTTAGCCATCCTGGCTTGTGTGAACACAGCCAGTGGTATCTTTGAGCCCTAGATTTTTCTGCAAAAGGCCCACTACTCCAACTTTTAAAAATCATTATTATCATTTCACATATCCTGCTAATAAATTGCGGCACAAAGCTCAAATTCCAGTCCTGTGGCCTGGAGAGTCACGCTTAAATTAAGCTCTTGGTGCACTGTAAACAGGGTGTGCAGGGAGCAAACACTTGCAGGCGAATTGGGCAAATGAGCTGAAGTAGGTGCTTCAAGGTATCTCTCGCCCAGTATCAGTGGATAGTCCGAGCTGAGAAAACCTGCCTGCTGGACCCTCCAAATCTTGGGGAAATATGAGCAAATCATACCCAAGAACCTCTGTGGGTTGCAGTTCCCTGACACTTCAGCATCCTATCTCTAATGGCAGTGGCCGTGTTAAATTCCCCAGTGGGACTACTGTGGATGAATTTGTTTAATCGGTTCCCATAATATAGAATTTGCAGTGCCAAATGCTCATTTATTCAATAGACTTTGTGGATATGTCTAGGAAACTGGAGCCTAATTATTCTGAGTTTTCCCAAGTCCCAGTGAAGCCTACATGGGAAACCACAGGGATTAATTACCCTGCAACAAACCGTCCAGCCAGTTTAAAATAATTTTAAGTCCAATTGGTTTTAGTGGTAGGAGAGATCAGAGCACACCCATAATTCCCTCAGTGAGTAAAAAGCGACTGAAAAGTTTATGGAACATTCCCTAGTTACCTACAAAAACATTTGCACTTTTTTAAATTCCTGGTTTATCCACCCAAGGTGTAGACATAATAATAATAGTAATAATAATAATAATAATAATAATAATAATAATAATAATGTTTCATACTTTCGTTTGGAGCACTTTGCATGCATTATCCTAAGACAGATTTGCTTTATTATCCCCATACTGCAGATGGGAACGTTGAGGCCAAGAGCACAAAACCTTGCATCACTTGTAAATTCCTGGAGGCTGCAATCATATCCACACTTAGTTGGGAGAAGTAAGCCCCCTGAAACTATAACATCTTGTCTGAAGAAGCGTCCTGGTGAGCTCGGAAGCTTGCCGGTTATGTTGCGGCCTTTACTTCATACAGGTATTATGCTTCTGTCCTTCTGGATGTGATTTTACCCTGATGAGCTGAGATGGGCAGCCTGTACATGGTGGAATGTAAATATTTTCAGGGCAAAGACTTGTCCCAGTGGCATAGCATGGGGGGTGCGGGGGGGCCGGCCGCACCGGGCGCAACATCTGGGGGTTAGGGTTAGGGGGAGCAAATTACTTGCCTTGCCCCGGGTGCTGACAACCCACGCTACGCCACTGACTTGTCCTTTTCCTTACGCCACAAAAGTACCATATACATGGATGGTGCCTGATACATAAACACAGTAAATTAATAGCAGTACAATATAGCAATAACAGCAGTGGCTTGATTTGACGTGGAGCGCACTCTCGTCTCTTTAAGCATGGCTCCCTAATTCCCATTAGCCAATCTTGCTCATTGTGCAAGTAAAAGTCGTTGAGGGTAATCCGTGCGCGCACGCCTGCACCTAACTTCTATTCCTTTCCTCTTCTGACACTTCCTCAAACCTTTCCTGCTTTTCCTCCCTTCTCTCCTTCTCCCCCCTCTGCCTCCTCCCCAGACTTCAGGAATTAAAGAGGAAAAAAAATAGCTTTCAGAAACCCGATGCCTTTTTTGCGCAATACAATCACTGTGCTTTTTTTTTTTTTAAATAAAAAAGCGACAGGGTGTCTAGACGCCCACGTGATAAGAGGCGGGCGGCATGCGCGGCGCGGGGGGGGGGGGGCGGTGGACGGGGACGACGACGGGTTTGCCTGGGCAGGGCAGCGCCGCTGCGCAGTCTGGAAGCCACCGAGGCAAGGCAAGAGATCGGGAAGGAGGGAGGGGAAAAGAGAGAGAGAGGGAGAGAGAGAAATAACCGGGGGAGGAGGAGACGGAGCCTGGCTCGAGCTGGCTGGCTGTCTCGAGAGGAGGGATCAGAAGCGAGAGCTGCCCAAGCGCGCCCCCCCCCTCCAGCCAGCCAGGCGGCAGAGGCGCACCGGGGCTCTCCGCTTAGGTGACCTCCCCTCATCCCTCTGCCTTACAAAAAAAGCTCTCGCCCTCCCCCGAAGGTTTTTTTCCATTTTATTTGAAACCCCCCCTTTTTTTTTTTGCAAAATCGCGGAGCTGCAAAAGGAGAGCCGGGAAGGAGGAGAGAGAGGAAGGAGGGAGGGAAGAAGAAAAGAGGTGGAGGAAGAGCGCGAGAGCGCGCAGCCAAGCTCCGGGCTCTGCTGCTGCTGCGTTTCGGGAAAGGAAGAAGGGAACGGAAAAAGGAAGGGAGGGGAAGGCAAGAGCCAGCCCAGGCGAAAGGAACTGGGTCGATAGTACACCCCCCCCCTCCTTGCCGCCGCCGCCGCCGCCCGGTTCCTCCTCTGGCTTTCTGCTGCGTGCTTGTGTGTGTCGACGAGAGAGGCGATGCTCCTGCTGGAAGGAGGAGGCGGAGGGCAAGCGGCGCAGGCAGCCGCCAGACGCAAGAGCTGAGAGCGGCATTGCCGGAGAGGCGGAGGAGGGGCTGGCGACACTTTTTCCGCCGCTGTCATTAAGAGGACCGTCCTCGCTCACTTCTCCCGGATTCCTTTCGATCGCCGACGGTCCCCCGACCCATCCTTCGCCCCTGGAACCAGAGGAGAAGGGGGGAGGGCAAGGAAAAAGGTGGCGGTGGGTGGAGAGATCTTTTAAAGGGAGAACTTTGAAGGGGGGGGCGGCGGAATCCTGCGTTTTAAAAACTCTCCCTTTCTTGCTCGGAAAAGGAAGCAAACAAGCGAGGGGCCACCCCGCCAGGGAGCAGCAAGATCAAAGCGCGTTCGGGAAGGGCAGACGCCGCCAGGGAGCGACCGGATCAAGGTGCTGCGAGCTGATCCGCAGATCGGGAGAGAGCTGCTCCTGCAAAGCTCTGCTTGGAAGAAGAGGCAGGCGAACAAAAACAGACCTATCGGGGTGAAAAGGAACGGGGATCTTTGGATGTTTTACTGTGGATTCCCCCCCCCCCCTCTCGACCACAGAATTTTCTTCTTCCTTCGAAACGACCAGATCTAAATTATTTTCTCTTTTTTTTTTTGTTTTTGGCTCGCCCCCATCCCCATTTTTGTAAACACCAGGTTTCCTCTTCCCCCTTCTGCACTTTTGGGCTGGATTTAGCGACTACTCTGATCACCTAAGGATCTAAAATCTTGTGCCTTTTTTTTTTCCAACATTAAAGAAAATATTTTTTTTTTGTTTGGAAACGAAACTCCCTCCGCATCACCTCGCCCGAGGGCTTCTCCTTTGAACCACCGCTGAAGAAAATACTTCCATATCCCGTGGAGTTTCCTTGGACCGAGGGAGGGGGGCAGAGGGCATGTTTCGCTCTTCCCAAATCACCCCAGACCCCTTTCTTTGCCTCTTAGTGGATAATCCCTCCATCACACGCACGCTTTAAAGAAACTGTAGGGGTTTCCTCCTTTTTGCTGTTCGTTTTTGTGGATCTAGAAGGATTTGCGAAGAGAGGGAGCAAGGCAGACTTGAACCCGAGCCTTTTCCCAAGAGACTGGCGCATGCTTCACCTTGCTTCGCCTGCGTCTCCCGCAGCAGGCAGCGCGCGGCGGCCGGCGCCCCCATCTCCCCCCGGCTCCGTCCTCTGTTTCCACTTCATCCCCATCATTTCAGGCTGCTTCTACTGGCTGCCTGGACTCGGCTCCCGGATTCTTCATGAGTTGCGGACGACATGCCCGTTTTTTAGCCGGGGAACCTTCTTCTCGTCCCGCATGTTCAGGACCAAACGATCGCTGCTCGTCCGAAGACTCTGGCGGAGCCGTGCGCCCGGCGGGGAGGAAGAAGGCGGCGAGCTTGGAGACGGGGCCGCCGACAGCCGGGCGCATGGGGCGGGCGGCGGCGGAGGAAGCCGGGGTTGCTGCATGGGCAAGTCGGGGAAGCTCGCCAAGGCACACCTCGGATCGGAGGCTGAACTGAAAGCGCTGACCCACTCGGTGCTGAAGAGGCTGAAGGAGAAGCACCTGGAGGGCCTCCTGCAAGCCGTGGAGTCCCGGGGGGGCACGCGGACCTCCTGCCTCCTGTTGCCCACCAAGGTGGACTCCAAACTGGGCCAGCATTGGTACTCGCTCCCTCTGCTGCTGTGCAAAGTCTTTCGGTGGCCCGATCTCAGGCACTGCTCGGAAGTCAAGAGGTTATGTTGCTGTGAATCTTATGGGAAAACGCACCCGGACCTGGTCTGCTGCAACCCCTATCACCTCAGCAGGCTCTGTGAACTAGGTAGGCACCGCTTTACAAATAACCCCTTACACCCCCACCCTCAAAAATCCCCCTGAGTGCATCTGTGTGTGTGTGTTTTGGACGGTCAAAAAAAAAAAAATAAGGGAGAAATGTCAGGCCTTTGCATTCCAAGTCTTGCCGCCTTCAAGTTGCTCTGGGTCTTTGTGGTGCATTGGAAATTTTTTCGGGGGGGGGGGCACAGGCTTGCATCATTCCCTGGAAAGGTTGAGATCTGGAATTAAGGGGCGACCCATATTATTCGGCCAGGGACCCAGTTTAAGTAGGGTACCTCCCTGTGCCCATTCCAGCTTTGTTTTGTTTTTAAAAGTTACAAGCTTTGATGGCCTGTCAAAGAAAAGCCCTGTGTTTTTGTTGTGCATCAGAGGCTTCCCATATATGTCTGTTTTCCTAAGTTAAAAAAATAAATAAAATACCCAGGGAGATTTTTAATTTTAGGTTTGACAGAAGCCCAAAGGGAATTTTCTGTGAGTAGTCAGAACAGTATCGGACAACCCTTTTTCTCTCTATTGCAAACCTGCCCAGTTCTGGGTTTTAGTGTTTGAAGGTCCTGTTCGACCTGCAATCAGGGGGAGTGAAGAAAGCATGCAACAATGACAGAATTATTTACCCCCCACACTCTGTAAATAAATGCATTTTTAAAAACCCAGGCCATTAGTTTAAGGTGACATCAAACATTCCTCTGTGTTTTCTTAGTGTAGATTTACTATTTATGCAAAGGAGCTGTAACGCATAGTGCAGGATCAAAGAAGTCCTGATTGGTTTTTGGAAAATGCATCCCCAGATCCTCCGGTTTTTTAACATACAGATCTCCAGCCAGCCTGAGGTTTGCAAAAGTAATCCAACACTTTGCTGGCCAGCCGTCCCCAATATTCTCCCACTCAGCCCTCCTTCGCTGCTATAATATAAAAGACAACACACAATTTCCAGGCACCAATCTTCCTTCCTCCTCCGGGCAGGCTGCCTTTTGGTTTCCAAACTGGAAAGGTTGAAGGGGGGGGGGGGGAGAGAGAAGAATCCTCAATGCAAACCCTTTTTTGTGTGTGTGCTTCTAAGTGTAAAGTTCACAGCCTGCATCAAGTTTTGTGTATGTGAGTGAGTGAAAGAGAGAGATAGAGAGCTGCTTTGGTATGCCTTAAGTCATGCTAGCGACCCCTCTCTCCCACCCACCCCCTCTGAAAACCTCGAGGCTGCAAACTCCCCCCACTCTGACCCCCTTCTTCCCCAAACCGCTTGCAAAAACTTTGGCACAACTTTTGAGCAGCGCAGAAGAAAACTGTGCAGTTATGCAGGGCCGGGAAGTTCTTTTGCTGCTGCTGCTGCTGTTGTTCTTTTCAAAGTGGGAGGAAAATGTGAGTCTTGAATTCTGTACTTGTATCTCTCCCTTCTCTCTCCCCCCCCCCCAGCCATCCCACCCGCCCTCTTTCCTCTCCCCACTCTCCCCCCCAGGCTTTCTGTGAAATGTTAAATGTGCATGCGGAGAGCTAGCCGGGGATTATCAGGGAGCCGGGATCAGTTGGTGATTTCCAGAGCTGGAGTGTTTCAGCCCAGCCAAGGAGGCCCCGCTCGAGACAGCCAGAGGAGCAGATAGTGCGAGCGACTGGCGCCAGCCGGCCCCCTTTGTTTATCTGACAGTTAAATATCAAGGCAATCGCCGCCTAGCTTGCCCTGCCTCCAACCCCCAGAGCTAAGACAAACAGTTTTGCTACAAGAATGCCACTGTTATCATAAGTTCCTATCTTTCTCTCTCTCTTCCCCCCTCCTCTCTTCTCATGGCTCTGCTTTTATTTTCTCTGTACTTTTCTAATTCCAGAGTCTCCCCCTCCTCCTTATTCGAGATATCCAATGGATTTTCTCAAACCAACTGGTAAGTAGACTTGTTTTTAAAACAAACCGAACTTTTTTTGGGATGGGAAACTTGGAAACTTTTTTTTCCTGGGAAGGCGGTTCTCTCCCCACATTGCATGCTCATGGCTCTTTCCTTACGATTGTACTGTTTTGTATTATTACTATTATTATTAAGAATCCATTGGTTTGTTTCGCTTTTTTCAGCTCTTGTTTGCTTTCCTAGCACTCCTACACAGTTAATCACAAGCAATTCCGCATTAAGATAAGTGGGATTTGCTCCTGAATAAGTGTGGATTGTGGGATTTTAGCCTTTGTTCTTTAAACCCACCAGCTTTCACAAGAAGAGTCTGCCACGGGTTTTTCTAAGCTTGCCTTCCTTACTTGGAATAAGTTCCTTTCAAGTCAATGGGGTTTACTTCCAGTCTGATTGAGATCTAAGTATATTTGCATCTTAATTCCAAAAGAGGGGCTGCAGAGGAACGAGGGTTCTTCACCTGTTCCTGCACATAATTTACTCAGATGTAAGACCAAAGTGAGTTCAGGGGAGACAGACTCTCCCAACTTAAACCTGCAGTCCAAATCTTTCAAGCTCTTCCCTTAAAAACGAAAACAAACTTGGTTTCTGTTAAAATGCAAACGAAAAGAGCACTGCTTCATGTCATCCTGACATTTCACCTGTAATGTTTTAGGAGGAGCAGAAGGTGGAACAATAGAAAACTATTTATTTTTGATTGGTGAATAATGGAATGAGTGGATTTCGAGTAATACGGGTTTCCTGAAATGTCCTATTTGTTATTTCACTTTTGCTTGAAAATCCTGCTTTTGGCACAAGTAAGAGCACACCGAAAAAGAATTATGAAGGGGCACACAGATGTTTTTAGCACATTTCTCCCTGCATCCTTGGTTGCTTGTAATTGAATGGCAGGCTGCCAGGGCAGAAGCCCATTCGAGGCTGGCACCAAACGCTGTTGCGGTTGTCTGCATAAACTTTTGGCTGGCAGCAGGGCTCACCCTGTGCTAGATAAATAGGCTGGCATTGTGGAAGGGAGAGAGAGGGTTTAGTGAAAATCGGAAATGTGGATGAAACTGAGGGGGGAGGGAAATAAAATTCCACAAAGCCACTTCATATCTCTCCCAAAGATTAATGGACCAAAATACAGATTGCAGAGCAGTTGTCTCTATTGATTACATCCTGATGTCAAGTCGAGTCAATAGAGTTAGCAAGGTTTTTAAAATTGACTTCTTTGTAAAGTCCCAGTTTCAGGCAGTACCAGGAAACTAGTCCCTGCTCCACCGAAGTAAAACTTGTTACTGTTCATTTCCCTGGATCTGGCTAGTTTGTCAAGTTTAAACATGGTTAATCCCCAGGGATGTACAAGATTGCAGTTTCCTTCCTCAGTGTTTTCGACCACGTTAGGCTGTTAGCTCCTTGCAGGCAGAGACCTTTATGAGAGCTGTTGTAGTGTAGACTGAGCTATGAATAAGGAAGTGCTTAGTACAGTTCTTTGCCATGAACGTGGCCTCCAGCAAATCACTCTCAGCCTCAATTCCCCCATCTGCAATTTGGGGCCTAATAACACTGACTTGCCTCTCTTCCAGGGTTTATTAGGATTACAGCTGGATATTGCATGTGAAACACTTTGAACCCTTGAAAGCACTATGCTGCTGTCCAGTATTATAAACAACAACAATAATTTTTTAAAATACTAAAAGTGATTGAAGCACAGCTGTGGACACCCCCCCCCTTTGTTATTTTTGTAACTTTATGTGTGTTGAGGTGTTTAGCTCTCTTTTGGCCTTCAGTTCTTCTGCAGGGAGTGAGGATCATTGAATACAATGCTTCTTACTTCAGAGTAAACATGCACTGCACAAGGTAGTCGTGTCTTGCTGACATTTGTTTATGCCATGTGCAAGCAGGAGAATGGATTTGCAAGGAGTAGGAAACATCATTTAGATGTGCTCACTGAGATGACAATTAATGTCATGGTTTGCAATCCTTGCAATGCACAATTTATTACTTGCTTTAGCAAGCAATAGTGTGTGGTTTCTGATAGACATATGCCCACTCCAAGGTTGCGTTAGATGCTAAAGTATCTATCATAACAGGTTCCCAGCAGTCTGTCACATGGCAGTGTGACGAAGAAAGAGAAATGACAGGTTCAAACCCCACGGCATCCTTAAATACACCCATTTTATTTTGCACCATATGGGTGCCATTCATTCCAAAGGAGGGGGAAAGATTACATTTTGGGAGTCAGTGTTGCAAAACCTGACCTGGCACCTATAGACAGGGACTGCAGTTAGCCAGCTGTGCTCCAGTGGATGCCAGAATGGACTTGAAGCTGCGACGCTTTGCAATCAAATAACTGTTCTTGGTGCAGCCTTTGGCAAGTCATCTTCACTCAGTCTCAGTTTCTCATTTGTAAAATGGTGGTGCTGTTTTATCTATCTATCTAGCCTGCTTTTCAGACAAATGCTGTCTCCCAAGCGGCTCACATCAATTAAAAAAACGAAATAATGACGAGAGGCGGGCCCTGCCCCCAGGCTTGCAAACTGAAAAGACAAGACACACAAGGCAAAGGGGAGTGGAGGGAAAAGGTAGAGAGGGAGAGATCTTGGCTTGACAGCGCCAGACAGAACAATGTGGTGAGTTGTAAACAGGCGTTGATGTTCCTCTGGGGCCAGACAGATCTTCCCTTGCTTGGAGGATAGAGGTGCTGGCAACTGACCCAGCAGCCCTGACTGGTGGCTGAGGCCAGAATGTGCTTCCTGCCACTTCTGCAATCCAGGGACACAACTGCCGGGTGGTTAGAGCTGAACGTTCTTTCTAGCAGGGAAGGGGAGAGGACAAAAGTCACCTGCCTCTGGTCAATGTCAGTGTTCGTTGTTACCTTTCGGGACTCGTAGTGCAGGCAGTATGAGAGGTGGCGGCAGAGCCAATGACAGACAGAGCCAACAAATTCTGGCTTTGTTCCCAGGACGCTGGTAGCCAGTGCTGAGGGCAGACTGAGATGATGGGGCCATGGCCTTTCCGCCATAATGGTCCAACCTCTGCTGGTCAGTGGACAGAGCTGGGCTGGCCATGGCCTTGCCATAATGTTCTTCCTGGGAAGCAGAGGGTACATTGCAGGAGTTCTTGGTTTTCCGGCTGGAGGATGAGTTCAGAGTCTTGCTGTCCTGTTAAAATGTGCCATGTAAAAATGGTGTTGCTTTATCTTGCGGCCGTTTCCTCTGAACTAAGCCCTACTGCGTTTGATCAGGCTTTATCCCAAGGAAGTCTGCACACTACTGCAGGTTCAAGAGTGCAATTCTAAACACACCTGCTTGGACAAAGCCAAGCCAGGGAGACTTACTTCCAAGCAAAAGTGGTTAGGATTGAGGTGTCAGTGTTGTTATTTGTGTGTGTTTTAAAAAAGCACATTTTTGTTTATTTACTGCTAATTGCTGTCTGTTTTACACACCCAGGGGAATTTGGAAAGAGTGGGCATATATCTGGCAACACCAGAGCTGTTTGGAAAGAATGGTTAAGGGCCTGCCATTTGCTTTCCGGTAAAGATGCTAGGATAAATCTATTAGCAGGAGTTTAAACATCCAGCCGGCTGTTGCCAGGGCCTCCTTTTCAGTTAGTGGAGTGATATATTTATTCATTAGCAAGTGTTGACATAAGGTAGCAAAACTGTGTGTAAACAGAAAAAAAAAGCCACAGAATGTGAACGTGCCGTTTTGAAAGGAAAAGTTCTCTGTATCGGCCAATGGGAAGTGATTAATGGACCCGGTCGGAAATGAAAAGGCCCCCCCTCCTTTAAGTCCGCTTGGCAGTTGAACTCTGAATATTGTCGCACGTGGAGCATGGAGACAAAAATACTCCATAAGTCTGTCATTACAGGTGGTTATTACAACCTCTGACTCCCATTTGACTTCCTGTTTAATCAAGGCCATTGTGAGGATTGAGAGAGTGAGCAAAAGAGAAGTCAGTTGGTCTCTATATCATTTCTATGTTCTGCTGTGATTTCCCCCTCTCCCTTTACTAAAACTGTTGTTTAAATACTGTTTGCTTGAGCCTCAGTAGACAAGAGTAGTCCTGGTGCTTCAGCTGCAGCAATTTGGGGACAGTGCAGATTGGAACGCGCTGTGTTTTGAAGTGGTACAGCACTCTAAATCAGTGCAGTTTCTCCGTTTGCTGATAGAGCAACTGTACTAATGAAAACATTGATTGTTGCCTTAGGACGAGGAACCTCTGGTCTTGCAGATGTTTTGCGGCTTACAGCTGGAATTATCCCTGTTCATTGGCCATGCTGCCTGGAGCTAGATGGGAGCTGGAGCCCCAACAAGATGTGGAAGGGTTCCCCATTCTCTGCTGTTGGGTGCCTTGCATCCAAATTGGTGCTTAGGAATGCAAAACTCTTTCCCCCAGCCCTGCTCTTGGTAATATCACCTTGACAACAAGCCGCTGTGCTTGCAGCACCAACATGCCTGCGTAGTTAGATTATTTGAATTGCCTTTGCTTGCGAAAGGGTGTTCCTCGTGGATGTCTCCCAAAGCCTTTCTAAACAGGAATGTAGAAAACTTCAGAGCAACCTAATAAGATATGCAGATGTGTACTGTTAGTCCAGTTTTTCCAAAGAGGTTATGTGAGGCAGAGCAGAGAATCTGCAGAGCTATAGGCAATGGATGTTGAGTCAATACATGTTGAACAGCAGGAGTTTTGGTGCAGGGAAGAGCGATACTGGTGCCATGTGTACCACCAAATGATGGTTCAGAGTTCCATTTTTGAGCTGCAAAGGTGAAGATCTTGAGAACAATATACAGTTTACGTTTACTGTATATTGTAACCCTCTGTTTACGTAACCCTCTGGATACGTAAACTTCGGGGTGCACGTGTGGCAAACCCGGAAGTATTTTACCGGGTTTCGGCGCAGAAGTGGTCCTCAGGTTGCGGAAACCTCGGGATCTGACCGGATCTCCGGAATGGATCCCGTCTGCAACCGGAGGTACCACTGTATATTCTATACTAGTTACTCTAGAATTGATGGCTGGTAGCTGGAAATGTGGACAGCTGACAGTTGAAGTTGTTTTGGCCTACAACTCCCATGATCCCTAGCCTACAGGACCAGTGGTCAGGGATGATGGGAACTGTAGTCCAAAACATCTGGAGGGCTGAAGGTTGGGGATGCCTGATGTAGAGCATGCATGTCACAGAGACACTTGCAAACATACATATATGTGCACCAGAGAAAAACAACTTGTGTGTTGCCTATCTGCTTTAATTTATCCTACCAGCTATCATGGTTGCAGCTGCCCTTCCAGTTAGTCCTGGGTGATGCTCATGGCAATCCTATTTTATCCTCCCAGCAGCTCTGTGAAGGGTAGACTATTACACTGAGAAATGATGACTGCCCCAAGACCACCCAGTTTGCTTGCTGATTGAGTAGGGATAGACACTCTAGGCATCTGGTCCAGGTTCAGATCTCCTTTGCCTGCCACACCATGCTCTTCCAAGGAGAAACCATAGAGCAGGAATCATGATTATAATTTGTTTTAGTGCTTAGAAGAGCTGAATGGATATTGGCATGTGTTGCATTTTAATCAACCCACGATGATAATAATAAAAAAGGTTTTGTGGATGCTCTGTATGTGGGGCAATGACCAAGCCTAGGTATTTTTGAAAGCTAGCATCACCTCCACATAAAGCACTCTTACGCCACTTTATAACAGTTGTGGAGAATCTGAAGAACTGTAGTTTGAGAAGAGGGATGGGAATAATACATAACAGTTCCCAGGATCCTTTGGAGAAGCCATGACTGTTAAAGTGATCCGAGAGTGCTTTGAATGTACGGCGTGGAACTGGTGTTGAGTTTTAAAAATACCCGAAATATCCTTATCCTGTGTGTGACGGAGTTGTACTTTTTTGCTGGCTTCATTGTGGGCCCTTTGCTCATTTATCCTTTATGTCTCCTAGGTTTTTGGAGACCCCTTTGTCCACCTTCCCACCTGCTCCATGCCCTTTTCCCCACTTTAGCTTCGGAAAATCCTCTCCCTTCCCTTGTTTTCCAAGAGGTTCCCAAATTGCAATGTGATCTCTGGTACTGAAAGGGGCATCTCAAGCCTCCAGTCACATCATGACCCACAGTATTAAATCAAACTGCTCCAAACTGCTAATTCTGAAACATCAGGTTGGGAGAAACTGGGAAGGGCTGTAGCTTGGTGGGTAGAAACATCTGCTTTACATGCAGAAGCTCCCAGGTTGAGTCCCTGGCATCTCCAGGTAAGGCCTGGAAAACCACCTGCTCCGAAATCCTGGAGAGCTCCTGCCAATCCGTTCAGATAATACTGAGCTAGATGAACCAGCAGTCTGCCTTTGTTTAAGGCATACTCCCTGTCTGAGGTTTTCAGGAAGGGCCATAGCCCAGTGGCAGAGCATCTGTCAGGAATGCAGAAGGTCCCATCTTCATCTCCAGGTGGGGCTGGGAGAGGCAGTTAGGAAATCTTGGAGAGCAGCTGCTGGTAGCCAAATATTGAGTTAGATGGACCAGAGGGTCTGATTCAGCAGAAGGCATCTTCCTATGTTGTGCCACACTGGTTGCAAAGCAACAGATGCCCCACTGTTGAGCTGGGTTTGGAAATCCTACAAGACGGGTGGAGGAACCTTCGCCCCACACTTGCTAGGTTTCAGCTTCCATCAGTGTGGCCACTAAGTGGTCAGGGAATGGGGGAGATAGAGCTCACCAGCACTTCCAAGGCCACGTAGTCTTCACCCCCGAGCTACAGTTTGGGACTTGGCCATCATTCTGTCCCCTCCCTCCCTACGTTCAGTAGCTCCTCTCTGCTTTTTCATACTCTTTGCATGGGTCTAGCTCTATGTTATCTGGCCTGTACCACTTGAGGTTGCCATGGGAGGTTCATGCGGTGGAGAGTGGAGCATTCCGCCATGTCAGTTACCGCCGCTACCCCCAGGTCTGACCTGGTACAGCCCAGGCTCCAGCTCATACCTGGAGTGAGAATTTGGGCCATCTCAAGAACGAAGCATTTGATGTAGAGCAAAAGGCAAAGCGTCGATGTCTCATTAAAAAAATAAAACAAGAAGCCGTTTCCTTAGAACGCTGAAAACACTGTACATTTAGAAAGTGTATAGTATACAGTATTTCACAAGTAACTCAATTTCCTGTCTGCCCCATTGTTTTCAGTTTGATTAAGTATATCCTGTTAAACTGTATATTCCTGTTCAGGGTTATACTTGACTCTGATAAAATGAGATTACACAGTCGCATACGCACACATACACGTGTTCCTGCTCTTATTTTTTTCAGGAGTGAGTTCTTGGAAAAACAACTTGGAGGGATGGGTAGAGAGGGGTTGAAGGCAAAGACTCTGTGTTATTTCATGTGTCCATCGCTGTGCTGCAGCTATTGCGTGTCCTAACTTCATGTAGCCGCAGGCCATGTTGACAGTTTGCCAGCTTGTCTTGAGGTTGGGCGCATCCTTAGATCGGCTTTTGATTTCCTTTATTTCTCTCCTGGGCTTGAACCGCTTAGATTTGGATTTATGTCTATGAGCCTGGGCTCCAGTTTTCCTCAGGCCCTGGTGGTGTGGGAAATGGTTGAGAATATGTGACTTCTAGACTTTTTTCACCCTCCTCTCGTAGAGCAGATCAAACTTTGTTTTGTTTGTTTGTTTTGTTTCTTAAAAAACAAAACCACAGAAACTCTTCAGTTTTCATTGCCAGGAACTTGAAAATTCTCTCCCCAACACTTGTTTTTCCGTAAGACTCTCTTTTAAAATGACGTTACATAACAATTTGTAGTAGTGTAGCCATGTTGCATCAAAAACAACATAGCCTTGTGGCACCTTAAAGGCTAACAATTTTATGATGGCATAAGTTTTCATGGATGCATCTGATATGGAGCCTTTTCCACTGGTTGTCAGACATAGTTTTCCCAGACAAACTATTGCAAATGCTGGTCATCATTTGGAAGATTCCTATTGAAATAATATGGAAACAAGGACAGTTTTTGTATTTTTTGAAAGGAATGTCTTTGGCAAAATGCCCCCCAGATCTTCTTCAGTTTTGCATTGTCAACTCACTGCCTTAACGCAAATCAGTAGTGCGCCAGTGAAAACTCCTTTTTGATCTTGAGCTTTGGCTTAAACATGGCAAGATGGATATTTCAATAACCAGTGACCAGCCAGAAAAGAAAACCAGCCAAACAAAAGAAGGGATATGGGGAAGAGAAGACAATTCCAGCCAGTCTGTAATCTTGTGCTCATTGACTAATGTGATTAAGTGGCAGAGTGGAGCCTAGACATGGGTGATGAGTTAGGGTGGATGTATCATGAAGAATTGCAGTGTCTCTGTGCAGACAATTAGTAATAACTTCCTGCTAAACGCTCTGGAATGTGCTTCATTTGGCTGGAGACATTGTTTGCTGTGTGCCTTTCTCTCTCTCTTTTTGAAGTGGTACGTCATGCTTGTTTCTTAATTCATTTCCCTTTTCTCTTGCAGCAAGTTGTCCAGACTCTGTGCCTTCCTCCACTGAGACAGGGGGAACTAATTATCTGGCCCCTGGGGGGCTTTCAGGTAAGAAACAGGATTTCATTCGTACCCTTGCTGTTGTACATTTCATAAACGCTTAGCAAGACTTTTAACATTCTGATCCGGCAGATGTCTGTCACTGTGGTTTGCCCTGTCATGGCTGAAGTGGTACCCGTCTCTTCTCTTGTGTTAACTGGTAGGACAGATCCAGACAAACACAGCCTGTTCTGTTCCCCTCTCATGAATGCAGTCATGCAGATGTTGGGAACTCGGTTGTCTGAAAAGCTCCAGCAGATGCAGATGGCTTGAACTAGTTCAGCAGCAGAAAAGTCAGATGTGTGCTTGCAAAAAATCTAGATCTTTGAATCCAACCTCAATTGCGGTCCCATCAAAGGATACAATCAAGACCTTAACTATTTTAGGGACCTGTTGTGCAAAGGGCTGAAGAGCCATTTCATATTTTCAGTGGTCAGCATCCAGTTCCTAGGTGTCCAGGTGATCGGTTGCCGCAGATTTTCTGTGCACAGGAGCCTTGCATGCAGAAGGCTCCATGTTCCTGGCATAGAGTTGTAGAGTTGGAAGAGGCCATGAGGGTCATCTAGTCCAACCCCCTGCAATGAAGGAATCTTTTTGTCCAATGTGGGTCCATCTTCAGGGGTGGGTGGGAAATGCTCCTGCCTAAAACCCTAAAGCAAATTTTTGGTCTCCAGATGTTTGTGGACTACAATTCCCATCACCCCTAACTAGCAGGACCAATGGTCAAGGGTGGTGGGGACTGTAGTCCACAAACACTGCGCTACAGAGCTGCTGTCACTCTGTGTAGACAGTACGGAGCTTGATGGACCAATAGTCTGACTCTGTGTATGGCAGCTTCCTTTATACTTTTGTACCAGCAATTATTCAGTGTGTAGGTCTTTGCTGATGGTAGCTGGCAACTTGATAACCATAGTGCCTTTACATGCAAGATTCTCCTGCAGTGTGGAGCATCTCTTCCTGATTTGGCACCATACAACACTTTTGTGGGATGCTGTAGTATTGTGACACATGGGGTTGAATAGTCCCAGAGTATTTCCTGGCTGCACTGACAACACAAGCCACCTTTCCCTCGCATTATCTTTCTGGCCCAACAACCTCGCTGTCAACCCCCATCGTCAAAAGAGCTGGTTGTGATCCTAGACAAAGACTGCTGCTAGGCTGGCAGCTGCAACACAGCAGTTAGCTGAGGGCATTGTCTGACTATGTGATTTATGCACCGAGAGTTAAATTATATACTGTCCACTGCATGGGTGTGCCAGAGCAGGCTCCTGCTCCCGCCACCAAAGGTTGCAAGTTTGGGCTGGCATTTCAGTGATTCTGGTTGGGCCGTAAGACATTTTGGTGGCCCAGAACTCTAGGGAATGGGAATGGCTGGGTCTCTTGCAAAAAGACTTGCTAAAAGAGCACCATGAGGCCGTAAGGCACCTGGTTTAGAGAGCTGTTGTCCCTCAAATATCCCTTTGACTTCTAACTTGCCTGTAATGTTTATGGCCGCAATCCTGAGCTGAAGCTCAGGGGGCTTGAACCTTGATGTTACTCAGACCAGCTTCTTTCAAAGCCGTCTTGTGCTTCCTTTTTTTTGTTGTTGCTTGTGTAGTTCTCTTCCTTGAGATGCCCCTAATTTTGTGTGTGTGTGTGTTTTTGCTAATGCCCCAAAAATACCTGTCTGGGCTTGTGAACCTTTCGGAAGACAAATATTCCTTGGCCAAGGAGTCCCTGCTTGATTTATGGTTTGTGGAATGGTTCTGCTCCTCCGCTCATTAGCCCTAGACCGGAATGTCAGAAATATGTCGGCTATCTGGTGGTGAGTGTGCATATGGTGCGTGTTCCTTTCTCTCCAGGAATTGCAAGCAGCATGGCTATATTTAAGTGAGACTTGTTTGCTTTCCTTTTAGCGTAATACATACCCTGCCTGTGTGTCATTTGAGAGGGGAGTATTCTGTTTGTTCAAAGGGCCCTAATGAGAATTAATCAAATGAGCAGGAGGCGGGGGGAAAGAGAGAGAAGTGGGGGCACTTGCAGGTTAGCCTTTGTTTTTCCTTTCTTGAAAAAAAGAGAGCAACTTGCAGTTCTAGTTTTTCAGCAGGGCCTCCTTCTGCAAAAAGCTGAACATCATATGTGGGGGGGGGGGGCAAAACGAGAAGAAAGAAAGAATAGTAGAACACAGTAAGGATGCTAGGTGGTTTCAAAGAAACAGAAAAACATGCGTGAGTACGTGAGGGGGGTGCGGTTTTGTTTCTCAGGATACCACATGAAATAAGCAAAGGAAGTACTAGCTTTTAAAGGGAGACTCTTTTTGAAAGCGTTTGCGCATTGATAACATCTTGGTCTGTCTAGTCTGCTGCTGAAGGGGAGGGAAAGCGGGGGGGGGGGGTTATGGGGCTGCAGGAAATAACATCGCCTGCCTGGTGGTGGAATGCTTTCTTAGTGGGCCCCACTAGGTAATGCAGGGGAAAAGTGGAAAACTGGTGCTTTCAGTGAGGTTTCCAGTTGCCGTCTTCCGCACTCGAAGCCTCGTTCAAATAGATCTTATCCCTCTATAATTTTGGGGTGGGTGGGTGTTGGCGACTTCTGAGTTTTTTTAGCACGCCACAGAGCCAAGTTCCCACTCTAAAAGGGGAATCTGCAAAAAAACAAAATAAAAAATGTGTGTGGTGTTGTTTTTTAACTGCACATTTTGTAGATATTTACAGTTTAATGAAGGAGGGGAAGGGAGTGCTTTAAGTCACAAAGGAAATGGCGAGCTCTGAAGCAGAAGCTGAATACCTGCTGCACGAAGGAGCATTTGTTCTGAATTTTGCCTGATTTTCTACTAAATCCACTGGAAATCTCGGAAGTGTGCCTCTGAAAATTCCCTAGGAGGAGGAGGTGACTGCAGTCAAAAAGGCAAAAGGGGGAAAACACTATCTAGGCATACCTAAGCGTTTTAAAAGTCCAGTCAGGAAATTTTAGCACATGCTTGACTCCAACCCATTGCAAACATTAAGGTTTAAAAGTTCTTAACCTTGGATTGGGGCCCAGGGTTTGGAGCAGCTCATCAAAGCTAACTTTCTCTTCCCTTTGCACAGTTGAGATGTGTTGCTAGAGAGCGTGTTTGAACAGGGCTTTTCATGAGCTATTATCAGGGGCATTTAGGGTACTTTACGTTTATCTGCAGTAGTAATAACTTCTCTAGGTTTAAGTAGGGGATGGTTCGCTGAAAAGCACACATATTCTTCCTTTTTCCTATTGCCTTCCATGAATGAGCTAGGCCAGTTGCCTTCTCACTTTATCCCAAGCAATTACGAAATGGGTTGTCAGAGTCATCTGTTTGTTTGCTTATTTGTTATTAAATGTATGTCTTTCCTCCCAAAGGAGCTCTGTTGCTCTCAACACACAAACCAAACAAACCTACCTGCCACAACTTTCTCTCAAATTCTTACACACACATCGCATAGGCTTTCTGTCTCTCTCTCACACAGACCATGTCTACATACCCCTCTCTTTCTCTCATACGTATACACAAACCTACCTCCCGTTTTTTTATTCTAATCTGTCATCTTGGCACCATGAGATATATATGGTGACCCGTCTACAGAACCTTTCACTGCTATGTGACTTAACCTTTCAAAGGGTAAGATGTAAGATGACAAGTATTGTCCCAGCACAAACAAGCCTTCAGTTTTTCTTGGGCAGCTTCACATGCCTTTAAAAGGTATACATCTAAGATGATCTGAATTCGACATTGAGCATTATGGGGAACAGAGTAGGTTCAGTCAGGGCAGACGAAAGCAAGTCCTTTTTTTAGGCGCAGAAACGGCAGTATACAGAGCACATGGTCAGCTTACGGAATTCATTATGGGAACTTATGGCATTCATTTGCAGCAATGGCCACTAGCTTAGAAGGCTTGCAAAAAAAAGCATTTGACAAGTTCACGAAGAACAAGATTCTCCGTAGCTATTAGCTGTATGAACTAAATGGTTCAGCGAGAGTGTATCTCTGCACATCAGAAGTGCAGCTGTTGGCTTCATACCTTGCTTGCGAACTTTTCAGAGGCCTTACCAATGCTGATGGCAGAATGTTGGGAGCAGATGGATCTGATCTAGCAATGTCGTTCTTGTTTTTGTTTCTTTACTTAGTCCTACCTTCCCAGAATGCTTTTCAGTGGTGCACACGATAGACCACTTTAGGCATCACCCCTCATGTAATCTTCCATCACTTGTGTAGCCCTGCCTCACTCTTGCCAGGGGTGGGGTCACCGCTTCTGTGGCTTTCCACCTGCAGATTTTTCTACTCCCTACATGATCTAGAACTTTAATCTCCTAGGGCGTTAAATATTCCAGGGAGCCAGTGACTTGATCCTGTTAGCAAAGAAGGAGGTTCCTTGCTTCAGAAATTCAGGGGCAGCACTAAGGATGTGAGGGAGGGGGGCATTATACACCCCCCCCCCAGTAGTTGTGGTGGGGATGAGGAAGAACATGGGGAAAGGGACATTAGCCTCACCTTTAGCACTTCCATATTGTGAGTCTGTCATGTGAAACTGTTGAAATCAATGAACCAATGAGGTTAATCCGGGGCGCGATTTTTGAAATTGTAATGCCAAAGCAACCGTTTTGTGGATGCTTGCAATGCAGAGTGGCTGGGGAAACCCAGCCAGATGGGCGGGGTATAAATAATAAACTATTATTATTATTATTATTATTATGCCCATGGGCACACCGTTTCCCTAAAAACATGGCCCCAGAGTCCTCTTCCACGTCCAACATGGAAATGATTCTGGCTTTGCAGTAGGGCATGTATGGTGTCTGTTCCCGAAGTGCACTCTACACTGTTTTTTAGGAGACTATTAGACATTTTTTTATCCAGCTCTCCCTCTCCCCCAGGAGTTGCCAGAATTCCCATCCCCACCCCCCAAAAATAATTATGTTGAGAAGGTGCTGCGGGGTGTTTTGCTTCAAGGAGAGCATCTTAAAACAGTTGGAAGGCAAATGGTGCCTTTTACATACACATATGTATGTATGCCTAGCTTTTGCCTGAAGAATGCAAGAAGGGCCTGGCTGTTTCCCTTTAAGGGATGCCTTTCAGAGCTACAAATACTCCTGCAGTTCTGTTTCATGTGGCTAAAACTACTCTCCCTGATGAATGGCGAAGGTGTGGGGGGAACGCGCACTGCCCAGAGGATGTGGGAGGGTGACCATCATGGAAGGATGAGAGAAATTCATGGGAGAGAGCGAGAAAAGCAAGGGTGGGGATGGAGAGAGACAGACGCCGCTGCCCAAAGTGTTTCCCCCTCGAAAATAACCAATCTGACTCTCTCTTTCACTTGCTGTGTTTGCTGTTTTTCTTCCTGGCTTGGACTGAGCTGCGGCGGTTCCAGCTAATGAATGAGGCTCAGTTCAGGGTGGGAGGAAGCCTGGGAGCCTGGAGCCAGTGACTTGATTCTTTTGGCAAAGGAAGAAAAAGAGAGAGAGAGGGAGACAGAAATATATATATATATATATATATATATATATATATATATATATATTCTGGATTTGAAAACTTAATCCTGTGGGGGTCTTCACAAAGGAACTGGTTCCACCAGAAGTGACCTTTAATTCACTCTGCGCTGCCCTTTCATGTTATGTGTGGCGTTTGGAGGAAAAAAAGGATGAGAAGGCCGGGCTGTTGTGGGGAGGGAAAGAAACTAGGTTGGCTGGCCAAATTTTCTGGGACCTAGTTTAACTATGTTTTTTTAGGTACGAACCCTCCCCCCCCCCTTAAAGGAGGATCTTCCCAAAGGTTAAAACCTGAACAGGGAAACTTAGGAGTAAACATGTGGCTTGGATCGATTTCCGCCCTCCCCAACCCAACTTGCCTCTCAGTTAATCCTCCTCTCCTGAAGCAAAAAAACCACCACCACTCCCTGTTTTTCTCCCCCCCCCCCCCACCTTCTCCATAGGTCTTTTGTCCATCTCACTCTGTGACTCTCCTGCCCATTAGTTGTCTACCCTTTTGGGCAGAGATGCAGATTCATGTTTCTTTTGCAGTAAATAAACTTTGGGTGGGTTCCTGGGGGGGGCACATAACAACAACAACAACAACAACAACAATAATATTTCATTTATACCCCCCCTCCCCAGCCAAGACCGGGCTCAGGGCGGCTAACAACCGATATAAAAACAAATTGATTGAAATGCAACTTTAAAAACAAGATTAAAATACAACATTAAAACATTAAAATGCAGCCTCATTTCAATGGAAACTCAAATCAAAAACGTTTTTTGGGGGGGATGAAAACATCAAGTCTTCACCGAGGCTAACTATCCTGACTGGTCCTACATGGGCCAGAAAAAATGGTGGGAGTGGTCAAAGAAGCCGGACATCTGGTAACTGAAGGTCTCAGGTCCCAGCCTCCAAACAGAAGTGATGCTGAGGCACAGCCATTTTTGCCAAGGCCGTTCATAGAATCATAGAACAGTAGAGTTGGAGGGACCACAAGGGTCATCCAGTCCAACCCCCTGCAATGCAGGAATACGCAGCTGCCCCAGACAGGGATTGAACCTGCAACCTTGGCGTTACCAGCACCACACTCTAACCAACTGAGCTATCTAGGCTGAACATTCATGTTGGAACTGGGTCGGCGATTGAGGCACAATCCCATTTCTGTCTCAATAGGAGGATACAGGTTACTTTTGGAGTACGTCTTGACGGGCAAGCTGCCTGTTTCGTGTGAGGGTATTCGATTTTAAAGTGATATAGTCCACCAAAATCTCAATTGAATGCCAAGCTCTTGTTTTGAACTTAGGCCAGCATCTTCACCTTGGCTGGAGACGTTTTCTTGGTAGATATGGCTGCATATTTTGAACGGCACCAGAAGTTATATGTTGCATTTAACCCGGTGTAATGTGAGAGAGGAAGTGGGAGGCAAGTTAGGGACGGAGGGAGGAGGTGGCAACTAATCTACCTTTCGGTAAAGGTGGCAGCAGGTTCGGAGGTTTGTTGCAGTTTACTGGATTAGTCACATGGGTGATCCTACCCCAAAAGTGATCCTGTTATGAACAGGGAGATGATGTCACCTGAGGGCGATTGAGAGTGAAGGTGAGTGAGTTCAATGGAAATGAATAACCCGACAGTGAGAATGAGAAAAAAGAAGAAAATCACTAAAAAGAGGTGTTTGGGGTGGTGTTTTTTTTTAAGCACTACGAAAACTGCAGTTTGGGCTCAGCTCTACATATCTTGAAAGTTTGCACCTGTTTCTGTCAACGGAAGCTTTGGTCTCGAACAGTCATACTGTTTCTATTTCCGTTTTCAGGCAGATATTAGATTGTGCAAGTAAACTAGCCATAACATGAAGAGGTGTGGCAGTCAAATGCGCCCCACACACCCGTCTGCATGAGAACAGGCCTTGTGTTATTTAACACATATGTTCAATTCTACTTCAGTTCACCTTTTTACTACAAAAAGCTCTGAAGGAAAAACTGATGGCCATTTCATTGTGAAATAGCAAACGGCCCTGGTATGTTTCACTATGCCTTTTGATCCTCGCTGGTATCTGTGTCAGCTACGGAGAGGCGGAACGTAAAAAGAAAATAACCCAGAAACCCTTCACAATGGCAGGACCTGGTTTTGTTAGTGACCAAATTTATCTTCTCTCCCATTTCCCTACAAGTTAGGTGATAAAGGTCTCCTCTCGAAGAGGGAAATTTGGAAAGTGACACTCGCAAAGCGCATACCTGTGGAAATCCCCTCTTTGATGCAAGAGTCTTGTTCTGTTCTGCATCTGACTACCCAACAGTTTAAAACTGTGCATGGTGTTATTGAGGGCAAATAATACAGTGGTACCTCGGGTTACATACGCTTCAGGTTACATACGCTTCAGGTTAAGAACTTTGCTTCAGGATGAGAGCAGAAATCGTGCTCCGGCAGCGCGGCAGCAGCAGGCAGCCCCATTAGCTAAAGTGGTGCTTCAGGTTAAGAACAGTTTCAGGTTACGTACGGACCTCCGGAACGAATTAAGTACTTAACCCGAGGTACCACTGTACTAGGGATGGGCAGGATAATTTTATTCATACAAATCCCAATTACATTCCAGTCCCCGCCCCTTTAATATCAAATTTATAGTTGCAGAAGAAATGCAATTGTTTACACTTCAGCATTCCTCTTACAATCTTAAAGTGAGACATTTCTCTGTAAAACCACTAGTGGCTGCATACCTTCAATCTAAACAATTGGTAGTGCTTTTTTTTTAAAAAAAAAAAAATCAACCCCCCAAAACCAACCCCATATACAGTGGACACTCAGGTTGCGAACACGATCCGTGCGGGATGCATGTTCGCAACCTGCAGTGTTCGCAACCCGCGTCTGCGCACGTGCGGGTTGCGATACAGCACTTCTGCGCATACGCAAAGCACAATTTAGCACTTCTGCACATGCGCAACTGCCGAAACCCGGAAGTAACCCGTTCCAGTACTTCGGGGTTTCAGGGGTCTGTAACCCCAAAAAATGCATCCTGAAGCGGCTCTAACCCGAGGTATGACTGTACATCATTTATTTAAATCCCCTCCGCACCCAACATAAATACATATATTTCTCCATATATGGTTTCAAATGTGGTTCTGTGCAGCCTGTTGTCTTATTGCTGGATTTTAAAAAAGGAGGCGGGTTTTACAGAGCATTAGCTTGTACTTACGCCTTATTAAATGGCTTACCTAAAAACTCAGGTCTGTCTGTGCAAAAGGACAAGGTTATCAGGGGTTAATGCTAAGATGACAGCAATGGAGTCTTTGAAGTGAAACAGGCTGCCTGCCAGACTAGCACAGAAGCATTGCAGCTCTCCTCACACATCATCTGACCATAGCAGTATGTAGCAAACCGAGGAGACTCACTCTTGGCACCGAGCCCCGTGTAGTTTTTGGCCTCTGACGCTCCATTCTAGCTCCACTGCCCCCCTCCCTCCCGCTTTCTCTCTGTCCTCTGGGCTTTTACTTCCATAGGAAGGAGAAGCAACATTTCAGAAGCCTACAAAATGTGAGGGAGTCCGGATACAACCCTCCTGTTCTGGATATGCAAGCTCAGTTGGTTAGAGCAGGGTGGTGTTAATGCCCAGGTTGCAGGTTCAATCCCCGTATGGGACAGCTGCATATTCCTGCATTGCAGGGGGGTTAGGCCTGATGATCCAACCCTGTGATTCTCTACTTACTCTAAAGTAGACAGCAATGGAAGTTACCATAAGTCACAACTAAGTCTCATTGCTGTCACTGGGACTTGGTCACACGACTAACTATAGCTGGATTGCAGCCATTAATAACAAAAGTCAACATTCCTTGGGCCTTTTTTAAAAAAAAGTTGGTCGCAGTGAGAAGCATGATGTTTATCAGACAGTTCTTATTATAAAGAACCATGTAATTTTTGTGAGTGTTTTTCTAATATAGTGGGTTTCTTTTTCTTCCCTTTCCGGCCTGCTACATTCCCTCAACAGTCCCCACCCCCCAATAATGTTTAAGTGTTTTTCGTGGCTTTCTGAGCTCTTTAAAAAAATAATAATAATAATGGGGAGGGAGATGACGTCCCAACAAATATACAAAAGCACACTTTAAAAGTCTAGTCTAACCCTAATGGCGCGAGCCTGGCTTTATTTATGTATCTGCCTGCTAAATAAAATTTGCCCAGAGGAAGTGGTGAAGGCTTCATCACGTGAGACGGTTTACTTCTGCATGTAAGAGTTGGCAATTGAGCCAGATGGGCAACTTTAAATAGGTGCGGTTGGAGCGAACAGCCAGAGAGTTTGCATGAGGGAGCTAAAAGAAGTCTCCACGTTAGGAAATCCTTCTGTCTGCACACCTCAAATGGCATTTCGCATTCCCCAGGACCCTGTTTATGGCGATAGATTATTTAAGACGCGGTTCGGACGCTTACCTGTGTAGTGGCTGCCTTTGCAACGGATAAGGGTGGGTATCTGACACTCTCTTGCACTACTCATGACATTAATGTGTGATTTTGGGTGCTCCAAGGAGACGGCCTCCACTTTCCCCAGACAAACTGGATGGGCTGCCTCTTAACGCATGTTGCATAATGCGAGTGGAGGAAGGAAGGGGTAAAAGGCACCCCGGTAGAGATCTGAACTGCTATTCCCTCGAGAGTCAGGGGGACTCGACCCAGACCTAAGAGCTCACACACAGCTAGCTTTACCTCAGGCAAAATGGTTGCAACTTAACTGTACAGTGGTACCTCTGGTTGCGAACGGGAGGGCCATTCGCAACATGAAAAGCCCGCAACCTGAAGTGCCGTATCTCCGCAGGTGCGCAGCGCAATTTGGCGCTTTTGCGCATGCGCGAGCGGCGAAACCTAAAAGTAACCCTTTCCGGTACTTCCGGGTCGCCGCGGGACGCAACCTGAAAAAACGTAATATGAAGCAAATGTAACATGAGGTATGACTGTATTGTGACTGATGAATGCAGAAAAGGCTTGAGAGAGACAAGCTGACTGGAGAAGGCCTGTGACCTTCTGCCACATCCACCCCTCTTCAAGTGGCTTCATGCTTATTTTGCACACTGTTTCCTTCTGTTTCAGTCAGTGGCTCCATGCACCACCTTTGAGAGTCATGGCCTTTGTTTTCATTATACTTTATTTAGGTTATTCTTTGGGCTCTGTGGGGAATGGTTAGAAGGCACACGAGGCCATCATGCCCTTTCTGAAGCCAAGCCGCTTTGAGTCTGGCCACTGTAGGCATGGGTGGCTGCCACCTGGAAACCAATGGCTCTCTGCCTTAGCTTCCATGATGGAATGAAGGTGTAGCGTAAGGTTAAGAAAAGAAACGCAAAGCTTGAAAAGCGGGTGCAGCAAAGACATTCCACTTCCCTTGGTAAAAGTGTGAATACATGGACAGTGTGGGGTTTGTGTTTCGTTTCTCACCCCGTCCGTTAAACTTCCTCACCTCATTTCTCCCATGTCCTCGTTCCATGTGTTCTGCTGTTGGAACGATAAGCAAAATTGCCGCGGCGGGTTGTTTAATAACAGTCGTTTGTAATACTACCGCGTGAACAAAAGGGCAGCACTTTCAAGGGTGTAGCTTAACCGCACGCGGGGTTTTCGGCGGTCACAGAAACCATGGGAGGTGTAGTATTTGCTGTGGAGGAGAGAGTCACATTTGCTGTGTAAACCCAGCCTCTCACGCAGCTGCTGATCCAAGACTCAGAAAACTGATAGGGATTTCTTGGCAAAGGTGGCTGGCTGCTCCTTCGGGGTAATACCTCAGGTAGGCACCCCTGACTGTTCCTTCCAGCACGTACTTCCCATTCCTGTGTTTGCTCAGCGAGGAGGCTGCAACATGCTCCACAACTGCCCGCTGTTTGGCTATTAACTAAGGTTACTCTGGGGTTATCTGCTTTGGCGCTATCTGCGGCAGCCCATCTCCTCAGCTGCTCTTGCCGGGTGGTTTTGAAGAGACGCAGGCACCTGACCTCTCTCAATTGTTTCGCCCAAATATTTGGGCCTCGGCCACTGCCTTATCAGACAGTGCGGTTTCGCGGAGATGAAAGTGAAATTCCTGCTGGTGGCGTCTTGCGCAGCGGCCTCCGAGGGAGCCGTGTAAAAGAAGACGACAACAGGGCCAGTCGGAGGTCACTGCCAGCGAGGACCATCTTTTTGAGCAGGATTGAATGACCCATACCTAGCAACCTGGCTCTCCTCCTAGTGTCACAAAGCAGTTTCCCCTCCAGCTTGCTTTCAGCTAAGAGATATTAAGCGCAGTTCCATGGACTTAGTTCAGTCCATACCACACAAAAGAAAGCAACGTTCGTGTTTACCTTATTATTTTGGTTTGGAGGGTTTTTTTGGGCATGCTACTGTGTTCTGGACGTGGGTGGCACTGTGGGTTAAACCACAGAGCCTAGGACTTGCCGATCAGAAGGTCGGCGGTTCGAATCCCCGCGACGGGGTGAGCTCCCGTTGCTCAGTCCCTGCTCCTGCCAACCTAGCAGTTCGAAAGCACGTCAAAGTGCAAGTAGATAAATAGGTACCAGCCGGTGCCTTCCTCCGGCGGGAAGGTAAACAGCGTTTCCGTGCGCTGCTCTGGTTTGCCAGAAGTGGCTTAGTCATGCTGGCCACATGACCCGGAAGCTGTATACAGGCTCCCTTGGCCAATAAAGCGGGATGAGCGCCGCAACCCCAGAGTCGGCCACGACTGGACCTCATGGTCAGGGGTCCCTTTACCTTTTTACTGTTTTCTGCAGAGTTTGTTTTAAGGTTTAACCGGGAGATGGTCTTCTGCTGTTCAGGAATTGAATATCTGTGAAAAGGAACATGGGCTGGGTGGTGTCAGAACGGTGGGAACTGAAAGTGCTTGATCTCTGGCCCCTGAGTTTGTAATTAGCTGTTTAAACCAACTTTACAATCTTGGATATATTCTTCATTTTATTTTATTCTGGTTTGCTGTTAAGCTGGAGGGAACAGCTCGGTAATTTAATCACACGGAGCCACCGTGTCTTCAGAAGCACAGGGACTTTCTGCAAGAAAATGCTCATTAAGGTTTCTTTATTGGGATTTCCCCTACATCATTCTTACTTGTGCCTAGTTGCATTAGCGAGGAATGTCCAAGCCCAACTCCTTTATATGGCTGGGGAGGGTCGGCTCTTTTCAGGTAGGCCTCATGTCCTTTCACTGCCTCTACCAGCAATAAATTATTCCACATTTAAGCCTCCTGCATCACATAGGTTTCTGTTCTCATCCTGAAGCAAAGTTCTTAACCCAAAGTACTATTTCTGGGTTAGCGGAGTCTGTAACCTGAAGCGTCCGTAACCTGAGGTACCACTGTAGCATGCAGACTGGGGAAAGGGGACTGGAATATGGAAAAACTGATGGCTTTATTCCTGGACTGGAGAATGGGCAGAAAAGGCATTGACCCCATTCACACATGGGTGGGCCCAAATAGCGTGTGAAAGACTCGCAGGGTGAACCAAGGCGGGGTGAGTGAATGGAGCTGTGGAATGGTGAAATTGGGAGTCCTCTTTTTAAGCCTGGGCTCTTTACCCTTTAAAAAATTACCCCCCTTGGTTTGATAAGTTCTTGTGTTCACAAACGGGTAGAAAACCATTCAGCTTTCAAGACCATAGAGCCAGTTTTCTGCAGCCTTTGGGGGGGGGGGGAATGACACAGTGCCTGAGGTGTTTTTTTTGGGGGGGGGGAGAGACAGCATGTGTTGATAGCAGGTAGTATTTTTAAAACACGTAATGGTAACTTTCACCCTGTTCTTAACAGGAAACATTGAAACCCGATAGGATATTGCATCATTGCTTCATGAGAAAAGTTTAAAAAAAAAAAAAAGAATGAAAGGACAAAAGGAAGGAAAATGTAGTTAGTAATTAGTGAAAGAGGAGAAAAAGACAGGGAGGCTTGAGACGGCTGTCGCCCCCCCCTTTCCTAGTAATCACATGCTCTTGCAGGGCCTGATTTCCAAAGAGAGACTGTCTGAGCGCTTGATTTTTATTTTTATTATCTCAAAAAATATTTTAATAGCAGGGTCACCTTTACTTGAACATTGCCTTGCCGTCTCCTGTCTCAGTTTACTGAGGAATCTTTTCATGATTTTCCCCTTGGTTTCCTTCCCCAGAAGGCGAGGCAAAGAGAGCGCGTTTTGGCTGGGAAGCTAATTTTGGTTTGGCTGCTGAGGATTAAAATTTGGTCTCCACCCAGTGTCATTATCTAGGTTTCAACTTGGGGTGGTGAAGGAGCACAGAAAGGGGGGGGGGAAGACTTCATAAAATTTCGTTCAGCCCTCCTTTACCCTTTTAACCTTGCTACGCAGAGGGGATTTTTATTTATTTTTTTGCGCGTTTGGTCTCTCTCTCTCCCCTTCCATGCTACTGAGTATGTTCATGTGCCTTTAAAAACATTAAGCCACCAGCTCTTTTTTTCAGGAATTCCTTTGAAAGCCTCTTCAGTATCTCCCTGTGCATTAGCAAGAACAAAAAAGGAAGTAACTTTTATAGCTGCCTTGGTGAATCTGGCTTGACTGTCTGTAAAGAACTGGCACAATTAAACCCTTTCTTTAAAGGGGAAGGAAGGGGAAGAGGGTGGGAAAAGACCCTTTCAGGCCAATTATCATGCAGTCGCCTTCCTAAGGGGCTAATGGTATCCTAGCTCCAGCCTTTAAAGCCCTGACCTTGATCTGATATCTTTCCCCCTTTTGTTTTTGGTAGGATCCTTTTATGTTGGTGTGAATAGAGATACAAGTTAAATCAGAAAGCGTTTAGCGTTGTCTATGGGTCTTTGTTAGCCTCCAAAAACCCTAGCCTTCTGCTGCGGTTTGTGTTATCTTTCGAGATAAGTTTTGGTTACAGAGAGAGGCCCGAAAATGTGATTGCTCAGGAAATGCAACGGGAACAGCAACAAATAAGCCCCAAGCTATCTTAATTGGTTAGGAATCTGGTGATAAGATCACAAGCAAATGTCCTTCTGGCTTAGACAAACCACATCTAGCCCAATACTCTCTCCCCAACAGTGGCAACTCAGATGAACCTGCAAGTTCACAAGCTGACCATTATGGAGATAACGTAGCAATCCCTGCCAGCATATGGGAAATCAGATGCCTCTTGACCCTCAACATATTAATGACTCTAAAGTCTAAATATAAACATTTTTCCAGGTGCTAAAACCCATTTGAGGCAGACCATTTCAGAATAAAAACCCTGGTCAATTAACTAAACAACATGTCCTTCAACAGTAAGTTTGGCCTGTGCCTTGTTCATGAAAATTAGTAGACTTTTTCTTGCAATCGCTGCGTGAAGACCTTTTGGCGTGTGGATGTGGTTCCTGTGTGGCCTTCATTGCAAAGACAAGTTGTCCATTTCTGGATGGAACAGATTGGCAGAAGCCCATTAGCAAACTGAGGAAGAAGGAATGGAGTCACTGGGATGGTGGGTTTTTGACCTTAAATCCTCACTATCCTGGGTTTGATGCTGTTGCCTGTACAACAGTGGACAGTCATAGAATCATAGAGTTGGAAGAGACCACAAGGGCCATCGAGTCCAACCCCCTGCCAAGCAGGAAACACCATCAGAGCACTCCTGACATATGGTTGTCAAGCCTCTGCTTAAAGACCTCCAAAGAAGGAGACTCCACCACACTCCTTGGCAGCAAATTCCACTGTTGAACAGCTCTTACTGTCAAGAAGTTCTTCCTAATGTTTAGGTGGAATCTTCTTTCTTGTAGTTTGGATCCATTGCTCCGTGTCCGCTTCTCTGGAGCAGCAGAAAACAACCTTTCTCCCTCCTCTATGTGACATCCTTTTATATATTTGAACATGGCTATCATATCACCCCTTAACCTCCTCTTCTCCAGGCTAAACATGCCCAGCTCCCTTAGCCGTTCTTCATAAGGCATCGTTTCCAGGCCTTTGACCATTTTGGTTGCCCTCCTCTGGACACGTTCCAGTTTGTCAATGTCCTTCTTGAACTGTGGTGCCCAGTCCATGCCTGTGTCTGTCATTCCTCCTTCTTTCATTGTTTGCAACCTGTGTCCTTTTCAGAGCTAGCATCAGGGGCGGAAGAGCTTGCTTTCCCTGTACATTGGTCCCAACCGACGGCAAATCTTATTGCCTCTATATGCAGCAGATTGAGACAGTGATAGAAGTAGACTTGTCATGATTACAAATTGCTGGGCGTGAGCCTGGCGTTTGCATCTAATTTGACTAGCCTCCCAATTTCACATGCATCAGGGAGAGAGGAAGCTTGCTTGGCTAGGGTGATAGAACTCCCTTTATTGAACTAAGCACAAAGCAGAAGTCTGGCTAGCTCCTTTGCTGCCTAAGTAACCCCATTCTTTTTGTCTCCCCTTGCTTTCCCCCCTTTCCTTTTTGGCTTCGGTTTGTTTTCATAACAACGAGAGCCTGGGGTTGTAGTTGTCAGTGTGTAAAGGCTTGCTGATCCTTCAGCGAGTGTGACTTGTCAAAACACAACAAGACGCCACAGCAAAATGATGCAGGCGGTTTGAGCAGACGGAGGTGGATTGTCTTGTTTCTTCTGCCCTTTTTAACTTTCTTCTCCACCCCTCCCACTGGCATAATTTTGAAACATCATTCTTCAATTAAAAATGCGCACATTGTCAACGCTCTCCTTGTTGTTTGGCGTGTGTTTGTGTCTGCCGTTTCCCCATGTGTAGTTTTACTCAATCGAGGCTCATATCCAAAGCAGCACATTTGGTGTGGAAGTCTTGTCTCTGTAGATGATAGATTATTCAGGTATGTCCTTGGGAGCCTTTATGTCTCTGTGGTTGGCTGATGAATGATGGGCCCCTGGAAAATGAATGTTGATCTCCCTTTATTGCTAAAATCTACGTGGGAGGGAGAAGCGCTTTGGTGTTGGAAATGGCTGCTCAAAAGCATGCATGAACACTGGCCCAGTCCTTGAAAATCCCACTTGCTTCTCATGAGTAGTAGTCATTTGCTATGCAGCTCCTCCTCTGGCAATTTAGCAGAAAGGAAGAGTCCAGTTCTTACTGGTGATAATGTTATGCCTTTAAAGAATTGGATTTACCAGGAACATAGCACAGGCACCACCACCACTGCTGCTGCTGTTGTTGTTTAGTCGTTTAGTCATGTCCGACTCTTCAGGACCCCATGGACCAGAGCACACCAGGCACTCCTGTCTTCCACTGCCTCCCGCTGTTTGGTCAAACTCATGCTGGTAGCTTCGAGAACACCGTCCAACCATATCGTCCTCCATCGTCCCCTTCTCCTTGTGCCCTCCATCTTTCCAAACATCAGGGTCTTTTCCAGGGAGTCTTCTCTTCTCATGAGGTGGCCAAAGTTTTGGAGCCTCAGCTTCAGGATCTGTCCTTCCAGTGAGCACTCAGGGCTGATTTCCTTCAGAATGGATCGGTTTGATCTTCTTGCAGTCCATGGGACTCTCAAGAGTCTTCTCCAGCACTGCAATTCAAAACCATCAATTTTTCGTCAATCAACCTTCTTTGTGGTCCAGCTCTCACTTCCATACATCACTACTGGGGAAACCTCTCTGCTTTTAAGATGCTGTCTAGGTTTGTCATCGCTTCATTCACTACCAAAAAACACGAATGAGGTCTGTTTCCATTGTGGTGGCATGCGTGCTATTGCTTATGTAGCCAGAGTAACACCTTTTTGCCTATTCTGACGCTACATAATACTTTTCTTTTTTCCACCCCTTTCCATTGTTGTTGCTTCTTGCCTTCAACAGAGATGCAAGAGACCTAGACCCAACTCTGCTTTGGTTTTGGATTTTACAAGGTGCAGAGGTTTTTTTTAAAAAAAATGTGGAACTGAAGGAGAAACACATGTATGTTTTCTTGTGGCCTGTAATAGGATTGCCTTGCCTTTTGTGAGGGTCTTCATTTCAGGGTTACCCGGGAGGAGTCCAGATTTCTCTGGTGTTTCATTTTTTTGCTTCAATGGAGGCTTCCCCTTCTTTCTGTTAAATCAACTGTGGCTGATAGATACTTTGAACCCCGAGCTAGCGTCATTGTTCTCTGTAGGTACTTTCTTAGCTGAAGGCCCACCGATGTCGACCTAACAGCCATGACTCCTTATGTGTAGAACACAGTTCCTTCAGGCAGTGGTGTTGGTTTTCTGGGAAAAAATGGAATTGGAAAAATTTCCTATGCGATTTAAGAGTAATGAAAATGTTCCGTTTAAATCGTGTGTGTGTGTGTGTGTGTCTGTCTGTCTGTCTGTCTGTGTGTGTGATGCTTTAGAGAGCGCTATAATTTAGCCTATAAGCTTATTTTGCTTATATTCAGTAAACAAAGCTAAAAAAACTGAACTGCAAAGCTTGCCTAATATTACATATTTGCAGTTTGCATCCTTTCACTGCTTCTAATAGACTTAAGAAACAGAAAATTCTCCATTTTGCAAAGGTTTCCCACTCCACACATCACTGCCTGCGGATGGGAGAGCGTTCAGTATTTTATGGGTTCTAGTTGCTGACTCAGGGAATTTCATTCAGCTTCAGTAAAGAGGTAGAGTGTATACCTGTAAACAAGATGTGAATGCGTGTAATGTATATGCATATGAGAAATATATCTGATAAGCAGCCTTGGGATGTAGCAATTTTCTTTGTTAGTAGATGTTATTTACAGTGCCGTGTTGCTGCCTAGAGAAAGTTTAAATCAAGTTTTATCTTTTCAAAGTGAGTGCAATGCCAACGCTCAGTGGACGCTCTTGTCTGGGTAGCTTAGCACCCTCCCTTCAAAAGACACACCGTGACTTACGCATTCATAGTTGGACAGAAGTTCATTAACTTCTGAAGCAACTCTTTATTTATGCCTGACTAACCAAAGCTGAGAATGTCTAAAGAGCTTTCACTTTGTTGCTTCTAAAGTTTGCCCCAGGCCGTATCACTTGTAATGAGAGCTTGGGCGGACTTAATTCATAGATACCAGAAGTTCCAGAGCATTATTACCACACTGAGGGTTAGGGTTGAATATAAAGGATAGCTGGGATGAACTAATACTTACTCAGGTGAGTAAGAAACGAGATCGCCAGTTTCCAAACTCTGTTGCAGAGAATCCCAGGGTTTCTTGGAAACATATTAAGGGTGCTTCTCCAATTGGACGGTTAAGTGGTAACAGACAAGCTTTTTTGCTTAAAATGCATTTTTTATTTATTTCTGTAAGTAATTCGTTGCTTTGACCATAGGTCACAGCACAGAGCATCATAGGCAGATTAAAAAGGGGGGTATGTTGACAAATGATACATAAGTAGTCCATATAACTCCAATAAAACAAACCATCATTCAGAGATTGCACAATAAAATTCCCATTGATCCTTACGACAAACTGCTGTATGAGTGTCTAGATCAGACTGATGTAGCTTGGCAGCCACAAGAAGTAAATAGAGCCACTAGCCCAACCCCTTATGAACCTGTTGCTATTGGCATGCTAAAACTCAAGCCAGTGGTCTAGTTCTAATTATATAGAACGTTTATGAGTTTAACATACAATCTTGGCACAACAACAAAAGTAAACTACAAAATCCACATGAAAAGCTTGTGATATAATCAGAAATATGTATCTTTCTAGAATCCTTTGGCAGTGTGGGGTTCCATGGCAGAAAAGATTGTGCCGAAAGGGTTTCCTGAAGGTAGATGATCTGAAAACTGGGGAGATAGATGTTGCAGTCATGTCCTACTCGTGAGCATCTGTGATACCTGGCTGGTAACTATCAAAAGACAGAATGGAGAGATAAATGAACCATTAGTCAGCATGGGTATTCTCAAAAGTTCTTCCATTCATTAGGTTTGCATCCATAACCAAACACACCGCAGAGTTAGAAAATTGCTTTGGTCTTGTGTGCTTTGGAAATTGTCTCATTCTGTTGTTGATTTCAATTAGAAAAAGGGTTGTGTTGTGCTGGTTTGTTTGATGGGTATGTTTGATGACTTCAGCACCACCTTTGAAATCACAAATCAACTAAGGGCTGATTTGCAGTGATCATAGAATAGTTTACAGGTTACTGTGAGCACTGAGATCATTCCTTCATCACTCTCTCCCCCAGCTCAAGCAGAAGTGGCAAACCATGATCTCTGGCTTAACATTACATCCAAACCAGGGCTGTGGTTTGCTTCAGTCCAAACAGATCACTGTTGGTAAGCCAAGAACAGACCTTGGCTCTACATCATGGTTTGTTTGGATCGAAACGAACCACAATCCTGGGTTTCAGGTGTAACACTAAACCAGGAGTCGTGGTTTTTTGCTCCTGCTGGTGCCGAGGGAATAGTGAAGTGGGAGCCATCTGGGCGCTCAACGGTTAACCATGGTGCACAAACGCAGTCAGGTACATTTGCCACCAGGAGTGGACACTGGTTTCTGAAAAGACAAATGGTGCGAAGGGGAGGTATAAGTTTGTATACTTGTAGACATACATTGGGCATTCTCATTGACTCTCTGCAGATTCCACCATATAAGGGAGTAGATGTGCTTGCTTCCTAAAGTGCGAATGGTCTGTAAGTGATGATAGCTTTGGGAAAGTAAGTTAGATCTATGTCATCAGCGCTCAGATGGTCACTTGCATTCATTTGGAAACCAGGCTGAGGCTTTTAGCCTTTTTGCAGAACAGCGCATGCTTAAATCAAAAAGCATAGAGGTCCCACAGTTGTTCATGTTTGTTTCTTTACACCCTAATGGGGTAAACGTCTCTCACTTTGAAGCATTAGTGGACTTCATTATACAGAGCCTTTTTCACCTGCTGTTAGTTTGGTGCTGATATGCATGCCTGTGAAAGATTGCACATCAAAATTCCTGGATGTTTATTCTGCAAGTATACTTGTCTATTCAGAAGTAAGCCCTATAAAAAATAAGTCCCATACTGCTTGTTATTTTTAATAGATAGAGTGGTCAGGCCACTGGCAAAATGGTGGTTAATAAGACTCACCTGACCAGGTTGTTGTCAGGATCACACATGTGAAGTGTTTTGACCATTTCAAAGAGAAATATTATTGTTAAGTATTATTGTTAGATGGAAAGCAGCTTTGAGTAAACTCTCTGATCTGTGTGAACCACATTGGCAGTTGATACAAAGAGGAGGTGCCAGAATTCACTTGGTCGCAAGAAGACAAATGATGTCAAGGTAACTAGCTAGATGCTCCAGGAAAGCTCACAGGTAGACTGTGGTTCTGTTTTATGCTCTGGTAGTTTGAAGCATGCCATCTCTGAACATAAGAGCATGCATTTCTGAAAACTATGATCAGAACCAATCAATAGGCCTATCTTCCGTATCACTTAAAAAAAAAAAAATTATGTTAGATCCCATCTCAATATCCTGTAGCAATGAATTCCATTGGCTAATTATCCATTGTGCAAGGAATTGCTTGGTCATAAACCATGTGCCCATTTGCTTCACTGGAAAACATTTTTGAGTCCATGTAATTTTTCCAACCTGTTCCATACCGACCACAATTCCACTGCCAAGTGTCTCCTCCAGACTGCCATATTTTCTCTCTCATTTAAACCAAAAGTCCCTGGCATCCCTTTTATGTACCTCTTCCAGCTCCGTTCTACTGTATTTTGTCTTCCATTGTGCTGCATTTAGTGTGTGTGTGTATATTTGATTGATTTTGAAAATTGCCTTTCGGATTTTATATTGTTTGCTTCCTTGGGCAATGCCCCCTGTATGGAAAGTCTAAATAGCTAGTTTGCTGATGGGAAATGGAGGATAAGAAACGGTTGCCATGTTTGTCTCGCCAGTGTGGTGCATACTCTAGTTATCTCACATTGGTTCCCAATACGTTTCCGAGCACAATTCAAAGTATTGGTGCTGACCTTTAAAGCCCTAAACTGCCTTGGCCCAGTATACCTGAAGGAGCGTCTTCACTCCCATCGTTCTACCCAGACACTGAGGTCCAGCTCTGAGGGCCTTCTGGCAGTTCCCTCACTGCGAGAAGCAAAGTTACAGGGAACCAGGCAGAGGGCCTTCTTGGTAGTGGCACCCGCCCTATGGAACGCCCTCCCACCAGATGTCAAAAGAGAACAACTACCAGACTTTTAGAAGACATTGGAAGGCAGCTCTGTTTAGGGAACCTTTTAATGTTTGATGCATTACTGTATTTTAATATTTTTGTTGGAAGCCTCCCAGAGTTGCTGGGGAAGCCCAGCCAGATGGGTGGGGTATAAATAAATTATTATTATTATTATTATTATTATTATTATTATTATTATTATTGCACAGGTACACAGGTTTGATGCTGGCTATCCTATGCTTGCAAGCACCTTTCTGTAGCAACCAAGCCAGTAAGAAAAGACCTTAGTGGCAACTTGACCTGAATATAGTACAGATACAGCAGTCTAGACAGAACCTGACTTTGTCATGGTAGCTCAGACTGCTGGGGGTTTAACCCACTTTGTAGGGACAGCAGTTCCTGATCGTTCTCTCTCTCTCTCTCTCCCCCTCCCTCCCTCTCTCCTAGTCTAGCCTGGCGTGGCAAACTAGGTCAGGGGACGAAACAGCTCCAGCAGCAGCAGTTCAAGCGAGTGCACAAGAATCAAGAGACTCTGTTGCTGCTGCAGACTGTCTTTAAAGTTTCCTGCTCCTCTGCTAGTTCACACAGTGAATTGCTGCTAGGCACGCAAAAACCCTCTTAACTTGTAAAACTGAAGGTTGTTTCTTCTTTTAAAGAAAGGAATTCCCCCTCTCCCTTCTGCTTCCCAGGAATGTTGGGAAGATTGATTAGCTTCATCAACGTAATGTACTATCTTAATTGTTAAGTGTTATTAATTATCTAAGAAAGGTAGGAGACAGAGGAGAGGTGGGTGGCCGGGCGAAAGGAGAGGGCTTTATTTTTATTTTTTTGCAGGGTGTGTGTCCAGATAAGCAGCATGCGGAGCTAGTCTAAATAGCCTTCTCTGTTGCTTTTGGCTATTAGCTTTCATTCTTGACTTTGGGGGTCACTTGGGTTTCTATCTGGAGAGTTGGGGGCAAGGAGAGAGAGAGAGAGAGAGAGAGAGAGAGGCAGGACTGCTAGGCAATGGTTTTGTAGAGTTGGCTCTGTGAGAGAGAGAGCTTTTGTTGCCTGCGCTTAGGCACAGAAGTGATTAGATTATGAAGGCAGACAGAAGTAATGATTAACTTTTTCAGTCTGCATGCTGTCTCCAGTCTGGCGCTCTGTGTTGTTTTCCCCCCTAAGTAGGCCCTGGCCCTGAGTCGACAGGGTATTAGGTTGTAAAGAAAGGCAGAAGGGAATGAAAGCCAGGGGGAGGAGGGAGGGGAAGAAGCGAAAAGGGGGAAGGAGGGAAGGCTGGCGCTTTTCTTCCATCGGATCCGGGAATGGAATTTATTGGCTGGAATGCAGTAAACGTTCAACATGCCAAACCTCTCCCCCCATCTAAACAGTTTTCATAATTGTTATTGGGGGGGGGGGGGGAAGGATCTGGGCTGGATGAGAACGGAGGGAGCATGAAAAGAACTTTTTGTTTCCAAACTCATATATATATATATATATATATATATATATATATATATATATATATATTTGCTGCTTATGTTTATGCTTAAGGAACATTTTCTTTCACTCTCTAGGAAAATAACTACTTTAGCCTTTTGGCTAAAAAAAAAAAAAGATGCCTTAAGTTTCGCTTTTTGCAGGCTGAGAACATTTGATCCGTGTGTTGCGGCTGAGAAGGGGTTCCTTTCTTCTGCCTCTTCTCTTTCTCCCTCTCTCTCCCATTAGTAGGTTTGCAGAAAGTATAGTGGATTTGCATGGAATGTAACCAGGCATTCAGCAGAGGACGAAAAAAGGCAAAAACTCCAAATGCTGCTAGAGTGTTTAGTGTCAAATTGGTATACTGTACTGTACAGTACTGGCTTATATTTAATGATGCTGTTGTTGTTATTTTGGAATTTGCAAAGTTTCTTAGCATAGCTGTGCCGGAAGGTGGAAAAAGCAACAAAAGTTAACAAGCTATCACATGCAAAAAAGAAAAAACCACCCCAAATGGGCACTCAGTTTCAGTGAAATCAGATGTAGATCTTCCAGGGTTTCTTTGGTTCAGATGCCACATTGGTCACAAAAGTAGACCTCCCCAGAACCCAGTGATGGCCAAACTTGGCCCTCCAGCTGTTTTGGGACTACGATTCCCATCATCCCTAGCTAACAGGACCAGTGGTCAGGGATGATGGGAACTGTAGTCCCCAAAACAGCTGGAGGGTCAAGTTTGGCCATCAATGCCATAAACCATCCAGTGGAGGGCGTGAATTGGTTCTCCATGTGAAAAAGGAGATGACACATATTTTAAGTTTTTGTGAATGAGAGAGAGAGAGAAGACTATGCTGCTATAGAGTGGGGAAAGAATACAAAATTGGTTTAATACTCCTGCTGTTGTTAATATAACATGAGTTTAGAATGAAAAGCGCCCTATTTTTCGATCAACGCAGAAGATACTTGGATTTACACAGGAGAATCTGCCTCGGCGCTGGCACTGGAGAGGGTTATTATTAATTTGTGAAGCTGTTTTGAAATAGGTGCGGAAGTCCTTTTATATGGGGATTGGGGTTACACGTTGGTCCTTGCTAGCACCTAGGTGGTCTTTATGCTTGTTGGACTCTGGTCAAGGTATTATACTGACAGATCCTGAGCATGACCAGTCTAAGCCAACATGGCCATTGGTCAAGGATGATGGGAGCTTGACCTGTAAGGCCAGAGGTTTCACAGCAGTTTTGCTACAGCGCTGGGTGCAAAGGCAGGACATTTTGGGCCAGTACGATGAGACTGAATAGTATGTTGTGCTTTTCTTGCTTCCCCACTCTCTGGGTCAGCCTAGCCTACCTCACAGGGTTGCTGTGAGGATAAACAAAACCGGTGTACTCTCTCCAAAAATGCAGTTGAGATTTTTTAACAATAATGACTCCCTTCTGGAGCCAGAGAGGGAGGGGAAGGGGGGAAAAACAACAAGAAGAGAGCTTTGGGGGATATTTAAGTAGAAGGAGAGAAGAGACACCAAGGAGGAAATAAGGTTTTTGAAATTAAAACTTCAAAAATAATTAGGCTGGGCTTCGTACCAAACAACAGCAAAGAGGGCCATTTACTGTAAATATTATGAATGGATTTGGCTGAGTTTCTTGATCCCCGCCCTTTCTAAGACTCCTTTTTCTTCTGAGCTAAGTAGAAACTCTGCCTTCAGACACCACAGAACTCTATAATTTGCATGGCTGATGAGGCCTGTTGCCTGGGACAGAGGAGGATGGAGTCAGCTGGCTTTAGTCTAACCACCAGAGACAGCCAGGCCAAGCCTCCTTGGCGTGTGTGTGTGTGTGTGTGTGTGTGTGTGTGTGTTTTCCCCTAGCTATAAAGCATACTCATTCGAGGACTCGGTGGCTTCTGCCTGCTGGCTTTTAAAAGAAAATACAATTAGGCTTTAAAAAGGAATCCCCCCCCCCCCCCCGGCACCGCTCCATCTTTCGTCTTCTTCCTCTTCGGATCGTTTCGTAGCAATCGTAATTGATTACTTGTCATAATTAGACAGCGGCAGTGACTAATGAAGCATTTATGAATCAATGTATGTTTGCTTTCCAGAGACCCCTTTTAAAATGCTAGGAAATGTAGGTCTTTCTGCTCTGCGATCCCTCTCTAACGATAGGACACAAAATTTTGGCCGGGGCTGGGCATGCAATTACGTTCTTGCAGCCCATGGCACCATTCACACATTCGGCAATATGGGTACCTTTAAGGTGTGGTGAGGCAGTCAGGTCATTGGCGCATCTAACTTGGTGTTTTCTACATTGCATGCGCTTCCATTGTGCTGCACATGGATGCTTCTGGCACTGATGCTATGTCTAAATGCAACACACACACACACACACACTCATTTTCATACACAAAGCTTAACTTTCATTATTCTTCAGCTGGGGATGAGAGATTGGAGGAGAGCACCACTTAGACATTATTCCTCAAAGCTGATTATTTTGGGTGGTGGGTGGGCTACTTGAGAATTACTTGAAAATTGTCTAGGGCGACCCCCCCCCCCCTAAAGTGGGTTGAATACGGTGTGGGAGAACACACACTTTCATGTGAAACATTGCGTCATGTCAAGTAGGAGGTTGAGATCCGTCAAGTGGAATGTCATTCACAAGTTACAAGTGGCAGCCCCCACCCGGGGATTAGAGAGGATGGTGGTTTCAAGTAGACTTAGAAGTCCATATATAGCCTGGAGGTTCATAAATCACACATTTTTGGAGTTACGTAAACCACGTAATGCTCCATCCATTCAGGTGGTCAGGAGATCATGGGATTGTGAGGATGAAATGGGGAGGTGGAGAGTCGTGTACACCACCTTGAGATCCTTGGAAATTAAGGGGGTGTAGGAATGTAGTAAATAATACTACTAATCTGGGTGGCTTGGGGGAATGGAAGTCGTTAAACAGGTGTGTATACATGTTCCCAAACTGCTCTCTAATTGTAGGGAGGGATGCTTCAGTGAAACAGGAGACACTTCTGAGCAAGAAAGGTTGTTTGATAGTGGAACTGGCCGTCTTGGGAGATGATGGGATCTCCATCGCTGGGAATATTTAAGCAGAGAGTAGGCCATCTATCAGTGTTCCTGCAATTACATCCTGCTTTGTAGAGCCGGCATTGAGCAAGGGGGTTGGAGTGGATGACCTTGTGGGGTCCCTTCCAATGCTAAAATGCTATGACTTAACAACTTGGAGCTTGCTCTAAGTAAGTAGAGTCTCGCTCCCCCCAGAAGCCAAATTCTGACCCAAATTTACATTGTTATATATGGAATACCTTTATTCCATTTGATGGTGTGTCCAAGTTTCAGGTTAAGAACTGACCTCTGGAACGAATTAAGTACTTAACCCAAGGTACCACTGCATTCAGATGGTCCATGGTCCATCCTAGAAGGCATTTCTTATGTGGAACGACTCTTAGAAGAGTGTGCAAGTTATGCTCTAGCTTAGTTATTCAATAACTGTTAAGAGATCCTTTGCTTAGTAAACCTAGACTTAGAACATATGGTGGACCACAGGGATTCTACTACTGTACAGCATTTTGAGCAAGAATCAGGGCTATGTGGTCCACAAGAAAGTGAATGAACAGCGGTCCTTTGGTGGCCCTCCCTGCTTTCTGCTCAGCAGTGGTTCTAAACAGCGGCAATATTTCATCTGAGCAGGCTGTGAGGAGTAAGATGGACGGCAGCTGGGAAATGTCCTGAACCTGTCACTGATGGTGGCATTAGTTTAATACACAGGCCCTTCTAAACTGAAGAACTTGATCTCCTGGGGGCATATATTGTTCTGTTCTCTGTTGGCATACCTAGGAGCCGGACAGAATGGTGAATGCAACAGGGAAATGTGATTATATTGAACTGTATGAAACGAGCTTGCAATTTACATGCGGACATGATGCAAGGATCCACAAATGCACTTTCCAGCACGCAATCTTTTCTTCCTTCCATGCCTAGGGAAGTGCAAGGACTGATTTGAGGTGTCTGGTGGAATGGCAGAGCCTCTCCCTAATTGTTGCACTGAACCTTGGGGGAGATAGTTGGGCAGCCCTGAGACATTTTGCTGCCTTTTGAGTGTCTGAGGCACAGCAGAACCAGACCCAATATTTTAGTGCAGCGCTGCCCAAACTTTGGGACTCCTGACTGTTTTTGGACTACAGTTCCCATCACTCCTGCCCATTGGTCCTGCTAGCTAGGGATGATGGGAGTTGTAGTCCAGTAACATCTTTAATGTCTAAACAGTTTTAATATATTAAAAAATGTCCAGTAGCACCTTAGAGACCCAACTAAGTTTGTTCTTGGTATAAGCTTTCGTGTGCATGCACACTTCTTCAGATACACGAAAGCATATACCAAGAACAAACTTAGTTGGCCTCTAAGGTGCTACTGGACAATTTTTATATATATATTTCGACTGCATCAGACTAACACGGCTACCTACCTGAATCTAAACAGTTTTAGTGTCTGTTGCTGGGATAGCTAGCCTTGTGGTTGCACATCCTGTGTTTTTTTACTTTTTTGTGAATCTCCCTTGTACAGTGGTACCCCGCAAGACGAATGCCTCGGAAGACGAAAAACTTGCAAGACGAAAGGGTTTTTCGTTTTCTGAGGTGCTTCGCAAGACGGATTTTCCTAAGGGCTTGCTTCGCTAGATGAAATGTCCCTGCCTCTCGTGTCATGGCGACGGTCACTGCACGCACGCACGCTTCCCTGCTCCTCCGGCTCCCTCCCACCTTCCAGCTGACGGTTAGTGCCTCGCACCGCTGCCCACCCCCCTCGCGCGCTCCCCTCAGAGAGCCGTTGCCGCCAGCGCCTCTCTCTCCCTGGAGTCGCGCTCCTGAGCCCCGCCGCCCTCCAGCAGCCGTGTCGCACGGTGGCCACAGCGCGTGGGTGAGTCCGAGGTACCGGCTGCGGCAGCTGTCCTGCTTCTCCCCGCCCCTCCCCGCCGTTGTTGCAGTGGTGCTTCGCAAGACGAAAAAACTTGTACAACGAAAAAACTTGCGGAACGAATTAATTTCGGCTTGCGAGGCACCACTGTACTAGTTACTGGAGGGATGCCTTTGTCCATCTCTCGGTTGCAGAAGGAACACTTGGTTAGGGAAGTAAAAGTGGCCCGGAAGTTCTTTTGATGAGTTCATTCCCTTTAAGCCAGCTTGGCTGTGTAGCGTTCCTGTCCTTTTATTCTTAGTTTGCTTTGTTATCTAGGTGCATTTGAAATACAATATTTACTAAGAGATTCCTAGACGTTGCCTCTGTGGGCTAGGCATTGCTTCAGCTTTTTCTCACCTGACATCTCTATTCACACTTTCCCTTGACTGCCATTTGCTCACCAACTTTTTGCTTGATGTGCTAAGCCCAAAAGTGGATCCAGAACTGTTCTGTGTACCTCTAACTATTTTTTTTTTTATTAACTTGGAGTGGGGTCTCTGGAGGCATATATTAGCATTTCAAATTCTATCTACAATTATATTAATAATTAACTGCAACCAGAAATCCCTTTGAATCTGTTCTTGGCGATTTAGTTGGGAATTCTTTACTACAGCTACAGGGGAGTAAATTCAGGGATGCAGTAAAACCTCAGCCTTTTCCAGACCTAGTGTCTTCTAGATGCTTCATACTACAACACCCATCAGCCCCAACAATTAGCCATCATGGCTAGGACTGATGGGAGTTCTAGTCCAAAACACCCCAGGATGGGGTGTCTGTACAGTCCGAGATACCTTTATTATCACAGAGTTTTATACTTTTATGGCTAGCTATAGATACAATGGACCCACAGAAATTATATATGTTTTTACTCTGTTGGTAACTTCTGGAAAAATTATTTTTTTCTTCCATTTGTTTTTAGTCTCTAATATTGTAAATGCTCATTCTTTAACCTCTTGCAGTGAGTGCAGAAGTAAGCCTGGGGCGCATATTGACATCTTTCCTAGGTTAGGACACTTAATCACAGTTTTGGGACTCTTAACTGGTCTTGATAATCTCAAGGCTGCTGTGGATGCGCATTGTTTGAATACACCACTGTGGAAGTGTACAACTCCTGTTGTATGCGCAAGAACAATTTCCTGTCCAGGATTGGCTTCAAGAGGAAATGTTTCTTTCCATTTTAAAAGTTGACTATGCAGAGCACTGACTGGCGAGCACTTGTGACGTCACCGCTCCATCTCATCTGCAGAGCAGTTTCTCAACTCTTTTTAATGGATGTTATTTTCTGTTTAAGTAAAATGGTGAAGATTTAAATTAATAAACATTTTTTAAAATGTTTAAAGTCACGCAGCCCATCTTAAGATTGTTGTGCATGCATGGGTATGTCTGTCGAATGGGTTGCAAAGGTGAAGAAGTGGGGTTTTTTACCCTTGATGCTGGCAATCTCAGAACTAAGAAGACTCTGCTACAGATTGAATGCAGCACGAATGGGCAAACAGTAGCTTGTCACCTGCCTCATTCATGAAAATGATAAGCAAATTACGCTAATTGCATGCAGCTGAAAATGCAAATGAGCTTTGATTCCCTTATCTCATGATATATTACTAATCTGGCCTTTGGTTCTGAACGAATTGCCCAACCATGGCACTGAATAATGAGACCATCTGCACGGCTGGCTCCCCAGGGACAGCTGGAACTACTGCTGGCTGTTCCAGTGCTAAGTCCCATTTTACAGTGAACTGCAACTGGGGAAGCGAGAATTGCAGAGATAAAGGCGCATGGCATGACAATGAGCAGCCAGTGAGTCTTCGATCTGCAGCCCTGGTTGGCCTCACTTGGTCTGCATGCTGATGTGCACCCAAAGTAGTTGCAACCCATGATAACTGAGTGCTGGTAAGATTCCTTTGGTCTGTTGTGGATGCTTAGAGCTCCCAGGGACAAACCAGCCTGAGAAACAACGCAAAGGCAGGCAATGAAATTGCACGCCACAATTTGATGTTTGTGCTTAATCCGCTTCACACTTTTGCAACGCCCACCGGTTTCCTAACTGCAAAAAAAGAAAAAAGAAATCCTTTTGAAGTGGATTTGTCGATCTTAGGGCACCCAGAGTATATCTTAATCCTTTTCAGTTGCACGAACCTAAATTTATGGTGTGCGCTTGACTCCTTCCTGCAAAATAGCAACAGTCTTGGAGGCACACCTCATCTAAAATCTTGGAGTGTGCATGATCTTGAGCAGGGGTCAGCAAACTTTTTCAGCAGGGGGCCAGTCCACTGTCCCTCAGGCCTTGTGGGGGGGCCGGACTATATTTTGAAAATAATAATAATAAACAAATTCCCTTGCCCCACAAATAACCCAGAGATGCATTTAAAATAAAAGCACACATTCTACTCATGTAAAAACACGCTGATTCCCGGACTGCTTGCGGGCCTGATTGAGAAGGCGATTGGGCCGGATCCGGCCCCCGGGTCTTAGTTTGTCTACCCACGATCTTGAGAGTCTCCTTGCCACCAGAGATGGCAGTGCAAGTGGCCATTCACACTGGGGGAAAGTTACCGCTTAGTCAAGGATCATAATGCACCCATCCAGTAGCTCCACATCACTGTGTGTGTGTGTTTGTGTGTGTGTGTGTGTGCGTGTATGCATGTACGCCCGCCACCCATGTAGGAAATTTGACGTTCAAGGAGGTCACTGAAACCTGCCTGTGTGGTGAGTTCTTAGCTGTAAGGGACATATAAATGGAGAAGTCTCGCTGTCTGGCACACACAAACACCAGAGCGAGAGAGAGAGGAGCCTGCAATTTATCTAGGCTCAGCAATTAACATAATCTGAAAACTTCTCTTTAACTGACGTCTGTCTGAAAATTGCTGGGTGGACTGGCGGGGCCAAGGAGATGAAAGGGAAAGAATGCCGTCGGAGGGATTTTCTTTCATGAAATAGGGGAGCTACAGAAAGAAAGGTCCTTCTGCGCAGATACACAGATAGAGATGTTCACACACAGACATTCCCTGCCTTTGGTTCTCGCTTTGCTTTTGCCTTTCATGAAAGCATTCTCAAAACCCCAACCCCCCCTTTAACCTGGGAAATAGTTCTGTACCTTTTCTATTTTTTTTACATCTGTATAAAAAAAGAAATATACATCCCCTTTGTTATTCTGCGCCGACGACTACATTTGAAGTAGTTCTGGAGAGTTTAGGTTAAAGGTAATTTGATATGAGCGTTCTTCGCCTATCCCTCCAGCCCTTTTCAACCCCCTCCCCTTAACTCGGCTTCTCTCCCCCCACGTTTTCGGTGCCAGGTTTCAGTGGGATAGTTTTATTGAAACAAAGAATTGTGAGGCACAGAAAAGGGGACTGTTGGAGGAGGCCGGGTGGGCAAAGAGCTGAAAGACAAAATCAAGGCCTACCTCAAAAATACGGGCAGCCCATCTCACAGGCCCGAGCGGTTTAAGGGAGAGGGTCTTCCGCCCCCCTGGTCCCCAGGGGTGGGTTGTAAATTTTATCTTTCTTAATTCCCAAAATGCTGCCTCCCCTCTCTTTCTTTTTTTATAAATAGAAGCAGCCTCAAGCTACCAAGGAAATATTTTCCTAGCCGGCATTTAAAGGAGGAAATTGCACAACACTGTTCCCTCCCTCTAAATGTGGTGGTTGGGTTTTTTTGTTTTTTTTTTTAAGTATTGCAAACTGAATATACCGCTCTCAGATCAGGGGAGGGTTGGCTTTAAGGAGTTGGAAGTGGGCACAGAAAATGGAGCTGCAGAACGATGTGCTTTTGGCTCCGTCAATAGGTTTCCTCAATGGGCGTAGCTGCCAGCTTGAAAAGCACTCCCCCGACATCACCAGCTCAGTGTAGGAAAATCTGGTATCACAGAGATCCTTCCCGGGAAATAGTCGAGAGGAAGATAGGATGCTGCTGCGTTCAGAGTCTGACCATTGGTCCATTCTAGCTCAAGACTGTCTACTTGGACTGGGATTGAACTTGGCACCTTCTGCATGCCAGGCGAGAGCTCTACCACTGAGCTACAGCTCTTTCCTGCCTCTCGTGGTTTGACTCCATGGTTTGTTTTATAGTATTCTCGGCTTGCTTCTATGTTGTGGCTATGGGGCCACAGGCTTCTATGCGCACGGCACTGTAAGCATTGGTGATGGTAGACTTGAGTTTGCACCTAGGGAGGCTGCACAACTGGGTTATCACGGCACTGTGAGCATTGATGATGGTAGACTTGAGTTTGCACCTAGGGAGGCTGCACAACTGGGTTATCACCCTGAACTGGCAACCCGCTTCACAGCACGCATGGAGCTGGGACACCCGATTCAATTTAGTGCACACATTTCCTCGGTAGTCCATGCATCTAAGCAACCTGTGGATTTGCCACACCTTTCTCTGAACGGAAGCGGGCAGCCCGTTGGCACAGATACTCTGCAGTGTGCGTAGGATTGATCAGGGAAAATAAGCAAGGTGCAAATGCCACAGTAAACTGTGGTAGAGGGTGATTTTGGAGCAAAATGTTCACATGCTCCTGACTGCTGTTTTAACACCCAGGGATGTTATGGCAGGTTCGTGAGGACTCTGGTGGAAATATTCTTGAGTTGTGAGACCCCCCCTGGCCTACTCTCCCCATTTTCTGTCCCTTTTATTAAAAGGAAACTTTGCATAGGGTTAATAAGTTCCCAGGCCTTCGTAAGTCTGTAAATAGCATTGTGGAATTTCTGGGTAATCAGAACAGAGCTGATGCACTCTGTAAGTTGCCTAGCACTTTGAAAGAGGGATTTGGAGTCGAGGCTTCCCTCCAGCACCCTGGTGATAATTGCCCCCTTTACCCTGTTTAGCAATAGAGGCAGAGTTGAGAAAGAGAAGGAAGCAGATTTCCCCACCCCACCCCCTTCCCCCCCTCCACCCCACTGCATTTTTTTGCTAACAAATGCAAGACTTCCGGTCTCCACCCCTGCTACCACAAACCACAGTCTAACTGCAATTCAATCAGATTTATAGCTCATCTGACGTCTGCATCCTTGAGCATTTATGACCAGCGATCTGGCTATAGGCTTAAATAAGGCCCGTAAATTATAGCAGATGATCTTGCCCTACCTCCCCAGTCTGGATGGAGCTATGGTTAACTCTCCTTTTATGTCTGTCTCCCTCCCTCCAAGACGAGAGGAAAATTTATTATATGAAACAAAGCTTAGGGATTGGTTTTTAAGAACAGGATGATGTACGCGGCGGGTTAGTCTGTGCGATCCCTCGCTGTCAGCCCTGCTTACCCACATTTGACATCACGAAAGATGTCTGCGGCTGATTAGCAGGTCTTTGGTATTATGTTATCTGCCATTGATTTGCCGTTGGCTTAAACTGAATGACTGTGTTCACGACCTGAAGGCTGCAGCCAGGCTGCAGGGTGGGGGTGAAGATAAATCAGTTACGGGATATGCAAGGTGGCACGTTGTGCTGTAGTTTTGTGTCTTCAGCCAGTTCTTTTACCACAACATGATTTGATTGGCCCGATTCTGGAATAATCTAGACCAGTGTTTCCCCAAACTTGGGTCTCCAGTGTTTTTTTTTTTTTTTTTTTACTACAACTCCCATCATCCCTAGCTAGCAAGACCAGTGGTCAGGGATGATGGGAATTGTAGTCCCAAAGCAGCTGGAGACCCAGATTTGGGGAAACACTGGTCTAGACCATAGCTGTCAACGTTTCCCTTTTTAAAAGGGAAATTCCCTTATTCCGAATAGGATTCCTCGCAAGAAAAGGGAAAAGTTGACAGCTATGGTCTAGATAGTGGGGAGTGGAACCAGGGTAGGAGGAGTAGCCAGAGCAGCAGCAGTGATTAATCCCAGATACTTTGCTTTTTAAAAGTTCTGCAGTTTACCACCAGACCTAGGTTTGCGGGAGGTATTTTGGTCATAGGGAGCTTGGTTCAACTCTCCCATGAATCTGCTCATTCACACTGACTGTTATTGACACAGAAGTGATGCGATGAAGCATCACATGGCATACGGAGAGCCCTGCTGGATCGTCCAGCATAGAGTTGGCCAAGGGTCATCTAGTCCAACCCTACAATACAGGAATATCCCATACAGGGATCGAACCTGCAACCTTGGCGTTACCAGGACCATGCTCTAACCAGCTGAGCTATCATGCTCTTTCTAAACCATGGGCAGCTCAATGCCTCTGGGAAGCCCACAAGCTGGGCATGGAAGCAGCAGCCATGCCCAACACCTGATGCCCAGAGGCCTCCTTCTCCAAAGGTGGGGGTCTTGTTTAGCTCTTATGACTTTGAAGATAGTAACAGCTTTTCACTGAAGGAGGAATGGGAATCCTGAGCTGCAAAAACAGCCAGAAAAGCTTTCCTATAGCAGTCTCCTGCTCTTCTGAACATGTGGGTGTTGCCAAAGGAGCCACAGTCACACCATATGGCAGAAGCACAGTGGCCAGTCCACTGGTGGCGACTTTGCATTCTTGCTGCCACATCAAAATGGTTCCCCGAATCATGTCCAATGTTTGCCCATAACGTCAGGCAGGGAGGGATTTGCAATGCATGCATTCTAGAACTCTTCCCTTCTTGCTGTCTACAGGATCCAATTAAAACCCAGAGACTCTTACTTATGTGTATTTGTGGGGGGACAGTTCTCTTAGAGCCCCCCCCAAAAAAATATTTAATGATTTGTAAGCCCAGTTCTCTAATGTTTAGCTGCAAACGCAAACTTCTTTGCATTTGGGTTAATTGATTCCATAATAAGACGGTTGCAGAATAAACAAGGAAAATGTTTGGTCTCTGTTGGATTCATGCAAATGAATGTGTGTATTCTGTTTGTAGCTAAAAACATAAATTATCTGGTACACTTAGTGGAAAGGAGGAGAGTTGGTGGGCCTGGGAAGAGAAATGAAGGGGCTTCGTAGATCTGTTGTGACTATTTGGGTGGAGCCGAGTTGGCAGAACAAATGTTTTGAATGCAGAGGGTTCTAGGTTCAGACCTTGTTAGCCCAAGACTTGTAGCGCAGGTACCAGTCAGTACAGTGGTACCTCAGGTTAAGTACTTAATTCGTTCTGGAGGTCCGTACTTAACCTGAGACTGTTCTTAACCTGAAGCACCACTTTAGCTAATGGGGCCTCCTGCTGCTGCTGTGCCGCCGGAGCATGATTTCTTTTCTCTCCCTGAAGCAAAGTTCTCAACCTGAAGCACTATTTCTGGGTTAGCGGAGTCTGTAACCTGAAGCGTATGTAACCTGAAGCATATGTAACCTGAGGTACCACTGTACTGAGCTAGAGTTCATAAGAGAGCTTTATACGTTCATTAAATGATAGGGAGCATGTATAGTTGTTCGTATTCTGTGTTATTGTTATTGATGATGATGTTGTTTTGTTGTGAGGTTAAACTTTGGTCTCCCATCTTCTCTCCCTCCAGATTCCCACGTTCTGCAAGATCCAGGGGATCCTTCACACTGGTGCGTGGTTGCATACTGGGAAGAAAAAACGCGCGTGGGCCGGCTGTATTCTGTCCAAGAACCGTCCCTGGATATCTTCTATGATCTACCTCAGGGGAATGGCTTCTGCCTCGGACAGCTCAACTCGGACAATAAAAGCCAGCTGGTGCAGAAAGTCCGCAGCAAGATCGGCTACGGCATCCAGCTGACCAAGGAGGTCGACGGGGTGTGGGTTTATAACCGCAGCAGTTACCCCATTTTCATCAAGTCGGCCACACTGGACAATCCCGACTCCAGGACGTTGCTAGTGCACAAGGTGTTCCCAGGCTTTTCCATCAAAGCGTTTGACTACGAGAAAGCGTACAGCTTGCAGAGGCCCAACGACCACGAATTCATGCAGCAGCCGTGGACTGGCTTCACCGTTCAGATCAGCTTTGTGAAAGGCTGGGGCCAGTGTTATACGAGACAGTTCATCAGCAGTTGCCCTTGCTGGTTGGAGGTTATTTTCAATAACCGATGATGACTCAAGAGACTTAGGCCGGACTCAACAATGACCTTTTATAACTACTTTGCTGCTAAATATCTCCTTCTGAGTGCTTGCTTTTTCATGCAAACTTTTTTTGTTCGTTTGTTTTCTGTTTTGAGAAATAGCTTATGGAAAGATTTCTCTCTGTGTGTTTCTTTTCCTTTTCTTTTTTTTCCAGTTTTGGTATTTCGATAAGTTTCTTTTCTTCTTTAAAGTGTGAATGACCAATAACTCAGAAGGGGGAAAGGAAGGCACCTGGGAAAGGGCTGGGGTGGGGTGGAATGGAGAAGAGTTTCACTTGAACGTACTTCATTCATTAGTGGGTCATTTTGTACCTTTTAAGTTATTATTGCCCAGACGTGGTGGGAGGAATTGGACGCAGCTTGGTTTATACATAGCTCCCTCAAACAGTGGTACAGGTTCCCGCCCCCCTTACTCAAACCCTCTTGGTGAACACACATCAATTTGGAGACCTGTGTTTGCTCCCAGAGTTCTTGCGCACGTGGCTTTTACCCTGCTGGTTTCAGTCGAGGGATCAGATCTACACACTTGCACAACGAGGGATACAACAAAAGGAAATGCCATTGCAAGGCTGGAGAGCTCCAAACGCACATTGGAGTTACCATGCTTTTTAGGAAGGAAAGAAGGATAACCTCTTTGGTTTGCCTTGCAAACTCGGTGCTAAACCGTTTGCAGGAGTCTGCCGCGGTGCGATGCCTTCGTGCCGATCTCGAAGCAACATGCATTTCATTTCGCTGCAGCTTCTGCCCTTTGTGGCAGATCAGTCCATCTGCTGTTTGTCACAAACACACCAACTCCTTTGCTGGTATGAAGGAAGCCGACCCCTCTGCGGCGACGGAAAACCCACTGTGGGTCCCTGGCGCAGAGCGAATGTCCACAGCCCACGTAAAGGCAAGAGAGTCCGATTAGGGAGCAAATGCAGCCGAGTAAATCTTTTGCCAACAATCTTACAACCTTTTCTTCTCTCTTTCTCCCCCCTTCCTGCCCTCTCCACTGCGGCCATCTGCTGCTTTAACACTTCATGTCTGTGTCATTTGGGGGTGGGGGCGAGAAGCATGGGCTCGGAAGGGCATGCCCATTTTCCCATTGCGCTTAGTGATCATTTGTGATGCCAGGAAAACAATTAAGGTGCATGGCCTGTGCTTTTCAAATTGATCTGCGATGCAGACTTGTTTGAGACCTTTTTCTTTTTTTTTAATAAATAAAAAAAAGACGAAAGGGAATTTCAGTATTTATCCCCTTATAACCTGCCCTGATCAGGTTTGCAACAGTACTGTTCGCATCCAGAAATTGCAGTCATTCATTTATTTCTTCTTGAATTCATACACTTAGTATGATAATTTTACACTGTTCTTAGCTCAATGAGCATGTTTAGACCTTAACATAAGCTATTTTTCTAAATATAAAAGGTTTAAGTGAACAAGAGAAGCATTCTCATTGGAATTTTAGCATTGAAGTGCTTTGGAAAACAAAAAACAAAACAACAACAAAAAAGAGACTCCTTTAAAAAAAGAAACCCTGAGATTTATTAAAGAAAAAAATGTATTTTATGTTATATATAAATATATTATTACTTGTAAATATAAAGACGTTTTATAAGCATCATTATTTATGTATTGTGCAATGTGTATAAACAAGAAATAAGAAAAGATGCACTTTGCTTTAATATAAATGCAAATAACAAAATGCCAAATTAAAAAAAAAAAAGATAAGATCACAAGATTGTGGTGTTTTTCTTTCTTCCTCTGGCTGTTACCATCCAGCTGAACGCTTTTCTAAATGAGTAATTTTGGTGTTTTTTTTCAGTACACTTGATGTGATAACAATGCACAGCTTAGTTTTTTCAAAGTGAGTTGGGTGTCAGGGAAATAGTGGTGCTCAGAATTGCAGGGGTGTCTGCATAGCAGAAACTGGTCACTTGGGCAATAAAGTGTAACCCACATGGGTGGCACTGTGGGTTAAACCACAGAGCCTAGGGCTTGCCAATCGGAAGGTCAGCGGTTCGAATCCCCGTGACGGGGTGAGCTTCCGCTGTTCGGTCCCTGCTCCCGCCAACCTAGCAGTTCAAAAGCACGCAATGCAAGTAGATAAATAGGTACCACTCTGGCGGAGAGGTAAATGGCGTTTCCATGCGCTGCTCTTGTTCGCCAGAAGCGGCTTAGTCATGCTGTCCACATGACAGCCAATAAAGCGAGAGGAGCGCCACAACCCCAGAGTCGGCCACGACTGGACCTAATGATCAGGGGTCCCTTTGTTTACCTAACCTTGACAAAGGGAGAAGTCAGAATTGGGACCTTCAAGATAGGTGAACTTGGAAGCTTCCTCATGATGTAGGGGTGAGAATAACACAATGTGCCAGATGTTACATAGTAAGATAAGGCTGTCCCATTTCCTGGTTTTTAATAAAAATATTTTAAGCATATAGGGAAGAAAAAGAATTCCTAGCTCACATTAACAAGAATAAATCTTATCAATCCCAATTTATATACAAGATTGACCATTTTACGTTCCAGTGTAGAAAAAGGGCAGTTAAGATCTTCAGAAATTGAAGTACAAGTTTCTCTGCAACCGTAGAGACTCTTGTTGATAATCTAAAAGTACACAAATGCAAAAGATTTTCCCAGAGTGAATAGGCGCAACAATCTAGCTCTTCAAGCAAAAGTGGTTTACAGGTCAATAAGAAAACAAGGCAGTTGGTGCCTTCAGTGTTACAATATAAAAATGCATTAAACAAAAGGACAAGTGTTTAGGAAGGGAGGAGGGATGAACCAACTTGTGCTCCCATTCTCAAGGTTACAGCCCTTAAAATGGCCATCTGGGATGGAAAGAGTTTCAGTAGGTGGCAGTTGAGGAACAAGCCAAGGCAGCTGGTCTCTTCCTCACAGCTGATGGAATAAAGAAAAGGTAAAAAGGTAAAGGACCCCTGGACTGTTAAGTCCAGTCAAAGGCAACTCTCGGGTAGTGGTGCTCATCTCGCTTTCAGGCCAAGGAGCCAGCATTTGTCCGCAGACAGCTTTCCAGTTCATGTGGCCAGCATGACCAAACCACAGGCGCAACAGGACACCGTGACGGAAACCAGAGCGCACAGAAACGCCGTTTACCTTCCTGCCACAGCGGTACCTATTTATCTACTTGCACTGGCATGCTTTCAAACTGCTAGGTTGGCAGGAGCTGGGACAGAGCAACGGGAGCTCACCCCATCGCGGATTCGAACCGCAGACCTTCTGATCGGCAAGCCCATAGCCATGCCATAAATGGATAATATATGTATCTCATACATGTGTAATGAAACAATACAGTAGCATTAACTAACAGTACTGTAAATGAGGTCTGCTGGATAGCTCAGTCAGTAGGAGATTCTTAATCTCTGGGTTGTGGGTTTGAGCCCAACATTGGGCAAAAAGATACCCTTTTGGTTTCTTCCAACTCTACAATTCTATGCAATATAGTAATATGCAGGAGGGAAATGGATATAATTACATCACGCTGGAGGTGAAGTAGAGGGTACGTTTAAAAGCCCAAGGGGTGCAATGATTTCAGAGTCATAATAACCTTGCTACATTGCATTGCCTCTTAATATTTTTAAGAGGGGAATAGCCTCTAATGCAGGGGTAGGCAACCTAAGGCCTGGGGCCGGATGTGGCCCAATGGTCTTCTCATTCTGGCCTGCGGATGGTCTGGGAATCAGCGTGTTTTTACATGAGTAGAATGTGTGCTTTTATTTAAAATGCATCTCTGGGTTATTTGTGGGGCATAGGAATTCGTTCATTCCCCCCCCCCCCAAAAAAAAATATAGTCCGGCCTACCACATGGTCTGAGGGACAGTGGATCGGCCCCCTGCTGAAAAAGTTTGCTGACCCCCTGCTCTAATGCCACCCATTTGCCCTCATGTTCAAGATAAACCTACCGTATTTTCCGCTCTATAAGACGCACCAGACCACAAGACGCACTTAGTTTTTGGAGGAGGAAAACAAGAAAAAAATTATTCTGAATCTCAGAAGCCAGAACAGTAAGAGGGATCACTGTGCAGTGAAAGCAGCAATCCCTCTTGCTGTTCTGGCTTCTGGGATAGTTGCACAGCCTGCATTTGCTCCATAAGACGCACACACATTTCCCCCTTTTAGGAGGGAAAAAGTGAGTCTTACAGAGCAAAAAAAATGGTATATCTTGCAGAGGCGATGGCACAGATGCACTGTTTTAAAAATTATTTTCCATAGTTTCAGTGGCATTGATACATGCACCTAGGTTTTTGCTGCAGACATTGACTTTAACAATGCACCACCACCTCTGCATAGTTTCTCTGGCGTAGGAATTAGGTGGATGTCAACGAAAACAGTGCAGAGGATGTTAGGCCCTGAGGCAGATCCACTCAGTGAGGTTTTCTGGGAAGGTAGGGGAGGAGGATGTGCTGGAGATCTTGTTTAAGGTTTGAAGGGAGGTATAATTGCACAAAAGTCTACGAGGAAGACAGACTTGAGCCATAACTTTCTGCTCTTGACACTGTCAGTCATAAAAGCAGCGCCTGGAAGAGTTCAAGGGTCGTGAAAACTTTCATCTGAGTCTTACAGTTCAGTTTGTTTTTCTGCCTGCTGGCAGGCCTTGAACTATTCAATTATCGCGTCACATCTTTCCTATGGCACAATGGCTAGACAAGCCTTTTGTTGCGAGAGAATCAAGCAAAACCCTCGCTTCCCTTCCCTGCCCAGAAAATCTGCACAATTAATACAACATCAAAGGGAAGAAAGAAAGAAAAAAAGAAAGAAAGAAAGAAAGAAAGAAAGAAAGAAAGAAAGAAAGAAAGAAAGAAAGAAAGAAAGACTTATGATAGATAACAGGTCGAATGCCAAGTTCTTCCCTTACTTAGGGCTGAACCAGCCAAACGTTCATCAACACCAGGGACTGGTATGTGCAGACAATGTCGTTAGCTTTTGCTTAGCAGCTGCCCAGTGTGAAGGTGAAGAGTAAGAAAAGGTTCTACAGTGGTACCTCAGGTTAAGAACTTAATTTGTTCCAGAGGTCTGTTCTTAACCTGAAACTGTTCTTAACCTGAAGCACCACTTTAGCTAATGGGGCCTCCCGCTGCCACCACACGATTTCTGTTCTCATCCTGAAGCAAAGTTCTTAACCCGAGGTACTATTTCTGGGTGAGCGGAGTCTGTAACCTGAAGCGTCTGTAACCTGAAGTGTCTGTACCCCGAGGTACCACTGTATACTTAAGCAGGAATAATCAGCTGAACAAATAAAGGATTGTGGACACCTGGCTTGACAGTAGTACATCTGAAAAGGATCTAGGGGTCTTAGTAGACCACAAGATGAGCCATGAGTCAACAGTGTGATGCAGCAGCAGCAAAAAAACCGCAAACTGCTGCTACCACTGGCGGAGGAAGGGGGGTGCGGTCCGCCCCGGGTGTCATTCCTGAGGGGGGTGACATCGCTCCCCACCCCCCTGGGATGCTTCCCCTCAGGTGCGCTGCTCTGGGTGTCGCAGCAGCTAGCTCCACCCCTGGCAGCTACTCTAAACTGGATCAGCAGAAGTAGAGTGTCCAGGTCATGGGAAGCTCTTCTGCCTTGGTCAGACCCCCACCTGGAGTCCTGTGTTCAGTTCTGGGTACCAGAGTTTAAGTCAGGGGTAGGCAGCCTAAGGCCCGGGGGCCAGATGCGGACCAATCACCTGTTAAAACTGGCCCATGGACGGTCCGGGAATCAGTGTGTTTTTACATGAGTAGAATGTCTCCTTTTATTTAAAATGCATCTCTGGATTATTTGTGGGGCATAGGAATTTGTTCATTATTATTTTTTCAAAATATAGTCCGGCCCACCACATGGTGTTTCTTATGAATTGCTTGTTGTTAACCACCTTGGTGTGTGTGTGTGTGTGTGTGTGTGTGTGTGTGTGTGTCTCCATGCTCTGGGACAGAAACGCAACATATAAATATTTCAGTTCAGTCAGTCATCCAGTTCTCTATTCTTTCAAATCTCTCCTCCAAGCCCACGTCTTCCGAGAAGTCTCTGGCTTTCCTTCTAACCTAAGTGGCCATCCCCAGCAGAAACAAAATCTAATTACACCTAGCTGATTTTGTATATCTTGCATATTTGTACATATTTGTCCCCTCTGTCCCCCCCCCTTCATCCGTTAAACCGTAGACTGCAAGATCCTTGGAACAGGGGCTGATTTTTAAAATTTGGTGGTTTTTTCTTCTTTTTTTCATTTTACAATTTACCATACATAGCCATGACAATTTTTGTCTTATACAATCTAAAAAGAGAAAAAAAGAGAAAAATAAATCCCACCTCAATTTCCTTCCCCTCCCTTCTGCAGTTCCATATAATATATTTTATTCCTACCACACCTCCAAGTTTACCCCATTTATCATTTATTCTTTTAATTTCATAAAAATTAATTCACTGCGAATGTGTACATCAATCCTGCTAATGTTTTTAGTTATGTGCAACAGATTTTCAAGTATTCACTGAAGCATTTCCATTCCAAATGTTTGTAACTTTTTTTAGCTTATGTAATTCTATCAAGCAGTTTCCCCCCTCCAACCCAGTACCCACAGCATGCTGGCTGTGGCTGATGGGAGTTGTAGTAAAAAAAAATCGGGGGGGGGGGCATCAGGTGGGTAAGGCTGCAACAAAGCGCCATGCCCCCCAAGGCCAAAATGTCTTGGGCTGGCTCTGATAATGGTTCAAAGATGGACCTAGGCAACAGGAAGTTGCCAAGTCAAATCTTCTTTCAGCCACACGCTGCCCTTCCGCAATTCCATGCTCTCAGCCTCAGTCCCTCCATCTGCAGTATGGGCATAGCACTGACCTACTTCACAAGGTTGTTGAGAGGACTGAACAGTCCGATGGCGCACATGAAGCACTTGGAACGCCAGACAGCGTGACATACCATATTTTTCGCTCTATAAGACGCATCAGACCACAAGACGCACCTAGTTTTTGGAGGAGGAAAACAAGAAAAAAAATATTCTGAATCTCAGAAGCCAGAACAGCAAGAGGGATCGCTGTGCAGCGAAAGCAGCAATCCCTCTTGCTGTTCTGGCTTCTGGAATAGCTGCGCAGCCTGCATTCGCTCCATAAGACGCACACACATTTCCCCTTACTTTTTAGGAGGGAAAAAGTGAGTCTTATAGAGCAAAAATTACGGTAAATGCAGGGCATAAGTGCATAGAGAAAGGACTGGGCTCTCCATATACTGTATTTTTCGCTCTGTAAGACGCACTTCCCCCCTCCTAAAAAGTAAGGGGAAATGTGTGTGCGTCTTATGGAGCGAATGCAGGCGGAAGGCTCTGCTCAGCGCTCGCTTTAAAGAGCATGTGGAGTGTGTGTGCCGCTCCTGGGAACTTTCCCCCCAAAATTATGGGATAGCCACACGCAGCCTCTCCTAGGCAAGGGGAGCCTTCATCCCACTGCCCGGTAGAGGCTGCACGCGGCTATCCCATAAGCCAGGGCAGCCAGTGGGATCACTGTGGAGCGATCCCGCTGGCTGTCCTGGCTTCTGGGATTCAGAATATTTTTTTTCTTGTTTTCCTCTTCCAAAAACTAGGTGCATCTTATGGTCTGGTGCATCTTATAGAGTGAAAAATACGGTAAGTAGCACAGTGGCGGTGCTGATATTAACGTGGGAGACGATTGCTGCTCTTTTCAAAAAGTAGGCGCGAAGAGACCAAGGTGTGAATTAGACAGAGACAATAATTAGAGTTGCTTTTTATTTTGAGGGAGTTTCCTTGATTCTTCGCCCTGGGGGCTCAGACGACGGCAAGGATTCATAGACACTGCAGACTGCACCCGCCACCCTAGGAGAGGCACCCCCTCCTGTTTGTGAGAGAGAAAAGGGGGTGCCTCTTTTGCAAAGATGCCCGCAGTGACACAAGGCACGGGGTTATTTATTTATATTTATGGGGCGCCCCATAAAATAAACCGCCTAAGCATCTCGTGAGAAATAAAACATAACAATAAAGCCACGCTACAATTAAACTCCACAATAAGGTTAAAAATACCAACCACCATAAAAGTCGGATACAAATAATCGGCGCGTTAAAATATTATACAGAGCATAGAGAGCGAAACCATGCTACACTCACGCCAGAAGGTCTCCTTGTGGCCTCTAGACTGCCAGTATTTTGTGCCTACATTCAAGGTTTGTGCAATTAAAGTGGATTAAAGTGCTCTCACACCCTAGCGTAACAAATCCACTCTTGTTCTTAAAGAAAAGGACTTTTTGTGGTTTAAGAAAGTGGTGGAAAAATGCACCAGAAAGTGTGGGATAAAAGGATGCTTAACAGAATGGTGTATAAACTCCCTGCAAGGAGGGTGAACGTTCGTTGTCATATGACCTCCCAGCAAGCATATCAGAACAAATCCTCAATAAAGTCTAGGCCTAGTCTAACCTCCTTGTAAGCATCGTGTAAGCAAATCAGGATGAATGTTCAGTAAAACAGGTCACCTGGAGGAGCCGTATAATATAAGATCTTAAAAGGCGTGGGAGGAATGTTGCCACCCTCCAGACCTCTCGTGGAGGAGGCACACAAAGAAAAGACTCAGAGGATGATCTCAGGGTCCGGGTAGGTGCATATGGAGAGAATATGAGGCATTGTGGTTCTGGGCGCCACAATTTAAGAATGATGTTGACAAACTGGAACGATTGCAGAGGAGGGTAACCAAGATGTCCAAAGGTCTGGAAACCAAGTCTTATGAGAAACGGTTGAGGGAGTTAGGTAGGTTTAGCCTGGGAAAGAGAAGACTGAGAGGAGATATGATAAAATATCCAAAGGGCTGCCATGTGGAAGATGGAGCAAGCTTGCTTCCTCCTGCTCTAGAGGGTAGGACCTGGACTTCAGGTTACAAGAAAGGAGATTCCAGCTCAACATCAGGAATAACTTTCTGACAGTAAGAGCTGTTCAATGGTGGAACGGTCTCCCTCAAAAGGTGGTGGACTCTCCTTCACTGGAGGTTAAGCAGAGGTTGGGTGGCCTTCTGTCATGATTGCTTTAGCTGAGATTCCTGCATTGCAAGGGGTTGGACTAGATGACCCTCGGGGTCCCTTCCAACTCTACAATTCAATGATTCTAAGGAATCAGAGGCATGTTGGCTCTTGATTGTCAGGGTGTATTGCCCCAAGCCACCATTTTGCCCTCGGCTCAGGTTGGTAAATCTCAAGGGTCTAGTAAAAACCTAAGAATGGATCCAGCAAGTCAGAGGTTTGCCCACTCACGGCACTGGCACATGCCATTTGTATGATGAAGAGCTCACTGGTAGAGCATCTGTTTGGCTTGCAGAAGGTGCGAGGTCCAATTCCTGGCAACTCAAGGATTGTAGACATGGCCCCATTCCATTTCTTGCCCGTATCTCCATATCAATTTATGTGTTATGTGCAGAAGCTGTGTGAAAAAAGACCCGGACTCAACTGAGGTGATAAGTTTCTTAGTCGGAGCACCTGGTCGGCCATGTACGGCCCTCGTGAGAAATAGGCTTTCACTCCAGCTTCTGGAGATCTGACATCAATCTTTTCCTGTTGGTGACAGTAATCTTGCTTTGTACTGAGGCTCCAGTGTAATCAGTACTAAATCTTCTAATGATATACTGCCATTCAGTAAATTATAGCACAGCTGGGGCTCCCTCGGTGTAGCTCTGCTGAGCTGTAATTGCAGGCTGCAGTAAAACAGGCAAAAACCATGTAACTTTGGGCTGATAAATCACCCGCGAAAAATGCTTGAACTGTCAAGTGCTGATAATAGAACAGGGTCTATAATGTTTCATGTACCATGAGGGAGAAGGCTAGGATGAAGGGGGAAAGTGTTCTTGCAATTTGATGTGTGTGTGTGTGTGCGCGCGCGCGTTTTGTGATCTCGACAGAAGCCAGAAGCTTTAGTCAGACAAGGCAGGAGGTCTTCCGTAGGAACCGAAGACGGCTGTTTCACTAGGTGGTAACTCTTCCAGATGAATACGACCTGTTGATTCATTGCCTACCAAAGTGTGGGATCTCCTAGGAGACGTTCAAGGGCCAGTTGACAACCGTATTTCCTGAAGTGGAAAAGGAACCATGAGGCAATGTTCTCTCTTTCGCCATCTCCCGTGCCCTCAACCACCTGCCTCTTTCTAAATTCAATCCAGGGGGTTGTACTGGATACCAGCTTCTTCTTCCTCCTCTTTATAGTCTCAGTATTGTCTTTGTAGAAGGCAGTAGGGATGAGGATGGGTCACAACTGGAAGGTAGCTAGGCAGTTATCTTTCCACAAGGGCCAACATTGATGCCGAAATCCAGCATCGCCTGAGCTCTGCGAGTGCGGCTTTCTCCCAATTGATGTGCAGAGTGTTTGAGGACCAGGACATTCGCAGGGAAACCAGAGTACAAAGCTATTGTACTACCAACCTTACTGTATGCTTGTGAAACATTGACCACTTATAAACGCCATCGCCAACTCATCGAAAGATTCCATGAACGGTGTCTCCGAAAAATTTTACACATCACTTGGGAAGACAGGCGAACTAATACCAATGTACTGGAAGAAGCAAAGATCACCAGTGTTGAAGCAATGATTCTTCAACATCAACTTTGTTGGACTGGTCATGTTGTGCGGATGCCTGATTATCGTCTTCCAAAGCAACTACTCTATTCCGAACTTAAAAATGGAAAGCGTAATGCTGGTGGTCAACAAAAGAGGTTTAAAGACTGTCTCACGGCAAATCTAAAAAAATGTAGTATAAACACTGACAACTGGGGAACACTGGCCTGCGAGTGCTCCAGTTGGAGAACAGCCTTTGCCAAAGGTGTCATGGGCTTTGAAGACACTCGAACTCAGGATGCAAGGGAGAAAAGTGCTAAAAGGAAGGCACGCTTGGCAAATCCACACCATGATCAACTCCTGCCCAGAAACCAATGTCCCCACTGTGGAAGGACGTGTGGATCCAAAACTGGCCTCCACAGTCACTTACGGACTCATTGTTAAAACCGTGTTTATGGAAGATAATCTTACTCGGCTACGAGTGATCACCAAAGAAGAAGAAGACAACTGGAACTAATTGACTCTGCCTTCAATTCCCTCAGGCACCACCTTGTTCCACCCTTCCAGTCCCAATGGACACCAATCACCATCACTGGTCTAGAGGTAGGTCATGCTGCAGGAATCCTACTTGCCAAGTTCTCATAGTGTGAATTTGCTTTTATTGTCTGTCTATTTTTATTTTAAGCCTCAAGCTGAATCTTAACTTATCAACTGCTCTGTTAGGTGAGTACCCACAAAACATGTATCAGTCCTGAGACCATCTTTCCTCCCTGGATGTAAAAAGATTTCAATATTATAGCCTTGATTATTCTGCAGTGGCAGCCACAACATATTTGAGGTAAACCCAGGTTCTTCCAACGTCTTTTCCTCCAGCATATACATGCAGGACAGAACAATATCGCCTCGTTTTGAAAACATCCCTATGTACCTTGGGAGGCTGTCAGGCAGCAGTTTAAGCAATGGCGATTTTTATTTCATTTTTCTCACATTAACCAGCAACAATAGTTGTAGCAGCAACAACCGTAGTCATGGCAATTTACCTTTCTCCAGCCAAGTATTATTTCTGTAACATCTTTCTGCAAATATATAATGATATAATGATATCACATAGAGGAGGGAGAAAGGTTGTTTTCTGCTGCTCCAGAGAAGCGGACACGGAGCAATGGATCCAAATTACAAGAAAGAAGATTCCACCTAAACATTAGGAAGAACTTCCTGACAGTAAGAGCTGTTCGACAGTGGAATTTGCTGCCAAGGAGTGTGGTGGAGTCTCCTTCTTTGGAGGTCTTTAAGCAGAGGCTTGACAACCATATGTCAGGAGTGCTCTGATGGTGTTTCCTGCTTGGCAGGGGGTTGGACTCGATGGCCCTTGTGGTCTCTTCCAACTCTATGATTCTATGATTCTATAATCACCAGACGTGGTATTTTACTGTCATGGCTGATGCTGTTGTTCTTGTTAGCAATATCACTACTTAAAAGGAGGAGAGGAGCAGGCAATTCCTTACACGACAAGCCAAGTTTGTTTGGCCAAAACTTTGGAGAATCAGCCCTGGGGCTAGAGACATGTGATTCTGGAAGTGCCGTATTGTAGGACCGGTAAGTCATTTCAATCTGACAATAGATCTGAATGCTTGCAGCCTGACATGCACAGCACACTTGCTACATAGTGATGGAGTTTCAATAATGCAAATAAATGAGGATGAGGATCAATCAATCAATTGATTATATTTATTGCATTTATCTCCCACCATATTTTCCAGGGAGCTCAAGATGGTGTAGTAGGTGGTTCTCCCCTCCTAAACTAATCCCCACGACAACCTGTGTTGTAGGTTAGGCCTCGCCCAAGGTCGCCCAGTGAGCTTCATAGAAGCCAGTGTGGTGTAGTGGTTCAGAGCGGTGGACACGTAATCTGGTGAACTGGGTTCGCTTCCCCGTTCCTCCACATGCAGCTGCTGGGTGACCTTGGGCTAGTCATACTTCTCTGAAGTCTCTCAGCCCCACTCACCTCACAGAGTGTTTGTTGTGGGAGAGGAAGGGAAAGGAGATTGTTAGCCGCTTTGAGACTCCTTCGGGTAGTGATAAAGCGGGATATCAAATCCAAACTCTTCTTCTTCATCATCATCATAGTCAAATTGTGATCTGAACTCTGGACTCTTAGGTCCTAGTCCAGCACTAACCACTGTACCACACTGGCAATCAATCAATCAATCAATCAATCAATCAAGCCTTGCTGAAGTCAGAAGGCACGGGGAAGTCTTGCTGTGTTTTTCCTAATCCTGGGTAGCAGCTGTGAGGAAGAAGCAAGTGCAGACAGGGGTCCACAAATTCAATTGCTAGAACCAGGAATTTAATTCCGGTGAATATTAGAGTAAAGCCTCTCCTATAGCTGGTTGCAGGAGAAGACGTTTCTAAGCGGTTGCTGCCAGCACAAGGAGGCAGAAGGTGCCTCTTTCAAAATGGCCCCAGGCTTTGTCTTGTTACTGGAAGCAGCACTGGCGTCGAGGAGCGGAGGTAGATTTCTGCTGCTTCTACCCCATCATTGTCTGCAAAGATGGCATGAAGGCTGGCAACAGCAACCCTGCCGTGTGGGAAGTCCTTGCAAATGACCGCAATGCCTGGAGACAGACAGGTTGTGTATCCATACCAGTGAGCAGAGGAGGAATGACCTCTGGGAGGAGCGCAGAGTGGTGCATCTACAGTAGCACAACCAGACGCCTTCATGTGCCCCAGTTGCAACAAAGCATGTCTCTACACAACCACAGCAGGTGCTGTAACCTTCCAACAGTTTGACTTCACTCACAAAGGCACACTCTTGCATCGTCTCCTGAGACAGTCGGTTGCCAACAACTAGACTGCATGTACTAAGAGAAACACTTACATTGTCTCTGTGGGGCAGGGGGCAAGAAACCGCACTGACCACTGGAAACAACATTTGTCTGCCAAACGCAGCCAAAATGTGTGGACCCCTGTTTGGGAGGCTTTGTCACCAGCGGAAGGTCACAAATAGACTAAACGCAGGCAGTCAACTGCTGTCTCTCCCGGAAATTCTTGCCTCTCTGACCATGGAGAACATCAGGAGGAAAAGGCAAACAGGCTTATGAGCACAGAACATTCTCTGTAATAATTATCATTAACGGACATAGTGCAGGCCTATAGCACTTGTTACACACCAGGCCAGACACAACCCATCATCTGCGTACGGAGGCCAGAGAATCTCTCTGTTTGCACAACAACAGCAGCAGCAGGCATTATGAAGATGTTTCTTGTCAGGAAGGCAGCAAAACCAGAAGTTCATTAAGCCGTGCCTCAAGGCCATAGCTCACTGGTCGTGCAACTGATCTGAATGCAAAAGGCCACAGGTTCAACCCCTGGCACCTGCTGGGAAAGACGCTTGCTTGAATCCCTTGAGAACTGCTGACAGCCAGTGTGGACAATACAGTGGTACCTCGGGTTAAGTACTTAATTCGTTCTGGAGGTCTGTTCTTAACCTGAAGCCCCACTTTAGCTAAGTACTTAACCTGAGGTAAAGGGTAAAGGTAAAGGTACCCCTGCCTGTACGGGCCAGTCTTGCCAGACTCTAGGGTTGTGCGCTCATCTCACTCTATAGGCCGGGAGCCAGCGCTGTCCGCAGACACTTCCGGGTCACGTGGCCAGCGTGACAAGCTGCATCTGGAGAGCCAGAGCCGCACACGGAAACGCCGTTTACCTTCCCGCTGGTAAGCGGTCCCTATTTATCTACTTGCACCCAGAGGTGCTTTCGAACTGCTAGGTTGGCAGGCGCTGGGACCGAACGACGGGAGCGCACCCCGCTGCGGGGATTCGAACCGCCGACCATGCGATCGGCAAGTTCTAGGCACTGAGGTTTTACGCCACCCGCGTCCCACTTAACCTGAGGTACTACTGTGTGTGTATCCGCATCTACTCTTGCCCCTTTCTAAAATTTATTTATTGGTGTGGGTTTCTCTTTTTGTAAATCTACCAAATAATAAAATAAATGCGGGATTAAGGGTTTTTTTTCAAAACGGTGGAGTGTGTGTATTCTGTGTCCCGTTGATGTCTTGGACGCTTCTTCAGATAGGAAATGCTCTACAGGTGGGGGATGAAAATGGGGGTGTTTGAGGAGGGTCAGTTGGGGGGGGGAGGGGAGTGTGAAATGTCCCTATTTTCACCTGAGGAGTGTTGGAGGGTGTGCAATGGGCTGACTCGGTAGAAGGCAGCTTCTTAGGGAGGCCTGTGCTTGGCTCTGTGGATCCCGAGTTGTGAAGGCCTGAGGCAAAGCCTGTGCGGTGGCTTGCAAATTTCGACAGAGATTTGCCGCGAAAGGGAAAGTCAGATGAAGGATTAAAGGAAGAGCAGAGAGGGATGCCAAGAGAGAGGAAAGGAAGAAAGCTCCTCGTCTATGGAGCTGCACTCATTCTGTGCCAAGGGAGCCCCGCGATGGCAGAGTCTGAGAACCCTCATCCCATAACATCCAGGCACAGTTCTCTCCTAAGATGAAAACAACCACTAATATTCCTTGCGAGAGACATCTCCATAATTACTGCTGTTATTATTGTTGCTGCCGTGTCTCTCTGTCTCACACACACTCTCTCTCAGTCATCAAACAGGCTGTGGTGCTCTTTGATGATCGTCAATGGCAAGGAGGCGAGGCAAAGTGCCTTCAAACCATCTTTGTATTAACGTCCCAGAGACTGAGGTTCTCATTATGTCATCTACCCCAACTCCCTTGGCAAGGAAGCTGAATCCAAGTTGTTTTCCCACTGGGTTCCTTGTGGAAAACATGAAGGTAGGCGGGAACACGAGTTATCTTGGAAAAAATCTGCATCTCCCAAACACACAGTTGCCAGTTGAACCATAATTTGGGGTGGGGATTTGTGAGGCAGAATCCATGGCCATGTGAAGGGCTAACCATTCCTTCCTGCCTGGGGTATCTCCCTTGCCACTCTTCCCTCCAACTCTTCTCTCGCCATCCCAGCTGTCCGCCCCTCTCTCTCACTTGGCCAGTAGGATGTGCTGGTGAGGAACTGTCAAGAGAAGGCTTGGGGGATAATTGGCAAATGGCTGAAGAGTTAAAGCATCGCCTTCCCACCTTCTGATTCTTCTTGCAAATGAGGTGAAAATGGGGCTGGAAATGGGATTTGCTGCAAAATTTTTTTTGCCCCAAATCAGGAATGGAACTCTCGCAATAGCTTTTGTATTCACTGCCATGTGTCTGCAAACATTAAGCAAACAATGTCTCTATTTTCTGCATTATTTTGATTGAAATGACTGTTGATGGGCAACTTCAAGGCTCCTCTTGCTCTCTTCACTTGAAGCCAAACTTAGACTGGACAAAATATGCATGCATATATATAATACAACATTTGCATATTATATATATGCATGCATATGCTCTCTCTCTCTCTTTCTCTCTCTCTCTCTCTCTCTCTCTCTCTCTCACACACACACACACAAATTTGTACATTGCTTTCCATGAAAATAATTATTTTCAAACAGAGGATGCCCTCGAACAGAGGACTTTCTCTGACAGCCCTTCAAACAGAGGAGGGTCCTCTCTAAAATAGGACACATCGCCACCCTAGCAGCAAAGCCCCACGTATAAAAACCTTCCATTGGCGCCAGTGCTTAAAAGGTGGTGGTGGCTGGAGTCGTCCGCTTTTAATTCTCAGCACGTCCATTGATGGTTTGGAGCCCCTGAAATGTTTGTTCATGAGGGAATGCTGCCTTTTAGGCTGTTTAGGTAGCTGGGGAACTACTGCAACTTTGAACAGGACCGGCCCTACCATTTTAGGCTGAGGGACGGCGCGGTCTCTGGTAGTTGAATCTGGGCAGTCACAAAAGGGTAGCTAAACATTATTTAGTTACTGTTGTTGCATTTTTTTTACTTTCAGAGACAAGCGGTTTTCTGCATCAGGAGACAAAATAACTTGGCCAGCATTTGGCTCTGTGAACCTTGATGCGTACAGTGGTACCTCGGGTTACAGATGCTTCAGGTTACAGACTCCGCTAACCCAGAAATAGTACCTCAGGTTAAGAACTTTGCTTCAGGATGAGAACAGAAATCGTGCTCCGGCGGCACAGCAGCAACAGGAGGCACCATTAGCTAAAGTGGTACCTCAGGTTAAGAACAGTTTCAGGTTAAGAACAGACCTCCAGAATGAATTACGTTCTTAACCCAAGGTACCACTGTATTTCTGATTCACCTCAGGTGAAACAAAATGTCCTGGGCTGTCCTAGTCCTTGCATCCTCCTGGGCGACATCTTCCTTTCCCATCTGACAAGGCCCCCATGCCTAGCCAAAATGGCTGCCAGCCGAAGCGCTGAGCTCCACACAAAAGGCACCACGGTAGATGAGGCGCGTTTCATTATGACCTGCCCTTTCCCTCACCTGGAGAGTCTGAATGGGAGACAATAACCGAAGCCTAGCTCGTCTCCTTTGTTTGCAACACCGTCTCCAAACAAACAGGCCTTTGGAAATCTCCCACGAGTGACTTTTGCTGAATGAAAGAAAGCGAGGGATGATATTGCAAGCGGGGAGACATCAAAGGGGAAGGCGACTCTCCTCTTGGCCTGTCTGCGTCTGCCATCGGTAATGTGCAGGGATCATCTGGGCAGAAGCTTCACGAAATGACAAAGGATGTCTTAGGCCTTCTTAGGAGTACTTCACCCCCCCCCCACCGCACCTGCCTCTCTCGTCTGGCAGGAAAAACACTCTGACAAGCCTCCATTTAACCATTTAGCTTTAATTAAAGGCAGTTGCTGTCGCAGCAAAACCTTTCACTGGAACTTGTGAACTGAATGAGACCTCTAGGTCCATTGAATTGCCTCTTCTGCCAAGGTCTCAGGCAGAGGCATAGCTGTCAACTTTTCCCTTTTCTTGCGAGGAATCCTATTCGGAATAAGGGAATTCCCCTTTAGAAAAGGGAAATGTTGACAGCTATGGGCAGAGGGGCTGCATACAGACTGTATGTTTGAAGCATATTTAAAGCGCCGTACCCACCAAATGGGACGCGGGTGGCGCTGTGGGTAAAACCTCAGTGCCTAGGACTTGCTGATCGTATGGTTGGCGGTTCGAATCCCCGCGCGGGGTGAGCTCCCGTCGTTCGGTCCCAGCTCCTGCCAACTTAGCAGTTCGAAAGCACGTCAAAGTGCAAGTAGATAAATAGGTACCACTTTATAGCGGGAAGGTAAACGGCGTTTCCGTGTGCTGCGCTGGTGCTGGCTCGCCAGAGCAGCTTTGTCACGCTGGCCACGTGACCCAGAAGTGTCTTCGGACGGCGCCGGCTCATGGCCTCTAGAGCGAGATGAGCGCGCAACCCTAGAGTCGGACACGACTGGCCCGTACGGGCAAGGGTACCTTTACCTTTACCCACCAAATAATCCTGGGAACTGTTGCTTGTTCAGGGCGCTGGGAATCGTAGCTCTTTGAAGGGAAAACTACAGTTCCCAGAATGTTTTTTTGGGGCGGGTGCTTTAAATCTATGGTGCCTTTCGGCATAATTAGGGACCTGCCAACAGGGGACAGCGCCTCATCAGGGGGCCCATGGACAAGACCTACACAGCCTGTTCCTCTTCTTGCAACCTGCTCGGGTTCACCTGCCTCTCGCTCTGACCCAGACCACAGCAGAGGAGAGAAGTAGGGAGAAAGTCAGTGGTGGCCTTGTTGAGAAAGAGGGGGGAGAATCTGGAAATAATGAGAAATCAGGCTCATCAAGGAAAGGGGAGGGGGCATGTATGGTGTCTCCAAAAACTTGAAAAGATTGAATCTGAGACCTTCTGACCAGTGGCGTAGCGTGGGTTGTCAGCATCCGGGGCAAGGCAAGTAATTTGCGCCCCCCCCCGCTGCACTGTCCCTCCCCCAGGTAGTCCCTCGCTCTCTCTCCGCACCGCACCGCACGCCTGGCACCCTCCCCTCCACAGTGGGCGGCGACCCGGCGGCTTGGATCGGATTCGCACAGCCAGCACTGCAGTGAGAGAGAGTGAGTGAGCCAGGTAGGGGCAGAGAGCTGCGAGTGCGAGTGCGCCCCCCCCCAGATGTTGCGCCCGGTGCGGCCGGCCCCCCCTGCACCCCCCACCCTACGCCACTGCTTCTGACTGCCCATGGATCCCCTCCCCAGCTAATTCTCTTGGTTAGCAGTTGCATATGCAGTGTGGCCATGTACACAGTCCTCTGTTTGAATATCCATCCAGGCCAAGTCTGGTTTCACCAGAAATAACCCCAGGAAGGGAGCACCTGGGCAGCAGGCTGAGCCACCTGTATACAGAACTTGCTTTCCCTTGGGGTGAGATGAATTCTGTCATTCCCATTTAAATGGCACAATTATTTATAAACCTGTACAAATCTTCCACCTGCCTCAGTAAGAGTCGCCTTCACAGAACTACGCTTTCAATCTATGCCCCCTAGATGGACGATACAACAGAATAATAAAAAAAAGGCAAAGGACTTCTGGATGTCCAGTCGCTTTCAGGCCGAGGGAGCCAGCGTTTGTCCACAGACAGCTTTTCTGGTTTATGTGGCCAGCAGGACTAAACCGCTTCTGGCTCAACGGGACACCGTGATGGAAACCAGAGCACACGGAAACGCTGTTTACCTTCCTGCCACAGCGGTACCTATTTATCTACTCACTCTGGTGTGCTTTCGAACTGCTTGGTTGGCAGAAGCTGGGACAAAGTAATGGGAGCTCACCACCAGGGAGCGGATTCGAACCGCCTTAGGGAGAGAAAAATTGTCTGTGTGGGCAACCATGTGTAGAGGACATTTGCCATGACTTACTACAATGTCCACTATATGCAGACCCAAGAAACCGATTCATGAAACCCCTTTTCACGAAGGAAACAAATCAAACCAGGTCAGAGAGGGTGAGATTGCTGCTGAGTGATCTCTGTGACTTATAAGGTGACTTATTTTTATACCTTGTCAGCTAGGAAGAAAGAGCTGGGAGGGCTAGGGGTCAATTGCGAAGGGGACCCTGAGATCTAATTTGGGCATTTTATTTGAGAACCCCTTTTATTTTGTGTAATAAGGAATTTTGGTGGATTTGATCATGGTTTTACTGCATATATAGCAACTGCTTGCCCCCTCCCCCCTTTCCTTGGATGATGCCGTGGTCTTTGGCTAGCGCAATAAAAGTTTCTGTATGTATAAACTTGTACCGATACTTATAGAACAGCACAGGGAATAAATTATGCGAATGAGCAAATGAATGAATAAAATTCCTCCCCAGGAATAATTCCAAAAGGGCACTGTAACATGCAACCATCAGACTGAGCAGGAGTGTCCCAGCAAACTGAAATGATCAAAACACAGCAGCTGTTGGTGAAAGACAAGGTAGGTGATACATTTGTTTAAATGGGCAAATTCAATGGCTTTTTGTTTTTTTACGCTGTCCTCAAGATACAAGAGAAGCCTGTCCTCCCAGCGAACGCTGTACATAATTGATAGAACCTTAAATTTTATAACACCCTGAACGCCTCTGAACAGCAAATGCTGTTGGGTCAAGCCCCAGCGAACTGGAAGAGCAAGGCCACCAAAAACATAATTAATAAGTGAAAAGGTAATTGCCTCACGTTTGAGCTGCTAGAATCTCTTCCTCCCTGTGCCAAGCGTCAGAATAAAGCTGCGGTGGTTCTTCGGAGTAAAACTGAACATTGATGATCCTGTGGAAGATCATACAGAAACAGCATGAATTTATTTATTTTTTTAAAAAATCTCCATCGCCCCCATCACTGGTCACTGCAACTAAAACGAGGCTTCCAGAATGGCTCTGTTTGCAAAATCAAGCAACAAGACAGCCCCTGCCTCCAGGCAGACCATCTGAACAGACACAAAAGGAAATGGGTTGGGAGGGAAGAGGAAGCGAACAAACTTGGGCAACGTATCTTTTCTTGGGCAGGCAATTTTGTTTAGTGCCTGAAACAGCCCGGCACCTGGCTTTAGATCCCACTGCTGACACAAAAGGGGGCTTTAGGCAAGGTGCTATTGCCCCAGGACACCTATTCCCAACCTCAAAATGGGACCAAAGAGGCATAAAGTAAATGCTGAAGCTGTGGGAGCATTTGCAGGAGGTGAGCCTGACCCTTTGTTTGACTTGGAAATGTTTCCTCCCTTCTCCTGCGGGGGGACGGGACAGGGTTTAGATTGTTTTTGTTTTTATTATGCACTTTGTGTTTTTATATTGTGATTTTATGTTGTAACCACCCTGAGACCCGTGGGTATACAGTAGGGCGGTATACAATTTGTTGTTGTTGTTGTTGTTGTTGTTGTTATTTATACCCCACCCATCTGGCTGGGTTTCCCCATCCACTCTGGGCGGCTTCCAACAAAGTATTAAAATACAAAGGTCTGTTAAACATTAAAAGCTTCCCTAAAGAGGGCTGCCTTCAGATGTCTTCTAAAAGTCTGGTAGTTGTTCCTCTGGTAGTTGTTCTTCTCTTTGACATCTGGTGGGAGGGTGTTCCACAGGGCGGGTGCCACTACTGAGAAGGCCCTCTGCCTGGTTCCCTGTAACTTGGCTTCTCGCAGTGAGGGAACTGCCAGAAGGCCCTCACCACTGGACCTCGGTGTCCAGGCAGAATGATGGGGGTGGAGACGCTCCTCCTCCTATCATCATCATCATCATCATCATTTACTTTTAAGGACTCCTGTAGTGCTCCCAAATCAGAAGGGACAAAGGTGAGAATTTTCCTCGGGGGTGAGGGAAGCATTTGATTGGGAGAATAGATGGACATGGAAGGGGCATGCACCCCGTTCCATTTTTCAGTAACTTAGCAGATGTGGGGTTGAGACGATGCTGTAGCCAAAATGATGCCTTGATAGGCCCTAATACTGAGCATAAATAATGTGCAATAAAATGGATACCTGGAGAGGCTCTAAGTGGGCTGCTGGCAGAGAGAAACTCTCTTTCGTGCTCAAAAGAGAAATGTAACAGGACAGTTCCCCATCCCTATCTTGCCAGTACTCTATTTTGATTTTTTGCAGTCTAGCAACCTTAGTGGGCTTGTTTACAACGCTGTGTTGGGGTGCAAGGGGAATTGTTACACCACGCTTAAACTCAAAAGGTTATGGTTCTTTTTGTATAGCCAGGTCACTTGAAGACAGAAACTCCCTTTGGATTTTGAGAGGCGCACACACAGAATCGCTCTCGCTCCCCCCCAAGTCTGCGAATGCTTAGGAAATGTGTCATCATTTGGAGACAGTCTGCCCGAACAGCCCTTTCACCTAAGTGTTCCTGTTCAAGGAAGTGTCAGGCGGCCCCTCCAGCGCATTCCTTAAAGATGCTGTCAAATGGCTTTTAAAAAAACCAACACAACCCACCCAACTTACTGTCCTTTTGCAATAAACTTTCTAATAATTGCTGGGCAGTGGAGAAGACAAAGAAACTGTTGGAGGTTTCAGGTGATTTCCAGTAAGACGGTGTCTGAGCTTCTTCAGAAAGCAGCTCTAACTGCACTTATAACAGGTCAAGGCTTACTTGCCAGTCCCTTTTAAACATTTCTAGGGGCTCTATGGGACGCGGGTGGCGCTGTGGTCTAAACCACAGAGCCTAGGGCTTGCCAATCAGAAGGTCGCGGTTCAAATCCCTGCGACGGGGTGAGCTGCCGTTGCTCGGTCCCTAGAATCATAGAATCATAGAATCATAGAATCATAGAGTTGGAAGAGACCACAAGGGCCATCGAGTCCAACCCCCTGCCAAGCAGGAAACACCATCAGAGCACTCCTGACATATGGTTGTCAAGCCTCTGCTTAAAGACCTCCAAAGAAGGAGACTCCACCACACTCCTTGGCAGCAAATTCCACTGTCGAACAGCTCTTACTGTCAGGAAGTTCTTCCTAATGTTTAGGTGGAATCTTCTTTCTTGTAGTTTGTATCCATTGCTCCGTGTCCGCTTCTCTGGAGCAGCAGAAAACAACCTTTCTCCCTCCTCTATGTGACATCCTTTTATATATTTGAACATGGCTATCATATCACCCCTTAACCTCCTCTTCTCCAGGCTAAACATGCCCAGCTCCCTTAGCCGATCCTCATAAGGCATTGTTTCCAGGCCTTTGACCATTTTGGTTGCCCTCCTCTGTACACGTTCTAGTTTGTCAGTGTCCTTCTTGAACTGTGGTGCCCAGAACTGGACACAGTACTCCAGGTGAGGTCTGACCAGAGCAGAATACAGTGGCACTATAACTTCCCTTGATCTAGATGCTATACTCCTATTGATGCAGCCCAGAATTGCATTCGCTTTTTTAGCTGCCGCGTCACACTGTTGGCTCATGTCAAGTTTGTGGTCAACCAAGACTCCTAGATCCTTTTCACATGTACTGCTCTCAAGCCAGGTGTCACCCATCTTGTATTTGTGCCTCTCATTTTTTTTGCCCAAGTGCAATACTTTACATTTCTCCCTGTTAAAATTCATCTTGTTTGTTTTTGCCCAGTTCTCTAATCTGTCAAGGTCGTTTTGAAGTGTGATCCTGTCCTCTGGGGTGTTAGCCACCCCTCCCAGTTTGGTGTCATCTGCAAATTTGATCAGGATGCCCTTGAGTCCATCATCCAAGTCGTTGATAAAGATGTTGAATAAGACCGGGCCCAAGACAGAACCCTGTGGCACCCCACTAGTCACTCTTCTCCAGGATGAAGAGGAACCATTGATGAGCACCCTTTGGGTCCGGTCAGTCAGCCAGTTACAAATCCACTGGGTGGTAGCATAGTCAAGACCGCATTTTACCAGCTTCTTTACAAGAATATCATGGGGCACCTTGTCAAATGCCTTGCTGAAATCAAGGTAGACTACATCCACTGCGTTCCCTTCATCTACCAGGCTTGTAATTCTGTCAAAAAATGAGATCAGGTTAGTCTGACATGACTTATTTTTCAGAAATCCATGCTGACTATTGGTGATCACAGCATTCCTTTCTAGGTGCTCACAGATTGTTTGCTTAATGATCTGCTCCAGAATCTTCCCTGGTATTGATGTTAGACTGACTGGGCGGTAATTATTTGGGTCCTCTCTTTTCCCCTTTTTGAAAATAGGGACAACATTTGCCCTCCTCCAGTCTGCCGGGACTTCGCCTGTTCTCCAGGAATTCTCAAAGATGACTGCCAGTGGTTCTGAGATCACATCTGCCAGTTCTTTTAATACTCTTGGATGCAGTTCATCTGGCCCTGGAGACTTGAATACATCTAAACTAGCCAAGTATTCTTGTACTATCTCCTTAGTTATTCTGGGCTGTGTTTCCTCTGCTGAATCATTTCCTCCAAATTCTTCAGGTCGGGCATTGTTTTCTTTATCGGAGAAGACTGAGGCAAAGAAGGCATTGAGGAGTTCAGCCCTTTCTGTGTCCCCTGTTTGCATTTCACCATCTTCTCCTCTGAGTGACCCCACTGTTTCTTTGTTCTTCCTTTTGCTACGAACATACCCATAGAAGCCTTTTTTGTTGCTTTTAACCTCTCTAGCAAGCCTGAGTTCATTCTGTGCTTTAGCTTTTCTGACTTTGTGTCTACACGTGCTGGCTATTTGTTTGAATTCCTCTTTGGTGGTTTCCCCCCTTTTCCATTTTTTGTACACATCCTTTTTTAATCTTAACTCAGTTAAAAGTTCTTTAGATAGCCACCCTGGCTTCTTTAGGCACCTTCCATGTTTCCGTCTCATTGGTATTGCCTGAAGTTGTGCTTTTACTATCTCCCTCTTAACAAACTCCCAGCCATCATGAACTCCCTTTCCTTTTAGTATTACTGTCCATGGGATCTCACCCAGCACTTCCCTAAGTTTTATGAAGTCGGCTTTCTTAAAGTCAAGAAATTGAGTCCTAGTATGCTTGGCTGCTCCTTTCCGTTGTATAGTAAACTTCAGAAGAGCATGATCACTTGCGCCTAATGATCCTTCCACTTCTACCCCATTAACCAGGTCATCGACATTGGTTAGGACCAGATCTAAAATGGCTGTTCCTCTTGTTGCTTCTCCCACTTTCTGGACAATGAAGTTGTCTGCAAGGCCAGTGAGGAATCTGTTTGACCTTATGCTCTTGGCTGAGTTTGACATCCAACAAATATCCGGGTAATTGAAGTCCCCCATTACTACTATCTCCCTTCCTTTTGAATGCTTGGCCATCTGTTCCAGGAAGGCATCATCTATGTCCTCCGTTTGGCCTGCTTCTGCCAACCTAGCAGTTCGAAAGCACACCAGTGCAAGTAGATAAATAGGTACCACTCCGGCGGGAAGGTAAACGGCATTTCTGTGCGCTGCTCTGGTTTGCCAGAAGTGGCTTTGTCATGCGGGCCATATGACCTGGAAGCTGTATGCCGGCTCCCTCGGCCAATAAAGGGAGATGAGCGGCACAACCCCAGAGTTGTCCATGCCTGGATCTAATGGTCAGGGGTCCCTTTACCTTTAGGGGTTCTATATCTGAAATGGAGAAATGTTACTGGACAGAATATTACACACACACACACACACACACACACTTTCTAGAAATGATGGTGCTTGGCTGAATCACCGCCTGCTGCTCGACCCTAGGATAGTAGCAGCGACATATTTTTGGGTTCATGTCTTAAGAACGTAAGAAAAAGTCCTGCTGGATCAAGCCAAAGGCCCAACTAGTCCATCATCTTAGTCTCTCTGTGGCCAATGAGATAACGCTCGCCCCACTTAGCATACCCAGCACCTATCTCTGATGGTGGAAGTAAAACAAAGACTTAGTGGGCAGGAGCCATTGATAGGCTTATCTTCTGTGATAATGGCCATCATTAATTGCTAGCAGTGAGCCATCATAGAGAGAGAGCTCCCACATCACTGGTTGTTAACGTCTAAAAGATATCGAGCATCAGAACAACCTGGCCTCTATAAGGAAATTCTGTCCTTGATATGCTCAGTTTCCACCTCTCCATTTTGATTCTCTGGCCCCATATCTGCACAAACTTATTATCCCAAAATACAGACGTGCTTTTACACTTGCAAGACTGAATGTTTTGCCATCTGCGGTACTTGAGGGTCGATTCCAAAAGATCCCGCCTGAGAAACGTCTTTGCCCCTGTGGAGATGGTAGCACCGAAACAGCGGCCCACGTCCTTCTGTCCTGTACTCTCTACATAGACCTGAGGAACGAGATCATCACCCCTCTCGTACTAACCATCCCAGGGCGCTCAACCACTGCCACAATGTTCTTTCTTCTATCAGATCAAAATGAGCAGATAACAGCAAAGTTTGCTAGGTTCATAGCAGGGGCAATCAGAATAAGGGCCACTAACTGATGGCTGATTCAGGACTTCAACTTGTGCTTTTATATCAAATTTCCTTTTCTGCGTATACTGTACTGTTTTACTGTTGCTATGGCCACTGGCTAATGCGAATAAAGTTTTATCTCTCTCTCACTGGTTGTCAACTGAATACTCTCTCCATTTCTGGGTACCACAATCTAAGGAGGATGTTCTAGGGCTACCATACGTCTAGAACTTCCCGGACATAGCCGGGAGTCATCTGTCAAAAATGGCTGACTTTTCCAAAAGCGACTAAAACACCCAGGAAAACCTGGGCGTATGGCAGCCCACATCGGTAGTGTTGGCGATTTTCATGGAAAATAGCCCCACCCCCCCAAAAAGCTAAACAACTTTTGCGTCTGGATTTTCACTTTTTGAAATATGGCAGCCCTAATGTTGACAAGCTGGAATGTGTGCAGAAGAAGGCAACCAAGAAGATCAAGGGTCTGGAAACCAAGCCTTATGAGGAACAGTTGAAGGAGCTGGGTATGTTTAGCATCCTTAGCAAACAACAGTTCCTTAAATTCTTTGAGAGTAAAAAATGTGCTTTAATGGTATGGCTTGTATGCAGCCATGATAGAAGTTTATAACATTATATAAGGTAAGAAGAGTTTTCTTCCTCTCTCATAATTCTAGGACTTGGGGTAGAACTGATTAGCAGCAGGTTCAGGGATGGCAAAGGCAGCATATATTCATATGAGTCTTAGTCTGCTAACGCCAGAAGATGTGACTGTGTTGTGATACCAGCCAGGATAGATAAGAGGAACATCAGTATATAAAGTATACCTGAATAGCAGGTGTTGGGAGTGGGTGTGGGGCGAGAACGTTTGTATAAGAAAGGACTATCTAGTGATGCTCTTTGTTAGAGATGTAATATGGATAATGCTTCTTTGAATCATATGCTTTTGCTGTGCCCCACACTTGCTAAGCGTTGGGAGAACCTGCTGGACTATATAAACAAGACACTTTTCGGAGGTGAATAAGCTCTTGAACTATATACCCATTATATGGAAACTGACAGCAAAAATGGATTCTATGTGCCTAATAGGGGCCAAGAGACTGATACTGGTGAATTGGAAGAATAGAGAAACAATCCCCCTTGATCAATGGCTTGGCAACATTAGCAGCATTTGAACGTACAGCTTATAGACACAGACTTTCTTTGGATAAATGCAATGATATTTGGAATGAGTTTACACAGATTATATTAGTTTATTTATAACTAAGTGTGTATTAGTATAAGATTATGCACATCTGCATGCTAATGTATGGAAATGTAACTTGAGTCTTTTTTTTGTTGTTCTATCCTTTTTTATAAATGAAATTCTTCCAATAAAGTATATTTTTAAAAGAGAAGTGCTGCCTCTTTGTGCCCTCATGAACTTCCCAGAACAATCGGTCCGGCCCCTAAGAATTCTGGCCTCGATGAGCTAAAAACATCAGAGGAGCCTCTTTGTAATATATTGTTATTGGATTTTCTATTATAGCAGCTATTACATCAAGTCAAAACCACAAAACTACAAAAGAAAAACAAAACAAGAGAGTACAGAGTTGAATACAAGAAGAAGACAATGCTACCTCATAAACAAGTATCATTAGCTAAGGCATAGAGGATAAAATAATTATTTTAGAGAAGGAGGATCAGCATGGTATTATCATGTTTTTTTTTTGCAGGGGATGGCCTTTCTATTAACACCAGCTGTAGTCACATGGGCATGGCCCAGGGGGGCACAAATATTACTGAAAAGCATTGAAAGTACTCAGTTATCTTCTTCTTCTTTGGCGATCACTCGTAGCCGAGTAAGATTGTCTTCCATAAACATGGTTTTAACAATGAGTCCATAAGTGACTGTGGAGGCCAATTCTGGATCCACACGTCCTTCCACAGTGGGGACATTGGTTTCCGGGAGGGAGTTGATCACGGTGTGGATTTGCCAAGCGTGCCTTCCTCTTAGCATGTTTCTCCCTTGCATCCTGAGTTCGAGTGTCTTCAAAGCCCATGACACCTTTGGTAAAGGCTGTTCTCCAACTGGAGCGCTCGCAGGCCACTGTTTACCAGTTGTCAGTGTGTATACTACATTTTTAAAGATTTGCCTTGAGACAGTCTTTATAATAATAATAATAATAAACCTCTTTTGTTGACCACCAGCATTGCGCTTTCCATTTTTAAGTTCACAATAGAGTAGTTGCTTTGGAAGACGATCATCAGGCATCCGCACAACATGACCAGTCCAAAGAAGACGATGTTGAAGAATCATTGCTTCAACACTGGTGATCTTTGCTTCATCTGAGGTTCTGCTCGCCCCCCCCCCCAGCAGAAGCCTGCCCCCCGCAATGTCCTTTTTACAGGGTATTTTTACCCATGATTCCCCAAGAAAAACTCAACAACTTTGGCTTCCCTTCCTAACAGAAATCCAGCCTACACCCATGCATAGTAAAGGTAAAGGGACCCCTGACCATTAGGTCCAGTCGTGGCCGATTCTGGGGTTGTGGCGCTCATGTTGCTTTATTGGCCGAGGGAGCCGGCGTCCAGCTTCCGGGGGGTCATGTGGCCAGCATGACTAAGCCGCTTCTGGCGAACCAGAGCAGTGCGCGGAAACGCCATTTACCTTTCTGCTGGAGCGGTACCTATTTATCTACTTGCACTTTGATGTGCTTTCGAACTGCTAGGTTGGCAGGAACAGGGACCGAGCAACGGGAGCTCACCCCGTCGCAGGGATTCGAACCACCGACCTTCTGATCGGCAAGCCCTAGACTCTGTGGTTTAACCCACAGTGCCACCCGCATCCCTTATGTGTTGAATAGAAGGATGCTAATCAATAACAAAGTGGGCTCTATTTGTCCTTCCCTGAGCTTTTTAAACAGCTAGTCCTCTTCTCTGAGTCAGTAGAACCTGTTTGGATTAGACCAAGGGGCCAACTAGTATAGCATCTCATTCTGGCCAACCAGATGTCTCTCCTGGGACGCCCACAAACTGGACATGAGCACAAGAGCACTCTGACCAACTGTGATGTTCAGAAGCATAGCACTTCTAGCAGTGAAGGCTGAGTGAAGCCACTGTTGGCATGGACCAGGGGTCAGCAAACTTTTTCAGCAGGGGGCCAGTCCACTGTCCCTCAGACCTTGCGGGGGGCCAGACTCTATTTGGGGGGGGGAATGAATTCCTATGCCCCACAAATAATCCAGAGATGCATTAAAACAAAACAAAACCATACACTCTCCACTCATGTAAAAACACCAGGCAGGCCCCACAAATAACCCAGAGATGCATTTTAAATAAAAGGACACATTCTGCTCATGTAAAAACACGCTGATTCCCGGACCGTCCGCGGGCCGGATTTAGAAGGCAATTGGGCCGGATCCGGCCCCCGGGCCTTAGTTTGCCTACCCATGGCATGGACTGATAGTGGACAAGGCGTTTCTTATGCCCAGCCAGTAGACTAGAAATCTCGACACCACTGAGATAATGTGCCATAGTCCATAATGTGCCATAGCCCAAGCATTTTGGCCACCTGAAGCAAAGCCCTAGCAGCAAATCCCCATTGTCCCGAACCACACGGTACCTGAAGGCAAGTCCTGCTGGTGTACATCTCATGGCAGATGCTAGCGTGTAGCCCAAAGCCCAGTCAGGTCATGTTCCAGCCTCTGCAGCCGATCCAGGCGTCAGGACAGTCCTGCAGAAGGACAGACCCATGGCCTCCACGCGTGGTCCAACCAACACAGGAAGTTGAGCAGACACAGCATCTCAGCTCTGCATGCTGATTGCAGCACCTGGGCTTGATGAGGCCAGTGAGCCTCACCTGTTCAGAGCCTACTCCAACTGAGGAATCACTCATCTCCTCCCAGAGCTAGCGAGCTCCACCTGGCCAGGTAGGGAGTTGGGTTGTGGGCACTTGCTTACTTCTGCCACCTACAGCATAACTCCCTGTGTCTCAGAGCCTGCCATGTTCGTAGACACAAGGGCCCCTCTGGCTCTGGGTCCTGCTGCTCCGGTTCCTGTGCAGTGACCACCATCCCCTCGCCATCTTCTGTCGCCCTGTGAGTAGTTTCTATACCTTCCCCTCCACCTCCACCCCCAGTTTGCCATGGTGTGTCCTAGTCCCAGCTACACCCCTCGCCAACATCCCCTTCCTCCTCCCTGCCGGTTCATGACAACCATTCAGACATCACGGTCTGCCTTCATCTAGGGCTTGTCCACATTTAAGCATGATTTAGCTGTTATTCCACAGCAATTTGAACTAGATGAAAGCCCCCACAGATTTGAACCTGTGTACAAGCAGCAACTTGGGTCTTTCCCATTCATACCAGTAGCTATTCCCTTTTGAGTTTGTCCCAACCTTCTATTTTTTATTATTATTCTATTATGCTAATTAAATACTTACAATGCATGGGTTTTTTTAATTATTATTTTTAATAACCAAAACTCTCAGCCCAGGAAGGGTGCAAAAACACACTGTCAGACAATTGCAAATTCTCATCACAAAACTGCTTGTCGTTTTTAAAAAAAATAGTTTTTTTATTAAAGATTTTTTTTGTGTGTGTAACACAAATCAAACAAATAAGGAAAAGTACATATAGCAGGCTCCACTTTCAGTGCAGAGTCTTTTTCACTGTTTATGTTTGTTATGAGACATTATTGTCATAGACTTTGGGGGGAGAAAGGGAGGGAGAGGATTGTGTTTGGTGATATTTTCATTCTATTACATAGCGTTTATGCAAGGTTTCTATATCCGTGTCCCATGGGTAGGTCCTTTATTTATATAGTTATTTGTTTTTATTGGCATTGAGAGAGATTGGAGGGTCCAGGTTTGTGTTGGTTGTGTTGTGTTGGTTGTGTTCAGTTGGCTGCAGTGTGGCTTGTTTGTATGTCGGTGGGGTGGGTTGTGTCAAGTTTGCCATATTGAGTTGTATGTTGCTGTGGAGTGTGGGTAGGTCATGGTCTTGTTGTGCTGCATATGTGCTAAAGGGGAACCACACTGGGGTTAAGTTGGCTTCCTTTGCTTGTCACCGTGCTAGTTTAAGTCTGTTGGCTAATTTTGCTTGTACAGTTTTCTGGTTTTGTGCAAATCTGAGCGATTATTTATTGTCTACCCTCCTCTTTCAGGAGCAATGGAAACCAGAAGCACAACTGAAATAGATGAACGGAATTGCAAATTCTTGGCATACACCTTTCATATCAATTTGCTGTGCAATACCCGGTGTATAATTTTTTTAATGTGGTTTGCATGTGCAGCTTTCTGGTTTTGTGCAAAACTGAGGGTTCAGAAGTAAAATATATATGTTTAGGTGCATGCAGGGAATATTTATCTGCACAGCCAGAAAATAAATGAATATGAAGTTGTATATATGGAAAGGGGAGTAACAGGAAGTGACGATTGATCCACCCACCCTAAAACACCAAAAGAAATAATGTGTGAACCCAAATAGAGCAGTTTGGAGCCTGATTTCCCCAAATTTATTACCGCCGTGTCAGGTAAATCTGAACTTAAAGGGAGAAAGCATCAATATTGGTGCTGCTTGAAGGTACCAACATGTGGACTACACAGATTAAATAAGAATGGGAAGGCAAACAGCTGCAAGCACACAGTAAACTATGGTTTGCAAAAGCCCCTAGCCTTTGCTCATGAAACCAGTCAGTCCTGAAACAGGTCATTTCACCTCTGCAGGATTTCAGGGCTGCCCCTGATAATATGTGTTATTAGAATCATCACCAGGTCTGTGATTTTCACCAGCTCTTGCAAGTTTTGTTCCGCTGGGCCAATACGGCTACCTGTTTGTTTGTTTTTTTTCATACTGAGGAACTTTGGCAGCATTCCTGCTAATTAGAATAATGACAGAGCTAGGGGTGCTGACGGAACAGGTTCAGTCAAGGAAGCAAAGAATCGATTACAGGAAGTAACCGTAAAATGTAACCTTTTGCAAAATAATATTGCAAAATAATGCAAATCGGTTTGCACAATAATTATGGCTATTCCCCACCTCGGGCAATATATATTGCAAAGATTGTCTTCCTCCAAGCTATATGGTATGTGTATAATTACCTTGTAGGCATGGTATTCACATAAGCTTCCTGATCGGTTACAGACACTCAGACAAACACAATCACTCTTAACTTCCTGGTCCCCTCCCACACTTTTATCATGAAACTACATAGACATTAATATTTCTTTTTCCCTGGCCATCCGTTCTGTTTTTTAGGAGTGCAGTGAAGGAAGCTGCTTTATACTGAATCAAACATTTGGTCAATCTCACCCAGTATTGTCTACAGCCTGGCAGCAGCCCTTGGTGACGTCAGAGAGGTCTCCCTCAGTCCTGCCAGGAGACATTGGGCACTAAAGCTAGCACCTTTTGCTTGCAAAGTGAATGCTGTGCCACTGAGCTAAGGTACCACACGGGCACCGCTAAGGTGTGGTCTGTCTCATTCCATGGAACTCACACAGGCTGTTCAAAACTGCAAGAAAACACCTGCAACCTATTTTGGTTACCCTAGGTGAAAATTGATTTTGCTCCACCTCAAAAATGCCTTCTATAAAGGCATAATAGGGTTTCAGTTTGGGTGGAACTGCGCCTTCTAGCTTCAAAGATATTCCCAACTATTGCTATCCCATATGTCTATCTAGCTGAGTAGTGTCTACTCTGTCTGACAGCAGCACCACAACATTTCAGGCACAGGACTTCTCCATCACCAGTGACTAATCCTTTCTCAACTGGAGATGCTACTTGCCCCACACTTCAGATCTTGCTGTTTCAAGGGTCTGGGCCATAGCTGTCAACTTACAGATTTGAAAATAAGGCACCAGCAGCCTCGAAAATAAGGGACCAGCAGCCAAAATAAGGGATTTTCGGAGCACAGGTATGTTCAACTTCTGAGCCCCTCCGAGCCAAAGGCAGAAAGCCCAGCTAGCAGCCAAACGAAGCCTCAAGCGGTGGTTCCCACAGTGCAGCAACCTAGCAAAGGGGAGGCAGCAAGGAAAATCACCGTCACCTCTCCACTGCGAAGCGCTGAGCAAAGGCGAGTCCCCAGGCAAAGCGGCCAATTTGATCAGCACAAGGCATGCAAGCTCCACCCCCCAGTCGTTCTTAGACTCCTTATTGGGTGAGCAACGCAGCCAAGCAACACAGTTGGAGCCTCCCTCCCTGGCCGGCAGGGAGGAAGGGAGAGGAGCTGCTTCCTTTGAAACCCGGGAAATTTAAGGGACATCATCAATAAGGGACAGCAGCGGGACACAACGCTGGGATAAGGGACTTTCCCGCCAAATAAGGGACGGTTGACAGCTATGGTCTGGGCAGAGGTTCTCTCTGTGGGGCACTTTCTCTAAACCCCCCAAATCCTGCCATTTCAGGCAGCTGCCTGAGCTGCCGATTAAGTTGGGCTGGACCTTTACGTTTGCTAAGAAATCCCAACTCCTACAAAAGCTCAAAGACTTGAGTTCAAAATTGGGTATGAAAAATCAAAGGAAGTGAATAGTTTGCATAAACTTTATTGATTTGCGCAAAAATATCCTGCAGCTGCATTATTGCCATTTTGAACAAGCCTCCTATGCAAGTTTGGAGGAATGGAACAGGTTGCTCTGCTAAGTTGAGAAAGGAGGGAGGGATCCTGATCTGCAAAGATGAGTTTGATGATTAAAATGATTATTTCGGTTGCTGCAGCTCCTGAACAGTCCTGGGCTTAAGATCCAGACAGCAATAGCTCCATATTCTTTAGCCTGACCTCCACATTTATAGAGAGATGACTTATTAATGGTGTTAGTGGCGGATCAAACATTACTAATTGATGCAGCCAATTTGTTTCCTCTGAATCAAAGTTTAATCAGGGAAGCTGGCCTCGAGGATTTCAAACGGGAGAGAGTGTGCCAAAGGTTGAGAGAGACAGAGAGAGTGAGGGGCTGCCGAAAACCAGGAGGCTATCTATAATGGAGGAGGAATGTTTGCTGCAAATGCAGAGCTTGGCTGCTTCAAGCCTTTCCCCAGGTGGAGACAGGACTGTCTCAGCCTTACATTTGCCAAATGGGGTGAGCTCTGCAGATGCACAAAGGAGGAGACTTTCGCCCATGCTGCTGGCCAATGGCAAGTCTTTAAAAGCTACCTTCGTGCAAAGGAATGGCCAGGTACTTGGAGAAAACATGGCAGGCACAGTTGTGGACTTGAGGTTCTCCCATGATGCATACCCTCCAACATTTCTCCATTGAAAATAGGGGTGTCCTGTTCCATAACGACAATTTTACTATTTACACCCCACACATCTTTTTGGGTTACCGCAGCCACTCTGGGCAGCTTCCAACATATATAAAAACATAAATACACCATTAAACATTAAAAAACCCCTTTCCTATACAGTCATACCTCAGGTTACAGACACTTCAGGTTGTGCATTTTTGGGTTGCGCACTACGCAACCGGAAGGGGTTACTTCCGGGTTTCAGCACTCGCGCATGCGCAGAACGACTAAATCACACTTTGTGCATGCACAGAACAGCCGAATCACGACCCATGCATGCGCAGATGCGGCGCTGCGGGTTGGTAAGGGCAGGTCTTTCTCAAAGGAGAAATATATCAAGCTGAAGGAAGAAGTTGGAAGAGAGATGCTCATTCCTTCTTCCCCTTTCAGCTGATCAACGCCCTTTCTTATTGCTAGGGACGTGTGTGGTGCTGTGTTCTAAACCACTGAGCCTCTTGGGCTTGCCGATCAGAAGGTTGCCTGTTCGAATCCCCGTGACGGAATGAGCTCCCGCTGCTCTGTCCCAGCTCCAGCCAAACGTAGCAGTTTGAAAGCACGCCAGTGCAAGTAGGTAAATAGGTACCATTGAGGCGGGAAGGTAAACCGTGTTTCCGTGCGCTCTGGTTTCTGTCACGGTGCCAGAAGCGGTTTAGTCATGCTGGCCACATGACCCGGAAAGCTGTCTGTGGACAAACGCCAGCTCCCTCAGGGCACCGCAACCCCATAGTCGCCTTTGACTGGACGTAACTGTCCAGGGGTCCTTTACATGTTTATTATTATTATTGCTAGGGGAGCTTTCCACTCCGTGGATGGGGCAGGACCGAGACCCATTGCCACTTTCTCCCCTTCCTTGGCCTCTAAAGGCAAAGGGACAATGGCCCTTTCCTCCCTCTCTTGCTGCTCCTCAATATCAAATCCTCCACATTGTCCTCTGGTAGCAACTGCCACTCTGATCCTGAACTGGACAGGATCCCAGAGCTCGTGACACCTTTTTTTAATGTGCATTTGTAGCTGGTTTTTTTTTTTTTTACCATCTTGATATTTTATTAAGGATTTTCTTGTTTTACAGAAGTAAGTGTAATGCCTCGTTTGTGTTTTTCCCCCCCATGTAACATTTTTACAAATCCATTTCATTTGTTGAGGCATTAGGGGGAGAAGAAAAAAAGAAAGAAAAAAGAAAGGGGGGGGTGGAGAGAGGGAAGATGGAAGGGGGTGGGGTCGGGTGGCGGTGTTTCTATTATGTTTAATGTATGTAGAGTTTGGTGTCAGCGTTGCTTGTGTTGTTCACTTGTGTTCCTTTGGTGACGAGAGAGGTTGGGGTTGGCCTAGGGTGTGATTGTTTGCTTGTGATTGGCTGTGGTGATCTTTGTTTTTGTGTGTGAGTGAGGTGGGTGGGTGTTTTGGATCAGGTTAGCCATATTGATTTGTATGCTGTTGGTGGATTATTGTCCTTGTCCTGTTGGGTTGTGTATGTGATAAAGGGGAGCCATACCGGGGTGAAGGCGTCTTCTTCTGTTTGTCCCCGTGTCAGTTTCAGTTTATTAGTTAATTTTTCTAGTAGGGCTGTTTCCCATACTATTTGGTACCATTGGTCCATGCTTACTCCTGACAGGTCTCTCCAGTGTCTGGCTATGATGCTTCTGGCTGCTGAGAGTAGGTGGGTATTTGTAGCTGATTTCATGGCTTTGGTGTATGTTTTGCATGCACTTAGCTGTGTCACGAGGTGATAAATTTGTACGTGTGGACTGATCCCAATCGCTCATACACAATCGCTGTTTGCTGAGGTCTGGAACAGATGTAAATTTTCCCAAGAAATGCTCACAGCAATATTAAGTAGAATGGCTTCCCATGGTGCCAGCTCTGTAAATAAAGAAGAACGGGTTGTACTATTCCCTCCCCAACCCCAGCTGTTGAACAAATGATGTAATAGGTGGCCTGAGACCCGGCTGCCGTCCCCTACATCCAGTCATGAACAAAGAAAAAGGGTGCAACTCCTGGGAAACTCCAGCCTGTGGCCATATATGTTGACATGTGGGTCTTGGTGGGTAAGGAAGGATGGCAAAAAGCTGAGGGAGGAGTCGACTGGAGTCACAGCCAACATGTTAGGTTATTTATATAGGTAAAGGTAAAGGGACCCCTGACCATTAGGTCCAGTCGCGGACGACTCTGGGGTTGCAGCGCTCATCTCGCTTTACTGGCCGAGGGAGCCGGCGTACAGCTTCCGGGTCATGTGGTCAGCATGACTAAGCCGCTTCGGGCGAACCAGAGCAGTGCACGGAAACGCCGTTTACCTTCCCGTCGGAGCGGTACCTATTTATCTACTTGTACTTTGACGTGCTTTCAAACTGCTAGGTTGGCAGGAGTAGGGACCGAGCAACGAGAGCTCAATGTGGGGGCAAGTCGGCACCCCTGGGTGGTGCAATGGGTCAGTGCATCTGGCTGTTAACCAGAAAGAAGGCTAGTGGTTGGAGCCCACCCAGAGATAGCTGTGGGAAGGATACCACTAATGCAGGTGACTAGATGACCCTCAAGGTGCCTTCGGACTCAGTAATAATAATAATAATAATAATAAATAAATAAATTTATTATTTATCCCCCCCATCCGGCTTGGCTTCCCCAGCCACACTGGGCGGCTTCCAACAGAATATTAATATACAATAATCTATTAAACATTAAAAGCTTCCCTAAAGAGGGCTGCCTTCAGATGTCTTCTAAAAGTCTGGTAGTTGCTGTTCTCTTTGACATCTAGTGGGAGGGTGTTCCACAGGGCGGTGACACTACCGAGAAGGCCCTCTGCCTGGTTCGCTGTAACTTGGCTTCTCGCAGTGAGGGAACCACCAGAAGGCCCTCAGAGCTGGACCTCAGTGTCCGGGCAGAACAATGGGGGTGGAGACGCTCCTTCAGGTATACAGGACCAAGGCCGTTTAGGGCTTTAAAGGTCAGCACCAACACTTTGAATTGTGCTTGGAAACGTACTGGGAGCCAGTGTAGGTCTTTCAAGACCTGTGTTATGCGGTCTCGGCGACCACTCCCAGTCACTAGTCTGGCTGCCGCATTCTGGATTAGTTGCAGTTTCCAGGTCATCTTCAAAGACAGCCCCACGCAGAGCGCATTGCAGTAGTCCAAGCGGGAGATAACTACAGCATGCACCACTCTGGCGAGACAGTCTTATGATTCTACGATTCTGGGAGCCCCACAGAGCAGGATTGGTGGGGGGAGGGACAACTTACTTCCCTAGAGAAACTTTCTGAGTACCCAAGGAGAAGTAACTCCACCACCTTCAAGGCTGCCCCATCTCCTTGACTTAGAAACAGGGTAGAGTGAGGTCTGGGAGCTGAATATGGCCCCCCAGGCCTCGCTCTCTGGCCCTCTTTAGACCACACCCCTCAACCACCCTGCTTCCGACTCTCCTTCAGTCTTTTTGCCTGACTGGAATGTGTCCTTGAACTCTGACCATGCCTCTTGTTTGCCTATACAGAGGACAGAGAAGGGTGCGGGTTTGTAGAAACTAGCCTACTGTATAAAGGTAGCATGTATAGTCATTGCTCTGCCCACTTTGGCCTCTAGCACCGCCCATCACTAGTATTTGGCCCCTGGGACATTGCCCAGAAGGGAATGTGGACCTCAGGTTAAAGCTTTCCTCACTCCTGATGTCAGGGAGCCAGCCAGCAATAAATCACACAGTGTATGTAATGTTTACTCTTTGTTAGAAGAAGCAAGGCCTTCTCAGTAGGTCTTGCTCCTGTGAGGCAGTTGTGGAGGCTTTCCACAGCTCCTCCTCTCCCAGGTGCTTCCCCAGCAATCTGAGACTATGCCAACGCACCTCTTCATACCTCTTTGCTCCTCCCTCTTCATACCTCTTCTGGTCCTGGGAGACCAGTGTGGGAGGGGAGCTTGTTGCAGGAGGAGGGGGACACCCTGGCTTCTTCACCAGCCTGATTCATATCTGCCTCTTGAATCCGCTCCTCTCTTGTTTCAGCTTCTGGACTCCTTTCTGCCACAGACTCTCCCTGCTCACAGGGTTCTGTTCCCTCTTCAGCTTCCCTCCTCCCAGGCTTCTCCCTCTTCTCCCTCTGACAGTACTCCCACCACCACTCCCTGGGCTCTGAACCTTCTTCCCTTGGGGGTGTCCCCAACTGGAGCCTCCTACCATCCTTCTGCGTCTAGCAAGTCCTTGACACCTGACTTGGAGGCAATTATTTGAAGATGGTGGCCCAAGGCCAATGTGACCAAGAAGCAATCTTGGCCACAGGCAACGTCTCTATTTCCGTTGTCCTCGGTGGGCGAGAGAGATCTGTCGGAGGCTGAGCTCCTGGCTCATCATCTGTGACCTCTGGACCGACCAACGGCACACAGCATCTTCCTTCTCCAGGAAGTCCTTTCCCTGCAAGCCTGCAAAGCACTAGCAAGCCCTTTCCAAAGGGAGTGGAAGGAGCCTGGCTTGCTGTGCATTGCTCCGCAGTGACAGTAATGCACAGGATTACAGAGCAAAGATAGATTTTACTGGAAAGATGAAAGGAAATTGCATCTTTAATAATTTAACTTGGGCAGTTTGGAGGGAGCCGCCAGGTTGTGGTCTTGGTGCCGTCAGAAAAATCCCACCATCTGTTCCTGGAAATCTGGCTGGCTCCACCGCCCAGCCAGAAAGACCACAGGAGGCTCTGTTTTCTCATTAAAAAGGGACAGTGAATACTCCACCGTGTCTAGACCAGGGTGAAAGGTTAAAACGCTCCAATCCCTGGAACATGTTAAAGTGATATCCCTGGCCAAAAGGGAGGTGGGGGAAAGATATGATAGAAAAATGTAAATGAATAAATAAAACTAATCTATAGAGCTGGAACTGACACAGGCAGATAAGAGTGGTTCTTTCTGTCTCCGTTAATAACCGTTGAATCTTGTTTTATCTTCCAATGCTGCTACTTACGTTTGAATCTGCACGTTGCTTTATGGTCTATGCGTTGTGAGGTTAGTTCTGTTAGATGCCCTTTACGCCTGTGCAGATGAGTCTGAGTTGGTCACTGGCAAAGGTGACACCTGATCCTGAGCAAACCACAATTTCTCCACTTGTCTTTTTTAGTTGTTGCGGAAGCCTAGTCAAAACGTCTTCCTTGCATTGCATCAAAGAAGAAGAAGAAAAAGGCCTATGTTTTTTCATAAACCTTCCCTCTGAATAGATGAGTTACAGTGATCATGGCAATATGAAAACAAGGTTACTAACGGAAACGGTTTGTAGGCAGCGGCACACATCTCTAGCTCGTAAAAGGATGTTTTCAGATATTGTGGCCACACAAACCAGCTCTTTCTGCATCAAAGACTACAGATGGCTAAAAGCAAAGTGTCTCTGTGATTGAGTACAATTTCTCTTGTCAAAACCTTTTTGAAAGTCTAAGGAAACAACATCTCTTGGATCACCTCTATTCACATGCCTGGTGACCGTCTCAAAGAACTCTAAAAGGTCAGTGAGGAAGGATGTGTATTTGCAGAAGCCATGCTGATTCTTCTTCGGCAAAATTTATCCTTCTGTGTGCTTGATAGTTTTATCCTTTAATACTTTTCACCTGAAAATAACATTACCTGAAAATAACATTAATCTAACTAGGCCTGTAGTTTTCTGGATCAACCCCAGATCCCTTTTATAAAATAGGCTCTACAGCAACCATTTCCAAGTCCTTCAGTAGAGATATTGATCTGTTAACTACTTTTGTTACAAGATCAGCATTGCCATATTTGAGTTCCTTAGGAACTGTTGGATGGATGTCATCTGGGCCTGGTGATTTGCTTGCCTTTAATTTATCCATAAGGTCTGGACCTTCATCTTTTGTCAGTACCGTTTGCTTCAGTTCCTCAGACTCCATTCCTGAAGATATATTTGCCATTCATCTTCTGCAGTGAAGTCAGATGCAAAAACAAACCAACATTCAGTTTTTTGGCAATCTTATGTGTTTATTCTCTGTTAGCACATCTTTCGCTCTCTTGCTATCCAATGGCCCAACTGCCTCCCTAGCTAATCATCTGCTTTGGATATATTTAAAGATTTTATTTTTATTGCTGGTCTCAATCAGGAGCAGATGGCGTGGTGGGTTGGCAGTGCTCACCTGAACTCCAGGTAATCACTGACGCCTACCAGGAGGGACAGTGGGAGGCGTCTGGTGGTGGGAAGATCTGTGCTGTGCAGATGCACTGGGAGGAGCTAGTGGCACTGTGGTCTAAACCACTGAGCCTCTTGGGCTTGCTGATCAGAAGGTCGGCGGTTCAAATCCCCGCGATGGAGTGAGCTCCCATTGCTCTGTCCCAGCTCTTGCCAACCTAGCAGTTCAAAAGCACACCAGTGCAAGTAGATAAATAGGTACCACTGTGGTGGGAAGGGAAACAGCGTTTCCATGCACTCTGGTTTCTGTCATGGTGTTCTGTTGCACCAGAAGCGGTTTAGTCCTGCTGGCCACATGACCTGGAAAGCACATGGAGTTGCGAGGGAGGAAGGGGACATCCAACTAGCCAGATCAACCCTGGTGATCGATGGGGTGACAGATGTCACAGCCAAATCGCCCTCACATCCCCGAGTCTTTCTAGTTTGTTTGGGTGGGTTATTGGTTTGCTTTTATTATGTATTTTGTGTTCTCATTTTGTATTTTTATGTTTTGAGCCACCCTGTGATTTTCGGATGAAAGGCAGTATACAAATTTAAATAACAACAACAACTTCCCCTTTAAAACAAGGCATATTAGGTTTTTTTAAAAAAATATCTGCTTTTATTGTTTGTAAGTCACTTTGAATTGTGTGTTTTTTTAAGTGACTAATAAATGTAATTAATAATACTGCCAACTTCAGGCTGCTCAATTAAAGTTTGTTTGGTGCTCGTGTGCAACAAACCTGTTTCCCCAAAAGATTGGACATTTTCGGATAAGGAAAGTGATGGGAAAATGCAGTTGCTTGATCCAGGGGTCAGCAAACTTTTTCAGCAGGGAGCTGGTCCACTGTCCCTCAGACCTTGTGGGGGGCGGATTATATTTTTTTTTGGGGGGGGGAAATGAACGAATTCCTGTGCCCCACAAATAACCCAGAAATGCATTTTAAAGGGCACATTCTACTCATGTAAAAACACAATGATTCCTGGACCGTCTACAGGCTGGATTTAGAAGGTGATTGGGCCGGATCCGGCCCCGGGCCTTAGTTTGCCTACCCAAGGCTTGATGCATCATCTAATCTCCCTGCAATAAACAGGCTGCTGGCAAGTGACCCTAGACTTCCTCCGGAAAAGACAAGACCTGCCTTTTCACCATGCTGCTGCAACTCCCCTCTTCATGACAGTAACGTGTGGTCCTTCATCCATGCCTAACAGTGTGCACTATGAGGGGAGCAGCTCTGCTGCCGTTCACCCTCTTTAAAAAAAAAAAAATGAAATAAAGGATTAAGCTAGATATCTGATCCACTTTCAGAAAACATTTGTACCGATTAGCTGATTGGAAGGAATATTGGATGGGTGAAATTATGTGCTTGTCCCATGACCAGAAAGCGGGGGTCCAACCTTTGCCCTCCCGATTTCCACTGGAAGCCCCACACTTTAGTGAGAAATCAGAAGAAAGAAAACCCAATTGCTGTTTGCTCCGATTCATCCCTAAACCGCGGGTTTTCTGGGGGTGGAGCGTGGAAGGGCAAATGAATGTGTGGACATGGGCATAACCAGGATCAATTTTTTTTTTAGGGGGGCACAACCAAGCTATCTGCAATGTGATTGGTTCATTAGTTTTTTTATTATTTACTTGATTGGGGCCCCCCTTAGCTATGCCCTAAATGAGGGCACACAAGCCCTAAATCCTGGAGAATTCCAGCTTTGTGTACTCAGTGTTGGCTGCTGAGGCTGGCTGGGTTCATAGGACCCTTTTGGCCCCCAATAAAATATTTGAGGAGTCCCCCTCCCCAGTTGTTGGGCACTGCCATTCATATGGTGTGTGTGCACCGCATCATATGATTGTTTATGCTGGGCGGGGCTTACCTGCCCCCCTCCCAGTATTTTATTCAAGTTGGCTGGGTTCTTGCGCGGAGAGCTTCTTTACTGCCCCTGGCTTGACTCGGGCGAGTGTGTAGAAAGGGCACAGATTTTTTTTAGTGTGGTTGCAGAGAGAAAGGAGACAAAACATGACAGAGACAAAAAGGATGCGAGCGCTGGATGTTCCTCCTTTGTTGCTTAGAAGGAAAGCAACGCCAAGACTGAAGGACAAACGCATAGGCCATGAATAGGAGTACATTTTTTTCAGAGTCACTACAATGGCTGCCTTTTCCTTGAATCCCATCCAACACCAGGTTGAATATAATAGATCACACAGATTAAAGGAAAACACTTCTGAGTAAGAACGATTGGGTTCTTTTGCAAGCAGAAACACAAAATGCCTTTTTCTTTTTTCTTTTCAAATGCACCTGGGCGCATGTTCAGAGATGCTCAAGCGTGGGAGGGGAACATTATCCCTGCTATTGTACGCCTCTCTATGGCCCAGTTTAGACGTTCACTGAATCACAAGGCAACACTTTTCCTGGGCTGCACCTGCTCTGTCTTCAGGCATGTTTGAAAGATCTCTTGCAGGAAGGAAAAGCCGTCCTGTTAATGGAGACCAAGAGGAGGCTATGTAACTCTCCAGTTCCTTCAAGTTTTCTGTGTGCGGGTTGGGAGAGCATTCAAATGTACAAATGGCCTCCTGTGGCTTGATGCGATGCGGTCCAGGAAGAGGCAGTTTGATTCATGTTATGGGCTGCATTCAGCCCTGCCAATAACACCCAGCATTTAGCAGTTAAGAGTTTTGGGAGACCAGGTTCAAATCTCCACTCAATGGTGAAGCTCAATAGGTGGCCTTGTGCCAATTACTCAGCTGAACCTACTGTATTTTTCGCTCTATAGGACACACTTTTTCCCCTCCAAAAATTAAGGGGAAATGTGTGTGCGTCCTATGGAGCGAATGCAGGCTCCTTGGCTTCAGCGATAGCAATGTGAAGCCTCCGAAGCACAGAGGGAGCGCTCCCTCTGCACTCCGAAGGCTTTGGGTTGCTTTCGCTGAAGCCTGGAGAGCAAGAGGGGTCGGTGCGCAGCGCCCCTTCAGCGAAGCGGGAGGAGAAATGGAAGGGGCTCCATTTCTCCTGCCGCTTCACTGAAGGGGTGCTGAGCAGAGGGGGGAATTCCCCCCCCTTGTTCTCCCCCTCTAAAACAAGGTGCGTCCTATGGTCAGGTGCGTCCTGTAGAGCGAAAAATACGGTACCTCACAGCGTTGTTGTGAGAATAAAATGGAGAGTGGGAGAATTATATACACCACCCCTTGAGCTCCTTGGAGGGAGGGTGGGATTGATTAATATGCAATAATACTAGCAGTAACAGTAATGATGTGGGCTGGTTCAGGGTGTTGAACTGTTTCTTTAAATCTAAAGGTTCATCATTGTTTCACCCAATGTGTATACCTTTAAGGGGCCGGAGCAAGGGCCAGAGCAAACTAACGAGATCCAGCTTTACAGCTGTGAAGCATAGCAGGTGCTGCTGAGTTGCATTGATTAAGCTGTGTCGGGAATTGGCTGCAGTATATAAGGGGCAGCACCTAGCTCTGCCATTTACCCTGGGGGATGGGTTGGTGGTTGGGTCGTGTTTGTTTGTAGTTGTATTTAGTGTTTAAGGAGTTTTTATTTTTCTTATTAAAACCTTGTTTAAGTTATTTTTGAGTCCCTTCTTTTTCTAATGCATGGTCTCCCAGCAAGCTCTCTGCAGCGTTACTACACTGCGAAAAGCCAACACAGGGAAGCCCACTGCTAAATCAAATCAAATTCAGAGATTGCACTTGTTAAATGGTGGCACTTCTCTGTCTGCCAGAACACACACCTGTAATAGAATTGGAGAGTTGGAAGGGACCCTGAGGATAATCTAGTCCAGTGGTTCTCAACCTGTGGGTCCCCAGATGTTGTTGGACTACAACTCCCATCATCCCTGAGCTCTGGCCTTGCTAGCTAGGGATGATGGGAGTTGTAGTCCAACAACATCTGGTGACCCACAGGTTGAGAAAGGCTGGTCTAGTCCAATGCCTTGCAATGCACGAATACGCAGCTGCCCCGTATGGGGATCGTACCAGCAACCTTGGCGTTATCAGCACCACGTTCTAAACCACCAAGCTATGAGTGACCCAATATCTAAGCTGTGAAATTTTGCACCATCGCCACCAAAGGCAGACTGGGAGTTGTAGTTCATGGAAGGTCTTCTCCCAGAAAAAAAAAAAGGATTCTCATGTTCCCGGGAGAAGCATAGTGGCCGCTAATGCACAACGCAACTTGTTTTGGTCACTCTTAAAAGTGAAGAAATGGTTCCATCCAGACCCAGGGTAGGGTGCATTCCTACCGCTGTCCAGAAGCCAACAGAACAGCCAGAAGGATTTGGGATAGCACATATTGTTCCTGAGGAGCCCCCACCCCCCAGTACACCTGGTTCAGCCATCATAAATGTCATAATGGTGGATTTCCACGAGAAGTGATGAATGGATGAGGAAAGGACATGTTGGGATGGCCTTGAAAATGTAGCTTTCTGGAATTACCAACAAAGGAAGAATGGCACTTGAAGCTAATGGAGTACGCGGAACTGGCCAAAATGACGGGAAGAATCAGAGAACAGCGGGACCAAAAGTTCATCAAGGACTGGACTAAATTTGCAAATTATTTGAAAGACAATTGTATTCAATCAAATACGTTGGTAGGATTGCAAGCAGCTTTGTAAGGAAAGGTACAAAAACCACTGCAGATAAGAATAAGAATGTATGATGTTTTCATGTTATTGATTTTAAAGGAATGGTCAAATAGTGAAAATGCAGAAATTTGAAATGAAAGATAGGAAATCATAAGGAAGGTTTGAAGGAAGTCAGGGCCCTAAAAAGCCAACGTGTGTAATATAAGAGGGGACATTGCATTGGAAAGTATTATTGTAAAACTAATAAAAATGATATGAAAAAAGAGAAAATGTAGCTTTCAAAGCCACCCACGATGCTTTGTTTTCTAGCTTAATGGGGCTTACTCTATGGTAAATGGAGATAGGATTGCCGTCTAAGGTTGTTTAATTGTGTGATGGTTTCGGTAGCATGCTCAGCCCTCTCCACTGCAATTGAAAGGGACTGTTGTAAATGTGTGTGTTTGGTGCGTGGTGAGCATTTAAAGACTGGAGTCGCTGGGAACAGCACATGGATGCTTCTTGCTGGATCAAGCACACAAATGAACAATACAGTCCGTTCCAGCTGTTCTAAAAGTGAAAAAATGGCTCCATCCAAACCCAGGGGTTTTGTACTTTTTTTTTGCTGTAATGGCTTCCTTTCTCCCATTCTTCGTTCCAAGCCAAACAAAATAAGCAAGTCTTTTAAGACCACCAGAACTGATACCACATATCAACAGAGATGGCAAACTGTCGAGCTTGAAACTTTTATTACTCAGATGATGTATTTTATAGCATACAGCGGTTCGGGATGTTCCATAAACAAAACTGAATTGCCATGAAGAATTGTCCTCTCCCTTTCCCTTAACAGTCTATTAAATGTTGGAAATGATGGGAGCGTTTTTTCCCCAGCCGCCTTCCTCTTATTACAAACATCTAAGTCTCCCCAGTTCCATAATGGTTTTTTTTTTAATTTTTTAACAATATTTTTTAAACAAAAGCACTTAAAAAAACCCCAAAATATGATAAATGATTAAATTAAATGTTGGTTTTCAAACAAAATAAATACATATTTTTTTTTGCAATTAAAAAAAATCGTTAACGTAACTCTGTGTTCTAAAGAAAACCAGGGCTCCATACAATTTTTTTTTTGACACAGGATTTTGATAGCTTAAATGTTAACTTAATTCTGCAGACCCTAGATATGCATCCGGGTTGATAGGAGTATTAATGATTAGCCAGTTTAAGAAAACAATTAGCTTTAAATAAATTAAAAACAACAACACCAGACATATCCACAGGGTGGGGAATAAGAACCAGGGCTGCAATCCAAGGCATACGTTTTCTGGAGGTAGACCCCACTGTGCAAAGGATCGCAACAGAAATGAGTAACTTCAAGGATGCTCACATGATCACTTAACAAGCTACCGCTTTTTTTGTCCTTCTCCAACAGGCAGGCTTTGAGGGAGACCTGCAATTTCATCTGGTCTTCGCCGAACGTCCTGGATTTCGATCAAGACGCGGTAAGAACTTTTGCTCAGCATTGCAGCCGAATGGAAAAGAAATGGTTCTGCATTTGGATTTCACGCAAATAGTGTTCCTGCGTTGCTATCTCGTTCTGGAAAGGCAAAGGGCTATGCGACTGCCCATCTCTCCTCTTGAGAAGACCTATTTGTTCCTACTCCGTCCCCAGTCAATGACCTCATTCCAAACAAGCGCGTGGGAAACATTTTATTGCTTGAGCCAATTGTACTATGGTGCCTGTACTCTTGTGAGAGGGTGGGCTTGTTCCAGCCCTTGGATCAGGGTGCAAATAGCCTAATGGCTGCACCCCAAAAGTTAGGAAGTCCTGGTACACAGGACCCAGTGTCGTGAGAGAATAGGAAATGAAAAGGGGACTCACCACCCACATTTTTTTTAAAAAAAACCCCATCAAAACCCTGGAGCAGAGAGCAATATTAAACCAGATTAGTTTAACCCTGAACTGGCATGATCCACACGCAGTGGCGTAGCGTGGGTTGTCAGCACCCGGGGCAAGGCAAGTAATTTGCAGCCCCTAACCCGTGGATTTGTGCCCCTAACCCTAACCCCCAGATGTTGCGCCCGGTGCGGCCGGCCCCCCTGCACCCCCCACGCTACGCCACTGTCCACTCGAGCGGCTCAGGACTGTGGATCACGCTTCCCTAAAATCTTTAGGAACCCCCTTCTCCCTGTTCATGCAAACCCACTTGTCAAACGAAAGGGTAGCTAAAAGCGTTCTGAAGTTTGTCTGGTGTGCATTAGCTGGTCCTGTACTTGAGTTCTTCTGAAACGTTGCGGTAATTGTGAGAACAGAACAAGGGGGTGGGCCTTTCATTCCAGATTAGCATTCAGAGTAAAGAAGACAGTTCCATTAAGAGCTGCTCTGTATGAGATTCCCAAGGGAGGGTTGCTACATAAGTCTAAGATCCTTTAGTGAAAACAAGTCTAAGATCCTTCAGTGAAAACAAAAAACTGGGGCTGGGTACCGCCACAAAGTGTTTACAAAGAAATAAGCTGTTCCGCTCTACCACAATATGCTGAAATATCAATTCATTCCTGGTACAGAAAGGGGGAGGCCAGTCACTTAATTTTCTCCAGACTTTTACATCTATCCCCCCGCCCAATCACCATGCTGTCATACTCAAGTGTGACCAAGAAACAAGGTTCAGGAAAGAGCTGTGAAGCAGGTTTGATTCTCACTGTCCTGAGTCCCCAGGGACAGAGGCCAACTTTAGCCATCCCCCTTGTGCTACACCTAAGTGCACTTCTTCCTTGATCCCACAGAAGTCATAGAATTGATTGCCCATCATTCCTATGGAAATTACTGTAACACCAGCTAAGGCTTCGCTATGGAGGGCACTGCGTCTTTCTGCATCTTAGCACTGCACCCTCTTCCTGAGGCTCTACAGCCCTTCCTGGAACATACTCACATTTTGCTAGGTTCACTTGAACCACAATCCCCAATGAAAGAACCCAAAACCTTCAGCTCAGAAGAAGGGAAGCCTCTTGAAGAAGCAGCGCAGGTGTAATCAACTCACCATTTAGTGGGGTTCAGTCATGGTGTCCCCAATACAGTATGTTAGTGTAGATGTATGCAAAGGTATCTGGCCCTTGATCCAAATGCAGCTAATATTCACAGAATTGTAAAGTTGGAAGGGACCCTGAGGGTCATCTAGTCCAACCCCCTGCGATGCAGGAATCTCAACTAAAGCATCCATGACAGATGGCCACTCAACCTCTGCTTAAAAACCTCCAAGGAAGGAGAAACCACCATCTCTTCTGGGAGTCTGTTCCACTGTCGAACAGCTCTTACCATCAGAAAGTTCTTCCTAATTTTTTTGCTCCCTCTTCCATGTAATAGCTCTTTAGATATTTCCTCTCAGCCTTCCCTTATCTAGCCTAAACATACCCAACTTCCTCAACCATTCCTCATAAGGCTTGGTTTCCATATCACTGATCATCTTGGTTGCCCTCCTCTGCACATGTTCCAGCTTGGTCATTATCCTTCTTAAATTGTGGTGTTCAGAACAGGACACAGTATTCCAGGTGTGGCCTGGCCAAGGTGGAATAACAGAGTGGTGCAATGACCTCCCTTGATCTGGAGATTATACTTCTGTTGATGCAGCCTAGAATAGCACCAGCTTTGCTTTTCTGCTGCTGCATCACACTGTTGACTCATGTTAAGCTTGTAGTCCACCAAGACCATTAGATCCCTTTCAAATTACTGGTAAGGCAGATACCCCTCACATCTTATATTTTTGCAGCCGGTTCTTCCTGCCTACGTGCAGAACCTTACATTTGTCCCTGTTGAAATTCATTTTGTTAGTTTGGGCCCAGTTCTCCAATCTGTTAAGGTCATTTTGAATTCTGATTCTGTCTTCTGCAACATTAGCTAACCCTCCCAGTTTGGTGTCATCTGTAAATTTGATGAGCACCCCCTCCATTCCTTCATCCAAGTCATTTATAAAGACGCTGAACAACAACGGGTCCAGGATAGAACCCTGTGGCACCCCACGGGCCACTTTTTTCCAGGCTGATGAGGAACCATTGATGAGTACTCTTTGGGTTCGGTCAGTCAACTGGCTGCAAATCCACCAAACAGTTGCATGCCCAGCCAATGTTACCAGCTTCTCTGCAAGAATATAATGGGGAGCTTTGTCAAAAGCCTTACTGGATGGTGATGTCGCGGATTTATTCCATACTGAGCTTGGCAGAGGCATCTCAACTAAATAAGAGATTGTCTGGCTGGATCAGCCCAAAGTTGTTCTACTGCAAGGTTCTGTCTATAACAGATACGACAAAGGTTCTTTCTCAGAGAAGCTCAGGGAAGGAGGCCACTGAGGTCTAATGCTTTCCCTTTCTGGCTTGGCTACAGCATCTGGCATTTCTGATGTATACTGCAGCTGTAAGTGGAGGTTCTATTTACCTGAGGAAAATCACCCCCAATCAGAAGCCAATAGCTTCTTGTTGTTATATTTTAAAAGCAACAACACACCAACAATTTGTTGATGTCAAAGGGCTCAGGAGAAGCTGTTTATAATTTTTACCAACGTTTAGATTTCCACAGATGAGTGGAACAATCAGAACATCAGGTTAAATAATCAAGACACTGGCTGAAAGAAATTAAATTGGAGGATGCTTACATATAAATTAGTCATGGAAGGGCACTGGGACACACCGCTATCGGGAGATGAACACAGATGTTGCCCACTGGAGGCCGAGGAGGAAACCCAGGACTGCAGAAGGAAGTAATGGGACCGATTCCATTAAGGCTGGGTCCACGGCTGCTATTCAAAAGCAATCTCTATTAAAGGCCATCCCTGACCGGAGCTTTCATGGCTGGCGGCAGCAAAGCACTTTAACAGAATTACCGTCATGCGGCTTTTGCTTTCCCTCTTCATAGTCCAAGAAAATTGCAAGTGATTAAGTGAAAATTTAGGGCTTTCGAAAGGCAGTAAAATATAGGTCTGCACTGGAGTAGGTCCTCCATCTGCCCTCCATTTAATATTTTTCAGAGGTCAAACTGAAAGCACTGAATGGAACAGAGGAGGAATGCTGCACTTCCATATATGACACCAGGCAGTTTGTGGCTGTATTAATTCTTTGTTGTGTTCTACCTCTTCGCTCCCTTCCAATTAGTGCAGGAGAAGAGATTCTTCCATTTGCCTAAACCAGAAAGATTACACAGGGTTGTGGTGGTGGTTGTTTTTTGCAATAGTGACGGGTGGAAAATAAGTTTGCAAGGGACACACACCAAGTGCCACCGAGGCTGAAATTACCTCTGAAAACTTGAGTGCCACACAGATTAGCAGGCGTTTCGGGACAGGCAGAAGGGAAGTGGCTAAACAACTGGGAAAGCGACCCCAAATTGCAGCTCAGCAAGGGAGACGAAGGCTGATGCCCTTCGCAAAAGCCCCAGGCCTCCCCTCCTCAGAAAGTCTCACCACGAGGTTTCAAACTGGGAGCCTACATGTGGCAAATCTTAATTTTAGGGTAACTTGCAGCGAAACAGGACACATAGATAACACACTTCCCCTGTTCTCTGCTCCCCGTTAAGAGTTGCTACGAGGAAGACTGCCTGCTAACAGTTAGCAGTTGATGGTTTCCTCCCCTCCTCTATGAATTTCTCTTATCCTCCCTTCTAAGTGAATGGCCCTTGCAGCATTTTCTGGCAGCAGGAGCTCCCAGACTATCACTGTTTTTGGGTGGGATTCAGTCTCTCACTGTCAAATTCAGGTTGCACAAATGATGCTGATTTGATTCCCTTGTGCGACTAACCCACTTCTTTCTCACCAGGAAAATGACAAGGAAATGCACTGATATGTTTTATCAATGGCTGCTACTTTACCAATGCATGCCTCTACCAGTCCCTGGGAAGCAGCTGCTGGAGAAAGCCACTGCCCTTTGCCTTCTGCTTGTGAACCTGCTTCACATCCAGGTTTATTGGGTGGCCAATGTGTGAAATCAGCTACTGGACCAGATAGGCCTGGGGGGGGGGGGGTGAGCCAGCAGGGCTCTTTCCATGTCCTTACGATGCAGAAAATCTGGTTTAAAACCAGAACTGCCGCTTCTTCAATGGTACCCCAAAATGTGCACTTCCTCACCCAGTCTAGCAGCAAAGGGGTGGGGGCCCTGCGAGATTCTTTTACAGAACTACTTTTCCCTTGGGATGATAAGACTAAAGCCATGACAGTTAAAGACAGGTTTACTGAAGTCTGCAATGGAGATGTGCTCATAGCTAACTTCTAGGTTGGCGTGTCCTCGCTTTAGGTTGCTCCCTACGATGGTGCTTGCAAAATCCCTGAGCTTTTGGTGGAACTGGAAGGATTGAGGGCCCAATCCACTGGATGCCCAGGCTATTCCAAGGCAACCAACCCCACATTATAAGGGTCTTCAGGAGGATTAAGCCCTTGGGCTAATACAGGGCCGGTCCAGGAGGGATGCCTGCCCTAAATCCTGAATACGCAATCCTGTCTGTGCTGTTGAGACAACTCCTGTGCAGTGGAACCAAGGTGGTCTATGGGCATACTTTGTCTGCTACCGACAAATAATGCATGCTTGATTTTTACGTGGGTCCATTTAAAAGTGTGGACCCTTAAAGCATTGTATATGGCCGGGGACTCCTAAATCTAAAGAGACACCTTAACCTTATATGAACCTGCCCAGACCCTGAGATTGTCAACTGAGGCCCTTCTCTGTGTGCCACCTCCGAGGGAGACCTAGAAGGTGACAATGAGAGAACGGGCCTTTTCTGCATTGACGGAATGCTCTCTGCAGGAAGGCCCACCTGGTACCAACTTTGCCACCTTCTGGTGCCAGGCAATGGCATTTTGGGTTTTCTCAGGTATCAGGACAGCCCCAATGACTGCATTGTTTGCATTGTTTTCACCACTGTGCTTTATTCTTCTTGTGAATCGCTTCAGGGCTTCTTGTGGTTGGAAGGGATCCACAAATCCAAGAAACCGAAACGTAAACCTTAACAATGGTTAACAACACGTGGTGCCGTGACTCGCACCTCACCCTGCCTCACAACTAAATTTCTGCCCCCCAGCAAGGACAGAGCTGCTTTTAAAATGAAGCGGGAATTGTGGTGTGAAGTACTCAGAAGGAACCTTGCCTTAGTAGCTCTGCCACCCTTCCTCTGCTCCAGGCTCCATCAACCTTGGTGATCCCAAGATGCTACTGGGCTACTCAGTGCTGGCAGGGGCTGATGGGAACTGTAATCCAAAAGCATACTGAGGGCACCAGGTTGACGGAGGGCTCTCCACTGTAACTCCCTTCTCCCTAACTCCCTACAGACATCTGAAGGCAGCCCTCTTTAGGGAAGCTATTGTATTTTAATATTTTGTTGGAAGCCACCCAGAGTGGCTGGGGAAACCCAGCCAGATGGGCGGGGTATAAATAAATTATTATTATTATTATCTAAAAACTTCATCTCACGCAGATAAATAATCCTCTTTGGGTGGCTTATTCATTCAGAAAACTGGCCTTCTAGAGTGGGAGAAATAACCAATGGCAGGTTTCAGCTAAAACCCTATGGCTCTGCAACACAATAAGTATTGGTGAAATAAACATAGGGTTGTATCTAGACCCACTAAAATTAAAGGACATGGCTAACTTAAGTCGATCAGTGTCAATGGGTTTACTCTGAATATGACTCACACTGGATACAACCCATAAAAATGAAACTCTTATTGTCAGAACACAAAAGCCTTCCTTCCTTCTTTCTCTGTCTCTGTCCAAAACTTCAAATACCACATACATACGTACATATCTCCTCCTATTTATTGGCTTCTAAAGAACAACTTCCACTCCCCTCTTCCCACCCCGATTCTTTTTCTCGTTTCTAGGCTCAGCTGTAAGGGGCCCTGGTTCAACTGTGTAATTAGGAATAAGACGAATTAAAAAGCCGTCCGTAAGCAGGAAAAGTGTTAACACACAAACCCCAACCCAAAGGCTGAGCTGCTTCTTGATTAGCTGACAAATGTCATCCCCCACAACCTTCAACTTCAACCGATTAGCTGCAGACTGACCGTTTCTGAAATCATCTGGCGCACTGCTCTGAATTTCATTTAAGCTATGCTTTAATTTAATATAATTTAAGCGCATGATTAAGGGACACCCACACATTACAACTGCTGAGAGAAACACCAGTGTTTCTTGTCCTGAACTCTTAACGTGCGGATATCCTCTGTCCCTGTGCACACGATTCTTTAAACACTTGTGTACACGGCAATTAAAAGATTTCAACACTTTTGTGTGAAATCACTAGGTTAGACATTCCCTTCAGGAAACTGGTACCAACGCTGGTATATTCTGACAGCAATCGCAACGTGTGGATTTGACCTGGAAAACAAGTCCTGGTGAAATCATCATGGAATCAGGCTGCTAATGCGAACCCACCGGGCAAGACGTTTTGTGGCTATAATACTTCTAAAGTGGCTTTGGGGTTGCGCTCCCAGTACTTTGAAGTCCTCAAGCAACCCTGCGCTTGCGTCGTGACATTATCTTTGCTTCCCAAAACTCAAGATAGCAATTTGTCCGTTCGTATATATAAGATACATGCTATACATAATGTGCATAAAATAATACACCAATGAGAAAAGAAAAGAAAAGAAAAACAATACCCAGTGCAATTTTTCTTTTTTGGGAAGGGGGTGGGGAGAGTGAAAGAGAGAATTTTATCCCCTCTGAATGTCTAATCTGGAATGGGGGCTTCAGGGTCGGATGAAAGGGGGGGTGGAACAGGAGGAAAGCGAAGGAGACAAAACCATGAAGACAAGAGGAGTGGAAGAAAGGAGGGGGAGGGAGGAGGGGGGGTGTCTCTTTGCCTGACAAAAGCTGTCAATTACCAGAGTCTGGTGTGGAACGTGTCTGCCTTTGTCCCCCCAAAAGACATCTGCTGCGTTCTGCCTCCCGCCAGTTGGTCACTGCAAGCCAGGAGGCGGCTGGTGAAAGCCATCTCTGCCTGGGCTCTCCGCGCTCCCTATTCATGTCCGCCGTGTTCTTTCTCGAACCGAAACAATGACCCGGCGGGATGTGGGGCTGAATGAGCGACGGGGGCGGCATGGAGAAAGGGGAGCCTCGAAACAAAACAAAAAAAAGCAGGCACGGAGGGAGTGGGGGGGCGGCGACGGCACTTGAGGACACGGCTGAAAAGAAACATGCTTCGCCCCCAGGAACATATTCGTAAGCATGCTGGGAGTTTTTCTTCTTAGGTTTCTGGACCACAAAAGGTCGCTCGGTCCTTTCCCTGGTTGCTGTAGCTCAGTTCCTTGCCCAAATCCTTTTTCTCTCTCTCTCCTGTTGTGTTTTGCTTTTTGTTTTGTTTTTAAAGTGCGTGTCTTCCTCCTTCTCCTGGCTCTCCACCACCAAGCCCGCCTCCCTCTCAGGCTGTCAGTTTCTGGATTGTCTTGTTGTAGTACTGCGTGATGGGGGGCGTCAGGGGATTCCAGTTGTTGGCGTGCAGCTCAATGACCTCCAGGAGGAGGGACCGGGTCAGCATGGACTCCGAGGGGCACAGCATCTTGTCGCGGGCAATCGCCAGCAGCTCCATCATCATCTCCGGCAGCTGCTCCTCCAGGAGCCGGCCGGTGCTTTGCAGCTGTCGAGAAAGAGAGAATGAGAACGGGGTCAAACGCTGGGCGTTAAAGAGGGCCTGACCCACCCTGGTGCCACCAAGTCCACCTTCTCTCTCCACCTGGGAAGAAAGGAGCTGGAGGTGATGGACTATATGGAACTGGCAAAAATGACCGGCAGAATCAGAGACCAGGGAGAAGAGATGGTGGAGGAAGATTGGAAGAAATTTAAAGACTATTTACAGAAATATTATAAAATTAATGAATGTTGGAATGATGTTAGATTGAGGTGAAAGGGTTATTAGTAATAATGTGGTGAACGAGTATGGAAAATTGGAAGGTTAAAAAGATGAAGAATTAAAGGTACAATACACTAAGATTAAGATAAAGATAAGACAGAGGGAAGGGATTTGCTGACTAAATATTTGAATTGGAATACAGAGAGGGGAGGTGTGGGGAAGTCCGGGAAACAAGCAAATGTAAGAAATACTATGAAAATGGAATTGTTTTTACTTGTTTTCCTCTTTACTTTTGTATTTTTCTTTTTCTTTTTTTATGTGAAAGTCTTAATAAAATATTATAAAAAAAAAAAAGGAAGAAAGGAGGTGGAGAAGGAAGCCTCGTCTACTTTTGCTTTTCTTTGGGCAAGCGTACGCATTTTGCTCTGGGGCTGCAGCCGGTGCAAAATGCAGCAGTCCAGAGAGGCTCATGGGATCAGACTGCGGCCGTCATGCTACGTCTCTGCTTAAAAGGATCGCAGCGTCTGCCAATGAGCGGCCAGGCTAAATTCAAACGGCTCTACAGTGGACGCTCGGGTTGCCAATGCGTCTGCACACGGGCGGGTTGTGATTCAGCGCTTCTGCGCATGTGCAAAGTGTGATTTAGTGCTTCTGCGCATGTGTGACCGCCGCAACCCGGAAGTAACCCGTTCCAGTACTTCTGGGTTTCGGCGGTCCGCAACCCGAAAAGACGCAACCTGAAGTGGCTGTAACCCGAGGTATGACTGTACAGCTTGGGACCAGGATACCTAAAATATCGTTCTGCAGATATTTGGTTTACTAATTTAATTTGTATACCACCCTTCACCCGCAGATCTCAGGGCAGTTTCGCATCATAAGAATGCAAGATAAAAGCACAAAATACATGATGAAACAAGAACAAAGCAAACCAATAACACCCCCTCCCTTCCTCATTAGCAGGTCCAGTTCAAATGATACCAGAATCCAGCCTTTAGCATGGTGGCAACTCCTCGCTGGAGGCAGATGCTTTCTCTGTTGTCTATTGAGAATCTGCTAAAGGCCGTTTTTCAACAAGCCTTTTAAATGAGCAGTTTTATCCCATTCTGTATCTGCATTGGTTTGTTTGTTTTTTTTAAAAAATTTTTATTAGACTCTAAAATGTATAAACTTACAAAAAAAACCCCAAACACAATTCAAAATCCAAATATTGAGATCACTCTGCTCCACTGCTTTTCACTGCCGCCAATCGAGAGGTGCCCCCAGAATTCGGCGCCCGGATGCCCCGCACCCCTTGCACTCCCAGGTAAGGACGGCCCTGGTAATACCCCACCTTTTCCTCCAAGGAGCTCAAGGTCTCCCAGGTCCCAGTCTATCCGCTACACCATGGGAGGTGGGGTGCAAACGATTATGGGCCAGGCTCTCCCCACCCTCTTTCTCATCCACTGACTGATTTTCAACCATAGAGAGACCAACAAGAAAGCAAAAAACGAGAGGATCCATCTCCCGGCCTGCGTCTCAAGACGAAAATGTCAGTATTCGTACCTCCATTGCACAGCAAAGGACAGCATCTTCCTTTATGTCCTGAGACTGCAACAACTGTAAGAAAGCAAAATCACACAGTGAGATGCCACTTAGAAAACCCTTTCATGTACTAGAGATTTTTCTTAGGGAGAAGAGACGGTGGAAGAAGATTGGAATTTTTTAAAAATATTATTTAGAGTAATATAGTATAATTAAGGAATATTGGGAGATGGTGGAATGAACTTATATGACTTTAGTAGAAACATGATAAGGATTTAAGACTTAAGATTTAAGGATTTAAGATTTAAGGCTTTTTTATTTTTTAGATTGAAGTATAGATAAATTTTAAGATTTTGATGGGAAGATAAGGTCAAAATGGATTAAGATAATTAAACGATAGTAAGCAGTGAAAGATGGAAAGAATTTGCTGACTTAATTATTAACTGGAATACAAAAAAGGGAGGTGGGAGGAGGTCGAGGAAATAAGTCATTGAAGGATAGAGTTGTGAAAAAATGAAGTGTTTTTAAATGTTTTTGTTTTTTATTTAGTGGGGTGGAGGTGTTGTTTTATTTTTTGCTTTTTTGATGTATTTTTTCAATCTTTCTTAATTTCTCTCTCTCTTTTATATATATATACTGTGTTTTTTGTTTTTTCTTTTCCTTCTGTAATTATAAAACTTTTAATAAATATCATTTTTTAAAAAAATAGTGATTTTCCTTAGCTTCCATATTAATCCATCCATTAGACTGGGAGGTGGGGAGTATCTGAAGCCTTCCGGAGACTGTTGGACTTCAAGTCCCATGAGCCCCACCTAGAATGGTCAGGGAGGATGAGAGCTTAGTCCAGCAATGTCTGGAAGGGCTACAGGTTCCCAGTGTTTAATTTAGACCAGCCTCCCACAACCTTGTACCCTCCAGTATGAGCAATAGTTGTCAGGGACTGGCTGGAACCCTGAGGAGTGGCGACTGGAAACTGAGGAGTGGGGCACTGGGAGAAGGGGGGGGGGGGTTGGAGACTGACTTGGAAGAAGGGGGTCAATGATCTGGGGGAGCCTGGAGCAGGCGGGAGGCGAGAGGCAGAGGCAGGAGAAGATGAAGAATTGGAGAGCAAAGAATGGCTGAGGAGGAGAGAGAGAGATCAGGCTGTTGTAGAGTCAAGGTCTTCCACATCTTCACCTCCACTGTCTCCTGGGACCAGGAGAGGATTGGAGCAGGGGCAGGTTACACACAGACGCAGTCATCACCTGCTTGCACGCAGCTTGGGTGGGCAAGACACATAAGCTGACGTTTCTGTTGCAAATATACCCACAACATAACTGGCTGTGTTTAACTATATAACTGCTTTATGCATCATATAAACATAACTCTTTTCACATTATCTAATTGAGCAGAAGCAATTAAGGACCAACATTTAGAACAGGAAATACAAAAACAGGGGACACTCGGCTTGCGAACGTGATTCGGCGCTTCTGCGCATAGAGCGATTTAGCGCGTCTGCGCATGTGCGACCGCCGAAACCCGGAAGTAACCCGTTCCAGTATTTCTGTGTTTCAGCGGTCCGCAACCCGAAAAAACGCAACCTGAAGCGGCTGTAACCCAAGGTATGACTGTAGATCAGTTCTTATATACGTAATGTCCAAATAGAAGCTTTTGTGTTCCATGTATGTAGAAATGAATCAGTTTTTTTAAATGTAATGTCCAGATAAAAGCTTTTTGAGTTCCATGTATGTCTTAGCGAATACATGTGTCAAACGCAACAACTTTAAGGAGCAGTACTTTAAGGGTGCATGCCAAGGATTAGCTGGGAGACGTAGGATGGACGGACACGCCTTCCCCTAACTTAATAAAGTGCACAATAAAGAGCTACCATATTTTTCGACCCATAGGACGCTCCGTCCCATAGGACGCACCTAGTTTTTTTGGGGGGAAATAAAGGAATTCCCCCACTTTATTTCCCCCCCAAAAGCAGGTCGGGGAAACCGAACCAGGTCGAGGAACAGCGGGATGGCGGCGCTGCGCCTCCCTGCTGTCCCACGAGCTTGTGGGGCTGGCCGATGTCTGTCTGGCGGGCGGGGGGCTCTGCTTCAGGGCGCCCTTCGCGCCAGGCTGCTATCCGCAGTGTGGGGAGCCCTGCGGGAAACTCCCTGTGGGGAGCCCCGCAGGGTTGCCTAGGCTGCAGATGTGTTCCCGAAGCGCTGGGCACTCTGCTTTCAGCGCGCCTGGCGCTCCGGGAAGCAGACTGCTATCCGCAGCCTAGACAGCCCTGCAGGAACTCCCGCAGGGCTGCCTAGGCTGCGGATGTCTTCCTGAAGCCTGGAGAGCGAGAGGGGTCGGTGCGCACCGACCCCTCTCACTCTCCAAGCTTCAGCGAAAGTCTGCATTCGCCCCATAGGACGCACCCAGATTTCCCCTTCATTTTTGGAGGGGACAAAGTGCTTCCTATAGGGCGAAAAATACAGTAATTCCACACTCTGGACATGCCATGACAGTCAGGGATGGTGGGTACTGTCCTGCAAAACATGCTGAGGACACCAGGTTGGGAAAGGTTGCTCCAGACCTTCCCTTCTCCATGGCAGTCTTCTTCGTCCACCAGGGCCACCCAAATGTCTCTGGGAGGACCCCAGGCAGGGCAGGCTGGAGACAGCCATCCCTCACCGCTTGCCTCTTCTGCCTTTGAAGGAAGGAAATGGCGGGAGTCAGACGAGGAGCGGCCTTTGCTTTTGGAGCTAGAATAACACGCTGCAGAAGATTCCTTGGCATTCCATGTGGGAGAACCACCCAACCGGCAGACAGACTACATTTCCTGGCTGCCTGAAGCTGCACTAACTTTGTGAGAAGAGGATGTGTGACTTCATCTGAAGAACGCTGGGAAACACAAAGCACGAGAAAGACACACACACACACACACACACACACACACACAACGCAGGTGCAAGAGAAGGCATTCTGAAAGCTCCTCGCCCATCAAGTGATAGGGGGCCCAGTCTGTTTCCACGCATCGCCTATGGGCATTCCTGTGCCTTCCATGTTTACATTTCTCAGGAGAGGACTCTGGCAGGTCACCCCAGAGCAAGGACAAGGAAAGGGAAGTGATGAAAGCAACACCATGCGAGTGACAAAGCCTCTTCCAAGGAGACGGCATTCGGCCTCACTCGTCAATTCTTATTGCTTCCCTCCCACATTTTAACTAGACCTGGAAATGGGAATAGGGAGGGCATTTCCTCTGCCAGCTGGCACGGCATTCCTCTTCCAGGAGGAGCTCGCTGTGGGTTCACCGGTGGAGCTGAAACAGTAGCTGGTCTGCAACGCTTACAGCTGATCTGCAACGCCTTCTGGCACTGCAGAAGGGCCAAGCTGCCATGTCTAGAAGAGGGTCAAATCCTGCTGCTAAGCAAACTACAGAGAGGAGTACTGCATAAAGGTGCTGGAGAGCCAGTGTGGTGGTTAAGAGCGGTGGACTCGTAATCTGGTGAACCGGGTTTGCTTCTCCACTCTTCCACATGCAGCTGCTGGGTGACCTTGGGCTAGTCATACTTCTCTGAAGTCTCTCAGCCCCACTCACCTCACAGAGTGTTTGTTGTGGGGGAGGAAGGGAAAGGAGAATGTTAGCCGCTTTGAGGCTCCTTAAGGGGAGTGAAAGGCGGGATATCAAGTCCAAACTTCTTCTCTTCTTCTTCTTCTTCTTCTTCTTCTTCTTCTTCTTCTTCTTCTTCTTCTTCTACCACACCTTAAGGAGGAAGTGATGTACCTCCTATTTAAGATGTCCTTCCAGACTCCAGAATTTCAGACAACTATTGGCTAGTTGCAAATGTCTGCTTTGGGGGCAAGTGCTCAAGAAGGCGATGGTGCTTCAACACAAACAGAAGCCGATGATCTGGACCCATTTCAGTCTGTTTCCAGGCTCACTTTTGGCCCTGTGACAGCCTTGGGTGCTTTGCTTGAGGGCCTTTGTCAGGAAAGAGACAGGGGGAGCACATGATTTTCAATATCTAGGTGAAGCTGCTGAGATGTGTCCTCAGGGGATCTGAAACAAGGAGGAACCAATATGCACTGTTTCTCTGTTCCACCTGAGGCAGGTGAGGCAGGATAGCGGCTGGATGTGGGCCAAGAACCCCCAAAAAAATCCTGAATCCAGGAAAAACAGGTGCTATGGGCTGCAGGTTCTTGGGTCCATGATTTTGAGAAGATTTTCCAGATGTGATTGCGCTCCCCTTGAAATAGCAGGTACACAGCTTGGGGTTGCTCCTTGATCCAGCTTTGTCGCTTGAAGCTCAGGCGATTTCAGTGGCAAGGAGTGCCTAATTCCAGACACTTTTGCCTTACCCCCCAGCTCCAGAATCAGAGAAGGGTGTATTTGGGCAGTGTGGGATTTTGCCCTGCATTCCTGGCCACACAATATGCAGTGCTGAAGACAAGGGGGGCGGCAGTCTGCACCACACGCCGTGAAGTCTCCAGTTCAAATCCTACCTCGACCATGAGCTCACTAGGTGGCTTTAGTCAAGCCATTCTCTCTCTTATCCTCAGTTTTTCCACCTGCACTATGGGGATAATACTGGGTCCTAAAAAGGGCTGTTGCAAGGATTCCTGAGATAATATACATGAAGTGCTTTCAAAAATGTAGCATTTTAAGAATGATGACGTTCAGTTTTCTAGTATGAAATGGGAGTGCAGGGGAGGGAATCTGAATGTAGGGGGCGTTTCTAGTTTAATGCTACAATGCCAAACAGAGCAGGAACCATTTTTGAGTTTTTGAAACTGTTTTGAGGGTGGGTTTTTTTGTTTTTGTTTTAATCAAGTGGTGTATAAATCTTGTGAAATGAAATAAACAAATAAAATTCTCAGCCTCTGGGCTACTGTGCCAGAGGAGCAGGACCCCCCCCCCCAGCCATCTCACACGTGGTGGATGCCTCAAGTGACAGAGGGCCTTTTCAGTGGTGGCACCTAAATGGGCGGAAACTTCTTCCCAAGGGAGACTTGGTTGGCCCCACCATTTATAGGAAGTTAAGACTGACCGGCTCAGCTCCTTAGGGAGTAATGGTGGTAACAACTAGGACATGGGTGTGTGTGGCCTATACATGGATTGGGAAATCTTATTTTCAGAGGGGAAGGGGCATAGCTCAGGGATGCAACCTCTGCTTTGCATGCAGAAAATCCCAGGTTCAGTCCATTGCATCTTCAGCTAGGACTGGCAACGACTCTTGCCTGAAAGCCACTGTCAGTCACTCAAACAATACTGAGCTAGATAGGCAAATGCATTGATTGGTCTAAGGCAGTTTCCTAAGATACACACAGACACACGCAGCAGTTTCAGGGGGCTTTTGGGAAAGCAGGTAATTAATTTCTCCTATGCCCCACACCTCATTCTTGCAGTCCTCTAAACCGCAGCGAGCTTTTACAGTATTGCTCTTTCAGCTGCAATTTCAAAAAACAACAACCAAACAAACCGAAGTCTCTTGGGTAGCTGTGCTGTTCGCGATAAGTCCTGCTAAGGCTACTTTTCCTTGATTTGAAACACCGCATTGTTGCGGCGCTCAATGGCTGGGATTAAGCACACTCCCAAAGCTTTCTAAGAATGGAAGCAAACATGAATGGGAAAAAAAAAAGTTAAACAAAACACAGATGAGAATGAAATGACCCAGGGAAACACTTCCTGCAGCTAGATCGCAGTTAAACTGTCTGCCTTTAATAATATAAAACTCATGAGAGCTGAGAGGGTTAGTGCAAATATTCCAAAAAGTGCTCTCTTTTTTTTTTTGCTGCCTCCTGCAAACTTTAAGAAGACTCTGCAGTGAACTGGTGGCAGCGATGGCCTGAGGGTTAACTAGCAAAATGCCTGTCCTCATCCCAGCATAGGGATTCCCTGAGCCCCACATCCAGCCCTGCTTCACCACTCCTCAGCCGTGTGGTGTAGTGGTTAAGAGCGGTAGTCTCGTAATCTGGTGAACTGGGTTCGCTTCCCCACTCCTCCACATGCAGCTGCTGGGTGACCTTGGGCCAGTCACACTTCTCTGAAGTCTCTCAGCCCCACTCACCTCACAGAGTGTTTGTTGTGGGGGAGGAAGGGAAAGGAGAATGTTAGCCGCTTTGAGACTCCTTAAAGGGAGTGAAAGGCGGGATATCAAATCCAAACTATTCTTCTTCTTTTTGCCAGTTCCAGCCTGTTTACTCTGTCCAGTATTACGTCACAATACTGCAACTTGGGAGTCATCCCAAATTAAATTATGGAACCCTTTGCCACAGGATGTGATGAGGGTCAGCTTTGAGGACTTCAGAAGCGGATTTGAGAACTTCATAGTGCAGAAAGATTTCTCAGTGGCTAACTGTTTCACTTGGCTAAGTGAAACCTTCCAAGTTCAGAAGCAGTAAAAAGGTAAAGGTAAAGGGACCCCTGACCATTAGGTCCAGTTGTGACCGACTCTGAGGTTGCGGCGCTTATCTTGCTTTATTGGCCGAGGGAGCCGGCGTACAGCTTCCGGGTCATGTGGCCAGCATGACTAAGCCGCTTCTGGTGAACCAGAGCAGCGCATGGAAACGCCGTTTACCTTCCCGCTGGAGTGGTACCTATTTATCTACTTGCACTTTGACGTGCTTTCGAACTGCTAGGTTGGCAGGAGCAGGGACCGAGCAACGGGAGCTCACCCCATTGCGGGGATTCGAACCGCCGACCTTCTGATCAGCAAGTCCTAGGCTCTGTGGTTTAACCCACAGCGCCACCCGTGTCCCATTCAGAAGCAGTAGATCTTTTCAAATGAGCTTCTGGAGAACATCACCACAGAGGACCTTACGCTCTTCAAACAAAAACATCTTGGAGGTCCCAGGCCACAGAGAGGTTAGGCTGGCCTCAACCAGAGCCAGGGCTTTTTTGGCTGTGGCCCCAATCTGGTGGAACGCTCTGTCCCAAGAGACTAGGGCCCTGCAGGACTTGACATCTTTCTGCAGAGTCTGCAAGACAGAGCTGTTCCACCAGGCCTTTGGCCAAGGCACAGCCTGACCCCCTCCTTTGGTAATCCTCATAGAACTCTAGCGCAATGGTTGCCATTAATTTGATTTGAACTGATTTTATAATGAACTGATTTTAGAATGCTGTATTATTTTACTGTTGTTAGCCGCTCTGAGCCCGGCTTCGGCTGGGCAGAGCGGGATATAAATAAAATATTATTATTATTATTATGTTATTAAGAGAGCCACTGCACTTAGGTCCAGCTTCCCATTGGGATCTGCAAGAAGCAGGGTGTTAGGCTAGATGGCTCTCTGGCCTGATCCAGACCCATCTTAACGTTCCTAAATGTGTGTGTGAAGAATGGTAAGAGTGGAATTTAACACAGCACTAAGGTGAAAGTTCTGTGGGCACAAGGATTTCTCCTTGAGTGACAGAATCTTCTTCCCGTCTCCCAGCCTGCCCCGTAAATCTGTCCTATGGCTTCCAACAATCCTCTGGATCAAATTTGGGGACCATGCTGGATTTAAGGCAGGAATCTCTCCCAATCCTACCTAGAGATGCCAAGGAAGGCAGATGTTCTACCACTGAGCTATGGCCCTTCTTCTCCAAGGCGACAAGGGGGGGAGGAGAAAAGGAGGAAGTCCTTTGTTTTGGAAGTGGAAGTTGTTCTATCCAAGTAACTATTGAGTGGAATCCTGCCCTCAGCCCTGTCTCAGGCTCCTTTCGACTGAGCCGAAACGGCTTTTGCACAGTAAGCCTGCAGGGCAAAGAGCTGGCTGGCTTTTGTTTGGACCAATTAGATAACTCTTCCCCCTTCCCTGCCGCTGTTCCTTCGTCTCCTGCTCTCCTTCCTATGGGCTCCCAAGTTGCAGCAATGCTGAAACAACAGCAGAATTACGGTTCGGTGCAACTCTTAAATGATACAGCCTCTCCGCCTAGCATCCCTATTCCCCTTGGGGCTCCTGAAATATTACGTTGGAATACTAAATCCATTTGCTCATAATGCTTTTCATGTGTATCCCTCCATGATAATCATTCCAAGACAACTCTCGAGAAGGGAGAAGTCGGGGCTGGGTGTTTTCTTTCCCTCCCTCCCTCCCTCCTTCCTTCCTTCCTTCCTTCCTTCCCTCCCTCCCTCCCTCCCTCCCTCTCTCTCTCCCCTTCCTTCCTTCCTTCCTTCCTTCCTTCCTTCCTTCCTTCCTTCCTTCCTTCCTTCTCTCTCCCCTTCCTTCCTTCCTTCCCTATCTCTCTCTCTCTCTCCCCTTCCTTCTTTCCTTCCTTCCTTCCTTCCTTCCTTCCTTCCTTCCCTCCCTCTCTCTCTCTCCCCTTCCTTCCTTCCTTCCTTCCTTCCTTCCTTCCTCCCTCCCTCCCTTCCTTCTCTCTCTCCCCTTCCTTCCTTCCTTCCTTCCTTCCTTATCTCTCTCTCTCCCCTTCCTTCCTTCCTTCCTTCCTTCCTTCCTTCCTTCCTTCCTTCTCTCTCTCCCCTTCCTTCCTTCCTTCCTTCCCTATCTCTCTCTCTCTCTCTCTCTCTCTCTCTCTCTCTCTCTCTCTCTCTCTCCTCCCTCCCTCCCTCCCTCCCTCCCTTCCTTCCCTCTCTCTCTCCCCTTCCTTCCTTCCCTCTCCCCTTCCTTCCTTCCTTCCTTCCTTCCTTCCTTCCTCCTCTCTCTCTCTATCTCCCCTTCCTTCCTTCCTTCCTTCCTTCCTTCCTTCCTTCCTTCCTGTTGGAACAAACCCTTTGTTCTAAAAATAAAACAAGGGAAACTGGCGGAGAAAGGGCTGCGCAGGGTTATCAAGCATTAATAAGGAAAAGGTGAGCGGGTGGCGGCCTGGAAGCTGCAAATCTGTGGCCCCATTGTCAAACGTTGTGTGGCTCGTCACTGGCCAACCCCGGAGACGCCTTACCTCCCTGAGGCAGGTGTAGATGGGGCAGACGAGGACTCGGAAGGGCTCTGCAGTGCTGCTCCTCATGGTGCCAAAGACCTCGCAGAGGAAGGTGATGAAGCCCAGCCAGCGCTCCACGTCACTCTGCTGCAGCTCTTCCCGCACGGTGAAGTCTTTCTGCAAAAAGAAGAAGGAGGGGAGGAAAATGTGAATGTGGAGAGGCAAATCTCTTCCATTACAAGGTCCCAGGAGCTGGTTGAATTATTAATTCTTCTTCTTCTTATTATTATTCAATTCACAATTAATAAATTAAATTTCTATACCACCCTATACCTGCAGGTCTCAGGGCTGTTACAACATAAAAACACAAAATGAAAAACAACAACTCCTTGGAAAATTAGCGGAACACATCAATGTGTGGGAACCAAAGCAAAATGGAAAGAGTTGAGCCAGGCATAGGCAAACTCGGCCCTCTAGATGTTTTGGGACTACAATTCCCATCATCCCTGACCACTGGTCCTGTTAGCTAGGGATGATGGGAGTTGTAGTCCCAAAACATCTGGCGGGCCGAGTTTGCCTATGCCGGAGTTGAACTATGGTCTGTGCATCTTGGTGCCACATCAAACGGCATGTTATCTACGCCAGATTTTCTGGGGGAGCAAAGGGGAGAAGCAGTAAGGAATAGCACAGTAAGGTACTTGTTTAATGAAGCAAGATCATCTCTGCAAAGAAACCCAGAAACCGAAGACTATAAACAGGACAGGTGTGTCTTGTATGTACAGGTGAGTAGGCCCAACAGCGGATACAACAACTCCATCTCTCTGGAAGCCTCCTGACTTGTCCCTAGTCCTCTTCCTTAGAAATCCAACAGTTGCCACTGAAACCCCCAACTTCTGGGGTAAACTGCTTATTTACTCTCTTGCTTCCTGTAACCATGGACCACATCAATAGTTTTGAAAGCTGCAAAGTGTCCTGCGATTTCCAATGCATGATCTGAGCTGCTTAGGATAACCACATGGATTCTGGATTATGATTCAGGCAACAAAACGAAACAGCTGTGCTGAAGCAAAAATAAAGGGGGGGGGGGGCAGAAGAGCCATGCATTGATTTGTGCGGGGTTTGATCCTGCCCTGCCTCAAGAACCGCCAGTGGAAAAAACAACGCTTTAAGGCAGAAAAACAGAAGAAGGAAAACTACCCTGAACCCCAGGCAAATCCCAGGGGATGAAAATCCGTTCCATCAGAGTTGCTCCTGATACCTTCATTTTCTCCCCCATGGAAATACACGACTGCATTTATATATATATATTGCTAAAAAGTTGACCGCACTCTGATCATTTATTATTTATTTATTAGTCACCTCATGAAAATGCTTCTCTAGGCGACAAGTTGATGCAAATGAAATTAAAGCAATATTACAACTCCACACCAATAAAACTCGCCCAGCAATAAAATCAGCACAGCGTAAACAACACGTCAGTCACTCAGAGATGATCATTAGCAGCAGAGCGTCCCTGCAAAAGCTAATACTAATCCATTGCCACCAGTCTAGGAGGCCACGTAGAACATCCCATGATGTTTAACATATATTAAAAGATATTAGAAAATCTGGGAGGTTCCTGAAAAAGGGCACCAAGGACTTGAAATTATTCCACACTTTATGGAAATAATTGTGTGCGTCTTTATGAACTGCTCGCTGGGCCATTTTATGGTGTCAAGATGTCTTGCTATTTGTTACATGGTGCCCTCCCATGTTGCCGGACTCCAGTTCCCATCAGCCCTGGGCAGAAGGGCCAATGGCTAAGGATGATGGGACTTGTAGTCAACATCTGGAAGGCGCCATTGTAAGCCACTTGGCTCCTTGCTCTTAAAGCTGATTGTGGCATTTGCCTCCTAGGTGGGTCATAAGGAAAGGGTTAAAATGAGTGTGATGTGATTGGCCAGAGAGAAACTGATAGGAGTTAGAGTGAGAGTTGGAGTTGTGTGAAAGTCAGTTGAGAGTTGGGAGTTGGAGAAGGAAGAGGGAGGATAAGTCTGTGGGTTGGTCGAGTTGTGTTGTGAGGGAGTGAGAGGAATTGTTAGGTGGAGTCAGATAGTTAGTTGGGATAATCAGTTTGAAGTTGTTAGGAACGTATAGGGCATGAAAGGAACTAAGATTAAGAAACTTCCAAGAAAAATCAACTGAAACCATAAGCTTGTTCATGCTTATAAAACAAACTTGATTATTTGTTAATGTTAACAACTGTTTGGACTCTGTGTGTACCCGTGAGAAACGGGTTGGTGGCAGCGAAGAAAGCAATCACAGTGGTGGCACAGGGTCAATAGACCGTCAAACGTCCGGAGACCCTGTGTGATCGCCACACTGATATTTATTTATTTAAAAATTTTTAAAGTAATACGGATGGTGAATCTTCAGAATCTCAGTCTTTGGGTGTTGCCGTTGAATGCGATGCCTCTGTGAGTAACTCCCCATGACTGCAACCTAAAATGGGAAAGATCTCTTTGGATGAGTCAGAGCCTGGCTATGTACGTATGAAACCAGGGTTGAGGAACCACCAGCTAAGAGGACACATCTGGTCTGTCAAGCCCCTGGCCTGTGAGGCTGTTTCAGCCAAGACATACCCACCTTGGGCAGGTAACAGCAAGGCTTGGATCGATCTATCAATCGATCTATCCAGAAACATCAAACGTGTGTGTATTTTTATCTGTAAG